>NC_090445.1:724469133-725094133 GCF_031143425.1 Pleurodeles waltl
TCTTTTCCCAGGTCAAAACCTTCCTCTTTAATATTATTAAACCACCTCTGCCAAGGCCTTTGTAGCCCACCAGGCAGAGTGCTTAGTGTTAAAATGAAGGGCGTGTTCCTTTGGTGCTAAACAGGCCCTAACAGTGAAAACACAAAATTGGCGCTTTTAGTTTGCAAGGCCGATGGTCCTATCGGCTAACATGGAGTTTCACTATCCATCGCGATAGGTGTTAACTTTCATTTGGTACCACCAAAGATATTACTTCACGATATTAAATTAATCATTACATTAAACCTGTCTCAATGCTGAAACTGGACTCAAGGTAACTTTTAATAGAGAGGTAACTTTAGAGATTCACGACTTTGTTGCCCAAACCTCTGGTAGCCTTCCCTGTCCATCTGCAGTAGTGGTCACCTGAGACAACATGTTGCCCCTTTGCTAAGGGGTGTAAAGTGCTTGCATAACATGGAACAAAAAGAACTGTTGGTGGGAAGAGGTGTGACCTCCTCCCGCAGAATAACTACAAGGTGGTCGCTACAAATTGTCCAGCTTTAAAGAGGCTACCTCCTTAGTAAAGAAAATGGTGATCACCCCTTAACTGGCCAGCTCTTTTGTGTAGGTAGACAGGCTGGGATCTCCTCCAGAGAGGGAAATCTGTTGCAAAACCAGTTTTCCAGAGGAGTAGCTCATTATGCTGAGTACATCCCAGGTGTATGCCCAGGGCTCCTCACAGGGGCAGAACGGTTTGTGCCATCTTGGATTTGGGTAGAGAAGGGTATAATGGGATGGTTTGGGGCCAAACCTCCAGAAAGTGATGTAAAGTGGGAAGGCTTGCCTCATTGGAACTATTGTCCCATTGGCTAAGGATCCTCCCCTCTCGCAAAGATGGCATAAAAGTGGCACCCCAGACACACTGTCCTCAGATCACTACTGGACTGGAAAAATGATAGAAGTGTCCTGCTGCTTCCTGGATCCAGCAAAGAGAGGTTGCACCAAAGACTGGATTTGCTTACCTGTAAGCAACTGCTGAGACTGCTGTAACCGGGAGAACAACTGACCAGTGGTGACTGAAACTGCACTGGACTTCACTCCTGCATCATGAGAGATCAATTCCAGAGGCAGAGACAACCTATAATGCTTGTGGATACTAGGGTGGCCCGGGGAACTTACTGCATATCCTCAGCATATTCAGTATCCAGTATTGCCTGCATTAGGACCACTTATTTGCTGGCCTGCGGTAAAAGAGAAAAGTGCACCAAAGTGGCCTCTATGAGTGGCTCCTGACCGGTTGTGGCCTGTCCAAATGAAGAGAAGTAACCATTCTAGCCAGTTGGGTAAAAACTGCTAAACCACTCACAACAATTTATTGCATTTCCTAAAAGTGAACTACAGTGATTTACTTACCTTTGAAAATTTATGTCTTTGGTTTCCCTCACTAGATTTTTGTTGTTTTGATGTCCGTTTTAAGATAAAAGTACAACCTATTTTTATAAATTTGTGTTTGATTTATGTTTTGTTGTGTTTATTACTTATTGTCTGTTTTGGTACTTCTAACTGGTTTACACTTGTTTGTTTGATTACCTCTGACTGCTGTGTGTCAGATGTTACTAACCTGAGTATCTTGTGTGCATTTCAGCCATACATAGGTTTCCTTCATACTGATTTTTCTTTCCTTATATTTCACCATTTTAATTGCTGTATAATCATTACACACTGAAAAATCATTACAAGGTGCAGCTCAGTTATTGGCTCTGGGTATTGTGTGTTTTTGGAGAACCTCAAAACCTTATATGGCATTGTGATCAGAAGGCTTTGTCAGACCTAACGGTATACTGTTTCTGTAAATTGGCCATTGTGACAAGAAGTTACAGGTTAAACTGTTGTCACAAATGGCTGTTTTGCCCACTCATTTTTATTGTTTTTTTAATTTCAACAGGTAGTTACTGTGGAAAAACCTGGCGTGATCTCCGCAAATAACCGCTTACAGTATTCATAATGTTGCCTACTTTCCAGAAATATATAGTTTCTGTGTTCACCATTGGGTTTCACACCTGTTTCCACCACAAACTGCAAGGAGGCTGATACAACGAACAAATGAAATAAATGCATAAAATGTTGTTTAAAAAAGTTTTTGAAGCAACTCTGGGTGCTCCTGAAAGCTGGGAAGATGGTGACTCTAGCATCGCAAACCTTTCGATTATGCTATATTCAGAAAAAAAGACACTTTCTTGCACAGCACTTTCCTCCATTTTCCCACAAAACCCAAAGTGTTGCTACATTTTGGCTATATTCTCTGTTTTCTCCACAGGAAGTACCAGGATGTTGGGAAAAGAAAATACACAAATTTGGCATGGAGACCTTTTGCAGAGATGTTATAAAGCGTGGGCAAAGTGGGCATTTGCCCAGAGCCCACAGTAATATACATTTTCTTTCTATTTGATTAATTGTGCATATTACTCTCGTAAAAGCAGACATTGTAGACAGAGAAAGTGGGAGATTTAAAAAAATAATTGGGAAAATACATTAGCAAGAAATGGGCACTAAACAAAACAATGAGTCCCTTAGGAGACTTTAGATGACACTGAACTTTTGTGGAAAAAAGTTCTGAAGGTTTAAACGAGAGCTACCTCTAACACCCAAAAAATTGCTTAGCAAACAGTGGTGGTAAAGCCCTAGCTCTCAAGAGGTTAAGCAGTCATTCAGACTCAACTGAGTCGCGGAACTAAATACCATCTGACCTGTAAGATTATATATGTGGTGCGGCCATTTTGGCCTTATTCTGTCAGTATCTTCTAAAGAACAAAGCCATTGGTGCAGGGGTGATCAGCAAAGTAACCGTGGTTTCTTTCTAGCCTAGATTCCTTTTAAGCATTGGTAGACATGTCAGCTCTTGGCGTGGTTTCCCCTATCCTTTTGGCTTCTGACCTCCTGTTCTTAATCCTGTGCTGACTTTCGTTTTTGCTGGCTTCAGGTCTCTGGGCACTTTACCACTGCTGACCAGGGCTAAAGTGCAAGTGCTCCATGTCCAAACTATATTGATGATTTGTTCGTCAATGATTGCCATGATTGGCATATTTGATTTCCTAATAAGTCCCTATGTAGAGTGCACCATGGGTGCCCAGTGCCTGTAACCCAAATGCTACTAGTGAGCCTGCAGCACTGATTGTGCTATCCACATGAGTAGCCCTGTAAACATGTCTCACACCTGCCACTGCAGTGACTGTGTGTGCAGTTTTTAACTGCCTGTTTGACCTGGAAAGTGCACCCACATGGCAGGCCCAAACCTTCCCTTTTACTACATGTACGTCACCCCTAAGATAGGCTCAAGGCAGTACCATGGGCAGGGTGCAGTGTATTTAAAAGGTAGGACATGTACTGGTGTGTTTTACATGTCCTACTAGTGAAATACTGCTAAGTTTGGTTTTCACTCTTGCACGGACTATCTCTCCAGGGGTGTGGAATTTAATAAAATATCTACCTTTCCATGGGACAGGTTGCTTCTTAAATCTACTTGTCCTGTAAAAAAATATAATTGTCCCTTTGGTACCATGTAATGCAGCGACAAATGGTGGCAGCAATCTCATTATGTAAGAGCTCTGATAATAGCCCTTCTGATTATGATAGGGCTACTACTACAGTAGGGCTTGAATATTTGCAATCTCAATCCCCACTGTAGCATTTTGTTTATTTTGCCACCTTTCTGCAGATCTACATGCTGGGGCTGGAGGAAGCAGTAAGCAATAGTTCCAAGGCTGGAATGCCATTAAGTCTGCAAACCTACTAACTTTCATAATTTAAGGATTTTTCACCAGCTCTTCTCTAATTTTCTCCCATAATGAGAAAGGTTGGAAATGTACTCCTGACAATGGCAGAAGTAGAAGTTCTTCCAGCGTTGGGGAAAAAAAAGTGGTTGAAGAGAAAGTGAACTTGTAAACGGTCAATAGATTTTCACATGACAAAATCTACACATGCATATTTGCTCGTGCTAAAATACAGTTCACAAATATTTTGTAGGAGTATGATTTCTTGATCTACTTCTGTAAGTGAATTCATGAAAGGCACTACTTCATGAAAAGCACATATACAATGGGTGCACTTTTGTGACTTTCTTTAAGCATTGGGTCCCTAATAAGGTATGGGGTTAACAAAGAAATGTCGTTTTTATTAAATTTCTATTTCTGTCTCTAGCTTTCGGCTGGTTTTACTGTGAGTGATCGCATTCTGCTCTTCCACAAGGAGAATATTAGCAAACAAAGTTTTGTTTAGTGCCAGGAACTACTGTGGCAATCAGTATCGTAACTCAACTGGAGGTGGTCCCCCCTGCAAAGAACATAGAGGGGGACCCCCTCACAGCCCCCCAACGACAGACTCCCTCAGCACAGGTGCCATGCTGAGTGGGCCCTGGAGGGGGGCTGCGCGGCCTTTGTGAGGTCACTAGTGGCAATGTGTGCTTTTTGAGACCAAAAAACATGGTTTTGCTTTTTGCCATTGTTTGTTACAATGGTGAGTCATGTCAAAACAAGACACGCATTGACGAAACCAAACTACTCACAAAAATGTTGGATCAGTTGGCTTTGCCAGTGCTTGTTTATTTTCATGCTTCCCATATTCTCATTGAAAATGGTTACACTGATTTTCCATTAGGAATATTTTTTTTAGAAATACTAGCATGCATCAACACATTTTACTAAATGACGCTTCAAAGAAATAGCAACTAAATTTTCATAGTAGCAAATCATTTTTTTCCTACTTGCATTTTTTCTAAACTCAAGCTTACAAGCTTCTGCAAACATTTGCATCTAATCAGAGAGCATTCTGGGAGCATTATACTTAGCCTCATATTGTTGAACTTTTCAAACATGAATGTACACTTTTTTTTACTGGAACCACTGTCAATAGTGCAGTGTGACCATAAAACGTTTATTTACAGTGCAAACCCTAATAATGAAGCATTTTCAATTATGAACCATAAATACAAGTTTGAACAGCATTAATAAATGGACACATATTACTTCAACTGCAGACAGTTCACTTCTCTGTAAACTGGCAGCCAAAGCACTTGTGCTGCAGGGGATGGGGCCCACCTATCCCAAGGACAAAATAAACATGAAAACTTGCTGCCCAGTTGCCTTGAAATATCTTTTAAGTGTAATTTCCCATTAGGAGCAGATAGAGATCTGGATTTTGGGGTCTCTGAACTAACAATTTTAAAATACATCTTTTAGTAAAGTTGGGTTTTCAAATGTAAGTTTGAACATGGCACTTTTAGAAAGTGTGCTTTTTCTTGCTTAACCAATCTGTGCCTCTGCCTGGCTGTGGAATATCCATCTGGGTCATGATGACAACTGGGCTATTTGTGAATTCACTCTAGACCGGAGGTCTTCAATCTATGGGGCGCGACACCCAGGAGGCCTTGGAGTCCTGGGAAGGGGGTCGCGCATTACCCCAGCAGGTCGTTAAAATGCTTCAGTTGAACTTTCATTGATTGAGTCTCCTGTGCTGTCAAAATGAAGCCGCAAAGACAGCTAAAGAAGCGTTCAAGACAGGGTGCCTGCTTCCTGAATGAAATGTAAATGTGAGTTACAAGTTGATCTATGCAAAGGGTAAAATATACACATGTAAAGGACGCTTGGAAGCCGGTTCTGGATTTAATTGATCGAATCACTCACAGCTTTGCAATGAGAAAGATTTGTTCTTTTTGAGTGGCAGTGCAAAGAGTTAACAACTGGGCTGTGAAGTGTGTGCATTTAATTGTAATTGTATATATGTAGTGCTTACTACCCCTGAGGAGGAGGTAGCCCAGTGATGATAGTTGTCACCCCTTGGGTGCTTGAGGGCTCTCCTGATATCATTAGATATCTCTGACACTCTCTGTCCCTGCATCCATTAAGTGTTCTTTTTTGAAACAGTGTACCTTTCTATATATCATCATCATAATGAAGCCACCTCTCTTTCAGGATTGTTGTTCTTTTCTCTGAAGGATTCCATTGACTTCTGTCTTCGTAATCCTCTGGCTTTTTCTATGAACTCTCCAGTTCTGAACTTTTGCCAAGAAATTTTATTGGTTACTTTAGCAGTTGCTGTTATATTTTCTATTTTTCCTTTGTTTTCTAGTTCATTTTAATCTTCTCACACAAGATAAGAGGGCTGCTTGCAGTCAAGAGTGTACTCTATAGTCTGGTTACATATCTTATTGGTGCTTACTGTTGTTACATTTTTTATCCCATTGGCCAGCCTGTTGCTAAGCCTATGGGGATTTGTAGTTCTTGACTGCTGCTGTAATATTAAAACAAGATTAGAAGCCATAATACTCGCCTCAGTGTCTTTAGTAAAATTTGGACCTTCCTTCATAATTTACTAGGTAAATCTACATTATCCCCCAAATACCTTACACAAGATCTGATTTTTTTTAAGGATCAGGAAAATTAAGCAATATGCCAGGAAGCACAGAATATTGAGCAAACACTGGAACTTGAACCTAGTTCCCCAATTCCAAAGTCATCAGCTCTAATCATTAGGCCACATTTCCTCCCTTTTAGAAAAAATAGAGCTCCCATGTGTTTGCCCCCTTTTTTCAGAAAAGATGCCCCTGTCCCTTATGCTAGCAAGGAAAATAAGCCTACATGCCTTTTTTTAAATGGAAAATATAATTATGATGCAGTGGGCCCTTCAGACCCCTGGACCCCAGTGCCACTGCACCCGCATCAGTGATGATAGCCACTGCCTCACCAAGTGGGATGCCTCCTATGCTTTTTGCTAAAACAAGAGCTTCAATTTTGCTTCATCACAGTCACTGTCATTTTTCTGATGCCCAAAGTAAGGTGTCTCCCCTGCTTCAATCCTCCTGGATTACTCAGGGGCCCAAAGCAACACTGCCAGAGCAAGTGGCCACTAGGTCCTAATGCAAATCAGGAAGAATAGTAAAACAGACATGGGGGTTAGCTGGCCCCTCATACCACTGGCACCTGGTGCCACGGCACAGGGTACATCAATCATACCTACTGCTCTTTGAAGCAAGCTGTCTGCTCTGCCCACTTCTCTGGACAATCACTCCTAGGCTTGTGGCACAAAGCAGGCTTTCCGCCCCTTTGTGTAAAACAAAAACAATCTCATCTCTGCTACCTGAAAGGAAAATGTGTGAAATTGGTTAATCACCAAATATAAAGAGCTTGGGAGTCAGTATAGACTTCAAATGGTGATGTTACTTCAAGCTCCACAATGATATATGTGTATTCCTCTTGAGAAGCAATGTGACGATGTCACCACTGGAGTTCTACAGTGTGTCCTTTTAATGGACAGTTATAAAATATGATGAGGTATAATCTTATTACTAATTTATATATAGATATAAATAATGACTGACATATTCACAGTGCTTCCTGTTACCGGCTGGGACCTGTTACCGGCTGGGACTTCACAGCACTATAAATATATATCAACTATTTACCACTGAATAACTAGGATTAACACAAATCAATACAGTTATGACACAAACCATAGTCAGTTATATATCTAATATCACCCATATCCGATCAAAGAGGATGAAAAGATCAAAATCCCATGGTAGTTGTGAGTCAATAAAACAAAAAAAGAAGACATTATCATCTACATACATGAGCTTCAAAATGAGTAGTATAAGTGAGACTAACAAATGGTGGGTAGTGTTCAGTGTATCATTGCCACAGCACCATTGTAAAGATAAACATGAGTATATTTAGACCAAAAGAGGATATTCCACAAACATGCCGCATCCACATATGCGAGGTGCATGATCTCAACACCCGAAGTGCATGGATAGATTTGTGCTTAATTATGTTAGTACCAATTATGTCCACTAAGCTGGCACTTGCCCATTTAAAAGTTTCCAAGATTCATTGTTGCCTTAATTCCCATCACTACCTCAAAATCGATCTGCAAGACCAAAAATGGTTGAAGAAAAACGAACTATTATCAGAACGACTGCATGTCATCTGAAGAAGATATAAATTAAAAATGTTAAAGTCATCTGTTTCTCCCTTACCATTGCAAAGCAACGTCCTAATACACAGTACTCTTAAGCATTCCTCCAACGTTTTTCGTTGTAATGTCACATAGCATCATATATCAGAAAGAACAAAGAGAACCTAAATCTTTGTGATAATATTATTAGTTGTTAAGGACAAAAGTATATACAATATGTGCTAAATAAACATTGTTTTTTAGATACATTGGGTATCTAGACTCAGTAAATGTATATGGATTGCTAAAGAAAATGTTCTGTGGGAGCAAGTCCCACTTACAATCATATACCTTTAGAGTACAATTGAGTTCAAACAGAAATTCTTAATGACCCAATCGAAATTGCCACTCACAATAAGTGAAAATTCCCAGTAACCACCGAAATACTCTATTGACAACTCCGTCCAAAAAGAAAATAAGTATGGAAATCATAAAATAATATGCCAGAGTGACTGTGTCAATCTAATGTTCCTATGTCTAAGTTCCAAGAGGCGTGTACGGGTTCAGTCCAACCGGACTCCGTCTTAACCTCGCTATTAATTACACTACAGATAAACATAGATGACGGACTAACTAACCTGAAAAAACATCCGCTATCTTGGAATTATGACCATAAATTAAGTTAATATTGCGATTCTAGCCAAAGACTATATAATTTACGGTAACCACCAAAATAGTCTATTAAGAACTCCATCCAACAAGAAGGAAAAAATAGGGAAATCATAAAATGATATGCCAGAGCAACTGTGTCAATCTAATGCTCATATCTCCAATGATCAAATTAAATAAGATTAAAGTGTTCTTAATGCAGCAATATTTTTAAGAATAGCCGAAAGAAAATTGTTCAACAATATACATATTGGTGTGACCTCAACAAACATGAAAGCAGCACGTCGCGGAATTCCTCTTTGGTTGTTATATAATGAGTAATACTATAACAGAGTTCCCGGCTAGTGTTTTTGTTGTCTTAGTACATAATAAATTGTTTGATTATCGTTTGCAGAGATAATAAGTGTATTGTTTTACATATACTCTTTCACAATTCTAACAACAGATCACTCATTAGCCCAAAAAGAATTCTAATTTGTGATTGGTGTTAAGGCCCTCTTCAACCGCTCTCAACCTGAGAATCCAAATACATTCTCTCCTTCTTAAAGATAATTCTCTAATGCCCTCCCCCACAGGGGTCTCTGTGAACTTGTTCTAGGCCAAACAATTCAAGGTTTTTTGTGAGTCCTTGCTCCGGGCATTGTCTCATATGTACAACAATAGGATATCAAATATCATCTTGACTCAGAGCTCTGTGGTGTTCACTAATCCTTAGCCTTAAAGATCTGATGGTACTTCCCACATATAAGCATTTACATTTACATACAATAGCATAAAACACAAAGTTGCTGTTGCATGTAATATTTGTCTGTATCTTAAAACGATCCCCAATACTGTTAGTAAAGGTTTATATTCCATTACGGGCCCATTTACACATTCCACAATGACCGCATTTGTTAATACCTCGCATCTGGGTTGTCAACCAATTGATAATAGGTCTCTTAGTAGGGCAACTGGGACAAAGAATATTCTTCAAGGTTCTACCTTTTCGGTAGCTAAGTTGCGGAGTGCCCGAAATGTGTTTCCTAAGGCTATTATCCGCATATAGTATGTGCTAAGATCTTTGATCTTTTCATCCTCCTTGATTGGATATGGGTGATATTAGATGTATAACTGACTATGGTTTGTGTCATAACTGTATTGATTTGTGTTAATTTTCAGCCTTGAAAAAGTCAAAGTGAATACTATTCGCATGACAAAACACGTGTTTGCTGGATGGGTTGGACTGACTGAAATTGAAAAATAAATTCAATAAAAGCAAGTGGACCTGCTGATAATAGAGATACGGACAATGTTATATTTACTTGACATGAGTGCTTTGGAGTGTGTATCGCTGTTTTCTTTTGAAATTTGTCAGGGAGTGGGGTGGGTCCTCCTTCCAGGAGCACCGTGTGGATACTTTAATTATTCTAAATATTGGGGTGGAAGAGTTGTGAGCGCCGTTCCTATCAACACACCCTGTCAATTGTTCTTCTGAATAACTAGGATTACTTTCTGTCAGTGTATTGTCACACACAAGGGCTCTGCAGTGAATGCATTAGCCAAATGAGATTTGACAACCTAAAATCGTACATTTCCTTCCCATTAGTTTAACTTACATTTGTTTTAAGATGCTTTTTATTTTATATGAGCTACAAGAAAGTGAAATAAAGTTACAGAATATGTTGCTCTTTTTAGCCACTTCTTTGACCTTTTGACCCCACTTATTGACCCTGCCCAATGGCTTTCATTACCGCAGTTCACACACTTTCTGGTGTAAATTTACAATTAGATGAAGATGCATCACGCCCCCCCTGGGAATGCAGCCACCACCCCTCAAGGGGAATGCCCCACAGTTTGAAGACCACTGTCTTAAAGTGTGATCCATTTTGAAAGTCAGAATGTAATAAAATAGACATACTATTGGGGGCGGAGCTTGCCCGGCTACAAGATGGCCGCGTTGTAGTGAGGCTCCGACAACCACCGTAAAATCCATTCATAATCCTACATGTCACATTCGAATTATGCTACCAAGTGCGATGCCAAAGACAGCTACGAGGTGGAGGCACATGCGGATGCCCTTTTTCCCCGAAAAAAAAGGAAGTACGGGAGTCCTGTAGAGTGAATTGCGTCGGCGGCTAGCCGAGAGAGGGACGCGCGGTGTACCGTGGGTGTGGACCAGTGCGGCCCCGGAGGAAAGACAATCGAGGACAAAAGCCCGGAGAGACAGAGAGAGGTGGAGCGTCTCTCGGGCTCCGCGGAGGAGGGCGGCCCCAGAGACGAACCTTGGACACTGTGCGATGAGGAGAGGTGAGGTGGGCCGGAGTACGACGCGAGAGAGCACCGAGGGTACGAGTGCGCTCGAGAAACACTGCGTGTGGATGCAGGTGGGCACCCCCTCCCCTCGAAAGTTGGGATCGGTCTTTTGGAGAAAATTAGAAATGGTGCATTAGGGGCAACGGAGTACGATGGATTGGACATCGTGTGGCAGGGCCCAGTAGGGGGGGCCCCGCTGTTGGCGCACTTGACTAGGCGAGACTGGAACATTAAAGAGTATGATTAACAAGCGTAGCACTCTCAGCGTACAACCGAGCAAAACGGGACGATTACACCCAGCGTCGATAACCATTTGCGCACAGCGCCATCCATAGAGGCCAGAGGGGTGCGCTGACGGCGGGTGCTTCTTGGGGCCGCGAGTAAAAAACACTACGACACCTAACAAATGGGCAAGGCAGACAAAACGTAAGCCCGGCTGCAATTTGAGCGACGAAGAGCGCAGGACCCAGAAGGAGATGGAACAGCGACGGACTCAGAGAAAGGCCCAGAGGGCACTCCTGGGGAAGAACAGAACTTAAGGCAGCTCCTAGTTTCAATTCAACACAGCCTTAACCAGATAGATGGGAAAATAGACGCCCTCGCTTACCGCATGGACAGAATGTCTGAACGCATAGATAAGCACACAGAGAGATTAGACCATGTGGAGAATAGGGTGTCTGCGACTGAAGACGGGCAAACGGAACTAGTAAGCGGCCAATCGAAACTCAGCAAAGAACTAGGGGTGCTCAAGCTAAAAGTGGAGGATATGGAAGCCCGGTCCAGAAGGAATAATATACGCATAGTGGGCCTTGCGGAATCCACCGCTATCACCAACATGGAAAGCCACATCTAACAATTACTGGTGCAACTACTGGGTCGAACTACCTTTTCGGACCTATTTGTAGTAGAGAGAGCGCACAGATCCTTGGCGGCTCGCCCACCCCCGGGGGCCCCTCCGCGCCCAATCATCCCCAGGCTATTAAATTTTAGGGATCGTGGCGCGGCCTTGCGCCGCGCAAGAGAACTTAAACAATTGCAATATGAGGGGACAACGTTGTCGATATACCCGGACTTCACAGCACAGATACAAGAGGCGAGGAGAAAATTCATTGAGGGGAAAAAACAATTACGGTCCATGCACCTGGAGTACAGAATGCTTTATCCAGCAAAATTGAGAGTTGACGTAGGAGGGAATCCGATCTTTTTCACAGACCCCAAAAAACTGGAACAATTCATGAAGCGCAGGAAGGCGAACAATGGTGCCGAAGCAGCCGCAGACGAGGACATGTAGGTAGCGGCAAAGAATCGGCACTTCCAACGCCACTATCATACTCGACACACTACCAACCTGCAGAAGATGGAACGCTTGAGACACAACGGAACAGAGAGAACACATGCACCGCACGTTATTGAACAAACTGAGCGCAATATGAGAGCAAAAGTGACATGATTACTCACCAAATAGGTGGCTGGCACGCTTACACACAGAGACAAAGCGGGGCAACATCCGCCCTGATGTGTGCTCCACTTATACCTCAGGAAAGGAGCGGTGTTGTTTTGGGAGGGGGGTGGGGGAAGACGAAGTTGGGTAAAGGATGGGTGAGATGGGCAAGTTGGGATGTAGCCTATCGTGGGAGGGGGGAGGGAGGGCAGAGGGAGGTTTGGGGAAAGTTATTTGAGTACATACTCTTACACAAGATAAGGAACTGCAAATTTACAACACAAATAGAATGAATACAACACTGCACAATAATAGAGAAGACAAACCTCCGCACACACACACTCTAACATAGATAAAGATCGCAAGCAGCTTCGATTGATAACTTGGAAAGCTCAGGCCTCAATGACGCGCGAAAGACTTGCAAAGTTATTGCGTACCTATGTAATCACAAGGTAGATATAGCTATCCTGCAGGAGACACACTTAGCCCCCAACAACCCCATGCTCACATCTCGGAGATTGCAGGGACAATTTGTTGCAGCAGGATACACATCACATTCCAGGGGTGTGCTGATTTGGGCTTCAAAAGAAACTGATATTGGTCTCTCCTTGGTGGCAGCGGACCCGGGAGGGCGATATGTGGTGGCACGTTGCACGGTGCGAGCATTCACATTCTTACTGATAGGTATATATGGCCCCAATTATGATGACCCACTATTTTATCGAGAACTGGCACTTAAGGCGGGCTCCTGGGGAGGACAGCCACAGCTCTGGTGCGGAGACTTCAACTGTACATTGGACCCTGCACTAGACAGATCGGGTGGGGTAGCTAGAAGGCCGGCGGCGGCGGCACACGAGATATCGCGTTTAGCTGCTGAACTGGATATGGTTGACGTGTGGCGTGATAGACATCCTGAGAGAGGGGGCTATACACACTATTCGGCTGCGCACAATCTACACACGCGTATAGATTTTTGGCTATTGGCTCGCCGGTTGCTGTGCAGCCTAACCCCGGAAGCTCCTTGGCCTCGAACATATTCAGACCACTCCCCAGTGCCGATACTGTTGACATCTGGTATGATAAAGGCTCCTCCATTTTCATGGAGGTTTCCTTCCTTTTCGCTTCTAGATACTGTCTTTAAGGCCAAATTGGCCTCAGAGATCACAGAGTTCTTCCGGATTAATGAGGGTTCCGTTCCCGAGGCAGGCACGGTATGGGAAACCTTTAAGGTGTACATCAGGGGGATCACCATAACCAAACATGCTGGGGTGCTCCGATCGATAAGGCGGTGGCTCCAAATACTCGAAAGTGACTTATCAAAACTGGAGCGAGACCACAGTGACACCGCAGATGCTAACGTGTTAAGCCAAATTCGCGCTAAGATACAAGAATACCAAGAGACAGCTCACGCAGAAATACAACACCTGGGTAAATATGCCACAGCCCGAATATACGGGGAGGGAGAAAGACCGGGGGCAGTACTGGCAGGATTGATACGTCCCCAGCGAGGCAAAAACACAATTGAAAGCATACGATCCGAGGGGGGAGAGGAAATAAGAGACCCTGAACGTATAGCTGATAGATTCCGAGAATACTATTGTAGGAAGTTGGCTCTGTATGCACTATTTCAAAGTAAGGAATAGTATGCACAGAGCCCAAGGGTTCCCCTTAGAGGTAAGATAGTGGCAAAAAGAGATAATACTAATGCTCTATTTTGTGGTAGTGTGGTCGAACAGTAGGCTTATCAAAGGAGTAGTGTTAAGCATTTGTTGTACATACACACAGGCAATAAATGAGGAACACACACTCAGAAACAATTCCAGGCCAATAGGTTTTTGTTATAGAAAAATATATTTTCTTAGTTTATTTTAAGAACCACAGGTTCAAATTCTACATGTAATATCTCATTTGAAAGGTATTGCAGGTAAGTACTTTAGGAACTTTGAATAATCACAATAGCATATATACTTTTTACATAAAACACATTTAGCTGTTTTAAAAGTGGACACAGTGCAATTTTCACAGTTCCTGGGGGATGTAAAGTAATGTTAGTTTTTGCAGGTAAGTAAACCACCTACGGGGTTGAGATTGGGGTCCAAGGTAGCCCACCGTTGGGGGTTTAGAGCAACCCCAAAGTCACCACACCAGCAGCTCAGGGCCGGTCAGGTGCAGAGTTCAAAGTGGTGCCCAAAACGCATAGGCTTCAATGGAGAGAAGGGGGTGCCCCGGTTCCGGTCTGCCAGCAGGTAAGTACCCGCGTCTTCGGAGGGCAGACCAGGGGGGTTTTGTAGGGCACCGGGGGGGGACACAAGTCCACACAAAAAGTACACCCTCAGCAGCACGGGGGCGGCCGGGTGCAGTGTGCAAACACGCGTCGGGTTTTCAATAGGTTTCAATGGGAGACCAAGGGGTCTCTTCAGCGATGCAGGCAGGCAAGGGGGGGGCTCCTTGGGGTAGCCACCACCTGGGCAAGGGAGAGGGCCTCCTGGGGGTCACTCCTGCACTGGAGTTCCGATCCTTCAGGTGCTGGGGGCTGCGGGTGCAGGGTCTTTTCCAGCCGTCGGGATTTTAGAGTCAGGCAGTCGCGGTCAGGGGGAGCCTGGGGATTCCCTCTGCAGGTGTCGCTGTGGGGGCTCAGGGGGGGCAACTTTGGTTACTCACAGTCTCGGAGTCACCAGAGGGTCCTCCCTGAGGTGTTGGTTCTCCACCAGTCGAGTCGGGGTCGCCGGGTGCAGTGTTGCAAGTCTCACACTTCTTGCGGGGATTGCAGGGGTCTTTAAATCTGCTCCTCTGAAACAAAGTTGCAGTCTTTTTTGGAACAGGGCCACTGTCCTCGGGAGTTTCTTGTTCCTCTTGAAGCAGGGCAGTCCTCTGAGGATTCAGAGGTCGCTGGTCCTGGAGAAAGCGTCGCTGGAGCAGGTTTCTTTAGAAGGCAGGAGACAGGCCGGTAGGACTGGGGCCAAAGCAGTTGGTGTCTTCTTTCTTCTTCTGCAGGGGTTTTCAGCTCAGCAGTCTTCTTCTTCGGTAAGTTGCAGGAATCTAATCTCTTAGGTTCAGGGGAGCCCTTAAATACTAAATTTAAGGGCGTGTTTAGGTCTGGGGGGTTAGTAGCCAATGGCTACTAGCCCTGAGGGTGGGTACACCCTCTTTGTGCCTCCTCCCAAGGAGAGGGGGTCACTTTCCTATCCCTATTGGGGGAATCCTCCTTCTACAAGATGGAGGATTTCTAAAAGTCAGAGTCACCTCAGCTCAGGACACCTTAGGGGCTGTCCTGACTGGCCAGTGACTCCTCCTTGTTTTTCTCATTATCTCTCCTGGACTTGCCGCCAAAAGTGGGGGCTGTGTCCAGGGGGCAGGCATCTCCACTAGCTGGAGTGCCCTGGGGCATTGTAACACGAAGCTTGAGCCTTTGAAGCTCACTGCTAGGTGTTACAGTTCCTGCAGGGGGGTGGTGTTAAGCACCTCCACCCAGAGCAGGCTTTGTTTCTGTCCTCAGAGAGCACAAAGGCTCTCACCGCATGTGGTCAGAAACTCGTCTCTCAGCAGCAGGCTGGCACAGACCAGTCAGTCCTGCACTGAACAATTGGGTAAAATACAGGGGGTATCTCTAAGATGCCCTCTGTGTGCATTTTTTAATAAATCCAACACTGGCATCAGTGTGGGTTTATTATTCTGAGAAGTTTGATACTAAACGTCCCAGTATTCAGTGTAGCCATTATGGAGCTGTGGAGTTCGTTTTTTGACAGACTCCCAGCCCATATACTCTTATGGCTACCCTGCACTTACAATGTCTAAGGTTTTGCTTAGACACTGTAGGGGCATAGTGCTCATGCACATATGCCCTCACCTGTGGTATAGTGCACCCTGCCTTAGGGCTGCAAGGCCTACTAGAGGGGTGACTTACCTATGCCACAGGCAGTGGGAGGTTGGCATGGCACCCTGAGGGGAGTGCCATGTCGACTTAGTCATTTTCTCCCCACCAGCACACACAAGCTGGCAAGCAGTGTGTCTGTGCTGAGTGAGGGGTCCCTAGGGTGGCATAAGACATGCTGCAGCCCTTAGAGACATTCCCTGGCATCAGGGACCTTGGAACCAGGGGTACCAGTTACAAGGGACTTACCTAGGTGCCAGGGTTGTGCCAATTGTGGAAACAATGGTACATTTTAGGTGAAAGAACACTGGTGCTGGGGCCTGGTTAACAGGGTCCCAGCACACTTCTCAGTCAAGTCAGCATCAGTATCAGGCAAAAAGTGGGGGGTAACTGCAACAGGGAGCCATTTCTTTACACACGCCCACCCCAGCCCACAGGCCAGGAGACTCAGCCAAAGCTGGGAGAGTCTTCCTAGTCTGTCAGGCGAGGAAGAGTAGAGGAAATAGGCTGGTTTGTTGCAGGGCCTACTCTGCCTTAAATCTTCCTGTTCAGGTCATTCCCTCTGGGGAACTGACCCACTTCCACAGTGATAGGACCTAGTCTGAATTGCCTCTTGTCTGTACTTTTTATGTCTCCACCCATTCTCTCTATTTTGGGGTTAAAGGTATCCACCTCTGCTAATCTTATCTTAGCCAGGGTCACCCCTAGCTTACCCAAAGAGGTTACCCAGAGCTGGAGTAACCCCACAATGACCAACAGGGTCAGGGGGCCTAACTTGCTATTTGGCATGGGGTCAGACCTCCATGCCAAGGATAGTGCAGCCATAAAGGCTAACACCCAGCAGAGGCCACTGACAGCTGTCAGTGCCCAGAACCACACCTTTAGCTCTTCACCTACAAGGGAAGGGGCTAGGTTACAGGCTTCTTTGGGTTCAGGGTGCCTGTCTGCTGTATTAGAGTGGGGGGTTACCACATCTTGTAGTAAACACCCTTCTTCCACTCTTTCTTCTGTTAGCTGAGGAGCCACCCACTCAGGCTTAACAGTTGCCTGACTAGCCAGGACTTCTTGTGGGTCAGGTTGGACTTTAACAGTGCCATTTTTGGAGTTCTCCCCTACTGGAGCAGAATCTCCCTGGCTTGCTGGAACCTTGGCTAAAGGTTGTCCACCCTTCCTACTCTGTTTTCTTTTCTTTTTCTTCTGGGGCCTACTTGCATTTACTGCAGGGGTAGCACCTCCAGAATCCTTGGGAGAGGACTGGCCCTGGACCAGTTCTTCTCTTAGGCTCTGACTAACCTCTGGGTAGTCATTTCCAAGGAGACAATCAAGGGGGAGGTCTGTACTGACTACCACCCTTCTCCAGCTAAAAGTCCCACCCACTTCTATGGGCACAAAAGCTACAGGCCTATCAGTGACCCTGTCTGGGCTAACTCTTACTCTGGCCATCTCACCTGGGATGTACTGGTTTGAGAACACCAGCCTGTCATGCACAATAGTGTGACTGGCACAAGTGTCTCTCAGGGCAGTGGCTGGGATTCCATTCACCAGTAGGTGGTGGAAGTGTCTACTTCCCTCTGGAATCTCCAACTCACCTGTGGGGCCCTTTTTCCAGTTGAAGGCTATGAAGACCTCATCTGAGGAGTCATCTCCAATGGCTACACTGGTTACCCCTGGGGTTTTGCTAGGGGGTTTGTTTTTGGGACAAGAAGTGTCCTTGGTGTGGTGCCCTGTCTGTCTACAGTTATGGCACCATGCCTTAGTGGCATCCCAGTTCTTACCCTGGTACCCACCTTTGTTTTGGGTTGTGTCTCGGGGCCCACCCACCTGGTCTGGTTTTTGGGGGCCTACAGAGGACTCTTTTTCTTTATTTCTAGTGTCACCCACTTTCTCCTGGGGAGGCTTTGTAACCCCTTTCTTTTGGTCACCCCCAGTGGAAGTTTTGGTTACCCTAGTCTTGACCCAGTGGTCTGCCTTCTTTCCCAATTCTTGGGGAGAAATTGGACCTAGGTCTACCAGATACTGATGCAACTTTTCATTGAAGCAGTTACTTAAAATGTGTTCTTTCATAAACAAATTATAAAGCCCAACATAGTCATGCACTTCATTTCCAGTTACCCAACCATCCAGTGTTTTCACTGAGTAGTCTACAAAATCAACCCAGGTCTGGCTCGAGGATTTTTGAGCCCCCCTGAACCTAATTCTATACTCCTCAGTGGAGAATCCAAAGCCCTCAATCAGGGTTCCCTTCATGAGGTCATAAGATTCTGCATCTTTTCCAGAGAGTGTGAGGAGTCTATCCCTACACTTTCCAGTGAACATTTCCCAAAGGAGAGCACCCCAGTGAGATCTGTTTACTTTTCTGGTTACACAAGCCCTCTCAAAAGCTGTGAACAATTTGGTGATGTCATCACCATCTTCATATTTAGTTAAAATCCCTTTTGGGATTTTCAACATGTCAGGAGAATCTCTGACCCTATTTATGTTGCTGCCACCATTGATGGGTCCTAGGCCCATCTCTTGTCTTTCCCTTTCTATGGCTAGGATCTGTCTTTCCAAAGCCAATCTTTTGGCCATCCTGGCTAACTGGATGTCCTCTTCACTGGAGTTATCCTCAGTGATTTCAGAGAAGTTGGTCCCTCCTGTGAGGGGAACAGCATCTCTGACTATTATGTTTGGAGACAGGGCTTGAGAGGCCCTGTTCTCCCTAAATAGGACTGGTAGGGGGGAATTTTCCTCCAAGTCAGTCACTATCTTCATCCTCTGTGTTGCCATCCTCAGAGGGGTTGGCTCTTTCAAACTCTGCCAAAAGCTCCTGGAGCTGTAGTTTGGAAGGTCTGGGGCCCATTGTTATTTTCTTTAATTTACAGAGTGACCTTAGCTCCCTCATCTTAAGATGGAGGTAAGGGGTGGTGTCGAGTTCCACCACATTCACATCTGTACTAGACATTGGGGGTCATTCTGACCCACGCCGGCGGCGGATGCCGCCGGCCTGGCGGGAACCACCAGAAGACCGTACCGCGGTCGAAAGACCGTACCGCGGTCGAAAGACCGCGGCGGTCATTCTGAGTTTCCCGCTGGGCTGGCGGGTGACCGCCAGAAGGCCGCCCGCCCGCCCAGCGGGAAACCCCCTTCCACGAGGATGCCGGCTCCGAATGGGGCCGGTGGAGTGCAATGGGTGCGACGGGTGCAGTTGCACCCGTCGCGATTTTCAGTGTCTGCCATGCAGACACTGAAAATCTATGTGGGGCCCTGTTAGGGGGCCCCTGCAGTGCCCATCCCAATGGCATGGGCACTGCAGGGGCGCCCAGTGGCCCCACGACACCCGTTCCCGCCAGCCAGGTTCTGGCGGTGGAAACCGCCAGAACCAGGCTGGCGGGAAGGGGGTCGGAATCCCCATGGCGGCGCTGCTTGCAGCGCCGCCGTGGAGGATTCCCAGGGGCAGCGGGAAACCGGCGGGACACCGCCGGTTTCCCGTTTCTGACCGCAGCTGTACCGCCGCGGTCAGAATGCCCATGGAAGCACCGCCAGCCTGTTGGCGGTGCTTCCGCGGTCGTTGGGACCGCCAGGGTCAGAATGACCCCCATTATGTTTCTAAAAGTTGGAATACTTTTTAAGAATCAAAAACTAGTTCTAGGTTCTAATTCAAACTTTCACAAAACTTTTTAAACACTAAAAGAAATGCTAACAGGGACTAACACAAGGCCCTAGCAGGACTTTTAAGAATTTAGAAAAATAGTTCAAATTGCAAAAATCAATTTCTAATGACAATTTTTGGAATTTGTCGTGTGATCAGGTATTGGCTGAGTAGTCCAGCAAATGCAAAGTCTTGTACCCCACCGCTGATCCACCAATGTAGGAAGTTGGCTCTGTATGCACTATTTCAAAGCAAGGAATAGTATGCACAGAGTCCAAGGATTCCCCTTAGAGGTAAGATAGTGGCAAAAAGAGATAATACTAATGCTCTATTTTGTGGTAGTGTGGTCGAGCAGTAGGCTTATCAAAGGAGTAGTGTTAAGCATTTGTTGTACATACACATAGGTAATAAATGAGGAACACACACTCAGAAACAATTCCAGGCCAATAGGTTTTTGTTATAGAAAAATATATTTTCTTAGTTTATTTTAAGAACCACAGGTTCAAATTCTACATGTAATATCTCATTTGAAAGGTATTGCAGGTAAGTACTTTAGGAACTTTGAATAATCACAATAGCATATATACTTTTTACATAAAACACATTTAGCTGTTTTAAAAGTGGACACAGTGCAATTTTCACAGTTCCTGGGGGAGGTAAAGTAATGTTAGTTTTTGCAGGTAAGTAAACCACCTACGGGGTTGAGATTGGGGTCCAAGGTAGCCCACCGTTGGGGGTTTAGAGCAACCCCAAAGTCACCACACCAGCAGCTCAGGGCCGGTCAGGTGCAGAGTTCAAAGTGGTGCCCAAAACGCATAGGCTTCAATGGAGAGAAGGGGGTGCCCCGGTTCCGGTCTGCCAGCAGGTAAGTACCCGCGTCTTCGGAGGGCAGACCAGGGGGGTTTTGTAGGGCACCGGGGGGGACACAAGTCCACACAAAAAGTACACCCTCAGCAGCACGGGGCAGCCGGGTGCAGTGTGCAAACACGCGTCGGGTTTTGAATAGGTTTCAATGGGAGACCAAGGGGTCTCTTCAGCGATGCAGGCAGGCAAGGGGGGGGCTCCTCGGGGTAGCCACCACCTGGGCAAGGGAGAGGGCCTCCTGGGGGTCACTCCTGCACTGGAGTTCCGATCCTTCAGGTGCTGGGGGCTGCGGGTGCAGGGTCTTTTCCAGCCGTCAGGATTTTAGAGTCAGGCAGTCGTGGTCAGGGGGAGCCTGGGGATTCCCTCTGCAGGCGTCGCTGTGGGGGCTCAGGGGGGGCAACTTTGGTTACTCACAGTCTCGGAGTCGCCGGAGGGTCCTCCCTGAGGTGTTGGTTCTCCACCAGTCGAGTCGGGGTCGCCGGGTGCAATGTTGCAAGTCTCACGCTTCTTGCGGGGATTGCAGGGGTCTTTAAATCTGCTCCTCTGAAACAAAGTTGCAGTCTTTTTTGGAACAGGGCCGCTGTCCTCAGGAGTTTCTTGTTCCTCTTGAAGCAGGGCAGTCCTCTGAGGATTCAGAGGTCGCTGGTCCTGGAGAAAGCGTCGCTGGAGCAGGTTTCTTTAGAAGGTAGGAGACAGGCCTGTAGGACTGGGGCCAAAGCAGTTGGTGTCTTCTTTCTTCTTCTGCAGGGGTTTTCAGCTCAGCAGTCTTCTTCTTCGGTAAGTAGCAGGAATCTAATCTCTTAGGTTCAGGGGAGCCCTTAAATACAAAATTTAAGGGCGTGTTTAGGTCTGGGGGGTTAGTAGCCAATGGCTACTAGCCCTGAGGGTGGGTACACCCTCTTTGTGCCTCCTCCCAAGGGGAGGGGGTCACTTTCCTATCCCTATTGGGAGAATCCTCCTTCTACAAGATGGAGGATTTCTAAAAGTCAGAGTCACCTCAGCTCAGGACACCTTAGGGGCTGTCCTGACTGGCCAGTGACTTCTCCTTGTTTTTCTCATTATCTCTCTTGGACTTGCCGCCAAAAGTGGGGGCTGTGTCCAGGGGGCGGGCATCTCCACTAGCTGGAGTGCCCTGGGGCATTGTAACACAAAGCTTGAGCCTTTGAAGCTCACTGCTAGGTGTTACAGTTCCTGCAGGGGGGAGGTGTTAAGCACCTTCACCCAGATCAGGCTTTGTTTCTGTCCTCAGAGAGCACAAAGGTTCTCACCGCATGGGGTCAGAAACTCGTCTCTCAGCAGCAGGCTGGCACAGACCAGTCAGTCCTGCACTGAACAATTGGGTAAAATACAGGGGGTATCTCTAAGATGCCCTCTGTGTGCATTTTTTAATAAATCCAACACTGGCATCAGTGTGGGTTTATTATTCTGAGAAGTTTGATACTAAACTTCCCAGTATTCAGTGCAGCCATTATGGAGCTGTGGAGTTCGTTTTTGACACACTCCCAGCCCATATACTCTTATGGCTACCCTGCACTTACAATGTCTAAGGTTTTGCTTAGACACTGTAGGGGCATAGTGCTCATGCACATATGCCCTCATCTGTGGTATAGTGCACCCTGCCTTAGGGCTGTAAGGCCTACTAGAGGGGTGACTTACCTATGCCACAGGCAGTGGGAGGTTGGAATGGCATCCTGAGGGGAGTGCCATGTCGACTTAGTCATTTTCTCCCCACCAGCACACACAAGCTGGCAAGCAGTGTGTCTGTGCTGAGTGAGGGGTCCCTAGGGTGGCATAAGACATGCTGCAGCCCTTAGAGACCTTCCCTGGCATCAGGGCCCTTGGTACCAGGGGTACCAGTTACAAGGGACTTACCTAGGTGCCAGGGTTGTGCCAATTGTGGAAACAATGGTACATTTTAGGTGAAAGAACACTGGTGCTGGGGCCTGGTTAGCAGGGTCCCAGCACACTTCTCAGTCAAGTCAGCATCAGTATCAGGCAAAAAGTGGGGGGTAACTGCAACAGGGAGCCATTTCTTTACAACTATCAATCATTATATTCCTCCAGGGTAGACCCAAGCTCGGATGCAATAACAGACTACCTCACACATATCGCTATGCCCAGACTGACACAGGAGGATAGAGAGGCTCTCTGTGCACCCTTGACCCTAAGCGAAATTACGAAAGCACTGGGGGGTATGGCTGAGGGGAAGGCTCCTGGCCTTGATGGGCTGACAGTATACTTCTACAAAGCATACCAACACCTATTACTCCCAAAATTAAAAGACGTATATGATGAAATGGTAGAGAAGGGCAGCATGCCCCCATCAATGAGAGAAGCAATGATAATAGCCTTGCTCAAACCGGGTAAACCCCGAGAAAACTGCTCCTCTTATAAGCAATTGTCGCTATTAAATGTAGATGTAAACATTTTCGCCCGGATTTTGGCTGATCGCTTGGCTGGAGTGCAGCCGCGTCTGATCCGACCTGAGCAAGCTGGTTTTGTCCCCGGTCGCAGTCTGTCCATGAGTCTTCGCACATTATTTGGCACAAAACATCAACTCAGAGTTGAAGGCGGTGGCAGTTTTCCTGGATGCTGAAAAGGCGTTCGACTCAGTAGAATGGGAGTTCCTAAGGGCGACTCTGCGCAGATTTGGGGTGGGCGACACCTTCCTCCAAATGATCTCCACATTATATAGCGACCCCCGAGCCAGAGTTTGCGCTAACGGTACGGTGACTGAATCGTTTGGGATTACGAGGGGCACTAGACAGGGATGCCCGTTGTCTCCCCTGTTATATGCGTTGGTAGCGGAGCCCCTGGCTGTGCAATAAGAGAGTACCATGGACACCGGGGCCTCAGATTTCAAAATGACACCCTTGTTTTGTCCACATATGCAGACGATACCCTATTATATATCAAAAATCCTGAGAGTAACGTTGCTCCAATACTCCGAGAAATCATAAAATTTGGCTCTCTGTCAGGGATAGTAATGAATTGGAATAAATCCATCGTATTTCCCTTTACTCCAGTAACAACGCAGGTAGATGTAGACTTTCCGCTGGCGTGGGAGACTAACACTGTCAGATATCTGGGGATACAAGTGCATACTGACCCTAAGAGAGTGATAGAGGATAATTTTGAAACTGCACTGAAAATATTGTCGATGGATGTAGAGAGGTGGATCAAATTGTCGTTGTCATTGCTTGGGCGCATAGCACTGATGAAAATGGTGGTTTTGCCGCGCTTTTTATTCCTGTTTCAAAATATACCTATAGTCCTGCCGAAGACATACTTTGCCGCTTTGAAAACGTTATTAATAAAATTGGCATGGGCGAACAAGGTACCTCGTGTGAATTGGCGAACTCTGACGCTCCCATATGAGATGGGGGGATTGGGCGCCCCAGACCTTGAGATATATTACATAGTAGCACATGCAGCAGTGGCACAGGAGTGGCTTCATGGGACGGGTGAGGCCCCGTGGCTAAGGATTGAGAGGGAACTAGCTGCCCCAGAGCAACTGAGTAGCAGGTTGTTCCATACACCCCATAGACGAAATAGGGAATTTGCGTCCATAAATTCGGTCACACGAGCATGGCATGAACTCATTAAAAAGCAGGGGCTGGTAATATTATATTCTCTGAGTGCCCTGGTAGAATGCTGTGCCTGGTTTTCTCCTGGGAGAGACCCTAGGTTGGTGCAATCCATGCGCGAAATAGGCATTGACAAAATGGGAGATATCTTCGAAGAGGGCATAGTGATACTGCTGCTCTAGAACGAAACCCATATCCTTAAACGGCCGACACCAGCTAATTCATTTTAAATATCTAAATAGAGTCTATTATACCCCCCTACAACTCTATCAATATGGACTGAGAGAGACAGCTAATTGTCCCAGATGTGGAGAGGAACGGGCTGGATTCTTGCACATGTCCTGGGGGTGCAGAATGGTACAACAGTTTTGGAAGGCAGTGACACAGGAACTAAATAGTATCACTGGAGAGCAGATGACCTGCGAACCGATGACAGCACTTTTGGGCTGGGATAAACAATTAGCGGCCCAAAACCACAGGCTACTGGCGATGGGGTTCCTATTAGCCAAAAGACGAATAGCAATGAGATGGGATCGCGGCCCAGTCCCCACAATACAAGAGTGGCATAGTGATATGGCATACTGTAACACACAGTCAGACAACTATAGTGAGATGCTCCCCCCCACCACTAGGCCGAAGAAATACTGGGAGGCCTATGGCCGCTACCTTGCTGGAATGGAAACAAGCAAACCTGAAACAGGAGAGACACACTGATGGGACATAATAAAACGGAATCACATGAACATAGGCAGTGACTGTGACTAGATTGATGACCCAATGTTTTAGGGTGGAGGGGAAATGTGCAGAACTGTTTACCGTATACGACCGCCTAAATACGTCAAGTGATTGATAAGTTTGCAACAAGATGAATACCTTCTTATGTTGTAAATGACTATACTAAAATATAAATAAAGATTAAAAAAAAAAAAAGACATACTATTATAATTTCGAATTATTTTTACTCAGATTTATTTACTAGCCCGATAAGTAAATTTGATTTTAGTGTTTCAAAATAAACTTTACATGAGCATACTTTTTCAAACGTAAATTGAGTTATACTGGGGTCTCTAGTTGGCAGTGGTTTGCACCTTGTCCAAGTAAGGACCCTCACTCTAGTCAGGGTAAGGGAGCCACACAGCTAACATAACTCCTGCTCACCCCCTTGGTAGCTGGGCGCGAGCAGTCAGGCTTATCTCAGATGGAATGTGTAAAGTATTTGTACACACACAGTAACACAGTCAGAACACCACAAAAGTACTCCACACCAGTTTAGAGAAAGAGGCAATAGTTATCTGAGTAAAACAAGACCAAAACAACAAAAATCCAACATACACAAGTAAAGATACACATTTTTAAAGATTAAATCTCACTAAAGCGCTTAGAAACAGAATAGCTCCATCTGGGGCTATAACAACATCTTTACTGAGTCGTTCCCAGCAGTCCGATGCTACTCGCCAGGGAATGCCCACCAGTCACAGAGTTGCACAGACCCCAGGTACAGTACCTTGGAAAACGAGGAAACCAAGACATTGCACGGAGTCTGTGAGGTGAGACATCGCTGGAGCAGATGCAGCAACGGTTCCTTACTCCTACCGGAGAGGTGAGGCATTGGTTCCTTACTGCTAAGCAGGGGATGTGAGGCGTTGGTTCCTTATGGTTGCAGGGGAGGTGATGCGGAATCAGTGGCGAGGCATTGGTTCCTTACGATCTGGTGACGACGATTAAACCAGCAGGTCAAGATGCGAAGTGTCAAATTCACGGTGTTGCGATCACACCACAGGGCCACAGGTGCTGCGGCAGAGTCGGGTGTCACGGACATCGGTGACGCGGCACTCGGGACTCACACTAGCAGGACTTCGGAGGCACTGCTGAGACATCAGGCCAGCGGCTGTGGTTGCCGTCGTTGTGCTCAGTGGGGACCACACCTTTGATGCAGACAGCAGCACAGAGTAGGACATAGGTGCCAGTTTTGATGTTGCTGTGGAGTCGATGTACTTGGTTTCCTCTTGGTTACACCAGAACTCACTCCCAAGGGACTGGATTTGGTACCACTTAGTGATTCAGGAATCTCAGCTAGAGAGCCCAGGTGCTGGCAGATGAAGTCTTTGATGTCCCTGAGACTTCTAACAGGAGGCAAGCTCAGTCCAAGCCCTTGGAGAACCTTTGGAAGCAGGATGCAGAAGGCACTCCCCAGACAGAAGCAGCAAGCAGCAGGCCATCATAGCAAAGCAACAGGCAGCGTGACAGTCCCTCCCACAGCATCTAGCTCTTCTTCCTGGCAGAATGTCCTCAGTCCAGAAGGATTCTGAAGTTGTAGTCTCAGAGGCCCAATACTTATATGCATTTCTGTCTTTGAAGTAGGCAAACTTCAAAGGAAAGTCTTTGTAGTGCACAAGACCCTGCCTTTCCTGTCCTGGGCCTAGACACACCTAGACACACTCCAGGGGATTGGAGACTGATTTGTGTAAGGACAGGCACAGCTCTATTTAGGTGCAAGTGTCAGCTCCTCCCACCACTCTAGGCGAGAAGACCCATCAGGATATGTAGGGCACACCTCAGCTCCCTTTGTGTGACTGTGTAGAGCACCGGTCTTCAAACATTTTGATGCTGGGACCCCCTTTCAAACCTTGTTAGGCATAAGGAGCCACTCCTGACAAATATCTCTAGAACCTGGTACTTCGTATCATAAACATCCCCAATTCAATACGCCAATATAAAAGGGCAGGAATGCATTGTATGTATGAAAACAATGCATTCCTGTCCTTTCCTCCTGGCGCAAAACAATGCATTCCTGTCCTTTCCTCCTGGCGCAAAACCTGCTACCTAACTCTCACATAGGCAGGATAGTTTAAGTGCAGGAGTTGGGAAAATAATGATATAGATTATATCAGCCGAAAAGAGATCAAGACATTTTCCCACACACAAGCTTGACCATAGGGCCCATGCCGATTTGTAAGCCTTGGTTGTTCCTGGAGCCCAAGCGTTGCTAATGAATTCTGAAGCCTCTGATGAAATGAGGACGCCATGTGGGGAAGGCATGTTATTTTTGAGGCTGAGAATGGGAGGGAATTGTTGATTATGAGGCTGTGGAGAGGTCCCCTTGGATCTAGAAGAAGAGAAGGAAAAGACAGAAGAAGGACTGGGAAGTCTATTGTTAGTTTGAGGAGCAAAGGGAACCAAATTTGTGATTGCCAGAAGGGGACCACTATAACTAAGGTAGCTTTTTGACATCTGACTTGTGCCAGCACTCTGTTGATCATGATAAAGGGAGGAAAGGCATAATTGACTACCAAGGACCAATCCTTTAGAAGAGCATCTGTTGCTAATGCCAGAGGATCTGGGCGAAAGCTAAAGAAACACAGTAACTGGGATTTTAGACAGGAAGCAAAAAGATCTGTGTTGAAGGGGCCCCATTTGTTCAACAGAATCTGGAACACTAAGGGATGTAGCTTCCAATCGCTGGAGCCTTTCTGAATTTTGTATGCCTGGAAGATATGCGGCCTGGAGAGAAATTTTTGTTGGATAGACAGAGTTCTCATAAGCTCTTTGCCAACTCTGCTAAAGGTTTTGATCTGGTACCCTCTAGGTGATTGATGTAACGGAAGACAGAGACGTTGTCTATACGGAGGAGGATAGAACAAAGCACTTTGGGCCAGATGTATCAAAAGTTTTTGCATTCGCAAACGGTGTGAATCGCAAAAATCGGCCGTTTGCGAGTGCAAAAACGTGGTCTGCGATGCAAGAACGGCATTCGCAGACCGAAAATAAGAAATCGCAAAACTTGCGATTTTTTTCGTTGCGACCTGGCTTTGCGAGTCGCATTTTGTGATTCGGTATTTCCAGTAGGAAATTGCGAGGCACAAAATGCGATTCTCAAAATCCAAGTCGCAAATAGATGCATCAAAAAAATCGCAATTTGTGATTTTTCGCAGAATGGCATTTTGCACATGCAAAATACCACTAAGTGAAACCAGGTGGTAACCAGGTGCAACCTATATAAAGAGGCCCAGAATGCCTCAGACTCTTTTCCACAATGGCTGCACTCTACGTCATGGCGAGGAGGATGAGGATCTTGGCAGGTTTGCGGAGAGGGAGGAGGAGACAGGAGCGCATTTTCAGAGTGCACATTACACTTTTTGACCTGACAGAGGAGGAAGTATATGAGAGTTATAGGTTGAACTCAGCCATGATACTTGATCTGATAGCTGAGCTACAACCCATACTGCAGCGCAGAACACTAAGGACTCACAGCATACCCACCCATGTGCAGGTATTATGCTCCCTACACCTAGTTGCCTCAGGGAGCTATCAAGGGGTCATAGCAGCAGCTGGAGGGGTTTCACAGAGTACCCTCTCCAGATTTTTCAATGCATTTATCAACGCCATGCTAAGCAAACTCCAACAGTACATCAGATTCCCCCACACCCCACAGGAAATACAGCAGACAAAAATAGAGTTTTACCAGATAGCACAGTTCCCCCACATCCTAGGTGCCATAGATGGCACACATGTGGCAATCTGTCCACCATCAGCCACAGAGTATGTGTACCGATACTGTAAATACTAACATTCCATGAATATTCAGGTGATATGCAATGCCTCCTATATCATAACTGATCTCGTGGCCAGGTACCCAGGGAGCACACATAATTCGTACATCTTTCGCCACAGCGGCATTCACACAAGACTGCTAGCTGGGGAGTTTGGTGAAGGATATCTACTAGGTAATGTCACTCTGTACACTGGTGCATAGATGGCAAACCCATGTCAGATGGCTCAGTTACTCATCACACCCTCTGTCCCTTCCAGGAGACAGTGCCTACGCAGTGCGCACCTACATGATGACACCCTACCTCAATCCCACAACACCAGCAGAACGGAGATACAATGCAGCACACAGGGCAACCCGCAATGTGGTGGAGCGCACATTTGGACTGCTAAAGAGTCGCTTCCGTTGCCTCCACAAAAGTGGAGGGGCACTACAGTACAGTCCAGAGACCACATGTAGAATAGTGGCTACTTGTGCAATCTTGCACAATATAGCTACAACCAGGGGCAAACCTATAGAAATCAGTGACACTGAATCAGATGAGGATAACGATCCCATACCACCTCTACAGCCAGCAGAGAGGACCAGTGCAGCAAAGGGAAGGCAAAGGCGTGCCGACATCACACACAACCATTTCAGACGTGAGTATGAATGACAAAAATCCACTGACAACTGTAACTATAGTGATATAAATTTATTACCTTACGCCAGGTAATGAATGATTGTGAAATAAATGAAACAGGTGATGTCACAAACGCAAATAAACTAATGAACAGAGTCACACACTATTCCCTCTTAGTGGCAACAGCAGTGTAATGGCGGCAAGAGTCACTTTCTTCTCCCACGCACACCACTCGGGTGCCCAGTTAAGTCACTGGCACCTCGATAGTCACCTTCAGTGGCAGTGCTGTGCCTGGCACCGCGCCGTCTAGTGTCTGCTGCTGGTACAGCAACACTACTGAGGCTTGAACTGTCCTCAGTGTCCCCCAAGGCTACCGCGCTGGGAGTGGCAGATCTCTGTCCCATTATGTGTTCAATCACATTTGTGATGTGAACTAGTCCCTGGACAACGTCCCTGCTGCTATGTGCAGCCTCCACTTGTGCCGCCACTGCGCGATGGGCGATTAGTGCAGTGGAATTGGCCATCCTGTTGGAGGACCTGCAGTAGCTGCCAAACATTGTCCGGAATCTGTGTTCCTGTCTGCGCCGGCTAACCCATTCATGGTGCAGCTCCTGGCAGAAGTCACGGACAGCACTAGTTAGGTCCCTGGTGTCCTCTGAAGCCTGCACCTGTCCCTCACGCAGCTGTAATAAATTGCCATTTAGTGCGTCCAGTTGGCGATGCAGGCCCATCATGTTTCGGTTGTGTACACGCAGGTTCCGGTCTAAACTGAGGATCTGCTTATTTGGCAGATGCTGCTGCTGCAACATAGCAGCCTCAAGGCCCCCGAATAAGGACAGACCCTCACCTGCCTCATGATGTTGTTGCTGGGACTCTGTTGCAATCCTGCGTGGTGCTGGCTGACCCCTGCCCTCCAGAATCTGTCTGAGCCTGTCTGGTGCTGACGGTGTGCTTGGCCCTTCCAAGTGCTCATCAGAGTCGCCGCTGAACTCTGGCAGTGGTAGTGCCCTGGGCCTGCGGTGGACAGTGGACATGTGGAGGGACCCACTGGTGTTGGTATCCGAGGGCTGATGGGTGTCCGTCTCTCCTACACATGTACTTTGTGTGGCTACTGGGCCTGGCCCACCTGCAACAACAATATGCAGCATGTCAGTTCTGTATGTTACATTATCTGTCAGAAAATGGCAATAAAGGTACAGGTACTGCTCTACATGGTGTTGTGTGTGTTGTGTTACCTTGGGTGTCACTATACTTCATTACATTGTTATGCTACTGTCTGTACTAGTTTGTGGACTGCCACTCCCATAATGCATTGTTGTGCTGCCTCTAAGATGTGGACTGGACTACTTCACACACTGCTTCACATTATATGCTAATTCCTAAGGGGCTGTTGTGCGTACACATATAGGGTTCCCAAACATCATTGCACTTACCTTGGCTGGTACTCGGTGTGCCGGAAGTGTTGATGTCTGTGACCCCAGTCACAGCTTCAGGAGGAGTGTGGATTCCACCAGGTCCTCCAGTGGTGTGGATGGTGCTTCTGTTGGTGGTCCGCCACCTGTACCCCTGGCCTCTGCAAGTCTCCTTGCCACCCTCTCCTTTGCACGGGAGCACAGGTCGTACCACCTTTTCTTTATTTCCTCTATGGAGCGCTGTGCCACTCCAATGGCGCAGATTTTGGATTGGATGTCCAGCCATAATCTTCTCTTTTCACTCTCAGGAACCTGGAGTGAACTTTTCCCGAACAGGCGGTCATGGCTCCTCACCACCTCCTCAGTCAGGACCTCAAGCTCCTGTTCACTAAATTTAAGCTTGCGCTTCCTTTCTGCCTTCTCCTGTGCTGGTCCCGGGGTCTCCATCCTGGCTCAGGTGATTCTGCTCCTGCTGAGTGCTGCTCTGTGTGGCTGGGCTGCTCTCTCTCAGGATGCTGGTTTGGGTGTGGCACCTGAAACTGCCTGGGATGACTCATTTCCTGCTGGTGATGTCATCAGGCTCCTCCAGGTGTGCATTCTCGAACTTTCTTGCATTTTGCGATTTTTTACCGAATCGCAAAAAAATCGCAAATTGCGTGAATGCAAATTGCGATTCGGTAAATGGGCCTCGCAAACCACAAATAGCAATTTTTAAGAAATCGTTAATTCCAAATCGCAATTTGGTTACATGGCCAATTGTGACTCGGAAATAGCGATTTCTTAAAAATCGCTATTTACGATTCGCAAGCTCATGTTTTCATACATATGGCCCTTTGTCTTTTGCAAGGCTTTTGATAGCAAAGGAGCATGCAAGCATCTATAAACAATTAATGTGTAATTTGGACTACTCTATGGACCATGTACTGTCAGTCGATATTGGTCCACAACGGACGCCCCAGCCTGTCCGGCTTGCATCTGATTCTAGTACAAGATCGGCCGCTGAGGGGAAGATGGTTCTGCCGTTCCAAGAGGCGAAGATGGTCTACCATTAAAGCTCTATACGGGACTCCGTGTCTAAGTTTATGAGATCGTAGTAGGCTAAATCTTTGCGCAGGTAGAGAATTTTTAAATGTTGTAGAGCAGGGTAATATAGGGGGCCTGGAAAGATGGCTTGAATGGAAGAAGAAAGTAGACCTACTATTGTTGCAAGGGATCTGAGAGAGATTTGATTGTTGAGAAGTTCTTTTTTTATTAATTTTACTTTTGAAACAGGAAGATGAAGCATATTTGTAGAAGAATTTACTAGAAAACCTAGAAACTCTATTTGTTGAGTGGGAATCATGATTGATGTGTCTGTGTTTACCACAAAACCTAGATCTGAGAGGAGGGAGCATGTTGGATGAAGATGGGGGTAAAGCATTTGAACATTCTGACTCATTAGGAGAAAACCATCCAAATATATTTTGAGTCTGACACCCAGAAATCTGAGATGCGCAACTACTGGTTTCATTACATTGGTAAAACACAAAGGAGTTGAAGAAAGACTGAAAGCAAGGGAGGAAAACTGATAAGTGTTTGCCTTGCCACTGAAAGTGATGACATTTCCTGTGAGATGGATGAATAGGAATTGTAAGGTAAGCATCATGTAAATCTAGTCTTATCATCTGATCGGATTGTAGTAAAATATCTCTGAGATGTATTATAGTTTCCATTTTGAAAGGGGGGTAAATGACAAACTGATTGAAGTGCCTGAGTTGGATCACTGATCTCATCTTTTTGTTTTTCTGCTGTACCAGAAATAAGGAAATTAAGAAACCGGTAGGATTTAGAGGAGACAACTGAACTAAGTTCTTTTGTAAGAGAGACTGGATTTCTAGAGAGATAAGTTTGACTATGTCTGATGAAAATTTTGGAGTGGGTGGAAAGACATTTTGAAATGGAGGGGAATAGAATTATATGAGCTAACCCTGTATTGTGTTCAGAACCCAAGGATCTGCTGTAATAGTTTGCCATTTTGCTAGTACAAATTGAAGACGGCCCCCTATGGGAGGAGGGCCAGAAAAAAGGCTTATCTTGAGGATTGTTGGATTTGAAATTCCTTTGCCCAGATATCCTCTGCTTTTTTGAGGACAGAATTGGGGTTTGTATTCCTGGATGTTGCAGCTCATGTTGAAGGAGCCTCTAGATCCCTGGTTATGGTAGGAACAGCCGATAAAGCGTCTTCTGCCTCTACCGGCCTGTGAAAAAACACTTATGTTGCACCTTGTCAATGCATGAAAAGGTTGCAGACTTACGGCTAAAATCCTTTATGAATGAGTCTCCAAAAAGCTGATCCTCTGCTTTGATACCAGGGTCAAGTGTGGCTATATTTGCTAGGTTTGGATCCAACTTCAACAATAAACCTTTTCTTCTTTATTTATAAAAGCCGAATTGGCATTTTTTAGTAAGTAGAAAGCTCTTTGTACCCATAGCGAAAGTTCCATTTGATTGATATCCAAATTCTCCAGCCTGGCTGCTTCTACAATATCAAATATACATGTCATGGAGTCTACCAAATCAAGTAATTTATCCTGGCAGGATGACCAGGCTTTGTCGACCCCCTTACACGAATATTTTCTGAATTTAGAAAAGAAAGTACTAAGGGACTGTTCAAGGATGGAGTAGCAGTACCATTGGAAGCCAAAGAACGTCTAGGGCACTCTGACTTTAACATTGCTTGTGTTTGTTTGTCTAATGGGAGATGAAGATGAGGAGAAATATAGTCCCCAACATGGGTAGCTGGAAACCACTCTGTAGAGTTAGTGATGACTGAGGGAAGGGTTGAAATTAGGAATCCCCTCAGTATCCAGAATGGTATTAGATTAAAAAAAGGGTCAGAATTGGCAAGTAATTTGGCTCTCTTTGAAGGAGGGGAAGCAACAGGATCATTGTCCCCAGCATTATCAGTTTTGTCCAAGTTGTCCATATCATCAGTGTCCAAGATTTTTGAAATAATTATTTGTTTAGGTGCCTCATCAATATGTTTAGTTTCAGTTTCAGCATTTGCATTTAGAATGCATACTATTAGCATTAGCATCTATATTTAGTTTCAGTTTTGTATTTAGAATGCATATTATTAGCATTATTCCCCTCCTTAATAGAAGGCCAATGAGGAACTAAGTCCTCAGTCTGGAGTAGAGGAACCCTCACTGTTCAATTTTGCACCATTATTATTGGAAATATTTTTCTTTTTGGTAGGTAAAGACACCAATTTACGTTTTCTGCTTTCCCCCGCAGAATTGGCCAACTGTGTCTTCGGCTTCATGTTAATCAGTGAATTTTCAATGTTTTTGGACATTTTATCCATAGAAGCCACAAAGGCATGTTCTACCGAAGTATGAATAAATGTCATTTAAGTCATGTTTGAATGCTTCCCCATCGTCATTTATGTCAGGCACTAAAAGGGAGCTGTCAATTTCCATTTTGGCTTGTTGTTATAAAATAGGTGTAGGCAAAGAAAGGGTTAAAATAAACTGCAGAAAGAAGGATGTGGGGAAATAAATGTGAACACTCCCCTGAGGCATGTCTTAGCCGAGCCAAAGGGTTGGTAGTGTAGAGAAAGGGGGAGTCAAAGGCCGCGCCCCTAGGAGCGCCTGAAAGGGATACGGTAAAAAAAAACACCCACCGCGGAACAGGAGAGGCCGTAAACAGGAACTGAAGCAGTAAGGCGCTGAGGCGGTTATTGAATTGCATCAGTTGCGTGAGTCATGTACCACTTAGAATGGTGGGCACGAATCCCGCTGAGAGAAAAGAACCAACAGAGTGCAGCGCGAGCCACCCACAATGGAAGTGAGAACTTGCGGCATTCTAACTAATTAGACGATGAATAATGCAACCGATATAACATAAATATCATATGATAAAACAAACCGACTGTAAATGTAATAAACACTATAAAAATAGATAATGACATGAGAAAGAGTTCTTATTTTGACTGCGGGCAGCAAGAAAAGAGGGCTGCTTCCAGTCAAGTGTGTACTCTATAGTCTGGTTACGTAGCCTATTGGTGCTTACTATCGTTATCTATTTTTTATCCCATTGGCCAACCTGTTGCTAAGCCTATAGATTTGTAGTTCTCGACTGCTGTTGCAATATTTAAGCAAGATTAGAAGGCATAATAGGAGCCTCCGGTCTTGACGTAAAATTCTTACTCCTCAGGGCACTGGTTATCTTTACTACAGCAGGTGCAGTTGCATTGGAGCCAAGAAGTGTGACGGGCTCATAACACCCCAATTATGGGGAGCATAATTGCTCCTTGGGGGCAAATCGTCCTATTTCTATTAGGCTGATCTGCCCCCGGGGGGCAGAAACCACCTAGGCACCAGGGATTGGTGTGTGTGTATGTGTGTGTTTTGTTTGGGGGGTGCAGCCCCCTGGGCAAGGGTCACTCCCCATGGGGGGCACATTACTGCTGGCCAAATCTGCCCCCCGGGGGCAGACCAGCCTATTTTGGAAGGCCCATCTGCCCACTGGTGCGCAGATGTGGCAATTACCCCAGATCCACTCCCTGGGTAGAGCAGAAAGCATACTGGATGCCAGGGAATTTAAAAAGTATATAAAATAGTAGGGTGGAAGCTACCAACCAGTATGGGCTTGGTTATGCCTTCACCCCAACTAAAGGGGGTAACAGTCTTTCGGCTCTCCCCGCCCCACACACTAAAACATCTTATCCCACGGCAAGCAAGAGGACATTTGATTATTTTGGGTTTTGGTTTTACATTTGGCCCATGAGAGCTTGGCTAGCTCTCAAAATCATCCCACTTGGAATGGTGAGGGCTGCACTTTTTAGACTTTGGGACGCTGCCATGTAGAAAAATCCACAAGACCTAGACACATCTGAAAACTAAACATCTGGGTGAGTCCAGGGGGTGTGCTTCACATGCACCACCATTTTCTTACCCACAATGCCCTGCAAACAACCAACTTTGCTGGAAATCACACATTTTTGTGATGGAACCTTCCGAAATCTGCAGGAATCTGCAAAATTCCTACCACCCAGCATTGTCTAATCTATACCGATAACAATTCTGCTGCACATGTCAGCCTAAAAATGTTTTTTTTCAAATTTCCCTTTTGGACCCGCTTTGGTTCCCCCTCAATTTTGACATGTTTTTGGCTCTTCCCTGTCACAGGCACTTGGACCACTAACACAAGTGAGGTATCATTTTTACCAGGAGATTGAGGGGAACGTTGGCTAGAAGGAAATTTGTCCCGATGCGGTGATCCCACACAGAAATGTGGGGAAAATGTGATTTTTTTAGCTAAATTTGAGGTTTGCTGAGGATTCTGGGTAAGAACACATTGGGGAATCCACATAAGTAACACCTCCCTGGACTCCCTCGGGTGTCTAGTTTTTAGAAATGTCTGAGTTTGGTAGGTTTCCCTAGATGGCTGCTGAGCCCAGGACCAAAAACTCAGGTGCCCCCCTGGCAAAAACAGGTAGTTTTGTATTGATCATTTTGATGTGTCCAAGATAGTGTAATGGGTCATTTCCTTTCACGGGCACTTGGCCTACCCACACAAGTGAGGTACTGTTTTTATCGGGAGACTTGAGGGGATGCTGTGTGGAAGGAAATTTGTGGCTCCTCTCAGATTCCAGAACTTTGTGTCACCGAAATTTGAGTAAAAAATGATTTTTAGCCAACTTTTGAGGTTTGCAAAGGATTCTGGGTCGCAGAACCTAGTCAGAGCCCCACAAATTACCCCATCTTGGATTTCCCTAGGTGTCTAGTTTTTAAAAATGCACAGGTTTGGTAGGTTTTCTTAGGTGCCGCCTGAGCTAGAGGCCAATATCCACAGCTAGGCACTTTTAAAAAAACAGCTCTGTTTTCTTTGGGAAAATGTGATGTGTCCATGTTGTGTTTTGGGGCATTTTCCTGTCACAAGCGCTAAGCCTACCCACACAAGTGAGGTACTATTGTTATCGGGAGACTTGGGGGAACGCTGGGTGGAAGGAAATTTGTGGCTCCTCTCAGTTTACAGAACTTTCTATCACCCAAATTTGAGGAAAAAAAATATTTTTAGCCAACTTTTGAGGTCTGCAAAGGATTCTGGGTAGCAGAACCTAGTCAGAGCCCCACAAGTTACCCCATCTTGGATTCCCCTAGGTGTCTAGTTTTAAAAAATGCACAGGTTTGGTAGGTTTTCTTAGGTGCCGCCTGAGCTAGAGGCCAATATCCACAGCTAGGCACTTTTCAAAAAACATCTCTGTTTTTTGGGGGAAAATGTGATGTGTCCATGTTGTGTTTTGGGGCATTTCCTGTCACAAGCGCTAGGCCTACCCACACAAGTGAGGTACTATTTTTATCGGGAGACTTGGGGGAACGCTGGGTGGAAGGAAATTTGTGGCTCCTCTCAGATTCCAGAACTTTCTGTAACCAAAATGTGAGGAAAAAGTGTTTTTCCAGCCAAATTTTGAGGTTTGCAAAGGATTCTGGGTAACAGAACCTGGTGAGAGCCCCACAAGTCACCCCATCTTGGATTCCCCTAGGTGCCTAGTTTTAAAAAATGCACAGGTTTGGTAGGATTCCCTAGGTGCCGGCTGAGCGAGAGGCAAAAATCCACAGCTAGGCACTTTGCAAAAAAACAGTTCTGTTTTTTTGGGAGAATGTGATGTGTCCACGTTGTGTTGTGGGGCATTTCCTGTCACGGGCGCTAAGCCTACCCACACAAGTGAGGTACCATTTTTATCGGAAGACTAGGGGGAACACTGGGTGGAAGGAAATTTGTGGCTTTTCTCAGTTTACAGAACTTTCTATCACCGAAATGTGAGGAAAAAGTGTTTTGTTTTTGGCCAAATTTTGAGGTTTGCAAAGGATCCTGGGTAACATAACCTGGTGAGATCCCCACAAGTCATCCCATCTTGGATTCCCCTAGGTGTCTAGTTTTCAAATGTGCGCAGATTTGGTAGGTTTTCCTAGGTGTCGGCTGAGCTAGAGGCAAAAATCCACAGCTAGGCACTTTGCAAAAAACAGCTTTGTTTTCTTTGGGAGAATGTGATTTGTCCACGTTGTGTTTTGGAGCATCTCCTTTCGCAGGCGCTAGGCCTACCCACACAAGTGAGGTACCATTTTTATCGGGAGACTTGGGGGAACGCTGAGTGGAAGGAAATTTGTGACTCCTCTCAGATTCCAGAACTTTGTGTCACCGAAATGTGAGGAAAAGGTGTTTTTTTGGCCACATTTTGAGGTTTGCAAAGGATTCTGGGTAACAGAACCTCGTGAGAGCCCCACAAGTCACCCCATCTTGGATTCCCCTAGGTGTCTAGTTTTCAAAAATGTGCAGGTTTGCTAGGTTTCCCTACATGCCGGCTGAGCTAGAGGCCAAAATCTACAGCTAGGCACTTTGCAAAAAACACGTCAGATTTCAATGTAAAAATGTGATGTGTCCATGTTGTGTTTCCTGTTGTGAGCATTAGGCCTACCCACGAAAGTGAGGTACCATTTTTATCGGGAGGCTTGGGGGAACACAGAATAGCAAAACAAGTGTTATTGCCTGTAAGGAAATGCCTCCTTGGCATGGTTGCCCCCTGACTTTTTGCCTTTGCTGATGCTATGTTTACAATTGAAAGTGTGCTGAGGCCTGCTAACCAGGCCCCAGCACCAGTGTTCTTTCCCTAACCTGTACTTTTGTATCCACAATTGGCAGACCCTGGCATCCAGATAAGTCCCTTGTAACTGGTACTTCTAGTACCAAGGGCCCTGATGCCAAGGAAGGTCTCTAAGGGCTGCAGCATGTCTTATGCCACCCTGGAGACCTCTCACTCAGCACAGACACACTGCTTACCAGCTTGTGTGTGCTAGTGAGGACAAAACGAGTAAGTCGACATGGCACTCCCCTCAGGGTGCCATGCCAGCCTCTCACTGCCTATGCAGTATAGGTAAGACACCCCTCTAGCAGGCCTTACAGCCCTAAGGCAGGGTGCACTATACCATAGGTGAGGGTACCAATGCATGAGCATGGTACCCCTACAGTGTCTAAACAAAACCTTAGACATTGTAAGTGCAGGGTAGCCATAAGAGTATATGGTCTGGGAGTCTGTCAAACACGAACTCCACAGCACCATAATGGCTACACTGAAAACTGGGAAGTTTGGTATCAAACTTCTCAGCACAATAAATGCACACTGATGCCAGTGTACATTTTATTGTAAAATACACCCCAGAGGGCACCTTAGAGGTGCCCCCTGAAACTTAACCGACTATCTGTGTAGGCTGACTAGTTTTAGCAGCCTGCCACAAACCGAGACATGTTGCTGGCCCCATGGGGAGAGTGCCTTTGTCACTCTGAGGCCAGTAACAAAGCCTGCACTGGGTGGAGATGCTAACACCTCTCCCAGGCAGGAATTGTCACACCTGGCGGTGAGCCTCAAAGGCTCACCTCCTTTGTGCCAACCCAGCAGGACACTCCAGCTAGTGGAGTTGCCCGCCCCCTCCGGCCAGGCCCCACTTTTGGCGGCAAGGCCGGAGAAAATAATGAGAATAACAAGGAGGAGTCACTGGCCAGTCAGGACAGCCCCTAAGGTGTCCTGAGCTGAGGTGACTCTAACTTTTAGAAATCCTCCATCTTGCAGATGGAGGATTCCCCCAATAGGGTTAGGATTGTGACCCCCTCCCCTTGGGAGGAGGCACAAAGAGGGTGTACCCACCCTCAGGGCTAGTAGCCATTGGCTACTAACCCCCCAGACCTAAACACGCCCTTAAATTTAGTATTTAAGGGCCACCCTGAACCCTAGAAAATTAGATTCCTGCAACTACAAGAAGAAGGACTGCCTAGCTGAAACCCCTGCAGCGGAAGACCAGAAGACGACAACTGCCTTGGCTCCAGAAACTCACCGGCCTGTCTCCTGCCTTCCAAAGATCCTGCTCCAGCGACGCCTTCCAAAGGGACCAGCGACCTCGACATCCTCTGAGGACTGCCCCTACTTCGAAAAGACAAGAAACTCCCGAGGACAGCGGACCTGCTCCAAGAAAAGCTGCAACTTTGTTTCCAGCAGCTTTAAAGAACTCTGCAAGCTCCCCGCAAGAAGCGTGAGACTTGCAACACTGCACCCGGCGACCCCGACTCGGCTGGTGGCGATCCAACACCTCAGGAGGGACCCCAGGACTACTCTGATACCGTGAGTACCAAAACCTGTCCCCCCTGAGCCCCCACAGCGCCGCCTGCAGAGGGAATCCCGAGGCTTCCCCTGACCGCGACTCTTTGACTCTAAAGTCCCGACGCCTGGGAGAGACCCTGCACCCGCAGCCCCCAGGACCTGAAGGACCGGACTTTCACTGGAGAAGCGACCCCCAGGAGTCCCTCTCCCTTGTCCAAGTGGAGGTTTCCCCGAGGAACCCCCCCCTTGCCTGCCTGCAGCGCTGAAGAGATCCCGAGATCTCTCATAGACTAACATTGCGAACCCGACGCTTGTTTCTACACTGCACCCGGCCGCCCCCGCGCCGCTGAGGGTGAAATTTCTGTGTGGACTTGTGTCCCCCCCGGTGCCCTACAAAACCCCCCTGGTCTGCCCTCCGAAGACGCGGGTACTTACCTGCAAGCAGACCGGAACCGGGGCACCCCCTTCTCTCCATTCTAGCCTATGTGTTTTTGGGCACCACTTTGAACTCTGCACCTGACCGGCCCTGAGCTGCTGGTGTGGTGACTTTGGGGTTGCTCTGAACCCCCAACGGTGGGCTACCTTGGACCAAGAACTGAACCCTGTAAGTGTCTTACTTACCTGGTAAAACTAACCAAAACTTACCTCCCCTAGGAACTGTGAAAATTGCACTAAGTGTCCACTTTTAAAACAGCTATTTGTCAATAACTTGAAAAGTATACATGCAATTTTTATGATTTAAAGTTCCTAAAGTACTTACCTGCAATACCTTTCAAATGAGATATTACATGTAGAATTTGAACCTGTGGTTCTTAAAATAAACTAAGAAAAGATATTTTTCTATATAAAAACCTATTGGCTGGATTTGTCTCTGAGTGTGTGTACCTCATTTATTGTCTATGTGTATGTACAACAAATGCTTAACACTACTCCTTGGATAAGCCTACTGCTCGACCACACTACCACAAAATAGAGCATTAGTATTATCTATTTTTACCACTATTTTACCTCTAAGGGGAACCCTTGGACTCTGTGCATGCTATTCCTTACTTTGAAATAGCACATACAGAGCCAACCTCCTACATTGGTGGATCAGCGGTGGGGTACAAGACTTTGCATTTGCTGGACTACTCAGCCAATACCTGATCACACGACAAATTCCAAAATTGTCATTAGAAATTGATTTTTGCAATTTGAAAAGTTTTCTAAATTCTTAAAAGACCTGCTAGGGCCTTGTGTTAGATCCTGTTTAGCATTTCTTTTAAAGTTTAAAAGTTTGGTAAAAGTTTGAATTAGATTCTAGAACCAGTTTTAGTTTCTTAAAAAGTATTCCAACTTTTAGAAGCATAATGTCTAGCACAGATGTGAATGTGGTGGAACTCGACACCACACCTTACCTCCATCTACAGATGAGAGAGCTAAGGTCACTCTGTAAACTAAAGAAAATAGCAATGGGCCCCAAACCTACCAAAGTACAGCTCCAGGAGCTTTTGGCAGAGTTTGAAAAGGCCAACCCCTCTGAGGATGGCAACTCAGAGGATGAAGATAGTGACTTGGAGGGAAATTCCCCCCCTCCAGTCCTACTTAGGGAGAGCAGGGCTTCTCAAGCCCTGACTCCACAAATAATAGTCAGAGATGCTGGTTCCCTCACAGGAGGGACCAACAACTCTGAAATCACTGAGGATAACTCCAGTGAAGAGGACATCCAGTTAGCCAGGATGGCCAAAAGATTGGCTTTGGAAAGACAGATCCTAGCCATAGAGAGGGAAAGACAAGAGATGGGCCTAGGACCCATCAATGGTGGCAGCAACATAAATAGGGTCAGAGATTCTCCTGACATGTTGAAAATCCCCAAAGGGATTGTAACTAAATATGAAGATGGTGATGACATCACCAAATGGTTCACAGCTTTTGAGAGGGCTTGTGTAACCAGAAAAGTGAACAGATCTCACTGGGGTGCTCTCCTTTGGGAAATGTTCACAGGAAAGTGTAGGGATAGACTCCTCACACTCTCTGGACAAGATGCAGAATCTTATGACCTCATGAAGGGTACCCTGATTGAGGGCTTTGGATTCTCCACTGAGGAGTACAGGATTAGGTTCAGGGGGGCTCAAAAATCCTCGAGCCAGACCTGGGTTGACTTTGTTGACTACTCAGTGAAAACACTAGATGGTTGGATTCAAGGCAGTGGTGTAAGTAATTATGATGGGCTGTACAATTTATTTGTGAAAGAACACCTGTTAAGTAATTGTTTCAATGATAAACTGCATCAGCATCTGGTAGACCTAGGACCAATTTCTCCCCAAGAATTGGGAAAGAAGGCGGACCATTGGGTCAAGACAAGGGTGTCCAAGACTTCAACAGGGGGTGACCAAAAGAAAGGGGTCACAAAGACTCCCCAGCAGAAGGGTGATGAGACAACCAAAACTAAAAATAGTAAAGAGTCTTCTACAGGCCCCCAAAAACCTGCACAGGAGGGTGGGCCCAGAGCCTCTTCACAAAACAATGGGTACAAGGGTAAAAACTTTGATCCCAAAAAGGCCTGGTGTCATAGCTGTAAACAGCATGGACACCAAACTGGAGACAAGGCCTGTCCCAAGAAAGGTTCCACTCCAAACTCCCATCCAGGTAACACTGGTATGGCTAGTCTCCAAGTGGGATCAACAGTGTGCCCAGAGCAAATCAGGGTTCACACTGAAGCTACTCTAGTTTCTGAGGGTGGGGTGGATTTAGCCACACTAGCTGTCTGGCCGCCTAACATGCAGAAATACAGACAGCAACTCTTAATTAATGGGACTAGAATAGAGGGCCTGAGGGATACAGGTGCCAGTGTCACCATGGTGACAGAGAAACTGGTTTCCCCTGGCCAATACCTGACTGGAAAAACTTACACAGTCACCAACGCTGACAATCAGAGAAAAGTACATCCCATGGCAATGGTTACTTTAGAATGGGGAGGGGTCAATGGCCTGAAACAGGTGGTGGTCTCCTCAAATATCCCAGTGGACTGTCTGCTTGGAAATGACCTGGAGTCCTCAGCATGGGCTGAGGTAGAGCTAAAAACCCATGCAGCCATGCTGGGTATCCCTGAACTGGTGTGTGTGAAAACGAGAGCACAATGCAAGGCACAGGGTGAAAAAGTAGAGCTGGAGTCTGGAAAAATGGCCCAGCCTACCAAGAGAACAGGAAAGTCAGTTGGGAAGCCAACTGCAACACAGCAAAAGAAAGGGAACCTCTCTTCTCAGGAAGGAGTTCTGCCCTCTGAGGGAACTGAGCCTTTGGAGCTTGAACCTTATCAGGTTGAGCTCTTAGGCCCAGGGGGACCCTCAAGGGAGGAGCTGTGTAAGGGACAAGAAACCTGTCCCTCTCTTGAAGGCCTTAGGCAGCAAGCTGCTGAAGAGTCCAAAGGCAAGAAAAATGGAACACATAGGGTCTATTGGGAAGATGGGCTCCTGTACACTGAGGCCAGAGACCCCAAACCTGGTGCCACTAGGAGAGTGGTAGTGCCTCAGCTGTTCAGAGAGTTCATCCTAACATTGGCCCATGACATTCCCCTTGCTGGACATTTGGGACAAACCAAGACGTGGGAGAGGTTAGTCAACCACTTCTACTGGCCCAATATGTCCAACATGGTTAAGGAGTTTTGCCTCTCCTGCCCCACCTGTCAAGCCAGTGGTAAGACAGGTGGGCATCCAAAGGCCCCCCTCATTCCACTTCCAGTGGTGGGGGTGCCCTTTGAAAGAGTGGGTGTGGACATAGTTGGTCCACTGGAACCTCCCACAGCCTCAGGAAATATGTATATCCTGGTAGTAGTGGATCATGCTACCAGGTATCCTGAAGCTATTCCCCTTAGGTCGACTACTGCCCCTGCAGTAGCCAAGGCCCTCATTGGTATCTTTACCAGAGTGGGTTTCCCTAAGGAGGTGGTGTCTGACAGAGGTACCAACTTCATGTCAGCATACCTAAAGCACATGTGGAATGAGTGTGGAGTGACTTATAAATTCACTACACCTTACCATCCACAAACTAATGGCTTAGTTGAGAGATTCAACAAGACATTAAAAGGCATGATCATGGGGCTCCCAGAAAAACTCAAAAGGAGATGGGATGTCCTCCTGCCATGTCTGCTTTTCGCTTACAGGGAGGTACCACAGAAGGGAGTAGGGTTCTCACCCTTTGAACTTCTGTTTGGTCATCCTGTAAGGGGACCACTTGCCCTTGTTAAAGAAGGCTGGGAGAGACCTCTCCATGAGCCTAAACAGGACATAGTGGACTATGTACTTGGCCTTCGCTCTAGAATGGCAGAGTACATGGAAAAGGCAACCAAAAACCTTGAGGCCAGCCAACAGCTCCAGAAGTTTTGGTATGACCAAAAGGCTGCACTGGTTGAGTTCCAACCAGGGCAGAAAGTCTGGGTTCTGGAGCCTGTGGCTCCCAGGGCACTCCAGGACAAATGGAGTGGCCCTTACCCAGTACTAGAGAGGAAGAGTCAGGTCACCTACTTGGTGGACCTGGGCACAAGCAGGAGCCCCAAAAGGGTGATCCATGTAAACCGCCTTAAGCTCTTCCACGACAGGGCTGATATCAATCTGTTGATGGTAACAGATGAGGATCAGGAGGCAGAGAGTGAACCTCTCCCTGATCTTCTGTCATCAGACCCAAAAGATGGTACAGTAGATGGAGTGATCTACTCAGACACCCTCTCTGGCCAACAGCAAGCTGATTGTAGGAGAGTCCTACAACAGTTTCCTGAACTCTTCTCCTTAACCCCTGGTCAGACACACCTGTGTACCCATGATGTGGACACAGGAGACAGCATGCCTGTCAAGAACAAAATCTTTAGACAGTCTGACCATGTTAAGGAAAGCATCAAGGTGGAAGTCCACAAGATGCTGGAATTGGGAGTCATTGAGCGCTCTGACAGCCCCTGGGCTAGCCCAGTGGTCTTAGTCCCCAAACCTCACACCACAGATGGAAAGAAAGAGATGAGGTTTTGTGTGGACTACAGAGGGCTCAATTCTGTCACCAAGACAGATGCTCATCCAATTCCAAGAGCTGATGAGCTCATTGATAAATTAGGTGCTGCCAAATTCCTAAGTACCTTTGACTTGACAGCAGGGTACTGGCAAATAAAAATGGCACCTGGAGCAAAAGAAAAGACAGCATTCTCCACACCTGATGGGCATTATCAGTTTACTGTTATGCCCTTTGGTTTAAAGAATGCCCCTGCCACCTTCCAAAGGTTGGTGAATCAAGTCCTTGCTGGCTTGGAGTCCTTTAGCACAGCTTATCTTGATGATATTGCTGTCTTTAGCTCCACCTGGCAGGATCACCTGGTCCACCTGAGGAAGGTTTTGAAGGCTCTGCAATCTGCAGGCCTCTCTATCAAGGCATCCAAATGCCAGATAGGGCAGGGAACTGTGGTTTATTTGGGACACCTTGTAGGTGGAGGCCAAGTTCAGCCACTCCAACCCAAGATCCAGACTATTCTGGACTGGGTAGCTCCAAAAACCCAGACTCAAGTCAGGGCATTCCTTGGCTTGACTGGGTACTACAGGAGGTTTGTGAAGGGATATGGATCCATTGTGACAGCCCTCACTGAGCTCACCTCCAAGAAAATGCCCAAGAAAGTGAACTGGACTGTGGACTGCCAACAGGCCTTTGACACCCTGAAACAGGCAATGTGCTCAGCACCAGTTCTCAAAGCTCCAGATTATTCTAAGCAGTTCATTGTGCAGACTGATGCCTCTGAACATGGGATAGGGGCAGTTTTGTCCCAAACAAATGATGATGGCCTTGACCAGCCTGTTGCTTTCATTAGCAGGAGGTTACTCCCCAGGGAGCAGCGTTGGAGTGCCATTGAGAGGGAGGCCTTTGCTGTGGTTTGGTCCCTGAAGAAGCTGAGACCATACCTCTTTGGGACTCACTTCCTAGTTCAAACCGACCACAGACCTCTCAAATGGCTGATGCAAATGAAAGGTGAAAATCCTAAACTGTTGAGGTGGTCCATCTCCCTACAGGGAATGGACTTTATAGTGGAACACAGACCTGGGACTGCCCATGCCAATGCAGATGGCCTTTCCAGGTTCTTCCACTTAGAAAATGAAGACTCTCTTGGGAAAGGTTAGTCTCATCCTCTTTCGTTTGGGGGGGGGTTGTGTAAGGAAATGCCTCCTTGGCATGGTTGCCCCCTGACTTTTTGCCTTTGCTGATGCTATGTTTACAATTGAAAGTGTGCTGAGGCCTGCTAACCAGGCCCCAGCACCAGTGTTCTTTCCCTAACCTGTACTTTTGTATCCACAATTGGCAGACCCTGGCATCCAGATAAGTCCCTTGTAACTGGTACTTCTAGTACCAAGGGCCCTGATGCCAAGGAAGGTCTCTAAGGGCTGCAGCATGTCTTATGCCACCCTGGAGACCTCTCACTCAGCACAGACACACTGCTTACCAGCTTGTGTGTGCTAGTGAGGACAAAACGAGTAAGTCGACATGGCACTCCCCTCAGGGTGCCATGCCAGCCTCTCACTGCCTATGCAGTATAGGTAAGACACCCCTCTAGCAGGCCTTACAGCCCTAAGGCAGGGTGCACTATACCATAGGTGAGGGTACCAATGCATGAGCATGGTACCCCTACAGTGTCTAAACAAAACCTTAGACATTGTAAGTGCAGGGTAGCCATAAGAGTATATGGTCTGGGAGTCTGTCAAACACGAACTCCACAGCACCATAATGGCTACACTGAAAACTGGGAAGTTTGGTATCAAACTTCTCAGCACAATAAATGCACACTGATGCCAGTGTACATTTTATTGTAAAATACACCCCAGAGGGCACCTTAGAGGTGCCCCCTGAAACTTAACCGACTATCTGTGTAGGCTGACTAGTTTTAGCAGCCTGCCACAAACCGAGACATGTTGCTGGCCCCATGGGGAGAGTGCCTTTGTCACTCTGAGGCCAGTAACAAAGCCTGCACTGGGTGGAGATGCTAACACCTCTCCCAGGCAGGAATTGTCACACCTGGCGGTGAGCCTCAAAGGCTCACCTCCTTTGTGCCAACCCAGCAGGACACTCCAGCTAGTGGAGTTGCCCGCCCCCTCCGGCCAGGCCCCACTTTTGGCGGCAAGGCCGGAGAAAATAATGAGAATAACAAGGAGGAGTCACTGGCCAGTCAGGACAGCCCCTAAGGTGTCCTGAGCTGAGGTGACTCTAACTTTTAGAAATCCTCCATCTTGCAGATGGAGGATTCCCCCAATAGGGTTAGGATTGTGACCCCCTCCCCTTGGGAGGAGGCACAAAGAGGGTGTACCCACCCTCAGGGCTAGTAGCCATTGGCTACTAACCCCCCAGACCTAAACACGCCCTTAAATTTAGTATTTAAGGGCCACCCTGAACCCTAGAAAATTAGATTCCTGCAACTACAAGAAGAAGGACTGCCTAGCTGAAACCCCTGCAGCGGAAGACCAGAAGACGACAACTGCCTTGGCTCCAGAAACTCACCGGCCTGTCTCCTGCCTTCCAAAGATCCTGCTCCAGCGACGCCTTCCAAAGGGACCAGCGACCTCGACATCCTCTGAGGACTGCCCCTACTTCGAAAAGACAAGAAACTCCCGAGGACAGCGGACCTGCTCCAAGAAAAGCTGCAACTTTGTTTCCAGCAGCTTTAAAGAACTCTGCAAGCTCCCCGCAAGAAGCGTGAGACTTGCAACACTGCACCCGGCGACCCCGACTCGGCTGGTGGCGATCCAACACCTCAGGAGGGACCCCAGGACTACTCTGATACCGTGAGTACCAAAACCTGTCCCCCCTGAGCCCCCACAGCGCCGCCTGCAGAGGGAATCCCGAGGCTTCCCCTGACCGCGACTCTTTGACTCTAAAGTCCCGACGCCTGGGAGAGACCCTGCACCCGCAGCCCCCAGGACCTGAAGGACCGGACTTTCACTGGAGAAGCGACCCCCAGGAGTCCCTCTCCCTTGTCCAAGTGGAGGTTTCCCCGAGGAACCCCCCCCTTGCCTGCCTGCAGCGCTGAAGAGATCCCGAGATCTCTCATAGACTAACATTGCGAACCCGACGCTTGTTTCTACACTGCACCCGGCCGCCCCCGCGCCGCTGAGGGTGAAATTTCTGTGTGGACTTGTGTCCCCCCCGGTGCCCTACAAAACCCCCCTGGTCTGCCCTCCGAAGACGCGGGTACTTACCTGCAAGCAGACCGGAACCGGGGCACCCCCTTCTCTCCATTCTAGCCTATGTGTTTTTGGGCACCACTTTGAACTCTGCACCTGACCGGCCCTGAGCTGCTGGTGTGGTGACTTTGGGGTTGCTCTGAACCCCCAACGGTGGGCTACCTTGGACCAAGAACTGAACCCTGTAAGTGTCTTACTTACCTGGTAAAACTAACCAAAACTTACCTCCCCTAGGAACTGTGAAAATTGCACTAAGTGTCCACTTTTAAAACAGCTATTTGTCAATAACTTGAAAAGTATACATGCAATTTTTATGATTTAAAGTTCCTAAAGTACTTACCTGCAATACCTTTCAAATGAGATATTACATGTAGAATTTGAACCTGTGGTTCTTAAAATAAACTAAGAAAAGATATTTTTCTATATAAAAACCTATTGGCTGGATTTGTCTCTGAGTGTGTGTACCTCATTTATTGTCTATGTGTATGTACAACAAATGCTTAACACTACTCCTTGGATAAGCCTACTGCTCGACCACACTACCACAAAATAGAGCATTAGTATTATCTATTTTTACCACTATTTTACCTCTAAGGGGAACCCTTGGACTCTGTGCATGCTATTCCTTACTTTGAAATAGCACATACAGAGCCAACCTCCTACATTGGTGGATCAGCGGTGGGGTACAAGACTTTGCATTTGCTGGACTACTCAGCCAATACCTGATCACACGACAAATTCCAAAATTGTCATTAGAAATTGATTTTTGCAATTTGAAAAGTTTTCTAAATTCTTAAAAGACCTGCTAGGGCCTTGTGTTAGATCCTGTTTAGCATTTCTTTTAAAGTTTAAAAGTTTGGTAAAAGTTTGAATTAGATTCTAGAACCAGTTTTAGTTTCTTAAAAAGTATTCCAACTTTTAGAAGCATAATGTCTAGCACAGATGTGAATGTGGTGGAACTCGACACCACACCTTACCTCCATCTACAGATGAGAGAGCTAAGGTCACTCTGTAAACTAAAGAAAATAGCAATGGGCCCCAAACCTACCAAAGTACAGCTCCAGGAGCTTTTGGCAGAGTTTGAAAAGGCCAACCCCTCTGAGGATGGCAACTCAGAGGATGAAGATAGTGACTTGGAGGGAAATTCCCCCCCTCCAGTCCTACTTAGGGAGAGCAGGGCTTCTCAAGCCCTGACTCCACAAATAATAGTCAGAGATGCTGGTTCCCTCACAGGAGGGACCAACAACTCTGAAATCACTGAGGATAACTCCAGTGAAGAGGACATCCAGTTAGCCAGGATGGCCAAAAGATTGGCTTTGGAAAGACAGATCCTAGCCATAGAGAGGGAAAGACAAGAGATGGGCCTAGGACCCATCAATGGTGGCAGCAACATAAATAGGGTCAGAGATTCTCCTGACATGTTGAAAATCCCCAAAGGGATTGTAACTAAATATGAAGATGGTGATGACATCACCAAATGGTTCACAGCTTTTGAGAGGGCTTGTGTAACCAGAAAAGTGAACAGATCTCACTGGGGTGCTCTCCTTTGGGAAATGTTCACAGGAAAGTGTAGGGATAGACTCCTCACACTCTCTGGACAAGATGCAGAATCTTATGACCTCATGAAGGGTACCCTGATTGAGGGCTTTGGATTCTCCACTGAGGAGTACAGGATTAGGTTCAGGGGGGCTCAAAAATCCTCGAGCCAGACCTGGGTTGACTTTGTTGACTACTCAGTGAAAACACTAGATGGTTGGATTCAAGGCAGTGGTGTAAGTAATTATGATGGGCTGTACAATTTATTTGTGAAAGAACACCTGTTAAGTAATTGTTTCAATGATAAACTGCATCAGCATCTGGTAGACCTAGGACCAATTTCTCCCCAAGAATTGGGAAAGAAGGCGGACCATTGGGTCAAGACAAGGGTGTCCAAGACTTCAACAGGGGGTGACCAAAAGAAAGGGGTCACAAAGACTCCCCAGCAGAAGGGTGATGAGACAACCAAAACTAAAAATAGTAAAGAGTCTTCTACAGGCCCCCAAAAACCTGCACAGGAGGGTGGGCCCAGAGCCTCTTCACAAAACAATGGGTACAAGGGTAAAAACTTTGATCCCAAAAAGGCCTGGTGTCATAGCTGTAAACAGCATGGACACCAAACTGGAGACAAGGCCTGTCCCAAGAAAGGTTCCACTCCAAACTCCCATCCAGGTAACACTGGTATGGCTAGTCTCCAAGTGGGATCAACAGTGTGCCCAGAGCAAATCAGGGTTCACACTGAAGCTACTCTAGTTTCTGAGGGTGGGGTGGATTTAGCCACACTAGCTGTCTGGCCGCCTAACATGCAGAAATACAGACAGCAACTCTTAATTAATGGGACTAGAATAGAGGGCCTGAGGGATACAGGTGCCAGTGTCACCATGGTGACAGAGAAACTGGTTTCCCCTGGCCAATACCTGACTGGAAAAACTTACACAGTCACCAACGCTGACAATCAGAGAAAAGTACATCCCATGGCAATGGTTACTTTAGAATGGGGAGGGGTCAATGGCCTGAAACAGGTGGTGGTCTCCTCAAATATCCCAGTGGACTGTCTGCTTGGAAATGACCTGGAGTCCTCAGCATGGGCTGAGGTAGAGCTAAAAACCCATGCAGCCATGCTGGGTATCCCTGAACTGGTGTGTGTGAAAACGAGAGCACAATGCAAGGCACAGGGTGAAAAAGTAGAGCTGGAGTCTGGAAAAATGGCCCAGCCTACCAAGAGAACAGGAAAGTCAGTTGGGAAGCCAACTGCAACACAGCAAAAGAAAGGGAACCTCTCTTCTCAGGAAGGAGTTCTGCCCTCTGAGGGAACTGAGCCTTTGGAGCTTGAACCTTATCAGGTTGAGCTCTTAGGCCCAGGGGGACCCTCAAGGGAGGAGCTGTGTAAGGGACAAGAAACCTGTCCCTCTCTTGAAGGCCTTAGGCAGCAAGCTGCTGAAGAGTCCAAAGGCAAGAAAAATGGAACACATAGGGTCTATTGGGAAGATGGGCTCCTGTACACTGAGGCCAGAGACCCCAAACCTGGTGCCACTAGGAGAGTGGTAGTGCCTCAGCTGTTCAGAGAGTTCATCCTAACATTGGCCCATGACATTCCCCTTGCTGGACATTTGGGACAAACCAAGACGTGGGAGAGGTTAGTCAACCACTTCTACTGGCCCAATATGTCCAACATGGTTAAGGAGTTTTGCCTCTCCTGCCCCACCTGTCAAGCCAGTGGTAAGACAGGTGGGCATCCAAAGGCCCCCCTCATTCCACTTCCAGTGGTGGGGGTGCCCTTTGAAAGAGTGGGTGTGGACATAGTTGGTCCACTGGAACCTCCCACAGCCTCAGGAAATATGTATATCCTGGTAGTAGTGGATCATGCTACCAGGTATCCTGAAGCTATTCCCCTTAGGTCGACTACTGCCCCTGCAGTAGCCAAGGCCCTCATTGGTATCTTTACCAGAGTGGGTTTCCCTAAGGAGGTGGTGTCTGACAGAGGTACCAACTTCATGTCAGCATACCTAAAGCACATGTGGAATGAGTGTGGAGTGACTTATAAATTCACTACACCTTACCATCCACAAACTAATGGCTTAGTTGAGAGATTCAACAAGACATTAAAAGGCATGATCATGGGGCTCCCAGAAAAACTCAAAAGGAGATGGGATGTCCTCCTGCCATGTCTGCTTTTCGCTTACAGGGAGGTACCACAGAAGGGAGTAGGGTTCTCACCCTTTGAACTTCTGTTTGGTCATCCTGTAAGGGGACCACTTGCCCTTGTTAAAGAAGGCTGGGAGAGACCTCTCCATGAGCCTAAACAGGACATAGTGGACTATGTACTTGGCCTTCGCTCTAGAATGGCAGAGTACATGGAAAAGGCAACCAAAAACCTTGAGGCCAGCCAACAGCTCCAGATGTTTTGGTATGACCAAAAGGCTGCACTGGTTGAGTTCCAACCAGGGCAGAAAGTCTGGGTTCTGGAGCCTGTGGCTCCCAGGGCACTCCAGGACAAATGGAGTGGCCCTTACCCAGTACTAGAGAGGAAGAGTCAGGTCACCTACTTGGTGGACCTGGGCACAAGCAGGAGCCCCAAAAGGGTGATCCATGTAAACCGCCTTAAGCTCTTCCACGACAGGGCTGATATCAATCTGTTGATGGTAACAGATGAGGATCAGGAGGCAGAGAGTGAACCTCTCCCTGATCTTCTGTCATCAGACCCAAAAGATGGTACAGTAGATGGAGTGATCTACTCAGACACCCTCTCTGGCCAACAGCAAGCTGATTGTAGGAGAGTCCTACAACAGTTTCCTGAACTCTTCTCCTTAACCCCTGGTCAGACACACCTGTGTACCCATGATGTGGACACAGGAGACAGCATGCCTGTCAAGAACAAAATCTTTAGACAGTCTGACCATGTTAAGGAAAGCATCAAGGTGGAAGTCCACAAGATGCTGGAATTGGGAGTCATTGAGCGCTCTGACAGCCCCTGGGCTAGCCCAGTGGTCTTAGTCCCCAAACCTCACACCACAGATGGAAAGAAAGAGATGAGGTTTTGTGTGGACTACAGAGGGCTCAATTCTGTCACCAAGACAGATGCTCATCCAATTCCAAGAGCTGATGAGCTCATTGATAAATTAGGTGCTGCCAAATTCCTAAGTACCTTTGACTTGACAGCAGGGTACTGGCAAATAAAAATGGCACCTGGAGCAAAAGAAAAGACAGCATTCTCCACACCTGATGGGCATTATCAGTTTACTGTTATGCCCTTTGGTTTAAAGAATGCCCCTGCCACCTTCCAAAGGTTGGTGAATCAAGTCCTTGCTGGCTTGGAGTCCTTTAGCACAGCTTATCTTGATGATATTGCTGTCTTTAGCTCCACCTGGCAGGATCACCTGGTCCACCTGAGGAAGGTTTTGAAGGCTCTGCAATCTGCAGGCCTCTCTATCAAGGCATCCAAATGCCAGATAGGGCAGGGAACTGTGGTTTATTTGGGACACCTTGTAGGTGGAGGCCAAGTTCAGCCACTCCAACCCAAGATCCAGACTATTCTGGACTGGGTAGCTCCAAAAACCCAGACTCAAGTCAGGGCATTCCTTGGCTTGACTGGGTACTACAGGAGGTTTGTGAAGGGATATGGATCCATTGTGACAGCCCTCACTGAGCTCACCTCCAAGAAAATGCCCAAGAAAGTGAACTGGACTGTGGACTGCCAACAGGCCTTTGACACCCTGAAACAGGCAATGTGCTCAGCACCAGTTCTCAAAGCTCCAGATTATTCTAAGCAGTTCATTGTGCAGACTGATGCCTCTGAACATGGGATAGGGGCAGTTTTGTCCCAAACAAATGATGATGGCCTTGACCAGCCTGTTGCTTTCATTAGCAGGAGGTTACTCCCCAGGGAGCAGCGTTGGAGTGCCATTGAGAGGGAGGCCTTTGCTGTGGTTTGGTCCCTGAAGAAGCTGAGACCATACCTCTTTGGGACTCACTTCCTAGTTCAAACCGACCACAGACCTCTCAAATGGCTGATGCAAATGAAAGGTGAAAATCCTAAACTGTTGAGGTGGTCCATCTCCCTACAGGGAATGGACTTTATAGTGGAACACAGACCTGGGACTGCCCATGCCAATGCAGATGGCCTTTCCAGGTTCTTCCACTTAGAAAATGAAGACTCTCTTGGGAAAGGTTAGTCTCATCCTCTTTCGTTTGGGGGGGGGTTGTGTAAGGAAATGCCTCCTTGGCATGGTTGCCCCCTGACTTTTTGCCTTTGCTGATGCTATGTTTACAATTGAAAGTGTGCTGAGGCCTGCTAACCAGGCCCCAGCACCAGTGTTCTTTCCCTAACCTGTACTTTTGTATCCACAATTGGCAGACCCTGGCATCCAGATAAGTCCCTTGTAACTGGTACTTCTAGTACCAAGGGCCCTGATGCCAAGGAAGGTCTCTAAGGGCTGCAGCATGTCTTATGCCACCCTGGAGACCTCTCACTCAGCACAGACACACTGCTTACCAGCTTGTGTGTGCTAGTGAGGACAAAACGAGTAAGTCGACATGGCACTCCCCTCAGGGTGCCATGCCAGCCTCTCACTGCCTATGCAGTATAGGTAAGACACCCCTCTAGCAGGCCTTACAGCCCTAAGGCAGGGTGCACTATACCATAGGTGAGGGTACCAATGCATGAGCATGGTACCCCTACAGTGTCTAAACAAAACCTTAGACATTGTAAGTGCAGGGTAGCCATAAGAGTATATGGTCTGGGAGTCTGTCAAACACGAACTCCACAGCACCATAATGGCTACACTGAAAACTGGGAAGTTTGGTATCAAACTTCTCAGCACAATAAATGCACACTGATGCCAGTGTACATTTTATTGTAAAATACACCCCAGAGGGCACCTTAGAGGTGCCCCCTGAAACTTAACCGACTATCTGTGTAGGCTGACTAGTTTTAGCAGCCTGCCACAAACCGAGACATGTTGCTGGCCCCATGGGGAGAGTGCCTTTGTCACTCTGAGGCCAGTAACAAAGCCTGCACTGGGTGGAGATGCTAACACCTCTCCCAGGCAGGAATTGTCACACCTGGCGGTGAGCCTCAAAGGCTCACCTCCTTTGTGCCAACCCAGCAGGACACTCCAGCTAGTGGAGTTGCCCGCCCCCTCCGGCCAGGCCCCACTTTTGGCGGCAAGGCCGGAGAAAATAATGAGAATAACAAGGAGGAGTCACTGGCCAGTCAGGACAGCCCCTAAGGTGTCCTGAGCTGAGGTGACTCTAACTTTTAGAAATCCTCCATCTTGCAGATGGAGGATTCCCCCAATAGGGTTAGGATTGTGACCCCCTCCCCTTGGGAGGAGGCACAAAGAGGGTGTACCCACCCTCAGGGCTAGTAGCCATTGGCTACTAACCCCCCAGACCTAAACACGCCCTTAAATTTAGTATTTAAGGGCCACCCTGAACCCTAGAAAATTAGATTCCTGCAACTACAAGAAGAAGGACTGCCTAGCTGAAACCCCTGCAGCGGAAGACCAGAAGACGACAACTGCCTTGGCTCCAGAAACTCACCGGCCTGTCTCCTGCCTTCCAAAGATCCTGCTCCAGCGACGCCTTCCAAAGGGACCAGCGACCTCGACATCCTCTGAGGACTGCCCCTACTTCGAAAAGACAAGAAACTCCCGAGGACAGCGGACCTGCTCCAAGAAAAGCTGCAACTTTGTTTCCAGCAGCTTTAAAGAACTCTGCAAGCTCCCCGCAAGAAGCGTGAGACTTGCAACACTGCACCCGGCGACCCCGACTCGGCTGGTGGCGATCCAACACCTCAGGAGGGACCCCAGGACTACTCTGATACCGTGAGTACCAAAACCTGTCCCCCCTGAGCCCCCACAGCGCCGCCTGCAGAGGGAATCCCGAGGCTTCCCCTGACCGCGACTCTTTGACTCTAAAGTCCCGACGCCTGGGAGAGACCCTGCACCCGCAGCCCCCAGGACCTGAAGGACCGGACTTTCACTGGAGAAGCGACCCCCAGGAGTCCCTCTCCCTTGTCCAAGTGGAGGTTTCCCCGAGGAACCCCCCCCTTGCCTGCCTGCAGCGCTGAAGAGATCCCGAGATCTCTCATAGACTAACATTGCGAACCCGACGCTTGTTTCTACACTGCACCCGGCCGCCCCCGCGCCGCTGAGGGTGAAATTTCTGTGTGGACTTGTGTCCCCCCCGGTGCCCTACAAAACCCCCCTGGTCTGCCCTCCGAAGACGCGGGTACTTACCTGCAAGCAGACCGGAACCGGGGCACCCCCTTCTCTCCATTCTAGCCTATGTGTTTTTGGGCACCACTTTGAACTCTGCACCTGACCGGCCCTGAGCTGCTGGTGTGGTGACTTTGGGGTTGCTCTGAACCCCCAACGGTGGGCTACCTTGGACCAAGAACTGAACCCTGTAAGTGTCTTACTTACCTGGTAAAACTAACCAAAACTTACCTCCCCTAGGAACTGTGAAAATTGCACTAAGTGTCCACTTTTAAAACAGCTATTTGTCAATAACTTGAAAAGTATACATGCAATTTTTATGATTTAAAGTTCCTAAAGTACTTACCTGCAATACCTTTCAAATGAGATATTACATGTAGAATTTGAACCTGTGGTTCTTAAAATAAACTAAGAAAAGATATTTTTCTATATAAAAACCTATTGGCTGGATTTGTCTCTGAGTGTGTGTACCTCATTTATTGTCTATGTGTATGTACAACAAATGCTTAACACTACTCCTTGGATAAGCCTACTGCTCGACCACACTACCACAAAATAGAGCATTAGTATTATCTATTTTTACCACTATTTTACCTCTAAGGGGAACCCTTGGACTCTGTGCATGCTATTCCTTACTTTGAAATAGCACATACAGAGCCAACCTCCTACATTGCCCCTTGTCTTTCTCTACATTTTTTCCTTCCAAATGTAAGACATTGTGTAAAAAAGAAGTCTATTTGAGAAATGCCCTGTAATTCACATGCTAGTATGGCACCCCGGAATTCAGAGATGTGCAAATAACCACTGCTTCTCAACACCTTATCTTGTGCCCACTTTGCAAATACAAAGGTTTTCTTGATACCTATTTTTCACTCTGTATATTTCAGCAAATGAATTTTATGTAAAGAACGGAGGCTCATTTTATGCTTCTCTAACTTCCTTTAATTCCAGTAGCAGCAGTCAAGAAACTACAACTCCCAAAAGGCTTGAAACACATAAAGCCAATGGGAGAGAAAAACATAATCGTTGAAGCACCAATCAAAACAATAGGAGGTATGTAATCACTAAGCTTGACTGCGACCAGCCCTCTCTTTCTTGCTGCTCGCAGTCAAGATAAGTGACATATTTTTTCCTCCTTCCTCTTTGCGATATTTATTGTTGTGTTTGATTGTTTTTGAAACTATTACTCCGGCGCTCGCTTGTTTATTTATATTTGTTCTGATATATTTGTTTTAGGTCCCTCAGCACTTCCGTGCGTTTAATTCAGGGCTTTTCATTGCCCGTCCGTTTATCGCGTGCGTTCTGAGGCAGCTTTGCTGCCGCGGGTGTTCTAAACAGTCGCGCTCCGCTCGAGCCGATTTTGTTTATATCGTGCCCTGCTGCTCGGGACTCCGCCCATTTCCTCGCGCGATTCTCACCTCCTTTTGGACACCGCGGCTCGGCGCTCAGCCGCTAATCCTTTCCGGAACAGGAATTCTTCAAGTTTGAATCTCCAGAGCCTTTCGACACTCGGCCACGCCTCTTGGTGCGTGTTTTCATGCCTTGCAGTCCCTGCCTTCTGATTAACCCTTTCCACTCGGGTTTTTTTCTCTCCTTCATAGTTTTTCCTGTTTATTGCAATTTGGTATTATGGTGATGCAAGATTCTCTTGCTAATTTTTTGGACAATAAGGAAATTGGAGCCTTTATTAATGAGGTTGTGACTAAGGCTGTTTCAGCCACTATGAATAAAATGTCCAAGAACATTGAAAGTACTGTTCAGAATATGGTTTACAAATCCTTTATGGTCCATTCTGCGGGGGATAGCAGAAAAAGAAAACACAAGGATTTGTTTATGCAAAAACCATCAGATGGCACTTTTCTGACTGGTGAAGTTTCTTCACCCATGACTGAGGATGAAATTCCTCCCAGGCCTCCTTCCTAGGAGGAGAATTCTAAGAACGCTTATGGAAAATGTAAGTCTAAGACAAAGAATATTATTTCAGCGCCAAAACAGGTTGTGATAGCTCACATTTCGGATACCGATGATGATGTCGGTGACGTGGATGATCTGGATGATGATTCAGATTTCTGGGGTTCGCTGTCACAAGCTTCCCCCCGAAAAAGCCTAAATTGGATGTTAATGACCCCTTTTCAGCTAAAATTGTTTTGGATTCGGAGGGTAATCCCATGTTCGATCCTTCCCTCCTCCACCACCCTAATTCCACGGAATGGACCCCTGCAGTTCACGTGGGTCAATATATTGCTTCCAGGTTAAGGCTTCCCCTGGACAAGCAGACGAGAGCCAAACTGAAATCGGAATGTCCCAGACCTTCTCTTTTTTCCAGCATCACTACAACCCCAGTTATTGATCAACCCCTTCTTACTTTTTTCTCAAACTTTGGCAAGGACCCCCGTAAACGGGTGGACAAGGCCTGGTCGAATTGCCAGGATAAACTCCTTGATTTGGTTGGGCCTTTGGCTCGTATTCTTGATCTAGTGGAATCAGCAAAAATGGACAATGCCGAGATTGATCCTTCCGAGCTTTCTCTATGGACTCAAAGGGCATTTTGTCTCTTGGGAAATGCCAACGCTGCCATTACCCATGAGAGAAGGAAAGGATTATTATCAAATTAGATCCTAAGTTATCCAATCTGGCTTCCATGGATCCTGGGGTAAAAGCTGAAGGTCGTCTCTTCAGAGATTCCTTTATTAAGGATCTGGGAAAGTTTGTAGCAGCATTTTCTTCCATCGATAAGGTGCAGCATAACATCAAAAAGGTGTTCAACCAGTGGGTTTTCGCCAGGGCCGGTACAGGCAGGAGCCGCTCTACCGGCCGTTCCGTTCATCCACAGGGATTCAAAGGCTCCTCTTACTCCAACTACGGATCTCAGTCTTACAAACCCGAGTTTTACCCCCAAAGAGGCAGAGGGTACAGGGGTCGTGGACAACGCGGCTTTAGATCCAGCGACTCTCAAGGTAAGCCCTACTTCTGGCCCTCCTCCAATAGGCTCAGTTTTTTCATTCAAAAATGGCGCACCTTAACTACAGACCCATTGGTTCTAAACACTGTTCAAGATTACCAAATAGAGTTTTATTCAGAACCTCACCAAGTTTATCCTCCTCCCCCTCTATGTATTTCAACAGAAATGTCTCTTCTCATTTTGGAAGAAGTGCGTTCCCTCCTTTCAAAATAGGCCATTCAAATTTCGTCCCCAGATCCCTCCGGGTTTCTCAGTTCGCTCTTTTTGGTTCAAAAGAAGAACAAAAAGTTCAGACCAGCAATAAATGTAAAGAATTTCAATCAGTTCGTCGTGTATTGACATTTCAAAATGGAAAAAATTCTTCATTTGAGGGATATTCTCCTCCCCTTAGATTTTATGGTGAGTTTAGATCTTCAGGATGCGTACCTTTCTGTCCCCATTCACGAGGGGGTCACCGAAAATATCTTCAATTTCAATGGCTTGGTCAAACTTACCAGTTTTCTTCCCTTCCTTTCGGCCTGTGTTCAGCACCCTGGTGCTTTACAAAGCTGATGAAACCGATAACAGCGCATCTCAGGTCTTTGGGCATCAGGCTTCTGATTTATTTGGAGGATATCCTTATCTTACATCAGAACCACAGCACTCTTCAATCCTATTTACAAATAACTTGTTCCCTTCTTTCCCAGTTGTGTTTTCTAGTCAACGAAGAAAAGTCAAACACTGTTCCCTCTCAAAGGATAGAATTCCTGGGATTCGAAATAGATTCTTCTTCTTCCACTCTCCATCTTCCTCAACAAAAAGTGCATTCCATCAAATCGGAGATCCTAAGAACTCTCCGCAAGTCTCAGATTTCTCTAAGAACTTTGGCCAGGATTGTGGGCCTCTTGTCCTCTTCAATTCAGGCCATCTTTCCCGGCCTATTACATTACCGAGCACTCCAAAGGTTCAAAATTAGTCGTCTCAGAAAAGGTCTTTCCTATTCGGAAATGATCATTCTCGATCAAGAATCCCGCCTGGAACTCCAATGGTGGATAGACCATTTAGATGCTTGGAACATAAGAGCTATCTTTCCATCAGCCCCAGATCTTGTGCTAGAGTCCGATGCAAGTCTGATGGGTTGGGGCACCCGTTGTGGTCTAATCTCTACTGGAGGTACATGGTCGTTAAGGGAGTCCAAATTGCACATCAACTATTTAGAGATGCTTGCGGGATCCTTTAAAATCAAGAGCCTGGCAAAAGACAGAGTGCAGTGTACCATCCTCCTCCGGATGGACAATGTTTCGGCTGTCCGTTACATAAACCATCTAGGAGGAACCAGATCAAAGCCGTTAGCAGACCTGGCAAAAAGCCTATGGGAATATCATCTGCGCAACGAGATATCTCTCACTGCTGAATATCTCCCGGGATCTCTCAATCAAACGGCGGATTGGCATACCCGCTTACTCAGGGATTACAGCGATTGGAAACTTCATTCCTCAGTTTTCCAGTCTATCCTCCACAAATGGGGCCCCTTCGGCATAGACCTCTTCGCCTCCCGCCTCAATGCCCAACTGCCTCTCTTTTTCAGTTGGCGTCCAGATCCTTCGGCATTAGCCTCCGATGCTTTTCTTCAGGATTGGTCACAGACGGTCAATTATGCCTTTCGTCCATTTATAATGATCACCAGAGTTCTGGCCCAAGTCAGGCGGCAGAAGGCGACTGCGGTCCTGGTGGTACCCTTTTGGCAGTCACAAATCTGGTTTCCCCCTCTCTTAGAATTGGCAATCGACTTTCCCATTCTTCTTCCTCTTTTCCCATCTGCTGGATTCCTTAGGGAATCCTCACCCCCTGGAACTCAACAAAACACTCATCCTTTCAGGCTGGAAGGTGTCAGGCCTTCCCCATCTACCATCCCAATTTCGGAAGAAGCTACTGACTTCATCAATAAAGCCTGGGATCCCGGCACCAGGATGGAGTATTCTCCTGCTTGGTCTCTTTGGTCAAGCTGGTGTATGGGAAGGGACCTCGATCCAATTTCAGCAGATATAAATTATGTAATTAACTTTCTGGCTGCACAGGCTAGTGCAGGCAATTCTTATAGGACGATTAATTTGTATAGGTCAGCTATTTCTATGCATAAGGCCTATATCAACGGAAAACCTGTGGGTGAACACCCACTACTTTGTTGTCTGTTAAAGGGAGTAAAATTCTCGATTCCTCCATTGCCTAAATATTCAAAGTTATGGGATGTCAATGTAGTATTGAATTTGTTTTTGTCTTGGCAAGATAATTCTGAATTGTCTTTAAAAATGCTTTCAGCAAAACTTACCATGTTACTTTGCCTAGTTTCCATTAAACGTTTATCGGACGTTAGGGCATTGGATTTTACTTCTCTGCAGTTTGCCCCCACGGGGTGTTGTTCTCCATTAACAAACGTACCAAGACTAATTTATGTACAGTTTTGTATCTGTATTTCCCGGATCAACCTAAATTGTGTGTGGGACAATGTCTCAAATGTTATGAAGAACGTACGGCTAATCTCAGAACGTCCTCTCTTCCCCAGCTACTAATTTCTTTCCGGAAACCCCATAATCCTGTGTCTTCGGCAACTCTAGCCAGATGGGTTCGTTGGGTGATGTCCTTAGCGGGTATAGATACCTCCATTTTTGGGGCTCATTCCGCTAGAGGGGCTATGGCTTCCAAAGCTTTCTGGGTTGGTTCTAGGTTAGAGGACATTCGGAGATCGGCCGACTGGTCCAATGATAATGTTTTCAGGACATTTTATTGTAAGCCAGTTCATACTGCTACTTCAGTAGTGATTAATATGCTTTAAAACAGCATAATGTGAGCCTCCGTTCTTGACATAAAATGTAGATTTTCCTAGTATATTATGACGGAAAGTCTTAATTTTATTAAAGACACAGAGGCGAGTATTATCCCACCTCAAGGAGACTTTTCTGATTTTGTCTTCTTTTTCCCTCCCTTACAGCAACCTCCACTCCAGCTCAATCTTCTACCTTATCGGAGGATGGTTCTGTCGGACACAAGCGTATCTGATGGACAATCGGCTCCTTACCACTGCAGTTTCTCTACTCCCTGCCGGGTGTCTTCTTCACTCCGTTTTTGTCTGGACCTAATTCAAGATATCTGTTCATTGACTTTAGCAGTTGCGATAATTTTAGCTATTTTTCCGTTATTTTCTCGTACTCACTAGCCTTCTTGCATCAAGAAAGGGGGCTGGTCGCAGTCAAGCTTAGTGATTACATACCTCCTATTGTTTTGATTGGTGCTTCAACGATTACGTTTTTCTCTCCCATTTGCTTTATGTGTTTCAAGCCTTTTGGGAGTTGTAGTTTCTTAACTGCTGCTATTGGAATTAAAGAAAGTTAGAGAAGCATAATACTCGCCTCTGTGTCTTTAATAAAATTAAGACTTTCTGTCATAATATACCAGGAAAATCTACATTGCTTTATACCCGGTATAGAATGAAAACCCATTGCAAGGTGCAGCTCATTTATTGGATCTGGGTACCTAGGGTTCTTGATGAACCTACAAGTCCTATATATCCCCGCAACCAGAAGAGTACAGCAAGCGTAATGGTATATTGCTTTCAAAAATCTGACATTGCAGGAAAAAGTTACAGAGTAAAATGTTTAGAAAAATTGATGTTTTTTTACCTCAATTTAAATATGTTTTTATTTCAGCTGTTATATTCTGCAGCAAACCTTGTAGGATCTACACAAATTACCCCTTGCTGAATTCTGAATTTTGTCTACTTTTCAGAAATGCTTAGCTTTCTGGGATCCAGCATTGGTTTCACACCCATTTCTGTCACTAACCGGAAGGAGGCTGAAAGCACAAAAAAATAGTAAAAATGGGGTATGTCCCAGTAAAATGCCAAAATTGTGTTGAAAAATTGGGTTGTCTGATTCAAGTCTCCCTGTTCCTGAAAGCTAGGAAGCTGGTGATTTTAGCACCCAAGCTCTTTGTTGTTGCCATTTTCAGGGAAAACCCCACAAGCCTTCTTCTGAAGCCCTTTTTTCCCATTTTTTTTTCTTAAACGAAATTGTCACTGTATTTTGGCTGATTTCTTGGTCTGCTTCAGGGGAACCCGCAAAGTCTGGGTACCTCCAGAATGTGGAAAAAACAGGACGCAAATTTGGCGTGGGTAGCTTATGTGGACAAAATGTTATGAGGGCCTAAGCACGAACTTCCCCAAATAGCCAGAAAAAAGCCCGGCAGCGAAGGGGTTAACAGTACGTGTAATTCGACGTAGTGGGAACTGGGACTCTTCTCTCCCTGTCCTTTAGCGTGAGTTTACGCTCAAGGAGTTGTGAAAACAATAGAAGGACTTCAGTTTCCTATTCCACACTGACCCGGGCATGCTTGAATATTTATAGCGCCCTTAACTGTCACACCCAAGCAGGGTAGATAATAATGGAATAGGTTAACCTTCTTTGTATATTAACATAAATTGTACGCTGCAAAAGTAGCACACATTTAAAGGATGGGATGTTAAAATGAGATCCCTATAACAACTTAGATAAAATGCAATAACATGAATTACATTTTCTACGATTCGCATTGTAGGTCATAAATTGATTGTACACACCTTACACTTTTTTGTAATCCCATGCCTAGTATGCGCTATAACTGCTTTGAAACGTACACTGTTGAAGCGGCCATCGTGTTTACTTTTGCGCCGTTCTTTGTGTTCACAGCCCGTTTCATGGCGGCATCTGTTTCCTACTTGTAATGCGTCTGCGCCGTGGCCCACTGGATGCGTCAGCACCTCTCGCCCGCCCTCTCTCTTTCTCCTCAGGCCGGGACATGCTGCTATTGCCGCCTCGCGCCCTCTGATTTCCGCCCGACCAGGAGAGCACCCCATAGTTGCAGTCACCATGCCTGTGTACTTCCAGCGACCCGAGAACGCCCTAAAGCGGGCGAACGGTGAGTGGGTGCTCCCTTCCTGCGGATAGAGGCCGTGTGAGTTCTGGGACAGTGGACCGGAGACCGACGCCATGTTAGGGGCACTGAAAGGAGTGCAAGGATATCTACAGACTTATGTGGCTGGGAACCGAAATCCAGCAGGCCTAAAAGTGGTCTAGTATTTTGCACGTGCGTCCCTAGGTGCAGATGCTACCAAGTACACATCGCAACACCACAGTGCAGTTAGAATGACTGTCAACTCGACTTTCAGACTAGATTCACAAGCTGAACAGCCACATCAGATCATGGCATCAGACGCACGATTCCACCTAGCCTGCTTTAACCATCTATGGTTTGCAGCGTTGGTCATACCGTAGTTTTGTTGGGTGCCAGATTAAGAGCATATCACCACGATTCTCGTCCAGAATGCCCAATGACAAAATGTAATCATTGTGAATTTGTATGTTTTTATTTTTTTAAACGATGGTGCAGACATCTAAATGTTATTGTATGTATATCGGCGAAATACAGTAGTGCTCACTTAGACATTCACAGCATTAGTTGTGAGGGTGTACGTCTGTAAAAGAGCTGTCAGATGTCTCTTTACTGTTGATTGCTTTTATGTTGAATTTTTTTTTTTTGTTTAACTGTAGACACATCTGGAAATTAAAAGTAAGGTTAACGTTAAATATTTGCTTATGAAATTAGATGGTGGAAGTCAGAAAAGTATTTCCATAGTAAAGCAACTGGGATGGGACGTTTGCAGGGGCCTTGTGTTAAACTATAGTAGATGCCGTTTTTCTTTTACTCTTGCCGCTGGTGAATTTGTTAACTAGTTTTAAATCTTTGGGCAGATTGATCCAGAGTTTTGCACATGACACTTGCGAAGATCAATCACCAAATTCGGGCCGGCACCATTTAAAGATGAATAATTTATAAAAGTAGGAGTGCAGAGTATGACTAGTGAAAATGAAAGATTTCTAACTTGAGTTATGTCGTATTTCTCGCTGTGATATGGTAACTGGCATAATGCGTTCTGGAGAGGTGGTCCTTGTAATCGAATTAAGGTTATATTGTGCAGGTTGCAATTTATGGTACATGACATGTTCTAGAGAAGTGAATGAAGCTTTTATTTTTACTACAAAACTGGAGAGAGAGGTCCCTCTCGTTTTAAATCAAAGTAGGAGCGAGTTCAGTAGAACCGGTACTTGAACAATAGAAAGTTGCAGCCACCGTGCCATTTTTAGTAAATATTGGCAATGTCAGAAGGTACATTTTCTAAACTGTATGCAAGTTTGCTTTGTAGGGCAGTTTTACCGTCAACCCACGTTACCATCGTTAGCAATAGTGGCATCAGTAGTTTTCACTGCCAACATCTGCATTTATGGTTTTGCTGCAACTTTGCTAGGTCACTGCTTTCAACATTTACCCATAATTTATCAGTACCCAAATACTCAGTTTGGTCTTCTGCTTTCCAGTTCAGTTAGTTCCCAGGAATGTCTTATCCACCCCTAATCTTTGCAAAAAGTGTGCAAACATGCCCCAAGCCTTGTTGTTCTGCTTGCAAGGCTAGATAGAGCCCTCAAGCAGTGGCATGCTCGGTAAAATGTATCACTTTTGTGGAACAGCAATTCAAATCTGTCACACAATCAAGTAGAGGAACTATATCCCAAAGGGTCTTCCTTCTCCATCTGCACCTTTCATGCACCAGCACTTTGTCTGTTTGTCTCAACCAAGGAAACCTAATGAAGAGTCGCTCTATTCTACTAAATTGCGACCTTTTCCATAGTCCCATTTGCTGTGCTTCTTATTAAGGACAATTAAGAGTGCATGCATTGACATTGTACATACCTGATTCTCTGAGGACATCTACTGAAGTGACCTTATTCTGCTGTAGTGCGTCCCTTTCTCCAGCTTCTCTTGCTGTGCATAGCTTTTTAAATAGCATTAAGATTAATTATTAAAGAGCTTAAGTACTAGCACTTTATCTTGTGTATATTTGAACCGGTCTGTACATTTATTGAAGTGACCCCATGTTGCCTCATGTTTATCAATAACTTTTTCTAAGGTGACTAACCTGTGAAGACGTGACTCTTTCAACAGTTTGCCCTGCAGTGCATTCACTTTTTAAGGCGTTCTAATGTTAAATATCAAAGAAGTTTTGCACCAGCATTTCTACCACGAGTATAATTGAATTATCGGGTTATTTACTTAGTGACTTTATTCTGGCAAAGTGTGATCCTTTCATCAGTTTTATTCGCTGTGCATTAGCTTTTAGTCGTAGTAGGAGTAACAGCAGCAAGGCCAATTATCGAAGAAATTACTCATTAGCATTTTATCTTGTGCACATTTGAATTAACTAGGACATTCATTGAAGTGACCTTAGTTTTAGCACGTCGTCTTTCTCTTTTTATCTGATTGTCTACTCCCTAATACTGTGTTTTTAAATAATGTAAAAGTTTTAATTAACTAAATCATGATTAATAAACTTCAATAAAGTGTGCAAAGTTGCTTCTTACCAATCTCCTCTAACAGACGAATGTGCTGGAGTGTAGTCCATGGTTGAGTGACTAGGTCAGAAAAGGAGAATCAAATCCAGTCTTCTTAGTTTGATGGTGTCTTAGCTGCTGGTGTGCCAAGAATCACCAGAAATGGAGAGCTTGTCTGCAAGATGAAGGGGAGGGTGCAGGGGTTATGGTCCTAATGGGTTTCTAAGTGATGCATCTTTTTATTTTTTTTTGTTAGATGGTGCGGGCTGGCAAAAGTAGGCAATGGAGTTCCATCATTATGGGGGCAATGTGATATTTCTGGGGCCAGGAATAAGATGTGGAGTGCCCTTACAGGTAGCCAGTCTAGGGTGAAGGAGAACATGGAGCAGGGCGTTACCAACATCCAGGTGCACACATAAGAGGACGCAAACGGAATTTCTGAATCCGCTTGCTGGAAGAAATAGTTTCTCTCTTTAGAAGAGAGAGCTGGTAACATTCAATCTTAGCGTTGTGTTTTTTTTCTTTTTCGTGTATTTTTTTTGGCAGTGTGTTCTGTGAGGATGAAGTTAGTGCCTAAGATGCCTTCAAGTCCTTTGACGTTTGGTGAACGTTGGAGTTAAAAGCGGTTGAGGTTGTAATTTGGTCATGTTTGCAGTGTTTTTTTTTGTTCTTGGCAACATAAATACTGCCTGTGTTGAGCTTCAGGTGGTCACTGGACATCCAAGCCCGTTTGATGTGCAGGCATTATTTGAGACATTGGAGGTCTTAATCGGAGCAGATGTTTATGTACAATTATTGTGTATCCTCTGAAACCAAATAAAAATGGTAATCAGCATAGGTGGGGAAAATCTACCTCTTCTAAATGCAGCAGTTTTGTCAGAGGGCCCATACTGGATCCTTGTGCAGCAGAGTGTCTTGGATGAGTAATGTTGGGGCATATGTTGGGTGGTATATTGTTTGACATCTTCTGGGACCACCACCATGTTAACACTACCACAACCATCAAAGACCACTGTGATGGCACAGTTTCTTGCTGTGTACTTGACAGAAGCCTGTAGTAGATTTTTTACATTTAATAACTTATTGAAGTTTAAGGAGTGTTACAACAATTAGGCTGGGGAAAATATGCTTTGATATTGGCTTGTGGCTGGTTACATTCAGGAAGTCGGGGTCCTTTTTCTTTTTTTTCTTTTTTTCCCTCCCCAAAGCAGATTATTCCATTCTGCATGGCTAACAGACTGGCCTCCCAGCGCTGGTAACAACCTCAGCCCTAGTCCGGAAATATTCTTGCAGATGATACCAAGTTAAAATAAGTATGTTTTCATCCTGAAATTGCCTTCTAAAGCAGATCCTTTGCTTCTGATTTCAAAGGTCTTGTAGGCTTATATGTGGTCAGCAGGTATTGCGTAAGTGGGGAGCCTTTTTAGTTCAAGCCTAGGCAGCGTGTATCTGCTGTCTCTTTGAGACATGCTGTAATCAGTTTTTGGGCTTGCAGCCCTCCTCTTTGTTATTTATTGGTTACTTGTTTTGTCGTCAAACTGTGTTGGGTTGCTAGTGGCTAATCTACCTTGTTTGACTAACTACTGGATGCTTCCATTTGTTGTGTTTAAGTGTAATTTTCAGGATTTTTTTTTTTTCTGGTTCATTGTAATGTGCGTGCGCCACTTGTTCACAGCCTGTTTCTTATAAAGTGTTTTGAGCATTGAACATGACGCAGCTCTGTCTGCTCTAAAATGTTTCTGGGATTGAACATAATGTCTGTCTTATTTGAATACAAAAAGTACAGTTATCATCTGTTCTGCCGGCCCCACAATGGCTAGGTTGGGGTTAAGCACCAGGCAGGCAGGGTGTGCGGTGTAACCCACCCCCCACCTACCTCTCCTCATTGTTTTCTAAATTCCTCGAGTAGGCCGTTCTTTGTTTTCCTGATAGTATTTGCCAATACAGCTGTTCTGGTTTACATTTCCCTTTATGGGGTAGAACAGTTGGTATTCCCTGCTAACACTACATCCAGCTGCCCGACCTCCGCTTGTTGTTGCAATATTTATAATGGCAGCAGTGCAAGCCAAGGAGCAGTAGCAGGAGTAGCGGTGGCATTGGCTCTTGCAGGCACTCCTTTTGTAATTTTTTGGAACTTCCCCCTCCCCTGGAACCTCCAGTCATGAGGGATCCCCCAGCCAGTACAAGCACCACACAAGGCAGCGCATGCAAAGTTGGCCTTCATGCCCCTTTTCCAGGGAAGTAGGGCTGAGGTAGCAGCTACTGTGTGGCGCAGCTCCCCCCGGCTAGCTGAGTGGGCTCTGAATTGCTTTATAGCTGTCAATTCACCACAGGTGGCTCTGTTCGATTCATACCAGCTAGGTGGGGGTACTTATACATTATCATAATAATAATGTTGGAGTGTCTTTTTACAAAGAAGTGGCTAAACTGGTATCTAGCTGATCGTAATGGCTTGTATGTTTTCCAACTGTGTGTATCTTATTACATGTATGATAAGAATGGTTCTAACGCCAAGTAGTATCTGATAAAATATTAACATTGTTTCACTGTGTGGCTTACAGCTTGGATTAAAAATTAACATGACTTTAAAGTTAACTTGTAATGCGTACACAGCTTGTTTGCAGATAGGCGTATAAACTTAACACAATACAAGCATTTGCAATAAGTCTCACATTTCTTGAGTGGAGCTATTGGCATTGTAAGTGCATAACTGGACTTTTTTTGCCACACTAATTGGTGAACCCTGCCATATATTTTGTTCCTTTCTGCCACATAATTCCACTGGCACTGCATATAACTAACGGGCTATTACGCCTACTGTAAACTTTTTTTTTTTTTTGTAAAACACAAACTGCTCCCTGGAGAGAGAACGCAGTTTTATCTAGTGGAAGCTTGAACTTATTATACCTGTACCACAGTGAGTTGATGATGTTTCTGGAGAGAGAGCGTACTTTTGTCTGGTGGAAGCTTGACCTCTTAATAAGGTAGCGCAGAGGGTTAATATGTCTGCTGTAAAGAATGTGTACTAGTCAGGTCACAGAATGCATATAATGTAAAAATGTTAAAATAACTTGTGGATAATGTTTCTGGAGAGAGAACGTTTTAACAAAGCCTTATTTAGTGGAAGCTTGTACTCCTAAGGTTGCATAGAGGGTTAATGTTTTTTCTGGAGAATGTACTTTAGTGTAGTGGAAGCTTGGACTTATTATAAGGTAGCACAGAGGGTTAATGTGACTGTTGCAAAGAATGTGTACTTGCCTGTACAGGCCGTACACACAACGTACACACAAATAAAAATACAACCTAGAGCAAGCAGCAACGGGTGGAAGGTGGGAGGGGGTATCGCAGCACAAGGAAGTTATTTGTTTTGTGAGCCACGCTGCATGCCAACAGTGAACCCAAAGCTGAAAACTAACCGAAGACACAAGTATCTGCAGGGAGTCGGACATGTGCCGAAAAAGAGACTGGTAACATTAACAAACTTCATGAGATAAGAAACTGTTAATTACAACATAAACGCAGTGGCACACGCGGCATTTGAAATAAACAGACCTGAAATAATTTGCAAACAATCACAAATTTGTGAATGGGCTCTGAAACTTGAACATGCTTTCCCCATTTTCAAAGTCAGAATCTCTATACCATAGCCTGGCAACAAAGTTCACATAAGCAAAATAGAAGCAGCCGCTGGGAGCAGCGATGTGCGCCAAACAAGCATGAAACAGTAAAAAAATAAAACAAGAATGAGCCAATTCAAAGTGCCATGGCCGCCATGAGCATGAGCGCGAAGGAGAGACACAAAAGAAAAAATAGTTTGCTCACAGTCAAACACACCAGCAATCGTGCAACTATCCTAGGGGAAGGTCACAGGACTGCCCTCTGCTGTGGCTTCTAGTCAACGTAAGGCAATCCTGTTTCTTCCTCTGCAGCTGTTGGCTCTGTGGGCATGTATGGATCAGCTTCTTAGTAGCAGAGCGGGTTGACCCTCCCCCCCCCCCCCCCGACAGTGCCCTTCATTTAACTGTGTCCCAAGGGCAGGGGGTAGCAGGGCTTTGTTGTGTGGATACCATCCACTCAACCACGTTCACAGATGTGCACTACTGAATGTAGCTCAACACTAGAATACAAATGAGTGGGCACAACAGCCACTGTGATCCTTGCAGTTAGCAAGGCCATCAATCAGTACTACCAGTAGATACCACTTGGGGTTGCAGTTTAAAGGCGCATACCACTCCCAGCCCATCCACGATGTGTACTGATGTCAAAAGTGAACCACACATCCAATGATTATGATGTGCTGCCATAATCTCCCTGGCAAACTATGCAACCTCTGGTAGGCTGGTGGGGCTGAGAAAGTAAATGGCATTGGCTTTGTAGAAATGATGAAAATGCAAAAAGTAGGCCCCTTAACAGAGAATAGGGCAATCCCTCCAGGGGAAATGACAATATAAATAAACCATGAGTCCACCCTACTGTAATATTTATACCACTGCAAAATGTATACATGATACACATAGAGCCCATAAATAGACTTGACTACTGCTCATTAGTATTATATATAAATTTAAATTGAAATAATCATAAAAATCGATATTCCTCTTAAAATTACAATATATAAACCATAAAAAATGAAACAAATTAAAGAAAAGTACAGTGAGAAGTACCCCCCCACCTCAGTCACTCACATCCATAGTTAGACTCGGCTACCACTCACGCCCATTCAGCCAATCTTACACTGAATTAAGCATACCTTCCATCCGCTTAAAAGCCACCCCCTTCTATAACAGTGTATTGAATTCTTTTCATAACGACATTAACTGTCAATCAAAAACTCATTCTGCTTGATACAGATCCTATAATGACAAAAAATAGTGGCACTGACGTGCGTTTCGGTGTCTCTGACCTGAAACCCTCCCTTATCAGGGAGCATCTGGATGAAACACAGCACACTGCATAAACGAGGTGGGTGTTATTCCAGTACTAAAAAAATTTTGAAGCCGAAAATGTCAGTCTCTCTCTCTGAAATCAATAAAAAAAAAAAAAAGAAACCTGGCTCAAATAAAACCAAGAACAGTTTGGTATATATATTGTCTTGGGAACCAAGAGGTCCATGGAGCCTTTGATCCACTTTTCAAAGCTGTGTTATCTCTTTTCCATTCTCCCTTCTAATCTAGGGATGGAGCCTGCAAGAGATTTTTTCCAGTGTGTGCCGTCGAGTTTAGCCCAACACCTCTTTATCATATAGGGAGTAGGATTTTTAATTACGTGTTGACATAGATGTATAGATAATAGGACTAGAGGGTGCTCAGTCCACTATTTGGATGGGGCGGTCTGCTACAAGTTAAGGAAGCACTTTTCTGAATTCAGTGGCCAGACCTGGGGATCGATGGATCAAAGCCTGGAAAAAGTGAATAAAGCTGAAGGCTCCTATACAAAGAGAAGGAATTCGCTTCCTGGGATCTTAATAGGGGTAACTTGACCTTTTTATAGTATCTTTATAAACTGTGGCTACTCTGCCTACTTTCCTATGTTCGCTGTTGCTTCTAGCGAACATTATTTCCTTGCGGGAGAGCCATGTGTATCTCTGGCATAGTCATTTCACATCCAGGTCTCTGTGTGATAAAGGCAGCTTCTGGGTGCATACTTTTGAGTAACCTAGAAAGAACTGCATAGTGTTTTTGGAAGCGACCTACAATTCGGTAGTAGCATTCGACATTCAGTGTTCTCAATCTTAGGTGGAGGATGCATTATACTGATAAGGGCTGCATTGGTATTCCCTATGTTGAGTTTGGATTCAGAACAAATCAATTGTGAGCTCTCAGGGGATTATGTGTGCTTAACACATTTATTTCCTTGGTGATTGTTTGAGGAGTTGGGCTTGCATGTAGGTAAGTTAGGCAAAGGTCAAATGAGCAGGTGTTACTGGCCCGGCCTTGTCTGGAAGCAGGCAGGCTTGCCTCTGGCATACCAGCGTTGCGTACGTGCCTCTGTCTTCATTAAGTGCCAGACTGGGCGGCAAGCTTGTAGACAACTAGAGCACCTACCCAGAATAGCGGCTCAAAATGGGACAAGCTCTGAACATGGCCTGTCCTGAAAGGGGGATTGTCTTTCTAAGGACCCTTGAATAAATGTTATCTTCTTTAATGTGGAGCAGTGCAAAGTGCTTTGTGGTGCAAATTAAGAGTTTAAAAATAGTTATTAAAAATGCTTTTGGGCGGATTGGGTTTGCGGCACAATCTCAACCAAATAAAAACAGCCCTGTAGTCCCCATCTGGTGCTAAATATCAGCAAGAGTGTGTAATAAACAAAGCAAGCAGCAAAGTGTCCTGCCTGAGCAGAGTTAGGCATCATCTGTAAGATTAAAAAAAGCTTTCTTCAGTTGTACTTTGAGTCTGCCTGTATGTGCAATGGATCCTCACAAGGATTAATTTATTTGAATTTGTGCTTTAATGTTTTTGATCTCTTGAGTGAGGAAATCTGCAACGGTTTCACAAAAACTTGTATTTTATGGATGTTGCGTTTTGCCGCTCGTTCTTGGTATTCTAGAATTCTCCATGCTTCCTTTGAGGAGTTCCTGAGTCTACCTGAAAAGTATGGATTATTATTGTAAAGGTCTATGAGGACCAGTATGTGCCTGAAATGGATTACAAGAGGCAGATTCACTGACCTGTGTTACCTTCACTTTTTCTTTTCATGATCAACACACTGTTAGTCTTACCCTTAGAGCAAGAATTGGCTTACAGTAATATGCCTAACCAAAAGAAGTAATGTATTCCCACCCAAAAGAATACACAAGGCAACATGGGTATCACCGGGCCATTCAACTGAAAATCAGATTGACCATATCTGCATTGCCAAGAAGTTACAGATATTCCTGCAGACTGTGAGAGTGATGAGAGAAGTGGACTTGGTGCCAGACTATCACCTTGTCATGGCCAGGTTAAAGATAAAGTTCAAGAAAGCATGGATGAAACGGACAAACCAACGCCAGCAGAGTAACATCACCACCATCAAAGATGCACAGAAACTGAGGGAATACTCGGTCACTCTCAGTAACAAGTTTAAAATCCTGCTAAAGGTGGAGACCCAGTAGAAAGTTAGTGTGATAAGATTAAAGAAACCGTGACATAAACCTGCCAGGAGGTACTGGGCCATAAGAAAGACCTGCATTAAGAATAGATCCCCACCATTACTCTGTGCAGAATCCAAGCAAGAAAAGAAAGCTTGGTCATCACCAGCCTAACGAGCAGAAAAAGAAAAATCTCCAGGCGAGTACACCAAAAACACTTGGGAAGAAAAGATTGTGCCAACAAGTGAATATTCGTTCATAGTCTTGCCATAGAAGCCCAGGAAGCATCAAGCCATGAAAACTTGAAAAAAACCTACGACAGAACAAGAAAACTCTCCAGCAGATACAATAAGCCAAAAAGATCTGTTATGGGCAAAGCTAGGAAGACAATCATAGGTAGCAAAGGCCAACAAAGAAGATGGGTGGAGCATTTTGAAGAACTGCTGTAGGAAGTTGGTTCTGTATATACGATTTCAAAGTAAGAAATAGTGTGCTCAGAGTTCAAGGGCTCCCCTTAGAGGTAAGATAGTGGCAAAAGAAGATAATTCTAATGCTCTATTTTGTGGTAGTGTGTTCGAGCAGTAGGCTCATCAGAGGGTAGTGTTAACCATTTGTTGTACACACACAGGCAATAAATGAGGAACACACACTCAGACTTACTCCAGGCCAATAGGTTTGTATTTTGAAAAATATATTTTATTAGTTTATTTTAAGAACCGCACGTTCAAGATTTACATTAAACACTTTAAATGTAAGGTACTTCACTTAGATACTTTAGTAACTTTGAATACAAGCAATATCATATACAGTCTTAGTAAAAATGGCAATAAGCTATTTCAGAGTGGCCACAGTGCAAAAATCAACAGTTCCTGGGTGTGGTAACAAAAGGTTAGATTAGGAGGTAATTAAAACACTTACAAGTCTCAGTTCTGGGGCATAGGCAGCCCACCGTTAGGGGTTCAAGGCAACCTCAAAGTTACCACACCAGCAGCTCAGGGCCGGTCAGGTGCAGAGGTCAAAGAGGTGCCCAAAACACATAGGTGCCTATGGAGAACAGGGGGTGCTCCGGTTCCAGTCTGCCAGCAGGTAAGTACCTGCGTCCTCGGGGGGCAGACCAGGAGGGTTTTGTAGAGCACTGGGGGGACAATCATAGGCACACAAAACACACCCACAGGGGCGGCTGGGTGCAGTGTGCAAAGCAGGCGTCTGGTTTTAGATAGGAAACAATGGAGGGACCCGGGGGTCACTCTAGCGGTGCAGGCAGGCACAGGGGGGGCTTCTCTGGACAGCCACCACCTGGGCTAGGCAGAGGGTTGCCTGTGGGTCACTCCTGCGTCAAAGTTCGCTTCGTTCAGGTCCTGGGGGCTGCGGTGCAGTGTTGGTTCCAGACATCGGGTCCCATGTTACAGGCAGTCGCGTTCAGGTGGAGGCTTTGGATTCTCCCTGCAGGCGTCGCTGTGGGGGCTTGGGGGGGTCGTCTCTGGTAACTCACGGGCTCGCAGCCGCCGGGGAGTCCTCCCTGAGGTGTTGGTTCTCTTAATCTCGAGCCGGGGCGCCTGGTGCAGAGTGTGAAGTCTCACACTTACGGCGGGAAACGTACAATCTTTGAAAGTTGCTTCTTTGTTGCAAAGAAGTAGCTGGTTTTGAACAGGGCCGCTGTTCACGGGAGTTTATTGGTCCTTTAGTCCAGGGCAGTCCTCTGAGGCTATAGAGGTTGCTGGTCCCTGTTGGATGCGTCACTCGTTGCAGGTTTTCGAAGTTGGAGACAGGCCGGTAGGGCTGGGGCCAAAGCAGTTGTCTTCCTCCATCTCTGCAGGCTTGTAGGTCAGCAGTCCTTGTTTCTTCAGGTTGCAGGAATCTGATTTCCTGGGATCTGGGGAGCCCCTAAATACAGAATTTAGGGGTGTGTTTAGGTCTGGGAGGGCAGTAGCCAATGGCTCCTGTCCTTGAGGGTGTCTACACCCTCTTTGTGCATCCTCCCTGTGGGGAGGGGGGCACATCCTAATCCTATTGAGGGAAATCCTCCAAACTCAAGATGGAGGATTTTTAAAGGTAGGGGTCACCTCAGCTCAGGACACTTTAGGGGCTGTCCTGACTGGTGGGTGACTCCTTGTTTTTCTCATTATCTCCTCCAGCCTTGCTGCCAAAAGTGGGGGCAGTGGCTGGAGGGGCGGGCCCCTCCACTAGCTGGGATGCCCTGGGGCGCTGTAACAAAAGGGGTGAGCCTTTGAGGCTCACCGCCAGGTGTTACAGTTCCTGCAGGGGGAGGTGAGAAGCACCTCCACCCAGTACAGGCTTTGTTCCTGGCCACAGTGACAAAGGCACTCTCCCCATGTGGCCAGCAACCTGTCTGGTGTGTGGCAGGCTGGCAGAAACTGGTCAGCCTACACTAGAAGTCTGATTGGTATTCAGGGGGCATCTCCAAGATGCCCTCTGGGTGTATGTTACAATAAATTGCACACTGGCATTAGTGTGCATTTATTGTGCTGAGAAGTTTAATACCAAACTTCCCAGTTTTCAGTGTAGCCATTATGGAACTGTGGAGTTCGTGTTTGACAAACTCCCAGACCATATACCTTTATGACTACCCTGCACTTACAATGTCTAAGGTTTTGCCTAGACACTGTAGGGGCATAGTGCTCATGCACATATGCCCTCACCTGTGGTATAGTGCACCCTGCCTTAGGGCTGTAAGGCCTGCTAGAGGGGTGATTTACTTATGCCACAGGCAGTGTGAGGTTGGCATGGCACTCTGAGGGTAGTGCCATGTCGACTTAGTAATTTTCTCCCCACCAGCACACACAAGCTGTGAGGCAGCGTGCATGTGCTGAGTGAGGGGTCCCCAGAGTGGCATAAGACATGCTACAGCCCTTGGAGACCTTACCTGGCATCAGGGCCCTTGGTACCAGTTACAAGGGACTTACCTGAGTGCCAGGGTTGTGCCAATTGTGGAGACAAAGGTACAGTTTAGGGAAAGAACACTGGTGCAGGGGCCTGGTTAGCAGGGTCCCAGCACATTTTCAAATCATGCCTTAGCATCAGCAAAGGCAAAAGGTTAGGGGGAAACCATGCCAAGGAGGCATTTCCTTACAACTGCTCATGCAGCCTGTGCTGCATTCTCCACCAGATATACAGTCAGCTGACAAGGAGTTGGCAAATGACTGCAGCAGACCAACCAAGGAAGAATTACAGTAAGCCATAAAATATCTGAGAAATGGGAAGGCAGCAGGATCTGACAGTGCAGAGACAGTGAAGCCAGACACTGAAATATCAGAAGATGTGCCCATGTTTGGAAGGCTTTTGGAAGAGGAAAAGGTGCCATCTGCCTGGAAGGGGATCATCAAGATCCCCAAAAAAATCTGACCTGAGTGACTGCACAAACTGCAGAGGGAAAACTCTCTTTTAGAAATGACACCACCGCTATGGTGTGCCAGATGAACTCCTAAGAAGCATCTTACGAGGGAATGGCCTCAAGATAGTCCACTGAGGACAGCTCACGGAATGCTCCCCAAGTTACGACTGGAGTCCGTTAAGTTTGTTTGCTCTTTCCTTTTTCTCTTCTTACTGGCAATAGACTGGATCATGAAGACATCCACAGCAAGGGTGAAAAAATGGGATCCAGTGGACACCTTGGATGCAGCTCTTTGAACAACGGATCACACTTCTGGCAAAGTTTTAAAAAAAAACCCAAAAAAAAAAAACCTTTATCTCTTATGTTGTCTCGTAATGGTTTTCACCTCTGATGCCAAAGAAGGATCTATCACTAGCTCTGGCTATTAGTATGAGGTACAAATCTGTACTCTACATTGGACTGCACCAATGAATTATTCTAGGGATCTTAACCCCAAGTGTCAAATCCCTCTGAAAATGAAGATGAGGTACGTAAAGGTTTTACACACGGGCACTAGCCTCATCAGTTAGGGACATTTCTCACTGGCTCATGTCAGGCATTTGTGTAAATGCAAATTGGCCTCTTACTCTCCAGTTGTCAAGCTGCTGCACATCATAAACATTAGTAATGTAAAGATTTTCGAATAATGGTTTTATTAAGACCTGTGTATCCTCACCAGTTTGATGGGGTAGGGTTAGTTTCTTTCTGAAATGCTACATTGCCGGATAGTTTAGTGCTTGCCCGCTGTCAACTGGAACCTCCTTTGATTTACTCAAACAAGTCTTAAAACAAGTCTGTCTTAGGATGTTAATAGTTTCTTGCATTACAAAAATATACTTTATGGCCTAGAGACATACAATTGTGTGTTAACCAACTAAATATTAACAATGTAGCAAATACTGTAACTTATTTGTTGGGCAGTTGGTTCTCTATTATTAATTTTTTTACTTTGGGATAGCAACTTAATTAGAGAATCTTCATTTTCCTTTGTGTGGGGTAATGAGTGCTTATTGAGAGAGTGAGTGCGATGACATATATAGCCCCCAGGTTAGCCAGTTACATGGTTCATCAGTTTTTTAAAGAATATCAATGGTTTGATTTCCTCTTATTTTATTTTCATGTGCGTTAATTAAATTAGTCAGTTTGTCCTGTTGCAGGACAGGGGCGTGTAATCTTCTCTCCCTTCTGATATAGTTATATTATTCTTACGTTAGCATGTGTAAAAAGGAAGGCTGACCTTCTTTCTTGGGAAGCCAGCCAAATTTTCCCCTTTCCAAGATCTATGTACATTCTGTGCACCATCATGCCTACCTCATCCTTAAAAGGTATATACACCTGTGCAGAACAAGGCTTTTTTTCTGCATGCATGGTGAGCTGACTTGTTACAAATTACATCAGCCCCATGTCTAAATGCCAGTAACATCAGATCATGACTTAATGTGTTAGGTGGATCAAAAAAACTCAGTGAATATATTTGTGCTTATATCAAGGTTGAGCAGTCCTTGTCTCTTTGCTTGGGTTTTTGCCCTTAATAGAATCTAAACTTTCCTTGTTTCCGGCTGGAAATTTAGTTTTGTTCTTTTTTTGGAACAGATGTGAGAATTATACTGTGTTTAAAGATCACTTAAACCCTGTCTTCAGCTTCTTGTAGAATTCAAGAAGTGAGGAGGAGGCGGCACTAATGTAGAGTGGTAAGTTGTTCCACACTTTGGGAGAAATTTAATAAGAAGGCTCAACCTCTGGTTCTCTTCTTCTGTGTGCGTGGGATGCGTTCAAGTAGGAGGCTGGCTCAGTGGAGGTGGATGGATGGTTGCTGGAAGAAGGTGTAGCTGTTCAGGTAGGCCAGGCCTGTGTTCTATATTTCATTGAACATGTGGGTCAGGGGCTTGAACTGTATACCCTTGTGTATTGGGGAGCTGTTTGAGTTTCCTAAATTGATGTGATGTGGTTCCTGCGTGAGAGGTTGAAGATGAACCTGGCCGATGCATTCTGGGTGGTTTGCATTCACCCTGTGAGGTGTTCGGTGATTGGAGTAGAGAGTTTCTGTTGGTCTGCCTGCAGGTGATGAGGGTGTGGATGACTGTTCTGGTTTTGCTTGGGAGCCATTTGAAAATCTTCCTCAGCATCTTGGGGGGGAGGGGGGGGAGGAAGCAGAGAGAGGTGATGGTGTTGAAATGAGGGGACATGTTTAGCTTGTTATGGTGGTCTCTAAATTTCAGGCGTGTGATCTAGGGCTGGGTGGCGGGTGGCGGGGGGTTGGGGGGGAGAGGGTCCCAGGTCATCTGGTCACCATGTTGAGTCCCACTGGGTGGAGGTATTTCCCAAGATCACTATCTCTGTTTTCATTGAAGCTGGTTCAAAGTGTGCTTTATTTTATTTATATTGGTACTTTAACTTTACATATTGGTTATTAATGTCTGCAGTCCTTATTTGTGTTGATTATAAACTGTTTATTTCACATTACATTGGAGCTGCCCTCCAATTTTAGTGCTTGGTTAGGTTGTCATTTAGTCTAGAATTCTTCACAAATAATAATTAAATGTGTGGCACATTTGAAAGGCTTGCTTTTTTAAAATCATCACTTTCCATATCAATGAATAGTACTTAACTTTAAAAATTATATTGCAAGCATAAGGTGGCTATCTTGTTTCATTTTTGTTTTGTTTTGGCATATGCCACACAGGTGTGGAATTTCATAAAATATCTGTTTGTCCATTGGGTGCAATGTTTCATAAGTCTACCTGTCCTTTATAAAAAAATATATATATATACACACACACACACACACACTTGTCTCTTTGGTGCCATCCAGAGATGTGTACACAGCAGCTTTCTCATTGAATCAGTGCTTTAACAATAGCCTATCAGATTGTGCCAGGGTTTGTAATCTAGCAATGCCCTGATTTTTTTTTATTTTTATTTTCCAACTTTCTGCAAATCTACATATTGGAGCTGGAAGTGGCCATAAGTAGTAGATTCAGGGTTGAAATATCCATTGGAATCTGTGAATACCTACAACTTGATAGTTTTAAGGTTTTTTACCAACTCTTCGTTAATCTCCTGCCACACTGGGAACTATACTCCTGAGCAGCGCAGAAGTAAAATCTTTTCCAGATTGGTTGTAGGGGAAGTAAATTTGCAAACTCCAAATAACAAAGCTACACATACATATTTGTTCATACAAAATTGCAGTTCAGAAGGGAGAATGGTTTCCAGTCCTGTAAATATATGCAAGTTATTTAAAGTCGTAGCGGCACAACAGAGAACAAAGTGCAGCATGGGTGCACTTTATGACTCTCTTTAATTGGGTCCCTATTATATGTCTGATGTGAGCCATGGCCTTTTGTTTTTATCATATATATATATATATATATATATATATATATATATATATATATATATATATATATCCACCAAATGACACAGTCATACACGGCACACACAGGAATCCTTGTGTTTTTATGTTTATTCTTACAACAGAAATGAGTAACCCAAACACCACCAACTCGTTTCAACCACCAAGGTCGTGTCTTGGGGATGCTGTTAGAGTATAATTGGCCAAGACCTAGGGTGTTATTCCTTTCCCATGTTCAGTAGTCCTCATCAGTCATCCTGCGGGGGGAGAGTCAGGGTTCCCCAGCACTGGGGTCAGGGAGGACTTTTATGTGGTAACCCATTGTGTCAGACCACTTTGTTCCAATGTCGCTTCTTTTGCCCAGACTACAGGCAGTTTTACACATTTTAAAATAACTATTTTTAACAATATAGTCTGTAATGCAATCCCCACGATTCTTGGGTATTTCCTCACATGCTGCTTCATTTTAAGGAATTAAAGTACAGGAATGCCTCTCATGCTGTTTCATGGTATGGAGTAAAAATACATGATTATTTTGTTAGTTGTATTTCTTTTTTAACTACACATTCTTAGCCTTCAAAATGTATGAAAACGGAAAGTTGTCACCATTTATTGGTGCCGATTGAGTCTCCGTAGACGTGCATGATAGAAGCAGGACTTGTCCTCATTTCTTGCTGTAGCCTGGTATTTCATCATTGTCAATGAGGTTATGTTCTCTGATGCCATACTTTCTAGGTGGAGATCAGGAATATGTGTTCTTTCTAGCTCCAAGTGCTACATTACGTCCTCATTTACTGTTGATAGGGTATCCATATTCTGTTTTCTACTCTGAAGTTCAGTTGGGGTATCGCCTCGTTTTCAGCATGCCAGTATCTTTGCTGGGAGTGAATTCCATAGTTTGGATTTTGGTTGTAGAATGGTGTACCAATGGCATTCTTCATCAACTATAATGAACATTAGGAGTCCAGTCTGGAATGTAGTGTTGTTTCATAGGAGTATTTATTAAGGTAAATTTGTAAAAATGTGCAGTATGCTTAGTAGTTTAAAGGTAAAAACATCTGCTTATAGTCAGCCAGTGCAGAAATTTAAGAGCCTGTGAGATGTTGTCATCAATCTTAAGGTGCACAAGTTGTCTTGCAACTGCATTTGAAGTTCTTTGGAGCTGTCTCATAGTAATTATTGATACTGATGGAATTAATTGGCGTAATCGAGCCATAAGATGAGCTCCTTTGAGAATTCAAAATCATGTCCCCAGTTGCTTTCAGGTACCTGACTGCACATGACATTGGGTTATCAGGAAAAGAAAAGTTGATAAATGGATTAATGGATAGTGATTGATTGCTGAATGGATATATGTGTAAGTGGATTTACTCTTCCTGGCATCCTGCCAGACCGAGCCAGTTCTCAAACATCAGATAAGATGCTTGTCTACATGAAACTAGGCACAATAATGTAAATAACTTTGTTGCTAATTCCTTTCTGGTCCATTCCTGATGAGATACCCTGTATTTATCTCAAAGGTTAGTCTAAGTGGGTTACGGAGCGCTAGACAGTCTGATACCTTTAAGGAGCTTGAACATATTCTTTATATGTGGACTGTGCCCCTCGAGAAGGAGGGCCTGAAGTAATTGTATTTATATAGCACTTACTTCCCCTAACGAGGTGTTGAATCGCTTTTCGGCAAGTAGCACGCTTCTCTGGAACACAGAAGGATAAATGGTGGATTAGCATGGGGAGGTATGAGTACGGATTAATACAGGGAGATGAGATGACTTGAGAAGTGGACGGGAGTTTTCAGGCCTCGAAAAATAATAAAAATGTTACTAGAACTGCAGGTCGAGTAGCTTGAATAATCTACTCAACCTAACTGTAATGTACTTGACCAGGAAACAGGTCTCAAATTGTGTGATCCTAGGAAAATATTGTATTTTACAGTCTCCTTTGTCTTCATTCTCACATGAGTGCACCCTCAAATATGAGTTCAGCATTTCTGCTGTAAAAAAAAAAAAAAAAAAAAAATGAAACAAAATCCTCTTTTGTTTGATTAAATATACTAAACGTTTGCTCCATGTATAATAAATCTAGCCCACATAAAGGGTACACATTGTCCATACATGATCTGCCTTTTAGTTTACTAATAGCTTTGCCATCAGGGGAGGAGGGTTTCTCAGTTTGTTTAAACACTCACTATTAATCAATATATTACTAAAGCATGATGTGGTAACGCACTGTCATTTACAGACAGTAAATTTCCAAGAAATGTCCAAAAACCTTGCGACTAACTTGCAGCTTTACTGATACACTGTATAGTTTTATTAACTATAATCTGTGAAAATTGGGTTTCAGAAAACATTTATCATTTGCACATCACCAAGTAAAGTGTTCTAACTTTTATTTTTTCATCCTATTAAATATTTTTTTCATCACACGGAAGTACAAAAAATGGTCTTTCACAGCTATTGAAATATATTTTGAAATGTTCGTAAAGTTGACTTAGTTATATAAATCGTGTGTGTTACGAAAAACCTGATACCAACAACCTTTCATTTCACATAGGTCAGACAATTCACCTTACAAAATCCTGAAACTCTGCAGTCGCAAGGAAAAGTATTTTCCTTGCAAGAAGACAAGCTGTCTTTTGACCTCTGTCTCTGAACACAGAGCAAATGTAACAAGAATAAGATTTAAAGGCATCTCAATTGATTATTCAGTTTCTGTCTGAACAGAACACCTGTTTTTTGTCCACTCGCCAGAAGGGGCAGGTAGGATACAAAAAATCACTCGACCTCATAAAATAAAACTCGCCATACTGAGTGGTTGAGTAGATTTTTCGAGCCCTGGTCTGTTAGTTCATTTTGAATAGAATAAAGGGGGGGTGGGGAGGTATAGAGGAGAGAAGAATCCAGAATTGTTAATTGGGAGATCATAGTCTGATAAGGTTTGGGATGAGTAAAGGAGATGTGGAGAAAGGAAGAGTCTGTAGGAAGTTATTAGGAAGCACATAGTAGTTAAATCGGGGTTGGGATGAGTCGGAGAGTGGAGCTAGTGGATGGATTCAGAGAGGTATAGGGTGATGGTCAGACATAGTAAAGCTTTCCAAAGAGCAAAATGTCCCCCCCCCCCCCCCCCCCCTCCTGTACAGTAGTATTAGAGTAGTAAATATATAGATGCATGAATACATATTCTAGGGAATAAATGTGTAAGGAATAGAATATATTGAGATTTAAAGTTGTGAAGTACTAACACAGGCTTTCAAGAGTTAAAGTATTTGAAGTTAATTTGTGTAATTTTATAAGTGTTTTATCTTTCCTCAATATTTCAGTAGTGAAATGTTTGGCGATAAATATTTAAGATATTTACCTATTGTGATAAAATAACACTCATAAAGACCTAATCAAGCAACATATATTGAAACTATGCTGTGACCTATGAACATGTCAGTATAGAATATACACATATATTTAAACATATACGTATCTGTGTGTGTGTGTGTGTGTATATATATGTGTGTATATAGATAGATAGATATATATATATATATATATATATATATATATATATATATATGAACACACACCTCTACACATATATTAAATTGAAGTAACATTTACATTTGTTTAAACAGGCCCAAAGGGTATGTACATATGTTATAATAAAATAGTTATTATATGTATTTATACAACAAAATACACATCTAGATAAATACACATAATCAAATTATAAATGTGTATGTACACTGGGTTATGCAGTCCCTTGCTGTTTAAGTATGGTGTTTTTGTAGTAAAGAGAAAACTCTTGAGTATTCTTGCGAAGATAAGATAGTTATCCGTGGATCTTATATTTGGGGGTAATGAGTTACATACTTTGGCCGTTTGAGCAGAGAGAAATGTACCACCTATTGTTTTCTTGGTGGTGGTGTATTGAGGCGGAGTGCCAATCTTAAGCTGAGGTTTCTTTGTTGAATGTATTTGGTGATTTTATTCCTCTTGAAAGAGGTCCTGTTCCATTTATTGGTTTGTCAGTGATATAGAACAGCTTGAAGGTGGATCTTCTGGCAACCAGTAACCAATATAGGGCCCTCAAAGCAGGGGAGATGAAGGCTAGTAGCTTTACATGTTGGAGTCTGGTAGCAGAGTGCTGAATGCTTTGTAGTTTTTTCATACTAGATAGAGATGATCCATGGTAAAGGCCATTGGTGTACTCCAGTTCAGATAGTAGAAGAGATTGTAACCTGCACCTTGTGTGGAAATCAGAGGTGGGGGAAGATGTGTCACAGTTTTCATGGTGATAAAGCTTCATCTTGCTAAGTTGCTCACTTAAGCGTTAGTTGTTTACTTGGAGTCCATGCAATTTCCAAGGTTTCTTACTTCCTTAGATAGTTGAGGAGGTGCCCCCAGATCGTCAAGCGCCGAGTGGGTCATAATTTTTCCAGTCGCTGCATGTGAGTATTTCTGTTTTGGAAGCATTCAGTTTGAGATGGCTCTGTCATCCACTGAGGCAACTGAAGATTTGTGAGTTTGCAATGTCTTTGGGGCATTACAATTATTTGTGTGGCATCTGTATAGTTGTAGCATGTGAGTTGAAATTCATTGATCATTGTTGGTAGTGTCATCAAGTAGATGTTTAAAAGCATGGGTGAGATGATTGATCCTTGAGGGACCTCTGCTTTTGTGAAGTAGGGTTTGGACGAGAAAGGGGGAGTATGGATGACATTAGTTCTGGTTTGAAGGTAGGATTTGATTCAGTCGAGAGCAGTCCCTTCCGTCTGCTTCGCATAGTCTTTGTATTAGTGTCATTGTCATCTGTGTCAAAGGTAGCTGAGAGGTCCATGAGATGTAGAGGCTGGTGAATGAATGTTGTTGTGTTGGTGTTTGTGGTTGATGGTGAATGTGAATGTTGGAGTCAAGTTGTTTTTGGATTTGCATTATTTGAGTATGGTAGTGGGTGTGATGGAAAGTATTTTGAAAGTGATTTTGACTTGCTTGTATGTGAGTTTTGATTTTGTGGAGTATTGAGGGGAGATATGGATGTAGTGTTTGTGGAGGATTTGTATGCAAGTTACTTCTGGCGAGTGGTGTTTGAAAAGTGTAGGGGGTGGTGTGTTTTGGAGAAGTATGTTGAGTAAGAGGGGAATGGACAAGAGTTATGATTGTGTTAGATTTGATCACTGGAAGAGGTAGTTTCTGTGGTTGATTAGAGTGTGAGGAATCTATAGTTGTGTGTAATTTCAGGGGGTGTTTGTGGAAGGTGTGATGGAAGGCTGAGTACAGGTTTTGTCGTTATAAAAAGGGGTCTGTTAGGATTTTTAGAGGCAAGTGCTAGTGTTTTGTATGTACATGGCATGTCTGGATGCATTATAGTTTTAAATAATGTGGCGTATTTGGAATGGGTTAGTGGTATGGGACAGTTGTATTTTGTGTGAGAATGAAGGTACTTTAATTTTATAGTTGGGGTAGAATGAAGTAGTTGTGGTTTTGTAGTGGTTGAGACATTGAGATCTGTATGAGGTTTGTTTGAGTTGTATGTGTAGAATTAATTTGCTGATATTGTGTTTGGATGTTGGAGCATGTAGAGAGATTAAGGTCCTTTTTGAAAAATGGAAATTGGGCAGCATCTCTGGCCCTAGGCCTGACCAGGTCCAAATAGACAGCTGCCCTCCTCCCCTCTGCCCTCAGCCTCGATGCCCTGGCTGAGAAGCCCAGAAACCTAGGCTTAAATGGTCCTATTTGCCAATGGGATCCTGGCTCTTAATCTACCCAATCACAATCCTAACCCTGAACCCATGAGTCAATGAGAAACCTGGCCCTATTAACCAATCACAACCATTACCATAACAGCCAGTCAGAACTGTAACCCTGAACCTTTAGTCCAATAGGAGCCGTAGCCCTAGTACTAATCAGAACCCCAGGCCTGACCGGCAATCAGAATAGTAACCCTAAACCCTTAATTCAGTTGGAACCCTCCCCCCTAATACCAATCAGAAGGCAAACACTAGAGACTTACTCCAGTAGGAAACCCTAGGTCTAGAGCCAATCGGAACACAAACCCTAAGCCTTTATGCAAATAGAAATACTAGCCCCAACAACCAATCACAACAACAAATGAAACAACCAATAGAAACTTCCAGAAGGGTCAAGTTACCTTAAGCCCAGGCACCTGTGGAAGGGAAGAGGGATGTGAGCTCCTTTTATTCAGAATCTCCTTGGATACAGACAGGCACAGTCCACACCTTCAAGCTACCAGATTTTACTTTTCAGGTAAAGGACAAATTTGAAACCTCCTTAAATACTGCTTGTTGCACAGTCAAATAGGACTTTTTTTTCAAGACAAAACAAGTGGTGCATATACTTTCCAAGCACCGTTTAGACCACACTCTGGTTAGCCACTGAAGTGTATGTAGACGTTTGTGTATATTTAAAAAAAAAAGAAAAAAAAAAAGGAATTGGCATAGCCAATAAGTCTCGCATTTTGCTTGTGAATGCACTATTTGTGTTTATAATGTTATTGCTTAGAATCTCGTATTGTCACTACAAGTGAAAAAATACCTCTAGATATGTGTGATGTAATACTCACAGGCATCAAAAATACTAAAGGACTGCTGAGGGCTATTTTCAGAGCATTAGCCAGCTCCTGGTATTAGACTACTGATATTTTTTGTGAATACAATGCTGCTGGGAGAGGGAGGGGAGAGGGAGAGAACACTAAGGCTGCAATGCCCAGACAAATGGAGGGAGGAGGGGCCATCACACGCTGTAACAGGAGATAGTGTGTACATAGTGTGATGTCAAGCAAAAATGTTCAATTAGTGAAATCGCTTGGGAAGGAACTAAGCACACAAAGGAGGGAAACTTAAAAAAAAAAAAAAAATGCACCAATAGAAAGGAAGCATTTAAGACAATCGCCACAATGAATAAATGGCAGTAGTGGGTGTGGTTAAAGCCCAAAGACTGAGTACAGCATGTCTTGCAGACGGTGCATGCGCATTACCTAGGCTCGACCTAAAAATGAGCAACCGGTCTGTTTAAAATTGTGTAGTGGAATACTTCTCGGGTTTTCCATTAAATTGACATAATCACAAAGGTTTTTATTTTTTATTTTTAGATATAGATATAGATCAGTATAGGGAAAGGTGCGGAAGACATTGTGACGCAAAGGGTTAATTAGCTTGAGCAGTGTAGATGAGCGTGATGCCTGCTGAAACCCCCCGAACAACGTGGAAAAGTTAATGATATTATTTTGTGTAGAAGACTCTCCATCTCAACCTTGAGAACGAGAGTACAGGGAGAAGATGGAATGAAAACAAAGGCTGGGGAAGGGCAGAGCAGCCAAGTGCTGATAACATGGCTAGAAAATGCCAGAAAGAGAGAAAATCCAAGCTTCGACTTATTTAAGCACTGAAGTGTGGGTGAGGGACTTGAAGCTCGCAGATGGAGTTGTGAAAGCTACCATGGCCCAGCGCTGCCTCCCCGTTTTGCTGACCGTGATACTTGAGGGAGAGAGAGGTCCAAGCAGGTGGTAGAGGGCTTCCCAGCATTTCGTGGACTAAGTTAAGTTCCACACAGGGATGAAAGGCCTTTGTTTCTCTGCTCTATTTATGCTTGCACTGTGTTTATAACCTGAAGTATTCAGCTTGTTTATATTTTGCTTCCTGAACATCGTAGTGTGAGCCTGCTGCAGTAATTGAAACATGCATTTTGGTGTGCAGTAAATCAAAGCTTATCTGAAGTATTCAACTCATTTATATTTTGCTTCCTGAACATCGTAGTGTGATGCATTTTGGTATACAGTTAATCAAAACGTATGTCAATTAACTCTTTGCTTATATATATGCATAGATGCTCTTTGTAGTGTGTGTGTGTGTGTGTGTATATGTATATATATATATATATATAGATGCTTTTCATTGCTATTCTTATTCCACTATTGTTAATGTGCTAAATGCCTACATTTACCTGAAACTCTAGTAAACCTAAATTGTATTCATAATTGGCGTGTGGTCCTTCATTGAGCGTCCTTATTGACTTATACCGAACAGGTGTCAACCAGTCACCTGGATAAGAGAGATATATATATATATATATATATATATATATATATATATATTCATTCCCTACTGGGTCTTCAGTGGAGTCATCATGACTTCTAAGTCAAGTGAATTTATCAGGACTATCAAGACCCTTACATTGTAGTAGCTGCCCTTTGGTCACTGTATCAAAACAAGCAATGGCAAAACTAATAGGTGTTGCCTTAGTGACCCATTGACTTTGCAGTGCCTTTTGTAGATTTTGTGTAGCTTTGCTAAAAGGAAGTAAAAAAGGAGTATAGTGACACAGCAGTATCATTTTGTAGTTGCATGTGTGATGACGTATGGAGGAATCATTGCGCATGCTTGCACAATTTAAAAAAAAAATAAATAAAAAAAAAAAAATACTGGCATAAGCTTTTGCTTTTTTAGGTGTTAGCCATGACCTTTTGATTTTACCAACATTTATATATAGTATGGGTATGGTTGCTCACCAAACAACCTTTTACGAAAAAATGATGAAACAAAACAAGTTTTGGCAAAGCCAAAACACTGCCAGGTAGTGGGAGACTTGATGATTTCCCCACCCGACCCCCTCTAAGCTTGTTATTTACAGGTCTGGGATGGATCAGTAAATTAAAAAAAAAAACAAGCAGTTTACTATCTGGTCCTTCCAAACAAAGACCGTGGGATGCTATTCAGGTGGACTGGGCAGGGGAATCAGCACAGAACTGAGAGCACCATGGGGTGGGGAGCACAAGAGTGAGAAAATAAGATTGAATGCAGGGCAAAAGAGCTTGCAACATGGAACACGGCGGATGGATATTTAGCATTGGTGGGGAGGGGGAAGCAAATTAGGGAAAGGCCTGAAAAGCACCCAGACTTTTATGGAGTTCGTAAGCAAACAGAAAAAAGTAGTTTGCCTAAAATGAGCAGTCAAAAAAAATTTCAGCCTGGCCAAAGGATGGTAAAGAGGGCTGCACTCCAGGGAATGAGGCAAAAATAAGATGGGGAAAGGAGCCATTGATTAAAAAGCAAGCAAATGAGTGACAATAAAGCAAACCTGTAGTAAGCAGTGAGTGACCTGTAAGCCTATATTAGGTCCTTCCAACCAGACTGCTTGCACTGTCTAGTAGGTGAGACAGGAACATACAGCCTGTTTTATGGTCCCCATTTTTAGGTCTGGCTTGGCAGTGCTGCTGTTTGACCTTTTGTGCTAAACAGAAAAAAGGCTTTAAGAAGCACTTCAGAGGAATGAGCATCAGCTGTGCCCAAATATTGATTCCCTTGAGTGCACATCTTGATTTGATATTTGTTTGCTTGTACTGTACTTTGTAGGAAAGCTTATACTCCATACCGCAGTATTGATTTGGTTATGGTGGCAAGCCTGTGATGGTTGTCATTAGCCTAATCTGTTTATTACAATACGTAATGACAAAGGCTGTAGGTCTGACTAATTTATTTTCAAAAGCATATGTTCAAGCCAGTAGGCCTTTAGGGTGGATTGTTGTTACCTAATGTTAAATTTTGTAGTTAGATAGTTTACCATAGTAGGCAAAGATTTTAGAATTTGTTGCACCTTATGCCAAACCCTCAGGGTAGCAGATTTGCACTTTGAGGATCTGTTATGCTCTTACAGAAACAGTTGTATATTTTTCCAACTGTAATTGTTTTACATATTTATGTGGTTGTTGCTTATTGAGGAAGCTTTATGCAGAATTCAGTAATCCTGTGGTGCTTATTGTGATACGCCAGTGATATAGATTTTCTACACATGATATGTTATTGGTAATCTTTGTCAGATGCCAAAGGTCTGATCTTTTAATTATTAAGAGTTGTGAAACAGGTTGTGAAATTGTATGTATGTATATGATGTTACAGGTAGCAGAGTTGTAGACCGGTATTGCATTGCTTTTTAAAGAAGTGAGTCTTCTACTAGTGCCTGTTTTGGAACATTGCCAAGGCTTGTTGTTGATGAAAGATAATGCTTATCAATTAGCTCTAAAACTGGGAGTAACATATTAATTATTTTGCTCTCCTGACTAGAAGCTTCCTGTTTACAGATGCCCACAGTTAGAGGTAGATTCAAGGATGAAGCAGGCCGCAAGACGTGAGAGTCCAATGTCCTTAAAAATAGCACTTGACTTTAAAATCTGCAGGAAAGTGCCCTTTAACATTGTAAATCTCTACCAAAATATTCTGTTAGATGTAATAAAATAAGGATTGCTAAGCTTTACATGTGATTGATCAGCTGTTGGGAGAATGCATCCTTGGTCCTTGTCTTCATCCTTCTCACACTAACTTGTCAAAATGGATCTGTGTGGGGCAGTTGAGCCAGGGAAGTTACTTTGGAATACCTCTGAGGCAAGTTAGCCCTTCAGAGTCTCAAATGAAGCATATGTTTTTGGAATGACCTTCATTTTTTTAAAAGATTGGAGATATGTAGCGTGGAAGTGCACCAGGCACTGGTTAATCCCTAATCATAAATGCTGCCAAAATAATTTCTGCGGTAATGCTTGTGGAAATTCTCGCCGGGCGACGTATTAAAAAAAATAATAATAATAATAATACAGATACATATATATATATATATATTTTAAAAAAGAAAATAGGTGAAAAAAATGTGGATTTGAAAGAATCACAAAAGCAATGAAGTTTAGGAAAGATGTCCGAAAGTTCTTTTGTGAGGTGACATGCTTGTGTCAGAGATGACTGTTTTTCCAACCCTCAGTATTTCATAAAAAACATAACCAAAACAAACCCCACAGAACTGGACCTCCAGCTCTGATTAATACTGCAGTGGAAATTACGGTCTAAGTAATCAAATGGGTGATGTACATTTGTAGCTGGCTATCTTTACGTACTGTATATTTCAACAGGGCTTCCAGTGCTTAGTTTTTATGTAGAGGGGAAAGAATCCACCCCAGGCGTATTAATGAATCTTTTTAACATTACTCTGTCACCCATAGAGCTCAAGGTTTTAAATCGAGGCCTAGGTTTTATTTATAGTAATAGTTGTGATCTCTTCAGCACTGTAATTGAATAACAATCATTTTTTCAGGCAGATCAGACTCCAGTTATGTTTTTGGAAAATAACACTGTGCTAGACAACCAAAAAGGAGTGTTTAGAAAACCTACAACAATTTCTCCTCAATCAGTGATTATTCCCTCTGAATTTTTAACTTTAAAAAAAGCTCTGCTTAAGGATCTTTTATGAACAGAAAAAGATTAACCATACGTTTATGCAAACTGTTACACTAGCCGGTCAACAGGCTCTTTAGATTCATTTACAATATGGAGGTTGGCATTCTAACTAAAAGGTGAAACAGTATATAGTGATTGGCAGGCAAGATTAAAAATAGTCTAAATGCCAAAATGTATAGTAGAAGAAAGAGTTATATGCATGCTGTGCCTTGAGGTGAGTGATGAGCTTAGGGAAAGTATTTCTGATTTCTATAGTAAGTATATGCAAATATATTGGATGTCATTGTGTAATGGTGCTCATTATTAAGTCTTTGTTGTTAAAGTGAAAAAAAGATTCAAGAAGCTTGAAACAATCTAACAAAGGAACAATACCTGACCCTTGTAAATCTGCAAAACCATGAAACTGTGTTATAAAACAAATAGATTAGGATGGGGCAGTAGTTTTACAACATTCTATTTCTTATAGGATATTTAATACTTCGGGCAGGTGAAAATGGTTACAAGAAAATCTCTGGAGATCTTCAAGCTCCATTAAAAGAGAACAAATACTCATCTCTCTTTTAGAAGAAGTCCCTGCTTCAAATCGTTTTTCTAAACAGGCAGCTGAGTTCTGGACAAGAGTATTTCTTCTACCACCAACCATTTGGCTGCCTCTCTCCTACCCAACCCTAGGTTAAGACTTGTCTGCTGATAGTGAATCGTAGTTCTTTTAGCAAGCAGTAACAAGGGGGTTTGTTTTGTATGTAGTGTGCCAGTGATCGTATAATACTGCCGTCATCTGCAGTATTGATAACCCTTGTCACCTGCTCCCAGTAATGGATATGGGATAGGTCTGCGTCTTCATTGTGACATCATCTTCAGACCTGTAACCTAGTTGGGTACATTTTATGCAAGGACTTTCGTTGTTAAGTATGCATGATGCTGTACCTTAAACCGAGTAAGGTAGAATTCTGTGTTCCTATACCTGATATCCCAGCAGCTTGTCTTGTTTTCACCACTGTGTGTTTTTTTTTTTTTTTTTTTTTTGTTGTTGCTGCGAACAGTGTCTGCACACGTTCCAGAAAAAGTGCTCTGTGAATACTGGTGGATGGGTCACCATGCATCCTGGTAATGGATTTGGTATTCATCCGCAATATAACATGCAAGTGGTAGTCCTGGAAAGCCTTCGTATTTTAGCCTGGTTGCATATGTGGTTGTAGCAAACATTGGGAACTACACTTGCCCAAGTGTAAATCTACATGTGTCTTCAAAGGTACTAAAAGTGTCCCCTATCTAGAGGTCTCCTAATCTTTATACCCTTCCTTCCATCTATTTCACAGCCTTCACTTTATATCTAAAGCCAATTGAAGTATGGGTGGTTGTCTGTCCAGATTTCTGCTTTGGAATTGAAATGCAGTTTAAAAAAAAATATTTTAGATATCTATCTCCCAAATCGGTGCCATCTGTGCAACCAGATGCAAGAGAACCCTACTAGCCTGTCGTGGCATAAAGTATGCTGTGCAAAATACTCTATCTAGGCAGCAAACATGTAGACATTTGTGGTCTAGGGCAGGTGCATTTGAGATGCCATGCAGTAGATCTCAAAATCCAGGTGTGCTACCCCCCACTCTGTCCGTATGGGAGCTTAGGAGTGCTTATCGTGAACCTGAGCCTAACACCCACCCATAGCAGTGTTGTTATCGTTCTGTCTTGTGGAAAAGTGTTCTGGGTAATAACCTTATCACTCCCTCATGCACACACGGGCATCTTTGGAGGTATAGCTTCTTAACAAGTGCAACCCATCCCATCAAGAATATTGGGGGTCTCATCCAAAAGGGAAGGCAGCAAGCAGTCCATTCCCTAAAATACTTTGATATTCGATTTTGTATCATTGTCATATGAGTGTGTAATGCTAATCCCCTGGTACTTTAGGGATATAGTTTGCCATGTCAGTCCCATACGGGAGAGGTACTTGAATGGTTGGTGGGTCAGCAAACCCAGAGGAAATAATCAAGATTTATCCTTGCTTGTTCAGACCTGATAGCTGCTCCCATAATATTCTAATGGTGTCGTCTTTCAAAATATACCAATATATCATCTCTGGATACAGATGTGTTGCTACCCTGCTTCATGCGTCTTTTCTCCATATTCACTCTCAGAATGCCAGCGGAGGCCACTTAATGAGCGAACAAGAGATGAAATTAGGAACAATTCCCCCCTCTTATTTGTAATGAACTGGCTCCCACAAATCCCAGATCACATCAGCAGTGTTCAACCTTTTTATGGGACAAGTCATTATCTTTTACATGGGCCAAAGCTCACTGCCTCCATTAAACATAAACTTCCATCCAACAGTATAAAATGCTTTTTCGATATCGAAGGAGAACACAGTATATTCCTGTCCATCAGACTTTAGGCAACGCTTCCCATGCATGAGTGGACACAGGTTGTGCATGCTTCTCTAAAGATACACCTAGACTGGTCTTGTTGAACTAATGCAGAGATTACTTTCAGTTGTCATTCTATTACCATAATTTTAGAGTGTTGATAATTGACAACAGCCGATAAGAGCCTACATGATAGGCGTCCATCTCTGCGTGTGACATCTTTACGATCCCTGCTTCGCTCATTGGTTTTGGACGGGGGGGGGGGGGGACCACCCAAAACAAGTCCTCAGCTTAAAGGATCGCACTTTAATCCAATATATAAGCCTCTACCTAGGTCACCTGGAAGTTTTGATATGAATGTTATGGAGCCCTGTAATATTTAACATCCATATAAAGATGAGTTCACACAATGAGCAGGTGACCAAGAGTCTGGTGAGGATATTAAGATCAAGGACTCTGAATATAAAAAACTTAAAAATTTGTTTTTTTTAAAAAGGCATACCAAAACCTGATAAGTCGCTAACAAATTCGGAAAAAGAGAAATGGTGCAAAGTTAACAATTAAAGGCTATATGAAATTGATCGTAGATGAAATTGTACCTGCTATACCTCTGATGACTTTCGTAAACCTAATTGATTTTACAGTTCCTTTAGATTCCTCGTTAGTGAACCAAGTGACCCAAGCAGCACATATGAGTTTAGTACAGGTAGCCATGCAGGCCCTCCCTAAAGTCCAAGTCTGCTTTCTCCAAGTCAGATTTTCTAAATTAATGTGTGAGCGTTTGCCCACATAACATTATCGTAGGACCTGTAAGTAAGACCATAAGTATTAAAGTATGAAATGGCGGTTGTCGCACATGGCCATGTTGCATTGGACAATCAAGCTGAAGATTTGATTGAGGGGTGTGAAGAATCCTTCACTATATGGAGTTTCTCAAGAGTTAGATTGAGTTGCTTACGAGGCTTTGGTACCACATTCAATTGATAAAAATAACATTGATTCTACTTAAAAGCACCACTGATACTGGAAGCCAAGATAAAAAATAATACAGAGCAATAAATGCTTATGAATTATTTGTGAAGGACCAGAGTTTGCCTTACTTTGCTCTGTGAATGGTGATATTTTAAGTGACAAGTCTATTCTAGCTATAGTTTGAAGCAATAGTTATCAGATCTGAGCGATATGCCTTTTTGCTCGATGCTCTCAGGTAAAAGTTGTGTCTGGATACTTAGTCATCAAGCCCTGTTGCTTTTGTGAATGATGAAAAAAACATGCAGATGGGACTACTCCATCTAGTCAAAGAAGATTTTCTCTGCCATGTATGATCGCTTTGTCCTTGACTCAAGATGTAAGTTCCCATGAAGAAAGCATTTACATTACTAGGCAAGACATAATGCTTAACACAGATGGTCTTGTCCTCCCGAATCAAAAATGGCCTCATTACTCAATAGAGTTAAATGGTTATCCGGCAGGGCTTGATCCAGTGAATTAGATTCTTGATTCTATTGCCCACCTTCTAGCTACATTGGTGTTTGGTAAAGGGTATGAAAAATAAAACAATCTCCAAATATTACTTATCTTGACAAAACAAAAGGATGTGATTAGAAAAGATAATGTACCAACTGATGACCACTTAGGAAAGAGACCTGATGTTACTTTTAAGGACCAACTGTTACAAGACTTCCCTTTTTGTAATGAAGTCACCCAAACGGAGGTGGCTTGTCTTGCATCGAAGTGTGAGAAAAAGGCTAAAAAATCTAAACCGGCAACAGTTAACTAACTAGAATTATTGCCACCAAGAGATTCAGTTTGTAGGTTGTTCAAGAATAATACCTGTTGTTTCAGGAAGTGAGAACTAAACCTCTGATGCTGTAACTAGTAATATCTTTAACGCTGTAACAGACATTGTCAGCTTCTTGCTGAGCTATTGTATGTAGAAGGGTAACATTACCCATAGCCACAGACTCTCAAGCTAGTTTTTTTACATATTGAGAAAGATTCTCCAACAAGACAAAGTGTTTCCTAATTTTTTTTAAATAAACGAACTACAAAAAAATGCAAAGAAGCTCCGACTGACTGTTGGTGAGGCTGTAGAACCCGAAGGACTCTGCTTCACCTCTTGTGGGATTGTCCCAAACTTGCAAGATACTGAAATCAAATCCTTGATATAAACACACCTAAACACTCAGCTACCTCGATTCCCTGCCTTCAAAATTGTGGGAGGAGAGGGCCCAGGGGGAGAGGTCAGATAATACGCAGTTATCCTGTTTTCTGTTATGTGAATGACGGGTGATGTTAGTTTGTAGCTCAGTAGAGCCTACTAGAGAATGGAACCATAAAAAAATGCAACAGAGGCAAATAAGGGGAATAGCAAAGGAAGGTGGAAGAAAGGTAAGGCTGAAACTCGTCTCTACAAATATTGTAAGTGTTCAGGTATCGAGTAGTGATGGTTCATTTTCTTTGAAGAATGAATTTCTGCATATCCCAAAACATGACTAAGGCTGAGCCCATTGGTGAAGTATTGCATTTAAATGACTGTTGAACACAGAATGAGGCTCAAGCTCCATAAAATGATACACTTGAGTTGGTTTACACTCTAACACTTACAGACTAACCCAACTTCTATTATTCCAGAGCATATTAATGTGGCTTCTCAAGCGATGCAGGTGAAAGATGTGTGCTCCTAAAAGCACCCTTTTATTAGAGCATCAAGATCTGAATGGGGTTGCAGATCACAAGGTTTTAATGAATCAATTATAATTATATACATTCTATAAGGTTGGACCATTATCAAAAGGATGAAAGTGTCCCTCACTTAAATAGAACCAAGATTCAAGCAGCTCTTGCCAACGTACCACAGTTATAAGAAATGTACCTGGAAGGCTTCCTCCTTGATGGCGTTTCCAAATGATTTGAACAGTTTTTTGGACTGGCTGAATGTTCTTTTGCACTTTCCATTTGGACTCATTAAGGACATGGTATAAAACCAGGCCACGAGAAATCTACTTGCCCACTTGCTATGACAAATCATATCTTACTAGATCGAGCTGTTATTAGGACCTGTTTGCTCCTTCTGACGAATTGACAAAGAACAGGTGTTCTGTTCAGTCAAAGTGAAAGAGCAATAAAGACACCTTTAAATCTTGATCTTGTCACATTTGCTCTGTGTTTGGAGACAGAGGTCAAAAGTCAGTTGGTCTTCTTACAATAATTTTTCTTTCTAACTGCACAGTTCCACGATTTTGTAAGGTGAACTGTCTGACCTGCTGTACAAAGTGTGTGAAATGAAAGGTTGCAGGGTGTCAGTTACTTAAATGTTATGTGTTAGGAAAAACCTAAGTCAACTGTACAAACATTTCAAAATATATTTTAGTAGTTGTGAAAGTCAATTATTTGTACTTCTGTGTAATGAAAACAAATTATAATAGGATAGCACCAAATCAGAACACTTTACTTGTTGAGGTGCAAATGATAAATATGTGTTTTGAAACCCAGACTTCACTGATGATTGTTATTACACTATATAGTGTTTATCAGTAAAGCAGCAAGTTAGGGGGAATGTTTTTGGACCTCACTTGGAAATTTACTCTCTGTAAATGACAATGCACTACCGCATCATGCTTCAGTAATGTAAAAGTAAGTGTTTAAACATAAACCAAGAAACACTTCTGCCCTTAAGGCAATGCTATTGTTAAACTAAGGCAAGTCAAGATCATGTGTATCCTACAGGGCTAGATTCTTATTATACATGGAACAAATGTTTATTCTTTTTAAGCACACAAAATAGTTCTTGTTGTACAGCAGAAATGCTGAACTCGCATACTTGAAGGTGCACATGTATGTGAGAATGAAGAAAAAAAAAGAGTATGCAAAATAAAATATTTGCCTAGGATCACACATTTTGAGCCCTCTTTAAAGGAGAAGTATATTAGTTAGGTAGAGTAGATTATTCAAGTTACTCGTCCTGCAGGTCGAGCAACATTTTTATGATTTTTCGAGGTCTGAAAACCACAGGGATAATCTGACACACAGCTACAATGTTTATAAAATCATATGTCTGCCAACTAGGGCCAGTTGGAGCCATAAAGTTGCCCCAATCTCTGAAACATTGGTCGGAAAGGTCACAAGTCCTATTGCTGTACTGGCCCAAAAGATGTTAGACATGATGCGGCAGTATAGAAGCACCTCACAGTAAAGTGGTCAAACAAGGATTGCAAAATACTTACGAACCATAGAGATCCACACAGTAATAAAGTTCTGTACTGGAATTGGATTGCTGCTTTGATTCAGCCAAAAAGAGGTTTGTAAACGGCAGTATCCGAGATCCTGACACACAAATTCTTCACATCCTCTCTTGAACATTATTGGATTAAAGCGGAATCTTAAACAACTTACTGATGTGCTGCAACAGCGAGGTATCCTAGTCATTGGCTTACAAGAAACTTGGGTTACAGATGATGTGGTGCCGAAAGACTGTTTGGCTTTTAATCAAAGCTTTTACAGGTCACTATGGCAGCTCAGCTGGTGGCCTTATTACCCTAGCGGATGCTAAGTATTTAACAAAGTCTCTCTGAATTTTCAGTGAATTTTCACAATTTTAGCCATTGCTTTTTGTTTGTCTGGGCTGTACAAACCCACCCCAACATGAGGTCTAAAGGTACTGATTTGATAGTTGTGAATGTATATTTGTCTCCCAAAAAATCACAAGCATTCTTACTAAAACACTTAACAACCCTCCTTGAAAGAATTTGTTCTGTGGTCCACATATATCCAATACTTTTGCTTGGAGATCTAAATGTGAAAATCCCTGAGATCTAAATTTGACTTTGAGTGTAAAAGAAAATGGTATTGGGATTCCTGATGAAGTCTTTGATATATCTCTGTGGGGGATGTCGGGATCAAAATTTGAGTGGTAACGTCAAGGGTAAAAAAAAACTTTGTGAGTTACTTGATGTATTGAATATGATAATAATAAATGGGTGCTGTGAATATGGCCAGCTGTGTTGAAATACATTTGGTAATGATAGATGCTCTTCGCCTATTGAGTATGCTATAACTGCTTAAGACAGCCACATGGCACGGGGTAGTAGTTCTGTTGATTGGAGTAAAGATCTTTAGTGATCACAAGTCTGTTGTATTTATCCCAACTTATGATTTGTCAAAAAGGAAAATATGGGATATTGCTGATCAGATATGGACCATAAAAGGTAGGGGTAGAAAGATAATATGGTCAACAAAATTAAAATAAAAAAATAAATAGTTCCTCGAAATGAGTACTCAGAGTCCAAGACTCATCACCAGGATCTATTATGGTAGATTATAATAACTTAACAGACCAAGACAAAACTGGAATGTTGATGGGAGAGGGGGGACGGAGCTTGCAAAAGAAGCCAGCAAAAACAGGACTTAATAGACGAATCAGAGAGACATTTAAACAGGAGCTAGTCCACAGGGAGAATGTTATTAAGCAACTAAAGAGGAACTACAAAAAAGGAATAAGAAGTTTCATTTGGGAGGAGGAAGAACGTGTATGGGCTTAAGTTGTTACAGCTTCATATAAAGGTAAATCACAGCTTTCCTGGAAACAGTTAACTGAAAGGTCAGGTAGTAGGAAAAAAACAAAGGATACCCCTCCTGTGCAAGAGGAGGATTGGACATAATAAATTTGTAGTTTATATGAATAAATTCTGTGAAATATGCAGCTGAGTTGTTTGTTAAAACTTACCTTGAATGTTCCTGGTACTTCTTGATGATCTCATCGCTACATGATCAAAAATCCAAAAGATAATAAAGGGTTTAAATAGGTTGTAGGCACAAGGGCCACATGGGCTTATTTGCTAATTTATAAAAAATGGATGAAGATTTGTGGGCCCAGGTTTTCTCTCTCTGGTTTTCTTCTTTGTCCTAAAGATCACATATAATTTTAGAAACATGTAAAGGAAGCATTAGGGTCCCAATTTGCAAAAAGGGAAAAAGACGCCACATAATTATAGAATAACTCTCCTTAATATAACGAGTAAAATGTACGCAGAATATCTGTTGAATGCTTTAGAAGAATGGGTGGATACAGAGTCTGTGTTCCCTGTTACACCACTAGGTTTTAGAAGAGGGCGCTCTGATTAGTCATTTTGCATTGAAAACGCTAGTCAAGGAATCCCTGGGGGAAAAGTCAGCCTCTTTATGCAGCATTTATTGAGTTATCCTCGACTTTTGACACAGTTAACCGTTCTCTTCTCTGAGCTAAAATGGAAAATTGGAAAATCCCACCAGCCCTTCTGAAATTAATTATGCTTCTCCATGATGATTCTTGGACAAAAGCAAATCTACGAAGTAACTGGTGCCCTCTAAAGGCAAATAAATACCCGTAATGGTTTAATACAGGGTTGTATCTTAGCCCCATTGCTCTTTGCTATTTCTGTAGCAGATGCTCTGGATTTTCTTGCCCTTACCCATGTATTTCCTCCCAAATTAGGAGGTAAAACAATTTTTGTGCTGATGACCGAGTTATGAGTTTGACACCCATGGGTCTTCAGGGACAATCTAATTCCTTTGCCTTTTTTTTTTTGTAAGTAAATGATTTGATAATAAGCGTCACTAAGACTAAAATGATTATATTTTCCAATAAAAAGCCAGACTTGTAGGATGTAGTTGTGGCTTAACAGAGTACTGGCGGAGAGAGTAAGGGAGTACATAGATCCTTGCCTCCTATTTCAAACAAATTTTAATTTTAAATAACGTATATCACAGCAGTTAATACAAACCAGTGCGGTTGTGGGGTGTCTATTGACGCTCAGTTCAGATTTGGAACAAAACTCTGTAGAAATCCTATGTGTTGTGTAAAAATGTAAGCTTTTCTAGCCTTTTACTCTATGGTTGTGAATTATCTGAAACAGAATTATATTTCCTTTAGACCATTGGAACAAAAGTTTAGGAAAAAATAGTTTGGCCTAGCTAAATGTAAAGTCACTAGTGCATTGAGGCTGGATTTGGGATTGACCAACATTAAATTTAAGGTCCAGCAAAATAATTTATCTGTTTACCTTGCTATAAGCTGAAGAAGGAGAATTCAAGTTCTGGTCAAAAACATATCTGCTGCATGACATAGCGGAGCCCTTACAAACTCTTTTGGCCAACATAACAAAATGCCATGACATGGAAAAGCTTACTAATAAGGCCGTTTCTATAGTATGTTGAAAAAATGTTAAAATGGTTGTTAAAAGTGAAATCTATTGAAAATGATCAAAAGGACTGCCAGGGTGGATCACAGCTTGCTCATCTGATGGATACAGATTATAGAGGCCTCCCACAACTGTATTTAAAAAAAAAAGAATACATTTAGGAATAGACGTGGATGGATGTTGAATCTCAGATTGGGTCAAGTGCCAACTCTTTTCAAATAGATAGTCTAGCAGGGATAATGGAAATGATAATGTGGAAAATACTTGTCCTTTCTGTGCAAATGTGACCTGAGTCTGGTTCACCTTTTGGTTTTCTTTTCTTCATTTGAGGGTGAGAGAAAGAGACTGTTCATACCAAGATTTCGAGAAGTTAATATCCGACATTTACCTGATTAGCTAGTTTACATTATGAATTGTAATGATGGATGCTTATGTCATGCTGTATGTAGGGTCTTACCTAATGTGAGAATAAGTAGGTTGTGGGTGGACTCCGGTTCAAGATTTCCATGATTTTTTTTGTTTTTTTTTTTTGTTTTTTTGAATGACAATCTGCTACTTGAATGCACCTCACTTTTTAATATTCTGCACATGGTCCGATTTTAATTTCAAATAGAAATATAGATTACAGATGGTATTTATAATTTTCATGTGACAGTTCATACCTCCATATACTTTTGTTATTTATTGTACTTACTTGTTATATCATGGTTCGTTTTGTATTTTAGTTTTAATGTAATTTAAATTTAGGTTGTAAGAAAATTGGTTTCACATAATGAATTTTTGTATCATAGTTTCCAAGGATTTATAATAAGTAATATGGACTAGGTCCTGTTTTAATTGTATTTATTTCCATAAATTGTGTACCTCTTACTGATCTGTCCTAGGATTTAACGAGGATTTTCATTTAGAACTGTATTTATATACGGAGGTGAATTTGTGTCCTAATGAATATATGATCTATGAGTTTTTAAGATTTTCTTAACATGTAAGTAGATTAGGGTTTGTGATATGTATGATTAGAATACATTTGGGTATAGTGGACTGTAATGCTAATTATGTGATGGTTAGGTATATTTGTTTTGCCATATTGGCACAGTATCATATTTAAATTGAAATTAATATCATGCAAATAAGCCACTGGATAGGTATTTGTAAGGAAATGGCTCCGTGTTGCAGTTACCCCCCACTTTTTTACCTGATACTGATGCTGACTTGACTGAGAAGTGTGCTGGGAACCTGCTAACCAGGCCCCAGCATCAGTGTTCTTTCACCTAAAATGTACCATTGTTTCCACAATTGGCATCCCTGGCACACAGATAAGTCCCTTGTAAAAGGCACCAGTGGTACCAAGGGCCCTGTGACCAGGGAAGGTCCCTAAGGGCTGCAGCATATGTTGTGCCACCCCAAGGGACCCCTCACCTAACACATGCACACTGCCATTGCAGATTGTGTGTGTTGTTGGGGGGAAAAAGGCAAAGTCGACATGGCATCCCCCTCAGGATGCCATGCACACAAAATACTGCCTGTGGGATAGGTAAGTCACCCCTCTGGCAGGCCTTACAGCCCTTAGGCAGGGTGCCCTATACCACAGGTGAGGGCATAGCTGCATGAGCAATATGCCCCTACAGTGTCTAAGTCTATTCTTACACATTGTAAATACGGTTGTGGCCATATTAAGTATATGGTCTGGGAGTTTGTCAAGAAACGAACTCCACAGCTCCATAATGGCTACACTGAATACTGGGAAGATTAGTATCAAACTTCTCAGAATAATAAACCCACACTGATGCCAGTGTTGGATTTATTAAAATAAATGCACACAGAGGGCATCTTAGAGAATGCCCCCTGTATTTTACCCGATTGTTCAGTGCAGGACTAACTGGTCTGTACCAGCCTGCTGCTGAGAGACGAGTTTCTGACCCCATGTGGTGAGGGCCTTAGTGCTCTTTGAGGACAGAAACAAAAGCCTACTCTGGGTGGAGGTGCTTTGCACCTCCCCCTGCAGGAACTGTAACACCTAGCAGTGAGCCTCCCGCCCCCCCAGTCAGGACAGCCCCTAAGGTGTGTTGTGAGCTGAGGTGACTCTTACTTTTAGAAATCCTCCATCTTGTAGAAGGAGGATTCCCCCAATAGGATTAGGGATGTTCCCCCCCCCCCCCCCTCCCCACAGGGAGGAGGCACAAAGAGGGTGTAGCCACCCTCAAGGACAGTAGCCATTGGCTACTGCCCTCCCAGACCTAAACACACCCCTAAATTGAGTATTTAGGGGCTCCCAGAACCGAGGAAGAGAGATTCCTGCAACCTAAAGAAGGACTGCTGACCTGAAGCCCTGCAGTGAAGACTGAGACGACAACTGATTTGGCCCCAGCCCCACCGGGCTGTCTCCCTACTTTGAAGAAAACTGCAACAGCGACGCATCCAACAGGGTCCAGCGACCTCTGAAGCCACAAAGGACTACCCTACATCTTAAGGACCAAGAAGCTCCTGAGAACAGCGGCCCTGTTCAAGAAACTGCAACTTTTGGAAACAAAGAAGCAACTTTTAAAGACCACACGTTTCCTGACGGAAGCGTGAGACTCTCCACTCTGCACCCGACGCCCCCGTCTCGACCTGCGGAAAACTAACTACAGGGAAGACTCCCCGGCGACTGCGAGCCTGTGAGTAGCCAGAGTTGACCCCCCACAGCGACGCCTGCAGAGGAAATCCAGAGGCTCCCCCGACCGCGACTGCCTGCTTCATGGAACCAGACCCCTGGAAACCACACTGCACAAGGAACTGAATTCCAGTGCAGGAGCGACCCCCAGGCGACCCTCTGCCTAGCCCAGGTGGTGTTTACCCCGAGGAGGCCCCCCGTGCCTGCCAGCACCGCTGAAGAGACCCCCGGGTCTCCCCATTGATTCCTATTGAAAACCCAACGCCTGTTTGAACTCTGCACCCGGCCGCCCCTGTGCCGCTGAGAGTGTACTTTCTGTGCCTGCTTGTGTCAACCCCCGTGCCCTACAAAACCCCCCGGTCTGCCCTCCAAAGTCGCGGGTACTTACCTGCTGTCAGACTGGAACCGGGGCACCCCTATTTCCATTGACGCCTATGTGTTTTGGGCACCACTTTGACCTCTGCACCTGACCGCCCCTGAGCTGCTGGTGTGGTAACTTTGGGGTTGCCTTGAACCCCCAACTGTGGGCTACCTTGGACCCAACTTTGAACCCTGTAAGTGTTTTACTTACCTGTGAACTTAACATTTACTTACCTCCCCCAGGAACTGTTGCTTTTTGCACTGTCCACTTTTAAAATAGCTTATTGCCATTTTATCAAAACTATACATGCTATTGTGATTAAATCTTGGACCTGTGGTTCTTAAACTAAGAAAATATATTTTTCTATATAAAAACCTATTGGCCTCGCATTGTCTTTGAGTGTGTGTTCCTCATTTATTGCCTGTGTGTGTACAACAAATGCTTAACACTACCCTCTGATAAGCCTACTGCTCGACCACTACCACAAAATAGAGCATTAGAATTATCTCTTTTTGCCACTATCTTACCTCTAAGGGGAACCCTTGGACTCTGTGCACACTATTTCTTACTTTGAAATAGTATATACAGAGCCAACTTTCTATTTTTTTTTTTTTTTTTTTTTTTTTCTTTTTTTAACACCCAGAGTTAATGCTTTGCCTTTACGTCGTGGTGTGTGAGATTAGAGCATGGGTGTCAGAAGCTGTCTGGTTTGAGCTTTCTGTGGCTTGTCCACCTCTGTCACAGTGTGCCAATTAAAAACAATTTTGTGAAGCGGTAGTGCCAGCACCACAGTGCTCGACTCTTTGCTTCAAGGTCCATGGCGATCAGTAGACCACAGATTTAGTGAGTGGGCTATAAGACCAGATGTTCTGTCCCCTATCTGTAAAATCAAATAAGTATTGAGTTAGTCATGTTTTCCTATACTGTGTGTGTGTGTGTATGTGTGTGTGTGTGTGTGTGTGTGTATATATATATATATATATATATATATTTATTTATTTTTTCCTTTTTTTTCTTTTCACTCTTGTAGTTCCTGCAGTTGATTTAGCACAATACTTTAGACATATATTGTTGCTATTTGAAATACTAGATCCAACTTCTACTTAAGCTTTCCACTGTTACCTACAACCAACCACTAATATCTCTCCGCTCTTTTGTCACCATAGCACATGTTTTTTATTGTTGGAAAATATCAAAATTATCTTGTTCCTTATTAATGACTATCCTTGAAAAGGTCCTTGTGACGAATCATGTTGGCTGTAGTTGATGCCTGCGTATACTTGTATTTATTATTTGCTCTTTTCACTTAAACCTCAACTAAAAACAATTTATCTCATGATACTTTTTTTTGGGCTATAACTGAAAATACGCGTGATATTTGTAGCAAGCTTACACTAATTCAGACTCATCTGTAAGCTACATGTTCAGTGTAATAAGCGGAACTTTCTGTTTTATTCAACTTTGCTTGCTAATTACTTTCTATACATATTAACGTTGATGTGCTCCTGACAAACCTAATTTATGGAGTGAGTGATGTATATTCCTTCATTCTTGAGGCACTCTTTTGGTCGCAATGTGCAGTTTGATGTAGCACCTGTTGATAGCAGTATTGTTCCCACTACAACAAGTTTGTTTCTAATGTGGACAATATCCCTTTGAGATGTGTGGTTAACATTATCCACTGCTACCAATATAAAGTTGTCATTTAAAGTTCTTAACTGCGTTTTATTTTTAGGTGTCGCCTTCCGACCGCTTTTAACTACCTATTAACATGAAGTTAAAAGTGAACCTCTGCAAAACGTAGTGGGATTTGGGCTAGCATGTTGCTTACCTTTTTGTTTGTTTTCTTGTCACTTTCATTTGCTAACTTCCTATTCAGTGGCTTTCCTTCCTCTTCTGGTGTTGCTTCCTTGGAGCTTAGCTTCTTTTTCATCCTTTTGACTTGATGACTTATCCTTCCATTGCTCACATTCATGCCCATTTCTTTTTTTTTTTTTTTTTTTCTTTCAACGCCTCATTAAAGTACTCTTTTGAAGTGCATGTATTTCTCCCTCTTGGTGTACTCTTTTCCCATTAAAATGTCCCTGTGTGCACTGTCTTTCACCATTCCACTTCCACCCCACAGCTTGTGGTATGTTTGCCCTAGTCATCCCTATTTTTCTTTTTTGCTTTTACCCCTCCCCCTCTCAAACGTATCACTTACGCAGCTTCACTGTATAATTTATCATTGAGGCATGATTTGTTTTGTTTGCAGAATTTCTTGAAGTTGGCAAAAAGCAACCTGCTCTTGATGTTCTTTACGACGTGATCAAGAGCAAGAAACATCGAACATGGCAGAAGATTCACGAGCCGATAATGCTGAAGTACCTGGAGCTCTGTGTGGACCTTCGCAAGAGCCATTTGGCAAAAGAAGGACTATATCAATACAAAAATATCTGCCAGCAGGTAAGGGTTTTGAAACATTTTTTCTGGTGCCCATGGTAACCATCTTGCGATGATTTATGACACTGCCACAACCTTAACTTATTTTGGATTCTGAACACACCTCCTCTTGTAGTTGACTATGATGCTGCCCCCTGTGGTACTAGATCACCCTTGGAGATCCATTATGTGGCTGGCACAGTTTCTGTTTTGCTCTTCTTGCCTTTTTTATTGATTAGTAGATTGCACTGGTGTTTGTGTGTGTATATGCAGGTGGAAGTGAGGGGCCTCAAATTTCTGACTGTTAAAAGCAGCAGAAATGTTTGATTACTCTAGTTTTGTGATGTTGGCGCTGCATCCTTATTTGATCTTTGTTCTAGAGCTTTCTGAAACTTCCAACATGATTCTTCACAACGCTATGCACTGCCACATCACGGCTATAGGATGTACATTAGTTGGCTCTTTACATACCCGAAGTGTTGTATTAGTAATGTCTGTGACTTTGAATTCCAGATGAATGTTCCAACTGTGTGCAATGCAAGTAGACATTTCACCAATTTGCTGTTTGGTTTTCAGGTAAACATCAAGTCTTTGGAGGATGTTGTTCGTGCTTACCTTAAGCTGGCAGAGGAGAAAACTGAATCTGCCAAGGAGTCATCACAGCAGATGGTGCTGGATATTGAAGATTTGGATAATATTCAAACTCCAGAAAGGTAGGTAAAGTAAAAAAAAAAAAGTTTACTATATGGGTAGGTTTTTGCTTTCCTTCTAGGGTCTTGTTTGGCATTCCATTTAGTCACAGTGGTCTGCAAACTATAGCCATATGTACACAAATTCACATGTTTTACACAAATGTTTAAACTGCAGTTTTATGTTTACTACTGCACTGTATAGGTGTATCAAGTTTCTAGAATTTCTTATGCAATATTGAGCTGTATGCTTACTACATCGTTATAGCTACAGCTATTCATGGTGGTTTATTATTAGTTAGGCTGGGGCTGTGTGTTGACAATTATAAAATCCAAGAATAGTATCAAATCTAAGCACAGGTACTTGTAGGTAATGCAATGTCACTTGTGCTCTATGAAACTGATCAGACTCTGTGGCAGTCGTAAGTTAGTCTGTTTCTTTCAGGTTACAAATATGTACTTCGGTTGGAAATGTTGTCTAGTGGTTTGGGTATTGTCTGTGCTCTTTCCGAAATTAAGTTCCAGTACTGGCTCCCTCAGTTAGCAGTATTTGATTCTCTGCAAATCATTTATTCTCTCTGCACCAGGTGTTCCTTTTCTGCTTTAATGGGGACTGCTTATAAACTGACTGCCTTTTGATAATGAAGCACAATGAATGGCTTACAGCCAGAACATCTTCATGAATTCCATTGAGGTGCACAGTTAGTTTGTTATTGTTTGGTAAAATTATGTTTGGTAATTCTTCTTGAGTTATTTTGGAATGCTTGTTACCTGTCCGGGCTCAGAACGTTCCCATCCCTTTTTAAGCTTTTAATTTCAATTTGAATAACCCAACATTGTCTTCAAGTTGAGCACTTTTGCAGAGCTGCTAATTGTGTAGGGATGTTTTGTCACACACATTCATGTCTCTGAGGTGGACTTGTTGTTATTTTTTTTTATTCCAGACTATGAAACCAGTAGAGTTGTAATAGATGGAGTGCTTTCTGTTCAGTCTGAAATTGATTGGCCAAAATATTGCTCCATTGTAGCACTTTTTTGTCCTGCAGTGTGAAATATGAAAGATTTGGTTCTTAACCTTTTCACTTACGAAGACCTCTACCTATTCATCATTGGCAGCTCCACTATTGGAATATGGGGACCCCCACTGAGTCAATTAAGGGAAACTGGGAACCCTGGCCTAGAGATTTTCGATGACCTGAACTGTAAAACAATGCGTGCCAAAAATACAGAATTACGCATTCATCAACCAAATACACAAATGATCAAATATAGTGTTTAATTCACAGGTATATTTAAAAAAAAAAAAAAAAACCCATTTAATTCTATTTTGATGCGAAGCTTGGAGCTTTTCTAACTTCAGTTGAGGTCGCTCATTGTCCATAATATGTACTGTATGATCAATTTACGCTGCTCCCACAAATCAGTCGAGAATTCCACTTCCAACTTCAAATTCCTTCACATTTTTAGAATATTTTCAAATTTAATTTTACGTTCTCCTTCTCTATATACATTTCATTATTCTGTTAATATTTATTTTTCTAAGCAGTTACAAACCCTTTGAGTGGGCCTTTGCAGACCCCAGGGGTTTCCGCACCACAGGTTAAAAACCAGTGTGATAGAACATTCAAGGTTGTTTCTTAAGGGCCCTAAAGATGAATCAGAAAAGGGTTTGGTATAGCCTTTCCTTTCTAACCTTGAGACAAGGTAGGATTTGCTGCCTTTTTCACATTAATTAATGCCTCTGGCACGACATTCTTGGACCGTTCAGATTTTCATCATGTGTTGCTATTTCACTGTGGTTTCTCTAGCACAAACTGATATTGATTTGACTGTGCACTCAGAGTCCAAATAACTGTGCCGGCTAAGGAGTTTTCTGCTAAAGTCTAAAGAAGACAAGTAAGAAGTGGGACCTCGTGGAGCATGTTGTCATACCCAGTAATGTAGATTTTCCTAGAAGTTTATGAAGGAAAGTCTTAATTTTATTAAAGACACGGAGGCGAGTATTATGCTATTCTTGTTTATTTAAATAGCAGCTGCAGTCAAGACAAAACTACAAACTTCATCAGGCAAACGAAAGTGGCCAATGGGAAACAACATGTAGTCTAATATAACGCACCAATCACCAACAGGCTGCCCCTATAATACTTATCTTGAATGAGAATAGGCCTCTTTTCTTGTGCGAGAGATTTTTTTTTATTTTTTAATTTATTTATTTATCAATTTTATCAACTTACAACAATGCAACAGCTATCCCCCCAAAGCAGCACCATTCAACATATAACAGCTGTCCACAGTTAATCTCTACATACGTTTAGTATAGGGAGATCAAATAATTACACAATAATCCTTGCAGACCATTTGTTCTTCTAAGTTCCTTTCCACCGTTGGATGCTGCATCCATATCAGATTATCACGGGGCAATTATATTAACTATGTTGCAATAATAACAATATGCAGCCAGTGGAGGGATATCAACAAACGCACAGAAAGGAAAAAAAAAAAAAAAAAAAGGAAAGGCAGGCGGTTGGAACAGGCAGTCAACAGCAAACATTCACCTTTCAGGCATAAATGCCAGCGTACCAAGGGGGGGGGGGGGGGGCAATAGTTCAGACCGGGCTTCTTTGAGTATTTCGTTCACTCGTCCTGAGCCGCCAGGTAATTATCTAACGGGGCCCAGATATTCCTGGGTCTGGACCCGTCAGGCATCAAATTCCAGAAGACCACGAGCTGATCATGACAAAAGGCAGCATCTCGCAACCATTCTGAACGACGTGGTACTCTTTCCGCCCCAACATATGGCCACTCTACGCTTGGCCAACAACAACAACAGCAGTCCCACCAAGCGTCTATTTGTTGCCCGGATATCCTCCACGCACCCAAGCAACGCGGTTCTAGGAGTGGCAGGAATTTCTGTATCGACCATTTCAGAGATTGCATCAAACACAGCCACCCAGAAAGCATTAATATCTGCACACTCCCATGCCAAATGTAAAAAACCAGCTTCTGGGGCCCGGCAGCGCATGCAGCACGCATCTTCACGTAGCCCCCGAGAATGGAGCCACACTGGAGTATAATATATTCTGTGCAAAAACTTAAAATGCAACAATCTGAGTCTATAATTGGGCGTCAGCGCTCTCATATGAGCACAGCAGCCACGCCACAAAGCTTCCGAAATGGGCTCACCCAAATCTGCCTCCCACGCTAATCTAGACGGCTCCCGAAAGTTACTCCCCCGCTCCTGCATGCAGTTATAGAGTCTGGTGACCAGCCCGCTGGAAGATTGCGCACAGCAAAGGACCTCCAGTGCACGGGACTCCTCTGGGGCCTCAGCTGAGTTCCACAGACGGCTCCGCAGGAAAGAGCGGACACGTATCACATACATACGCTGAAGCACCGTACATTCGCGGTCAGCCAGTATCTCGGACACGCCAAGTAAGCGACCATCCACCATCCAATCTCTCATCTCAGTCAGGCCAGCATCTCGAAGAAACCCCCGTACTCCATCGTCGCGGTGCAATTGTCCATCAGCTATCGCCATGACCGGCAAGGAGGGGGCGAATGGAATCGCAGCAGTAAGCCCCACGCCCGCAGCGTGCAGGAAACCGGGTCGATCCCCCGCACCCGGGATGGAATACGCCCACCAAATGCCCTCGCCAGGTCGTCTGGCCACACAGAGTCACTCTCAGGCGCCAGGTGTGGCAGATAACGGATAGGATTTAACCAGTAATACGCAAAATGTGCCTGAGCGCATAGATAGTACAGTTCCATGTCCGGCGCAGCAAGCCCACCCAGCTCAAACGGCAACGTCAGCCTCTCCCAGGAAATGCGCGCGCGGCCCGCCCATACCAGACAGATCAGAGCAGAGCGTAGGCGCCTCAGGTAATCTCTCGGAAGCGGGAGCGGAAGATACACAAACAAGTACAAAAACTTCGGCAGAACCACCATCTTTGCAACAGCAATCCTGCCGATCAGTGATAGCGGGAGGGTACGCCAGATCTCTACCTTCCCCTCCAACCACGCCAGAGCAGCGCCATAGTTAGCACGCCACAACTCCTTCACGTCACAGCTCAGCTGTATACCTAAATAGCGCACCGGGCCCTCAGCCCACACCAGGGGGTATCGGGACTCATAACGCGGCACTCTGGGGGTCAAAGGCAACACCACGGACTTAGACCAATTAATAGTGATACCAGAGAAGGTACCAAAACGCACAATCTCATCTAACAGTGTGTCCAGATTTTGGTCAGGGTTCCGTACATATAATGCAATATCGTCAGCATATAGAGATATCAAAATTGGCCGCTGCCGAAACTGTAGGCCCATATCGTTATATTTCTGGCGGAGCCGAGCCGCCAGAGGCTCCATCGCCGCAGCAAAAAGAAGAGGGGACAACGGGCATCCCTGACGCGTGCCGCGCGCTACAGGGAAAGGGGAAGACACATTCCCATTAAGGCGCAATCTAGCCGTGGGCAACGTATACAACAATTTAATCCAACGAAGGAAGCGCGCGCTAAGTCCCACCCGTCCCAGCAAGGCAAACATATAGTCCCATGCCAAGGAATCAAACGCTTTAGCAGCGTCCAGAAAAACAGCTGCTACATTATCATCCTCTACCAGTGTACTCGTCACCGCAAAGAAAGTGCGTAAATTATGGCCCGTAGACCTTCCCGGGACAAAACCCGACTGGTCCGGAAGTACCAAGCTAGGGAGGAGGGGCTGCAATCTTGCTGCAATCATTTTTGCAAGAATTTTATTATCAATGTTTATCATAGACAGCGGTCGGTATGAGTCGCATTGAGTCGGATCCTTGCGTGGCTTCAGGATCGTCACAATCAGAGCCTCCCTGAGCGAGGTCGGAAGGGACCCAGTCTCTAAGGCTTCTGCATATACCTCCAATAGTCGGGGAGCTAAAATATCCACATATTCTTTATAAAACGTAGAGGTTAAGCCGTCCACCCCAGGAGATTTCTCCCCGGGCATGCTACGGATAGCCGCAGCCACCTCCTCCACTGAGAATGGCTCATCCAGATATTTCCGGTGCACTTCATCAAACCATATTAACGCGATGTCCTCAAAGGGCCCTAGTGCATCAGTCCCGCTAGCGTCCGCCGGAGCCTCGTAAAGTCTTGTATAGAATTCAGTGAATACCTGCATGACTCCACCTGATCCTGACACACTCCTCCCCTCACTATCCACAATCTCGGAGACATAGTCACCGGCCCAAGGCTTGCGAAGTAGTGCTGCCAACGTGCGACCCGCCCTTTCACCTTCCCCATATTGGCGAGCTCGAGCCTCCCTCCCGAGGAAACAAATTTCTCTGAGAGAGGCCTCCTCATACTGCGATATTTCTCGACGAATCTCAGCGAGAGTTTCGTTGGACCAGTGGGATTCCAATCGTCTTTCCAACTCAGCGATCCGAGCCTCAATTTCAGCCATCTCGCGCCTCAACGTTTTTACTATGCCATGTTGTTTCGAGAGACATACCCCTCTGATAACGACTTTGAATGCCTCCCAAATAATTCCTGGGGACCTCACCGTTCCCTGATTCTCTACAAAGTACAATCTGATCGCCTCTCGCACCTCCTCGCGGAAGGCCGAATCCCGGAGCGCCCCCCTAGGCAGACGCCACATAGCCGATCTACCAAGTTCAGTCGGTATCTCCAATTCCAAACATACCGGTGAGTGATCTGGCAGCGTGCGGGGGAGGTGGTCAATTGCTCTAGTCCAAACCAAAGTATCCCCGGAGCCCAGCCAGCGGTCAATACGGGACCAGCTACCATGCACGTAGTTTAAGCATGTACCCTCTCTCGCCTCCCCATGTCGTCGCCTCCACAGGTCAACCAACGCACCATCGCGCATCACCATCTCAAGCGCTTTAGCAGCTGCAACATGCTGCATCCTGGCTAGGCTCTCTCTATCCAACCTGGCGTCTAGGATGACATTAAAATCGCCCCCCCATATCACCGCGCCAGGACCCAGCGACTCTATTAAGCGCCACAGCTCCAAAAAGAAATCTGGATCATCAACATTCGGCCCGTATACAGCAACCAGGCGGCACGCTTTGTCTAGAAGCACACCACTCATCATAACGTATCTGCCATTTGGGTCCACCAGTACCTCCTTCGTGCGCCACTGCAGCCCCTTACGAATTAGGATAGCAACTCCACGGGAATAGCTCGAGTATGTGGAGCTATGTATCTCACCCACCCACCCAGATTTAAGTCTGCATATTGTGGACTTCACCAAGTGCGTCTCTTGTAGCATACACACATCAATTGCATGTCTCTTAACATAGGCAGCCACAACGCGAGCCTTCCTGCCATCATTAAGCCCTCGCACGTTCCAAGTCAAACATTTGATCACAGACACTTCCTCACCCTTCGGTCCCATCGACAATCAGCCAGAAGCGAATTCGAAGACCAGCCACCACCTGCCTTGTATTTAACAAAGGAGCTAATAAAACATCCATACAAAGAAAGGGAAACAACACCCCGCAACCATTCAGGAGATCAACCACCCCCCACCCACACAGGTCCCCCAAATGGACCCAACCAGAATCCCACCCATCTTGGCCCAAACACCCACCCCAAGAACAAAAATTGACAGGACTCATCAAAGGGGCTATGACCAGCCAGATACCTCTCTACTCAGTTAACACCGAAAGAGAGGGGCCCGTGGGCCAACCATTAGTCCTGAGCTGACAGGGAGCCAGGCAAAAAGCAGCCAGCGCGCTCAAGCAGTTCCAGCAATGAGTACTCAGTCAACCAGAGCATATTAGTCATTGTCACTTAAGGCAGCATCGTCGTCGTCACGTCCCCGGCGCTCCACAGCCTCCCGTCTCCTAGGTAGCTGCCGGGCAAATTTGGTCGCCTGTTTCAGGTCTGTGAAGTAGATCATCTTACCCTCATGACGCACCCTTAACTTAGCAGGGTATAGCAGAGCAAAGTTTACTCCCGCTTGTGACAACAGACGCTTAACCGGCAAAAAGGCTCGCCTCTGGGACTGCACACCAAGCGTATAGTCTGGGAAAAAATTTATTTCGGAGTTCTTAGAGTAACGGGCGTCTCTCTCGTGCCAATCGGAGTACCGTGTCACGGTCACGGTAATTCAGTAGACGTGCAATAATTGGGCGTGGAGGAGTCCCAGGAGGAGGACGGGGTCCCAAGGATCTGTGAGCTCTCTCTACCACCAGCAACCGAGAGAGCTCGCCAGCAAACAACTCAGATAACATCTGCTCTATAAAGTCTTCCATTCGCCCCATGTCGGTCGCCTCAGGCAGCCCCACGATTCGTATGTTATTGCGTCGAGATCTTGATTCCAAGTCTTCGTTCTTGTTGCGTATGACCAAGTATTCGATCCATTCGAGCGATCTGATCTCTGTCGCCCTGGCGTGCATCCTCTATTTCAGATGTACGTGTCTCCAAAGCAGCAAATCTGGAGTCATGATCATCAACACGCGCCCTAATTCGATCAAGCTGTTCGGTAACATGGTCCAGCTTAGCATCGATGCCAGCCAAGCTGGTCTTAAGGTCTAAGAACATGGACTTCACCGATGCCACAGAACTGTCCTCTTCGCTCGGCTCCTCGCAGGACTGGGAGCCAGCAACAGCGCTCCTTTTTTTTTTTCCCACCTTCAAAGGTAAGTTTAGCCTGGCGCTGATCAGCCTTACCCATCGTTCCACACTGCGTCAGCACCTCCAACCAGACTCGGGTATGTGGAGCCAAACCAAGGGAATTCCTGGTTCCAAAAGAAACTCCTTCTGTAGCGTGACACTCACCGGGGGCCCCCGTAACAGCCACAGGGGTTATCGACTAGCGGGACCCCTGAACGCCAGCCTGCCCTCACAGGCCCGATTGGCCTACGCTGCCCGGCCGGATCCTCGCCTCCCGATTTTCTCCGCAGGAGGCTGCAATCTCAGTTTTCACCGCCCTCCATCAGGTCGTACCTTTGTGTCCTCGAAATAACGGCCCAAGAGGCTCGCCCAGGTCCCGGAGCACTCCCTCACTGTGCCCAAACTGTCAGCAGCCACAGGTTCCAAAGCCCCACGCAAGAGCTCGCCTCTCCAGCCACGTCCGTATAATACCTCTGGGCAGCAGGAGAACCACGAGGACCGTCAGTGGCTCCTCGCCACCATGCAAAGCACTCCGTGGGGCCGTAGGGCCGCGACGCGACCCCGTCGCCGAGTGGCCCCCAGGCGTCACCTCGCTTGCGGACAAACACCTCCGTGAGCGGCCGGGGGCAATGGATCCCCCCGTCCGCTTCGTGCTTCTCTAGCACAACGCCCGGCCCTGTCCCTCAGCGGCCGGCGCAGGCTCCACCTCTGTCCGCCCGCTCCTCTTGCGTTCCGCACACGCGGGCGCACCCGGTGTGGGCCCGCCCGCGTCTCCGCTCAGCTGCTGCTCTGGTCTTCGCGCCGTTCTGAGCCGCAGAAAACTGCCCAGGGGCGCTTACTATTAATGCGCGCCCAGCCGGTACCCGTCCGAACCGTCAGGTGTGTCAATAAAACGGATAAACGGCCCGGGCCAGGCAGAGCCTCACAAGGTGACGGCCATCTTGCCCGGCGGTCAGGCCACGCCCCCCTGTGCGAGAGATTAAAAAGTATCAAATAATGGAATAATAGAACAACAAATGTAGATTGCCATGAAAACTGACAAAAGTTCTTGTATAATGATTAGAAATCGAGAAACAGAACTTGGAAGGATCCGAATGTCTGACTGAAGATGTTTGTTTTGAAACATGGTTGATGCAGGGTCTCCTGTAAGGTGTTGTTTAGTGAAGCAGCCTTTAGGAGGGAGCCTGTGGAGTTGTTGAAGATGCTGTTAGGGAGGGAATAAACAAGAGGTAAGAATTTGTAGAGGTGGAATAATACTCACCTCCGTTTCTTTAATAAAATTAAGACTTTCCTTCATATATTACTAGGAAAACCTACATTTTATGACAGGACTGGAGGCTCCTATTATGCAAGTTTAAAGCGAATCAACTACATTTAATGAATCATGTTGAACTGGTTTACAATAAAACACTTTGAATACATTATCAATAGACCAGTGAGCCGATCTGAGAATGTCCTCCAGCCGGGAACCGGCCCCAAAAGATTAGAAGCCATAGCTCCTCTGGCTGAATGGGCACCAAAAGCAGAAGTATTGATGCCCGCTAAGGAAATAATCCACCTGACCCATTGAGCCAAAGTAGGGGATGACACAGGTTTGAAAGGATTTCTGAAAGCAATGAGGAGTTGGGACGCTGAGGCAACTCTCAAATCGGCTGTCTGTTGTTCATAAGCTTTCAAACATTGGCCCACACATAATTTAAAGTGGTCAGAGAAATCGGGCTAGAAAACTGACAAAAGATTAGTCTTAAACAGAACACCTGTTGGAGTAAAATGACGCGCGGTAACATCTAAAGCTTTAACACCAGAGAGGCGTTTAAAAGAGACAAGGCATAAAAGCATGGTACGTTTAGCAGATCATTTTTTCAAAGTAAGCATTGGATTATCTGGCCAAGCAATAAAACGATTGAAAACAGCATTTACATCCCACAAAGAACTGTATTTAGGTTTAGGAGGATTGGAACATTTTACTCCTTTTCAAAGACGGCAAACTAACGGATGTTCTCCCACTGGCTTATCGTTGATGTAAGTATGTGAAGAAGATATAGCTGACCTGTACAAGTTAATGGTACGATAAGTCTTACCTTTACTGGCTTCCGCTGCCAAGAAATTAACAATAAAGGTTATATCTGCTGTAAAGGAATCAATGTGTTTTCCCACACACCAGCTATGCCAAAGAGACCAGGCTGCTTTGTATGCTTTTTTTTGTTCCTGGAGCCCAGGAGAGTTTGATGAAGTTTGAAGCTTCTGACGAAATAGGAGGGAATGGCTGGCATTCCCTGAAAATTTTCCAGGCCAAAAGAGTGAGGAGATTCTCTAGGATTAGGTTGTGAGGAAGGCTGAGGGGATTGGAGAGTAGTTCCGGAAAGGAGGGAATAAGAAAGGGAGAGCCTATTGATAGTTCCAGAAGAGTGGGAAACCACACCTTGGATTGCCAGAAAGGAGCTATGAGAACCAACGTAGCTTGCTGACGTTTTGCTGTGCTAGCAACCTGGTTATCATAATGAAAAGAGCTAAGGCATAATTTAGGGAGGTTGACCAATCCTGAGAAAAAGCATTGAAGGCTAGAGCTAAGGGATCTGGGCACCAACTGAATAACTGGGGAAGCTGTGTGTTGAGACCCGAAGTGAAGAGATCTATGTGAAAAGGACCCCATTTGTGATGAATAGGGGTGAAGACTTCGGGACGGAGCTTCCAATCGCTTGAGTCCCGAAAATGGCGAGAATGCCAATCTGCTACTGAATTGAGATTGCCTGGTAAGTATTCTGCATGGACTGAAGACAAAAATCCCCAAACCCTTTCGCTAATTCCGCTAAAGGTTTGGACATTTTTGCCTCCCAAATGGTTGATGTAATGGACCGCTGAAACATTGTCCATCCTGAGAAGAACTGAGCACCAAACTCTGTCTCTTGCCAGGCTTTTGATTGCCAAGGAACCGGAAAGCATCTCTAAACAATTGATGTGCAACTTTGACTCCTCTAGAGACCATGTACCTCCAGTCGAGATTGGAATACACTGAGCCCCTCAGCCTAGCAGGCTTGCATCTGATTCTAATATAAGCTCTGGGGCTGATGCAAAGATAGTCCTGCTATGTGTCTAAATGGTCTATCCACCATTGCAACTCTGTTCGAGATTCTTGATCTAGGGCGATAGAGTCCGAGTAAGTGAGACCTCTTTGGAGATGACGAATCTTTAATCTTTGAAGGGCCCGATAATGTAACAGGCCTTGGAAAATGGCCTGGATTGATGACGATAGAAGGCCTCCTATTCTTGCTAGAGATCTGATAGAAAGAAGGGAACTGCGTAAAGTTTGGAGAATTTCCAATTTGATGGCTTTATATTTGCTGATGGAAGAAGTGTGGCCGAAACGGAATCCACCAGGAAACCTAAAAACTCTATTCTTTGAACAGGAACTAGGGAAGACTTTTTGTCGTTGATAATGAAGCTGAGATCTGTGAAAAGAGTGCAGGCTAGTTGAACATGAGAAAGACGAGACAAACTATTTTGATTCATAAGGAGGATATCGTCCAAGTAAATCATCAGTCTGACTCTCTAGGCTCTGAGAGGCCACAACCGGTTTCATGAGTTTTGTGAAACACCATGGGGCGGAAGAAAGTCCGAAAGGTAGGGAAGAAAAATGATGTGTTTGATTGAGCCATTGGAATTTTAAAAACTTCCTTGAATCTGGATGCATGGGGACTGTGAGATACGCATTCTAAAGGTCTAACCGAACCATCCAGTCGCCCTGAAGAAAAGAATCTCTGTGATGCAGGATGGTTTCCATTTTGAATTGACGGTAGACGACAAATTGGTTGAACTGTTTTAGATTGATAACCGACTTTTTTTTTTTTTTTTAACTAAAAAGACCGAGCTGACAAAGCCCGAAAGTTCGAGGGGGCAAGGGACAATTGCTTGTCTTTGAAGAAGACATTGAATTTCCGCGGAAATCAAGTGTCACTTCTAAATAAAACTGGGGCTGGTGAGGAAAGATTGATTGAAAAGACTGAGTAGAGCTCAATAATGTATTCCTGGGCGGTGTTTAAAACCCAAGGATCTGCTGTGAGAGTGCCATTTTGGAAGGAACAATAAAAGACGACCTCCTACAATAGGAAGGCCAAAAGTTTGACTTGCCGGCCTGGGAAGAGAACCTGGAACCTCTGTTGCCCTTGTTTTTGAAACCACAATTTCTCTGTGGGTAAAATTGAGGTCTGTATTCCTGGTAGGTGGTGGTATAGGTGCCGTGGGAACCTTGGTTACTATATGTTCAGCTGGCAAAGCGGTTCCTGCCTCTGCCAGCCCTGGCAAAAAACCTGACTGGAGAACATCTTCTTGAGCGATTGTTGCGTCTTGTCCAGTGATGCAAACGTAGCAACATATTATTACTAAGCCCTTTTATAAAAGAGTTTGCAAAAAAGAGACCTTCCGCTTTAATCTCTGGATCTGAGACTGACAGACTCGCTAGTTTGGGATCGAGCTTGAGCAGGAGCCCCTTCCTGTGCTCATGGGTAATTGCAGAATTGGCGTTACCTAACAAACCTATAGCTCGTTGTACCCATAACGATATTTCAGCAGGGTCAACGATGGCATTTTCCAAACGAGCTGTTTCCACCATGTTGAAAATGCGGGTCAAATGCCCTACAATATTTAACAATTTGTTTTGGCATGTGGACCAAGCCTTATCCACTCCTTTGCGCGGATCTTTACCAAACTTTGTGAAAAAAGTAATGAGGGAAGTGTCAATAGCAGGAGTTGCTGATATTTTTGAGCATAGAGATGGGTGAGGACATTCTGATTTTAATTTCATTCTGACTTGTTTGTCCAGAGGAGTGCGCAGTCTGGAGGTTACATATTCAGCCACATGGTCCGCAGGAAGCCATTCAGTGGAATGTGGATGCTGAATGTCGTTTGGTCCGAACATAGGTTCCCATCTGCACATGTGACTTTGCATGACTTAAAGTCCTTGAGCCTGCAACTTGGCTTTCTTGGTAGGAGGAGGAGGAAAGAATCTCCATTATCAATGTCGGAAGTATTTCGAATCAGGGTTATGGTCATGCAATTAATCATATTTGTCCAGAATTTTTGAAATTATAATAGGAGAAGAACTATGTTTAGATTTGGACACATTTTTTTAGACCATTTACTAGAGGCTATCCCCTCCTTTAAGGGAGGCCTTTGAGGAACCACGTCCTCTGTCCTCTGTGAGGAACCCTCACCAATCAATACCATCGCTTTGGCATTTTTTTGGAGAACACGGACGCTTCCTGCTATCCCCCACAGACTGGACCAAAACCGTCTTGGAAACCAATTTCACAACACAACTTTACAGATTTTTTTGACAATTTTTCCAGTGAAGCAGCAATTGCTTGTTCAACTGACAGTTGGATAAAATAATTTAAGTTCTTCTTAATAGCCTCCTCTTCCTCAATGGCAGCATGAGAAATAGGAGAGCTGTCCATTGTTATGAAAATATACAGGCTGTGGGAATGACAGAAAAAAGTGGTGAGGAAAGGGTTAGTTTCCTCACAAGAGCCGGTAAAAATGGCTGTTGGCTCCACCTATGGGCAAAGAAAAGCTGGGGAAGTGGTCGTAGGAAGTGGTGTGGCCAAAGGAAATGGCTTTCGGAGGTCCGCCGAAATTCCGAAAAAAATAAAGGAGATGAAAGCTTCAAAGTGCGATAACAACACTTACCGTTTGCTCCCTTCGACCGTTGCCTTAAAATGGCGGTCGCGCTATGAGGGGAAAATGCGAGCGGTAAGAGCGCGCGCAGCAGCGAAGAGGACGTGTGGCTACTAGCCGTCTGAATAAGGAAATGGCAGCACGATAGGCATACACACGAATTACAAACAAATAAAGCATTAGCACAGTAAACAGTACACGTTGCAGGTATATGAAATGTATAAAATACTTATCTTGATTGCAAGCAGCAAGAAAAGAGGGCTGTTCTCAGTCAAGATAAGTATTATAGGGGCGGCCTGTTTGTGATTGGTGCATTATATTAGATTACATGTTGTTTGCCATTGGCCGCTTTTGTTTGCCTGGTGGTATTTGTAGTTTTGTCTTGACTGCAGCTGCTATTTAAATAAACAAGAAAAAATAGCATAATATGAGCCTCAGGTCTTGTCATAAAATTGGTTTTGTATTGCAGTCTCTGCTCAGGTGGGTCTTTTAGTGTATGTGGTATAGATTGCTTAGGAGAGGCCATTGACTGCGATATTGGTCTGCTGTATAAATCTGGTGGCAATTTGCTTGGTGTTAAGGAGAGAGCTGGAGATTTTGAAAATATTAATATTAACATTAAACACCATGTGTGAGGTATGTAGGCTATGGTCCCATCAAGTAAAAGAAAATCTCCACACCTTACATGTAGCCAGAGGGGTAATGTTTGTTTTATGTCTCTATGGTAAATGGAGTTCTGACGAGTCCATCAGCGTTGACGGTGAATTTGGCATAAGAAGCACAGATGGACGTGTAAAACACACCATTGAACATCTTTACTAATAAAGAAAAATAAACAAATGTTAGAACTGGATTATAGCATTCGTCTTAATTACCTGCTGTATTTATGCTGTCGTTCCAGCGTGCTCTAAAAATACTTCTCTGTAGAAGGTGTATTTGGGAGGGAATAGCCTGTATCTTTCCAGTATCTCTCCCCAGTTAATGTCCGCTTTGATACTGCACTTAAAAGTGTAAACTCTCTAGGCTATTTGTACAGAATTGGTGTTTTTTTTTTTAATTTATTTTTTTAAATTAAAAGTTTGTGTTAGAAGTAAAGATAGATGTTGGAAGTTGATAACTTCGAGAGGCTATGTGTATTTTGTCTCCAAAGTGTTCTCCTGAGTGCTGTGAGTGGAGAGGATACCCAGGACCGTACAGATAGACTACTCCTTACTCCATGGGTGAAATTTCTGTGGGAGTCCTACAGACAGTGTTTGGACCTTCTCCGAAACAATTCCAAAGTGGAGCGCTTGTATCATGACATCGCACAGCAAGGTAAATTCAGGTTGCAAAACAATGCAGTTTTAACAGCTTTGGTGATGTTGCTCACTTTTGATATTGTTTAATATTCTGTGTGTTATTTGTTCAGAAGCTGTGCCCCTACAATTTAAAGCTTGGCTGGAAAGTACTTTTCTGTTAGATGGATACAGCAAGTATCGCTTTGCCTTTGTTCAAATCTTCATTGTTTGTTTTCATAATTTTCATGCGCATGAAGGATGGGTCCCCCATTGTATGTTGAAACAGTGTCCTAAGAGGAAGATTTGGTTTCACCAGTGAAAGATTGAAGGAGGAAGACACATAAAAATTAAACTCCATGGGCTCCGTAGTGGAGCAGTTTTATACAGTCCATGTCCTCTAGTGGACAGTAATAGGTGGGAATGTAGATAAATTCAAGTGAAATTTACTTTATTATGGATGCAAAACCAAGAAGCATTGACACTGTTAATAATTCATTTGAGGGATGATGTTTTGCGTTTTGAATGTTGGTATTTCCGTAGATTACATTTGCTGGCCAGCTGCTATCTTTTTGAAGGGCATGGCTAAAATTTACAAAGCTTATTTCTTGTAATGAAATGAGAGTTAAGATTTTGCACCATTTCTTTTTTGGGCAAGTGGACAGGGTGTGTGTGGGTGGAGGGGGCAAAGTATTTTGATTTTGTTAAGGTTGTTCAAGAAAACTAAAAAGGAAACTTCTAAGGCAAAGTAAAATATTCACACACTACCTAAAATGTTCCCATCAATTTTAGCTATTAAAATCCTTCCTGTTTGCAGCTTTCAGGTTCTGCTTGCTATACACCCGGAAGGCAGAGTTTCGCAAGTTATGTGATAATTTGCGTATGCATTTGGGGCAAATACAACGTCATCACAACCAGAGCACGGCTATCAACCTGAATAACCCAGAGAGTCAGTCCATGCATCTTGAAACACGCCTGGTCCAACTTGACAGTGCTATCAGCATGGAGCTTTGGCAGGTAGGAGGTGGGCAAAGCGGCATCAATTACTCGGCGTTATCACCGGCTGGTCATAACATGGTTAACATGTGAAGTCTTTTCACTGTCCACTTACTTCATGTGCAGATGACAGTTTTAGTCCTTATGATGTGCCATAAAATGCACTGAAATATGTAGATACTCTGGTAGTGAAAATGTTAAATCCTGAGAGGTTTCCACATCATTAGGTAACAGTTGTATCTATAAACTCAACAATTCTTACAAAACCATTTTATTTCGGACATAGTTGGCCAGTCTGACGTCTAGTGCCTAAAACGGTAACGAGTTATCCAGATTGCTATATGGGTTTGGTGGCAGACTGGTGTCCGGATTATTGGCACTGATATAATAGCAGGACATGCAAAGAACAATCCCCTTCCATACACACATTGTTGCATGTATGTCTACTTGACATATGTCTTTTAAAATACTTGAAATACTTAATCGCTAACTGAGCACTTCTAGTTCATGTTGCAGCTTTCTGACTGACTTGTAGTGACTTTTTCTTATAAGTCAGAAATCATTTGATGGAATTACTGAGAACGCAGCCTCTTGTAGTCAGGTGTTTCATATTGTCATTGAACCCACGATTGCAGCATGTTCAAATAAAAGGACAGTATTACTGAGGCTGCTTGGAACCTAGAGCAACACAACTGGTTAATGATTGGCTAATTTAATATATGAACAAGATTGGCCCTGTAGAGCTGGCAGTTTAGCAACTCCATCTGTGTCCGATGGCAGTGAATGATGAGGTGATTTCGTCATTGGTTTGTTTTTTCCTAATTTGATTACACTGTGGTTATCCTTGTGTCATGCATTCTCCATGTTGATATCAGTAGTTTATTTCTAATGACTACTTCTGAGTGCAGATTCCTCCCATGTAGAATATTTCCCAGACACCAGACTGGGACTAGAAACTTTCTCAAAAGTGCTTCCCTGCACTGTGCAGCTCCATGTTGACTTTGTACCTACCCACCACCCCCAAAGTGGTGAAAAGGAGCTGCAAATAAGCATCGCTCCTATGCAGAGACGTCTCTTCCTTTCTTTCTACACTTTGTTACACAGATCCAAGGTTCTGCTCCCTTTCGTTCAGAATTGCCTTAGAAATTCTTTTCAAGTTGGAAAAAGAACAATGTCCGAAGCAAAGATCAGTGAATGACCTGCACAAGTGTTTGGGCATGATTCCAAGATTTGTAAAGCTGATGACCTCATGCACCTGAAGGGGGACTCTGTGACTGATCCAAAGTTATGTCGCCAAATACCGAATTAAGGGCCAGATGTAGCAAAGGTTTTTTACCCGTTCTGTGTCTATGGGAAAAAGTGTTCGTACATATGGCCCGAAGTCGTGTGGGGGTGGGTGGGGTCTAAGTGCGAACCGATCTTGCTTCTGATCTCCAGTTGCACAGCCTGTTCCACAACTGGTCCCACTGTGTCTAACTTTCATGGTCTATGGGCGATGCCACAGCAGGTCAAGGACTTGAAGGCCATGCTGCATATTTGTGGCCTCAGCTGGTTCCTCTAGTCTGCCTTCAGGGAAAAAAAAATCTGCAGGGATCTTCATTCACATTACCAATGGTGGATACTTTTTTGATGCCATCTGTGCCCCTAGAGCCTGCCACAGATACTGCACTGGCATCTCTACTACCGACTTCCACTTTGGCTCCAAGATCCACGCCAGTTCATTCTCCACAAATGCTGGAGCCGCAGGTGTGCTGGAGGTTGAGCCTTTGCCAATTCCAGTGCCTAAACTAGAGTCGAATCCACTTCAGCCCTGACTGAGGTCACACTTTGACTCTATTCCACTGCACCGATTCCCAGTACGTTCTGTTTCAGACAAAACTCTTCCTCTTTTGAGCAGCGTTCCTCAGAGACTTCTGAACGTTTTTGGTTCAGATTTTCATAACCATGACATTGATGATGGGATTGATATACCTCTGCATTGAGTATGATGACCTTTCAAGAGAGAAGCAGGGGTGGGTGCAGTTAGACATGGCCTTATCAAAGCAGAAATAGGAGCCCCCAAGAAACTTGGGGCTGATGTTTGTTAGGAAATAGGATGTTTTATTGTGTGATGGTGTGACCTCGCCATGTTACCAATTCCTTTAAGACCCTTGGGTTTTGTTTGTAAAACCTTCAGCACTACCCTGGGTAGCTGTGGCACTGAGCATCAAGGCTTACGCATAGGAATAAGTGTAAAGCATTTAAACAGCACCAAAACAGTTGAAGAATTCGACAGGACACCTAAGAAATCCACCACCAATTAAAAAAGGACTGTTGGTATTTTTACACAGGCATATGCAGTCCATTGCTGTTTGAATATAGTGGTTATGAAGGAAAGAGCCAACCCTTGAGTAGTCTTCTGTAGATAAGTAGTTATCCATGGAGCTTATATTTAGGGATGATGAATTCCATAGTTTGGCTGCTTCAACAGAGAAGGATTTACCACCTTTTTTCTTTTTCTTGTATGGTGGTGGTTTAAGGTAGGGTGCTCAAGGAGAGGCAAAAGGTCACTCAACAAGGTAGTAGGGCAACTCTCACCTATTTAGGAAGTGTGTTGCTTAACAAGATCTGTACAGCAGTCACAGTTGTCTGGTCTGGGTCAGTAAGGACCTGGCCTGGCATTTCAGGCTGAACAGTTCCCATACAGAGCAGGATAAAGACTGATTTGCATATGGCTGGGTCCAAACTGAAGTGATGTGCATGGTCAGCGAAAAACAGTTGACTAGGTTGTGACCCCAAGAAGCTGCCAGTGACTGAGAATAAGTCAAGTATTCCATCCATCACCTTGTATTTGCATTTGATGTCTTTCTGCCTCTGCTATGAGATCTGAAGAATATCAGGAATGACTGTGCGCAAGTCATTCTACAGTGCCTGGAGAGTATGGTGCCCAGACCTTCTGAGCCTGACCAGTTGTCCTCCGCATAGACTACAACTTCTGGAGATCATTCTGACAGAAGAGTAGGGCACAGTTAACTGTGTTCGATCTTTATCCTGAGGTTATGAATTTTATTTCCCCTACAAAGCATTGTCCTGCAAAGTCCAACAGTGGTTGCTGGAACAAATTTGAATTTGTGCCCTATGTGGAGTTGCAGCACAGTCCCCTTACATGCTAAACTATAAGATGTATTACTGTTTCTATGGTTCTTGGATCAGAAGGGTCTTGCAGTGGGCATTCTGAAAGGTTATTTTAAAGCACTTCTGGCGTGTTTGCATTTTCAAAACCTGCCAAGCTTTGTTTAAATCTGTTCTGATGTGTCATATTAGGTTTGACACATGTTCCCTCCCAAACTGTTAAACAGTGAGATCTTAATGTTGTCCTAATTTTATCTGTATACATCACTTGCAACACTTGCACTGTTCGTCACTACTCTTTCTCAGTGTCACAATAGTCTTTCTCAGTGTCAAAATAGTCTCTCATTGCAATCACTTCAGCTTGTTGCATGCTTGAATTCCAGGCTTTGTCTATACAGCCACCCTAAATCACTTTTTTTCAGGACAAGCTGTTATATAGGAGTTGGGCACCGTTCTTGCTAGACTTTTTTTTTCCCAATGTTTGCAATCCGTTTCCCTCCCAACATTCTTTACTCCACTTTAACCTTCGAAAGAGGAGCGATTGTCCATTGACTCCATCCCAAGAGAGCTACAGTCTTCTACATTGATTACACCAAAGAAGATCAGGTAGACCATTAGCTCTTAGTGAGGTTCTCTGGGGCATTGAAAGGTTCAGATGTACAGATAGATGCTCTGTCACAGTGGAGAGTCCTCTGCCTTAACACCTGCTATATAATTGCAAAGAAGCAACCCCCAGAAGGTCTAAGTACTCATTCATCCAAAGCCATGGCTAGACCACTACGTTGGGACTTGCAGTGCCTGTTTTGAACATCTCAGGCTGCCGCGTGGGTATATCCGTATGCGTTTGCGGGGCACTTCTGCCTTGTCAGCCAGGCTTGATGCAAAGGGTGCCTTGTCCTTTTGGTCCTGAAGGACTTTGTTTGGAGTCCTCTAAAAAAACACATCACCTTGTGGATGTACTGATTTGGTTTATAGTCTACAGGTGAGGAATCTGCACGAGAGGTATCAAAAAATGTTACTTACCTTCTGTAGCAAACCTTCTGGTGGATACGCTATCCAACCGGAGGTTCCTCCCCAGTGCGCCCACCTCCCCTTTCTGTATAGTGGCTTCCTTTTACCACATGAAAATGTCCAAAATTGGAGACTTGCTCATTGGCACCTCAGATTGACTTGTGCTTCTGCGTCTGAGGGTGCAGAAGACATTGAAGCAAGAACCTGATGCTGCTCCTCAGAGGTGGCGCTTACATGCAGCTCTGCTCAGTTACTTCTGGGGCAGAAAGAAGTCCACTCTGAGCAGCACAGTGCCACTTGTGGTGTGCAGGAGCACTGCTCTGAAAGTGTCTGGATGCAGTCTGTTACCTGTGGTATATCCTACAGGTGATGATTCTGCCGTTAGGGGATCCACCATTAAGAACATTAACCAGAATAAATAACTTTTTCTTAAAGTATTGTCACCTTGTTTTTGAGGGCCAGGAACTGTCTGGTGACTTGCAAACACTTTAATTTCTTAATGAAGGTGAATGTATCAGTTTTTTTAGACCTAAACAAAGAAATGTATTTTAAGGTTCAAAAGAAATGCTTAGCAAGCTACTGGGCAGAATAATCCCAGTTAAAAACGAGCAGAATAAAGGTATGGCCTCCTTTACGAGCATTAACACTTTGACATGGCTACAATTTTTAAAGAAAAAGATAAACGATAATTACTTTTTTTGATTGCTGCACTACTCATGTCTTTCTGTGTGTCTGTGAAGTGAACGGTATTTATGAGGTGTCAAATAAAAAGAAGGTAAATTGGCAATGCAGAGTCTTCTGAAGTCCCTCTGTTAGTCGCGGTCCAACAAATGTACTTGTGAGTGGTTTTGCACCAATAATTGCAATTTGGCCACAAAAGTTACCTACAACAGTGGTTCCTAACTTCTGTTCAGGGTATCCCAGCGGGTCCAGAGGCCCCTTCATGGGTGTGCCGATGTTTTTCAAAATTAAATGATATTAAAATGAATAAATTAAAACGAATAATATTAAAAAAAAAATTAAAAAATAATCATCTGAAAACGTTTCCAAATTTGATTTGGAATACAACTAAATATTGCAGTATTTCGGCCTTTGTTTGGTTTGTAAATATTTTTGTTCTTTTGTTCTTTTGTGTGTTTTGAGTTTCCAATCATAGCAATTTCTTAGGGTAGGGTTCTCTGGCTTTCAATAATGAATCAGTCCCCACACTCCAGTAATAATCCAGTGGGGATCCACAGCAGTCAAAAGGTTAAAAACCGCTGACCTACAGCATTGCGCAACTGGCATTTCACAGTTTTCTGAACACTAATTAAAAGTTGGGTGTATCCCTCGTACTGACATCCATGTTTTGGCTCAGTTTGGTGTAGGAAGTTGGCTCTGTATGTGCTATTTCAAAGTAAGGAATAGCATGCACAGAGTCCAAGGGTTCCCCTTAGAGGTAAAATAGTGGTAAAAATAGATAATACTAATGCTCTATTTTGTGGTAGTGTGGTCGAGCAGTAGGCTTATCCAAGGAGTAGTGTTAAGCATTTGTTGTATATACACAAGGACAATAAATGAGGTACACACACTCAGAGACAAATCCAGCCAATAGGTTTTGTTATAGAAAAATATCTTTTCTTAGTTTATTTTAAGAACCACAGGTTCAAATTTAACATGTAATCTCTTGTTTGAAAGGTATTGCAGGTAAGTACATTAGGAACTTTGAATCATTTCAATTGCATGTATACTTTTCAAGCTATTCACAAATAGCTATTTTAAAAGTGGACACAGTGCAATTTTCACAGTTCCTGGGGGAGGTAAGTTTTTGTTAGTTTTACCAGGTATGTAAGACACTTACAGGGTTCAGTTCTTGGTCCAAGGTAGCCCACCGTTGGGGGTTCAGAGCAACCCCAAAGTTACCACACCAGCAGCTCAGGGCCGGTCAGGTGCAGAGTTCAAAGTGGTGCCCAAACGCATAGGCTAGAATGGAGAGAAGGGGGTGCCCCGGTTCCGGTCTGCTTACAGGTAAGTACCCGCGTCTTGGGAGGGCAGACCAGGGGGGTTTTGTAGGGCACCGGGGGGGACACAAGCCCACACAGAAATTTCACCCTCAGCGGCGCGGGGGCGGCCGGGTGCAGTGTTAGAACAAGCGTCGGGTTCGCAATGTAAGTCAATGAGAGATCAAGGGATCTCTTTAGCGCTGCAGGCAGGCAAGGGGGGGCTTCCTCGGGGAAACCTCCACTTGGGCAAGTGAGAGGGACTCCTGGGGGTCACTTCTGCAGTGAAAGTCCGGTCCTTCAGGTCCTGGGGGCTGCGGGTGCAGGGTCTTTTCCAGGCGTCGGGACTTAGGTTTCAGAGAGTCGCGGTCAGGGGAAGCCTCGGGATTCCCTCTGCAGGCGGCGCTGTGGTGGCTCAGGGGGGACAGGTTTTGGTACTCACAGTCGTAGAGTAGTCCGGGGGTCCTCCCTGAGGTGTTGGTTCTCCACCAGCCGAGTCGGGGTCGCCGGGTGCAGTGTTGCAAGTCTCACGCTTCTTGCGGGGAGATTGCAGGGATCTTTAAAGCTGCTCCTTTGGATAAAGTTGCAGTCTTTTTGGAGCAGGTCCGCTGTCCTCGGGAGTTTCTTGTCGTCGTCGAAGTAGGGCAGTCCTCAGAGGATTCAGAGGTCGCTGGTCCCTTTGGAAGGCGTCGCTGGAGCAGAGTTCTTTGGAAGGCAGGAGACAGGCCGGTGAGTTTCTGGAGCCAAGGCAGTTGTTGTCTTCTGGTCTTCCTCTGCAGGGGTTTTCAGCTAGGCAGTCCTTCTTCTTGTTGTTGCAGGAATCTAAATCTTTAGGTTCAGGGAAGCCCTTAAATACTAAATTTAAGGGCGTGTTTAGGTCTGGGGGGTTAGTAGCCAATGGCTACTAGCCTTGAGGGTGGGTACACCCTCTTTGTGCCTCCTCCCAAGGGGAGGGGGTCACAATCCTAACCCTATTGGGGGAATCCTCCATCTGCAAGATGGAGGATTTCTAAAAGTTAGTCACCTCAGCTCAGGACACCTTAGGGGCTGTCCTGACTGGTCAGTGACTCCTCCTTGTTGCTTTCTTTGTTCCCTCCAACCTTGCCGCCAAAAGTGGGGGCCGTGGCCGGAGGGGGCGGGCAACTCCACTAAGCTGGAGTGCCCTGCTGGGCTGTGACAAAGGGGTGAGCCTTTGAGGCTCACCGCCAGGTTTTACAGCTCCTGCCTGGGGGAGGTGTTAGCATCTCCACCCAGTGCAGGCTTTGTTACTGGCCTCAGAGTGACAAAGGCACTCTCCCCATGGGGCCAGCAACATGTCTCTAGTGTGGCAGGCTGCTGGAACTAGTCAGCCTACACAGACAGTCGGTTAAGTTTCAGGGGGCACCTCTAAGGTGCCCTCTGGGGCGTATTTTGCAATAAAATGTACACTGGCATCAGTGTGCATTTATTGTGCTGAGAAGTTTGATACCAAACTTCCCAGTTTTCAGTGTAGCCATTATGGTGCTGTGGAGTTCGTGTTTGACAAACTCCCAGACCATATACTCTTATGGCTACCCTGCACTTACAATGTCTAAGGTTTTGTTTAGACACTGTAGGGGTACCATGCTCATGCACTGGTACCCTCACCTATGGTATAGTGCACCCTGCGTTAGGGCTGTAAGGCCTGCTAGAGGGGTGACTGACCTATACTTGCATAGGCAGTGAGAGGCTGGCATGGCACCCTGAGGGGAGTGCCATGTCGACTTACTCGTTTTGTTCTCACTAGCACACACAAGCTGGCAAGCAGTGTGTCTGTGCTGAGTGAGAGGTCTCCAGGGTGGCATAAGACATGCTGCAGCCCTTAGAGACCTTCCTTGGCATCAGGGCCCTTGGTACTAGAAGTACCAGTTACAAGGGACTTATCTGGATGCCAGGGTCTGCCAATTGTGGATACAAAAGTACAGGTTAGGGAAAGAACACTGGTGCTTGGGGCCTGGTTAGCAGGCCTCAGCACACTTTCAATTGTAAACATAGCATCAGCAAAGGCAAAAAGTCAGGGGGCAACCATGCCAAGGAGGCATTTCCTTACACAACCCCCCCCCCCCCCCCCCCCCCCCCCCCCCAAACGAAAGAGGATGAGACTAACCTTTCCCAAGAGAGTCTTCATTTTCTAAGTGGAAGAACCTGGAAAGGCCATCTGCATTGGCATGGGCAGTCCCAGGTCTGTGTTCCACTATAAAGTCCATTCCCTGTAGGGAGATAGACCACCTCAACAGTTTAGGATTTTCACCTTTCATTTGCATCAGCCATTTGAGAGGTCTGTGGTCAGTTTGAACTAGGAAGTGAGTCCCAAAGAGGTATGGTCTCAGCTTCTTCAGGGACCAAACCACAGCAAAGGCCTCCCTCTCAATGGCACTCCAACGCTGCTCCCTGGGGAGTAACCTCCTGCTAATGAAAGCAACAGGCTGGTCAAGGCCATCATCATTTGTTTGGGACAAAACTGCCCCTATCCCATGTTCAGAGGCATCTGTCTGCACAATGAACTGCTTAGAATAATCTGGAGCTTTTAGAACTGGTGCTGAGCACATTGCTTGTTTCAGGGTGTCAAAGGCCTGTTGGCATTCCACAGTCCAGTTCACTTTCTTGGGCATTTTCTTGGAGGTGAGTTCAGTGAGGGCTGTCACAATGGATCCATATCCCTTCACAAACCTCCTGTAGTACCCAGTCAAGCCAAGGAATGCCCTGACTTGAGTCTGGGTTTTTGGAGCTACCCAGTCCAGAATAGTCTGGATCTTGGGTTGGAGTGGCTGAACTTGGCCTCCACCTACAAGGTGGCCCAAGTAAACCACAGTTCCCTGCCCTATCTGGCATTTGGATGCCTTGATAGAGAGGCCTGCAGATTGCAGAGCCTTCAAAACCTTCTTCAGGTGGACCAGGTGATCCTGCCAGGTGGAGCTAAAGACCGCAATATCATCAAGATAAGCTGTGCTAAAGGACTCCAGACCAGCAAGGACTTGATTCACCAACCTTTGGAAGGTGGCAGGGGCATTCTTTAAACCAAAGGGCATAACAGTAAACTGATAATGCCCATCAGGTGTGGAGAATGCTGTTTTCTCTTTTGCTCCAGGTGCCATTTTTATTTGCCAGTACCCTGCTGTCAAGTCAAAGGTACTTAAGAATTTGGCAGCACCTAATTTGTCTATGAGCTCATCAGCTCTAGGAATGGGATGAGCATCTGTCTTGGTGACAGAATTGAGCCCTCTGTAGTCCACACAAAACCTCATCTCTTTCTTTCCATCTTTGGTGTGAGGTTTGGGGACTAAGACCACTGGGCTAGCCCAGGGGCTGTCAGAGCGCTCAATTACTCCCAATTCCAGCATCTTGTGGACTTCCACCTTGATGCTTTCCTTAACATGGTCAGACTGTCTAAAAATTTTGTTTTTGACAGGCATGCTGTCTCCTGTGTCCACATCATGGGTACACAGGTGTGTCTGACCAGGGGTTAGGGAGAAGAGTTCAGGAAACTGTTGTAGGACTCTCCTACAATCAGCTTGCTGTTGGCCAGAGAGGGTGTCTGAGTAGATCACTCCATCTACTGAGCCATCTTTTGGGTCTGATGACAGAAGATCAGGGAGAGGTTCACTCTCTGCCTCCTGATCCTCATCTGTTACCATCAACAGATTTACATCAGCCCTGTCATGGAAGAGCTTAAGGCGGTTCACATGGATCACCCTCTTGGGGCTCCTGCTTGTGCCCAGGTCCACCAGGTAGGTGACCTGACTCTTCCTTTCTAGCACTGGGTAAGGGCCACTCCATTTGTCCTGAAGTGCCCTGGGAGCCACAGGCTCCAGAACCCAGACTTTCTGCCCTGGTTGGAACTCAACCATTGCAGCCTTTTGGTCATACCAAAACTTCTGGAGCTGTTGGCTGGCCTCAAGGTTTTTGGTTGCCTTTTCCATGTACTCTGCCATTCTAGAGCGAAGGCCAAGTACATAGTCCACTATGTCTTGTTTAGGCTCATGAAGAGGTCTCTCCTAGCCTTCTTTAACAAGAGCAAGTGGTCCCCTTACAGGGTGACCAAACAGAAGTTCAAAGGGTGAGAATCCTACTCCCTTCTGTGGCACCTCTCTGTAAGCAAAAAGCAGACATGGCAAGAGGACATCCCATCTCCTTTTGAGTTTTTCTGGGAGCCCCATGATCATGCCTTTTAATGTCTTGTTGAATCTCTCAACTAAGCCATTAGTTTGTGGATGGTATGGTATAGTGAATTTGTAAGTCACTCCACACTCATTCCACATGTGTTTTAGGTATGCTGACATGAAGTTGGTACCTCTGTCAGACACCACCTCCTTAGGGAAACCCACTCTGGTAAAGATACCAATGAGGGCCTTGGCTACTGCAGGGGCAGTAGTCGACCTAAGGGGAATAGCTTCAGGATACCTAGTAGCATGATCCACTACTACTAGGATGTACATATTTCCTGAGGCTGTGGGAGGTTCCAGTGGACCCACTATGTCCACACCCACTCTTTCAAAGGGGACCCCCACCACTGGAAGTGGAATGAGGGGGGCCTTTGGGTGCCCACCTGTCTTACCACTGGATTGACAGGTGGGGCAGGAGAGGCAAAACTCCTTAACCTTCTGGGACATATTGGGCCAGTAGAAGTGGTTGACTAACCTCTCCCACGTCTTGGTTTGTCCCAAATGCCCAGCAAGGGGAATATCATGGGCTAAGGTCAGGATAAACTTTCTGAACGACTGAGGCACTACCACTCTCCTAGTGGCACCAGGTTTGGGGTCTCTGGCCTCAGTGTACAGGAGTCCATCTTCCCAATAGACCCTATGTGTTCCATTTTTCTTGCCCTTGGACTCTTCAGCAGCTTGCTGCCTAAGGCCTTCAAGAGAGGGACAGGTTTCTTGTCCCTTACACAGCTCTTCCCTTGAGGGTCCCCCTGGGCCTAAGAGCTCAACCTGATAAGGTTCAAGCTCCAAAGGCTCAGTTCCCTCAGAGGGCAGAACTTCTTCCTGAGAAGAGAGGTTCCCTTTTTCTGACTGTGTTGCAATTGGTTTCCCAACTGACTTTCCTTTTCTCTTGGTAGGCTGGGCCATTTTTCCAGACTCCAGCTCTACTTTTTCACCCCGTGCCTTGCATTGTGCTCTTGTTTTTACACACACCAGTTCAGGGATACCCAGCATGGCTGCATGGGTTTTTAGTTCTACCTCAGCCCATGCTGAGGCCTCCAGGTCATTTCCAAGCAGACAGTCTACTGGGATGTTTGAGGAGACCACCACCTGTTTCAGGCCATTGACCCCTCCCCATTCTAAAGTTACCATTGCCATGGGATGTGCTTTAGTCTGATTGTCAGCGTTGGTGACTGTATACGTTTTTCCAGTCAGGTATTGGCCAGGGGAAACCAGTTTCTCTGTCACCATGGTGACACTGGCACCTGTATCCCTCAGGCCCTCTACACTTGTCCCATTAATAAAGAGCTGCTGCCTGTATTTTTGCATGTTAGGCGGCCAGGCAGCTAGTGTGGCTAAATCCACCCCACCCTCAGAGACTAGAGTAGCTTCAGTGTGGACCCTGATTTGCTCTGGGCACACTGTTGATCCCACTTGGAGACTAGCCCTTCCAGTGTTAGCTGGATTGGAGTTTGGAGTGGAACTTTTCTTGGGACAGGCCTTGTCTCCAGTTTGGTGTCCAGACTGACTACAGTTTCGACACCAGGCCTTTTTGGGATCAAAGTTTTTACCCTTGTACCCAGGATTGTTTTGTGAAGAGGCTCTGGGCCCACCCTCCTGTGCAGGTTTTTGGGGGCCTGTAGAAGACTCTTTACTATTTTTGTTTTTGGCTGTCTCACCACCCTTCCCCTGGGGTGGTTTTGTGACCCCTTTCTTTTGGACACCCTAGTCTTGACCCAATGGTCCGCCTTCTTTCCCAATTCTTGGGGAGAAATTGGTCCTAGGTCTACCAGATGCTGATGCAGTTTATCATTGAAACAATTACTTAACAGGTGTTCTTTCACAAATAAATTGTACAGCCCATCATAATTACTTACACCACTGCCTTGAATCCAACCATCTAGTGTTTTTACTGAGTAGTCTACAAAGTCAACCCAGGTCTGGCTCGAGGTTTTTTGAGCCCCCCTGAATCTAATCCTATACTCCTCAGTGGAGAATCCAAAGCCCTCAATCAGGGTACCCTTCATGAGGTCATAAGATTCTGCATCTTTTCCAGAGAGTGTGAGGAGTCTATCCCTACACTTTCCTGTGAACATTTCCCAAAGGAGAGCACCCCAGTGAGATTTGTTCACTTTTCTGGTTACACAAGCCCTCTCAAAAGCTGTGAACCATTTGGTGATGTCATCACCATCTTCATATTTAGTTACAATCCCTTTAGGGATTTTCAACATGTCAGGAGAATCTCTGACCCTATTTATGTTGCTGCCACCATTGATGGGTCCTAGGCCCATCTCTTGTCTTTCCCTCTCTATGGCTAGGATCTGTCTTTCCAAAGCCAATCTTTTGGCCATCCTGGCTAACTGGATGTCCTCTTCACTGGAGTTATCCTCAGTGATTTCAGAGTTGTTGGTCCCTCCTGTGAGGGAACCAGCATCTCTGACTATTATTTGTGGAGTCAGGGCTTGAGAAGCCCTGCTCTCCCTAAGTAGGACTGGAGGGGGGGAATTTCCCTCCAAGTCACTATCTTCATCCTCTGAGTTGCCATCCTCAGAGGGGTTGGCCTTTTCAAACTCTGCCAAAAGCACCTGGAGCTGTACTTTGGTAGGTTTGGGGCCCATTGCTATTTTCTTTAGTTTACAGAGTGACCTTAGCTCTCTCATCTGTAGATGGAGGTAAGGTGTGGTGTCGAGTTCCACCACAGTCACATCTGTGCTAGACATTTTGCTTCTAAAAGTTGGAATACTTTTTAAGAATCTAAAACTGGTTCTAGAATCTAATTCAAACTTTTACAAACTTTTAAACTCTAAAAGAAATGCTAAACAGGATCTAACACAAGGCCCTAGCAGGTCTTTTAAGAATTTTAGAAAACTTTTCAAATTGCAAAAAATCAATTTCTAATGACAATTTTGGAATTTGTCGTGTGATCAGGTATTGGCTGAGTAGTCCAGCAAATGCAAAGTCTTGTATCCCACCGCTGATCCACCAATGTAGGAAGTTGGCTCTGTATGTGCTATTTCAAAGTAAGGAATAGCATGCAGGGAGTCCAAGGGTTCCCCTTAGAGGTAAAATAGTGGTAAAAATAGATAATACTAATGCTCTATTTTGTGGTAGTGTGGTCGAGCAGTAGGCTTATCCAAGGAGTAGTGTTAAGCATTTGTTGTACATACACAAGGACAATAAATGAGGTACACACACTCAGAGACAAATCCAGCCAATAGGTTTTGTTATAGAAAAATATCTTTTCTTAGTTTATTTTAAGAACCACAGGTTCAAATTTAACATGTAATCTCTTGTTTGAAAGGTATTGCAGGTAAGTACATTAGGAACTTTGAATCATTTCAATTGCATGTATACTTTTCAAGTTATTCACAAATAGCTATTTTAAAAGTGGACACCGTGCAATTTTCACAGTTCCTGGGGGAGGTAAGTTTTTGTTAGTTTTACCAGGTAAGTAAGACACTTACAGGGTTCAGTTCTTGGTCCAAGGTAGCCCACCGTTGGGGGTTCAGAGCAACCCCAAAGTTACCACACCAGCAGCTCAGGGCCGGTCAGGTGCAGAGTTCAAAGTGGTGCCCAAACGCATAGGCTAGAATGGAGAGAAGGGGGTGCCCCGGTTCCGGTCTGCTTACAGGTAAGTACCCGCGTCTTGGGAGGGCAGACCAGGGGGGTTTTGTAGGGCACCGGGGGGGACACAAGCCCACACAGAAATTTCACCCTCAGCAGCGCGGGGGCGGCCGGGTGCAGTGTTAGAACAAGCGTCGGGTTTGCAATGTAAGTCAATGAGAGATCAAGGGATCTCTTTAGCGCTGCAGGCAGGCAAGGGGGGGGCTTCCTCGGGGAAACCTCCACTTGGGCAAGGGAGAGGGACTCCTGGGGGTCACTTCTGCAGTGAAAGTCCGGACCTTCAGGTCCTGGGGGCTGCGGGTGCAGGGTCTTTTCCAGGCGTCGGGACTTAGGTTTCAGAGAGTCGCGGTCAGGGGAAGCCTCGGGATTCCCTCTGCAGGCGGCGCTGTGGGGGCTCAGGGGGGACAGGTTTTGGTACTCACAGTCGTAGAGTAGTCCGGGGGTCCTCCCTGAGGTGTTGGTTCTCCACCAGCCGAGTCGGGGTCGCCGGGTGCAGTGTTGCAAGTCTCACGCTTCTTGCGGGGAGATTGCAGGGATCTTTAAAGCTGCTCCTTTGGATAAAGTTGCAGTCTTTTTGGAGCAGGTCCGCTGTCCTCGGGAGTTTCTTGTCGTCGTCGAAGTAGGGCAGTCCTCAGAGGATTCAGAGGTCGCTGGTCCCTTTGGAAGGCGTCGCTGGAGCAGAGTTCTTTGGAAGGCAGGAGACAGGCCGGTGAGTTTCTGGAGCCAAGGCAGTTGTTGTCTTCTGGTCTTCCTCTGCAGGGGTTTTCAGCTAGGCAGTCCTTCTTCTTCTTGTTGTTGCAGGAATCTAAATCTTTAGGTTCAGGGAAGCCCTTAAATACTAAATTTAAGGGCGTGTTTAGGTCTGGGGGGTTAGTAGCCAATGGCTACTAGCCCTGAGGGTGGGTACACCCTCTTTGTGCCTCCTCCCAAGGGGAGGGGGTCACAATCCTAACTCTATTGGGGGAATCCTCCATCTGCAAGATGGAGGATTTCTAAAAGTTAGAGTAACCTCAGCTCAGGACACCTTAGGGGCTGTCCTGACTGGTCAGTGACTCCTCCTTGTTGCTTTCTTTGTTCCCTCCAACCTTGCCGCCAAAAGTGGGGGCCGTGGCCGGAGGGGGCGGGCAACTCCACTAAGCTGGAGTGCCCTGCTGGGCTGTGACAAAGGGGTGAGCCTTTGAGGCTCACCGCCAGGTTTTACAGCTCCTGCCTGGGGGAGGTGTTAGCATCTCCACCCAGTGCAGGCTTTGTTACTGGCCTCAGAGTGACAAAGGCACTCTCCCCATGGGGCCAGCAACATGTCTCTAGTGTGGCAGGCTGCTGGAACTAGTCCGCCTACACAGACAGTCGGTTAAGTTTCAGGGGGCACCTCTAAGGTGCCCTCTGGGGTGTATTTTGCAATAAAATGTACACTGGCATCAGTGTGCATTTATTGTGCTGAGAAGTTTGATACCAAACTTCCCAGTTTTCAGTGTAGCCATTATGGTGCTGTGGAGTTCGTGTTTGACAAACTCCCAGACCATATACTCTTATGGCTACCCTGCACTTACAATGTCTAAGGTTTTGTTTAGACACTGTAGGGGTACCATGCTCATGCACTGGTACCCTCACCTATGGTATAGTGCACCCTGCGTTAGGGCTGTAAGGCCTGCTAGAGGGGTGACTGACCTATACTTGCATAGGCAGTGAGAGGCTGGCATGGCACCCTGAGGGGAGTGCCATGTCGACTTACTCGTTTTGTTCTCACTAGCACACACAAGCTGGCAAGCAGTGTGTCTGTGCTGAGTGAGAGGTCTCCAGGGTGGCATAAGACATGCTGCAGCCCTTAGAGACCTTCCTTGGCATCAGGGCCCTTGGTACTAGAAGTACCAGTTACAAGGGACTTATCTGGATGCCAGGGTCTGCCAATTGTGGATACAAAAGTACAGGTTAGGGAAAGAACACTGGTGCTGGGGCCTGGTTAGCAGGCCTCAGCACACTTTCAATTGTAAACATAGCATCAGCAAAGGCAAAAAGTCAGGGGGCAACCATGCCAAGGAGGCATTTCCTTACATTTGGTAAATCAGTACTGTAAGAAAATGCCTCCTTGGCATGGTTACCCCCTGACTTTTTGCCTTTGATTCTTTTTTTTTTTTTTCCTTTTTTTAATTCTTTTTTTTATTATTTTTATCTTGGAAAGGGATCATACAACAAATACCTATGAAAAAACGAAACAAGTTCAAACCTGCGGGGGATAGACTTTTGGGAGAAAAATTTCCATCACTTAAATGGTAACATACTATTTTGATTTAAACATTTAATCATTATGACCCAAAATCCAGTCCTGAAATGCCCCCCATATGGACTTCCCTTTCCTCCTAGCCTGTTTCCCTTTACGTTCATACAATGCTATCTCCAAATAATATAGAGACAATAATCTGGCCAGCCATTGCTGCCAGGACGGAGGTCAAACGTTAAGCCAAGCAGATGATATACACAGTCGGTATACTGCCGAAGCCACAAAAATAAATGCTCTATGTAGATTATCCGTTTCACCACTAACCCCGAAGACCATCGTCTCGGGGGTAAGAACTAGATCATATCCCAAAACTTCTTTCAATACAGATTGAATGCCCTCCCTCAAAGCCTTTAATTCCCCGCATGTAGCCATCATGTGTACAATATCTGTTCCATACATCCCACATCTTGAACAGCTTGTTCCCGATAAGCTGCCCCATTTAACAAGATGAGCTGGAGTATGATACAGATCAAACATGGTCTTATAATGTTGCGCTTGGAGGGAGGAGGAAAGTAGGATAGTGTCCCAATTCTAATGACCTTAAAAAGATCTTACTCCCATCTTCCAGTTTCTTGTTCCACTTTTCACTATTCTTCTCTAGGTCATCCGGCTGTTCTGCCATTAGTAATCGGTAAATTGACCTAATTGATATATTAGGATTAGCCAAAATATCGTCCAGTAATTGATCACTTCTAAATCCCTGCACACCTCCTGTTTTCTTTACAAGAAAATCTCGTATCTGTAAGTATTTAAAAAAATCCCTACGCTCTACACCATAGCACTTCTGTAAATCACCAAATGCCTTGACCCCAAAATTATCAAAGAGATTCCCGAGCCTCACTATACCTACAGAGGCCCAGCTTGCCATACATTTATCCTTAAATATTTCAGGGAGCAATGGGTTCTTTTCAATCATGGTATAGCAATTATATCTGCCAAATCCTTTCTTTTTATACCATGACCGCCAGCACTTATAAGCCGCCTCCAATACCTTATATCGAGTTTTCTTGTAGTACCCGGGCTCGTGAAATGTTACCAGACTCCCATTAGCTACTGCTCCTATCTGCAGCTCCTATATGTTAGGACAATCCTCTTCCGGAGTCCCTTCTTTCTTAGAGCCCCATAAAGGGCATATACTGAAAAGCTGCTGCCATTTGGTATAATTTTATATTTGGTAAGGACCAACCCCCTCTTTCTTGAGAAAGAGACATGAATTTACTTGCTCTTCTACACTTGCCTTATGCCCAGATGAATCTCATAACCACTCTATCTCTTTGAATCTGGGATTAGTGAAGCTCAGCGGTATAGCCCGAAACAAATACAGCAGCTTGGAGAGGAAAATCATTTTTACCATATTACACCTTCCCATAATAGTTAGATGTAGATTATTCCATCTGCACATATCTTGTCTTGCTTTAGCAAGTATGGGATCCAGATTTAAATTAACAATTTCTCCTACTTGTGGCGTAATATCTATACCCAGATATACTGCGTGGTCCACCCTTCGGGTATCCTGAGTGTCTGTATATTGATTAATCAATATCTGCGTTTTAGCTCTGTTTAGGAGATATCCAGAAAATCTTCTGAATTTCATTGATACCTTTTCAACCTCTCTCAATGCCGGGTCAGGGGTGGGAGTTAATATAGCTAAATCATCTGCATAAGCTAAAACTTTTGTATCCCATCCCTGCCTATGAATCGGTGGAATCTTGTTATTTTCTTCGATCTGTCTGAGCAAGGGATCAATATATACAGCAAACAGGAGCGGAGAACATGGACATCCCTGTCTAGTACCTCTCTTAACCTGAACATTCTCCGATTGTCCCCCCCATTAGTTGAATTTTCACTACCGGTGATCTATATAGGGCCCTTATTGCTGCGATAAATTTCTTCCCTAGCCCATAATGCTCCATTGCATGCCATAAATACTTCCAGTTCACCCGATCGAATGCCTTTTCTGCATCTAATAATGCGACTGCCATCGGCTCCTCAGCCACTTCCGTAGCGTCCAAGAGTGCAATAACCCTTCGAATATGATCAGTGGCATCCCTTCCTGGGACAAACCCGTGCTGTCTAGGGAGGACTATCTTCCTAATCACCCGAGATAATCGAGCGGCTAATATCTTTGAATATATTTTAGTGTTGCTATTGATTAGTGTAATTGGCCGGTATGACGCCGGGTTTGATGGGGGTTTCCCTTTCTTCAAAAACATTACTACATTAGCCATATCCCACGACGGAGGGATTGCCCCTCCATTCTGTACCTGAATAAACAGCTCTATCATTACCGGAAGCAATATAGCTTTAAACGTTTTATAAAACTCTAAAGGAATTGAATCGGGGCCTGTGGCTTTTCCAGTGGCTAAATCACCCAATGCTTTGTCAATTTCCGAGATATCTATCTGTTCCCCTAGATATAAAATATCACTCTCCGGTATTTTATCCCCTTTAATGGGGCTTAAAAATTTAAACATTTCTTCCTCTGAAAATATAAATGTGTCATCATATAATTCCGTATAGTATCTGTGGAAAACCTGCCTAATTCCATCCACATCTACCACTGTTTGTCCTTGCCAATCTTTAATCTCTCTAATAATCCCGGATGCTATTTTCTGGCTTGCCCGTATTGCTAATAAACGCCCGGATTTTTCTCCGTACTCATACCCTTGTGAGCGTTGCGCTAGATATTTCTCTGCTATTCTTTGGGTCATAGTCTCATTAATTACTGCTTTAGCTATAACAACTTCCTCCTGAGCCCTTTTTATATCACCCCCAGTTTCTATCGCAATAACCAACTGTCTTTCTAGCACCCTTAGTTTCGTTTGAAAATCTTTTATTTTGCTTTGGGTATTTTTTTGCTTTTTAATGCTGAAACTCAATGTTTCACCTCGTATTCCAGCTTTTAAAGTATCCCAAACTATCTCTACCGGAGCTGTCCCTTGGTTGAACCCCAAGATTTCAGCTATCCACTTGCTCATATATGTGCAATATTCCGGGTCCTTAAGAAGCCCTCTTTCGAATGTCCATCTCCTAACCTTTGGTTCTAACCCATCCCATCCAATTCCAATTCTAGTACTAAGGGATTATGATCTGATACAACCCGTGGATATGACTCCATCCTACCCCGGTTCAATAATACAGGAGAGATCAAAAAGTAATCAAGTCGTGCTAATTTCGCATGAGGGGACGAATAATAGGTATATCCAGGGTCTGGCTTGCATAATCTCACCCATGCATCCACTAATCCTAGTTCTTTCTGAATAGCGACCATTGCATTATATACTCGAGGTTTACGCCCCTGGTACTTCTTCGTAGGCGCTAAAACATCCTGTAATCCCTCCCAAGAACCATTAAAGTTGCAGTCACCACATAGAATATACGGGGGAGCCCATCCTGTTAGTTCTATAGCAAGAGTATCTAAAACTATTGGATCATCCGTAACTGCCCCATATAAAGAGCATAGTGTAAAGCTACCATACCCATAACTACATTCTACAATTACCCATCTCCCTCCCCTATCCGCCTTCTGCCTAATAAAATTTAATTTATTAGTCCGATCTAATATCACCACCCCTTTAGTTCTAGCCTCTTGTTCTGACCGAGTGTAGGAAGTTGGCTCTGTATGTGCTATTTCAAAGTAAGGAATAGCATGCACAGAGTCCAAGGGTTCCCCTTAGAGGTAAAATAGTGGTAAAAATAGATAATACTAATGCTCTATTTTGTGGTAGTGTGGTCGAGCAGTAGGCTTATCCAAGGAGTAGTGTTAAGCATTTGTTGTACATACACATAGACAATAAATGAGGTACACACACTCAGAGACAAATCCAGCCAATAGGTTTTTATATAGAAAAATATCTTTTCTTAGTTTATTTTAAGAACCACAGGTTCAAATTCTACATGTAATAGCTCATTCGAAAGGTATTGCAGGTAAGTACTTTAGGAACTTCAAATCATCAAAATTGCATGTATACTTTTCAAGTTATTGACAAATAGCTGTTTTAAAAGTGGACACTTAGTGCAATTTTCACAGTTCCTAGGGGAGGTAAGTTTTGATTAGTTTTACCAGGTAAGTAAGACGCTTACAGGGTTCAGTTCTTGGTCCAAGGTAGCCCACCGTTGGGGGTTCAGAGCAACCCCAAAGTCACCACACCAGCAGCTCAGGGCCGGTCAGGTGCAGAGTTCAAAGTGGTGCCCAAAACACATAGGCTAGAATGGAGAGAAGGGGGTGCCCCGGTTCCGGTCTGCTTGCAGGTAAGTACCCGCGTCTTCGGAGGGCAGACCAGGGGGGTTTTGTAGGGCACCGGGGGGGACACAAGTCCACACAGAAATTTCACCCTCAGCGGCGCGGGGGCGGCCGGGTGCAGTGTAGAAACAAGCGTCGGGTTCGCAATGTTAGTCTATGAGAGATCTCGGGATCTCTTCAGCGCTGCAGGCAGGCAAGGGGGGGATTCCTCGGGGAAACCTCCACTTGGGCAAGGGAGAGGGACTCCTGGGGGTCACTTCTCCAGTGAAAGTCCGGTCCTTCAGGTCCTGGGGGCTGCGGGTGCAGGGTCTCTCCCAGGCGTCGGGACTTTAGGTTCAAAGAGTCGCGGTCAGGGGAAGCCTCGGGATTCCCTCTGCAGGCGGCGCTGTGGGGGCTCAGGGGGGACAGGTTTTGGTACTCACAGTATCAGAGTAGTCCTGGGGTCCCTCCTGAGGCGTCGGATCTCCACCAGTCGAGTCGGGGTCGCCGGGTGCAGTGTTGCAAGTCTCACGCTTCTTGCGGGGAGCTTGCAGGGTTCTTTAAAGCTGCTGGAAACAAAGTTGCAGCTTTTCTTGGAGCAGGTCCGCTGTCCTCGGGAGTTTCTTGTCTTTTCGAAGCAGGGGCAGTCCTCAGAGGGTGTCGAGGTCGCTGGTCCCTTCGGAAGGCGTCGCTGGAGCAGGATCTTTGGAAGGCAGGAGACAGGCCGGTGAGTTTCTGGAGCCAAGGCAGTTGTCGTCTTCTGGTCTTCCGCTGCAGGGGTTTTCAGCTGGGCAGTCCTTCTTCTTGTTGCAGGAATCTAATTTTCTAGGGTTCAGGGTAGCCCTTAAATACTAAATTTAAGGGCGTGTTTAGGTCTGGGGGGTTAGTAGCCAATGGCTACTAGCCCTGAGGGTGGGTACACCCTCTTTGTGCCTCCTCCCAAGGGGAGGGGGTCACAATCCTAACCCTATTGGGGGAATCCTCCATCTGCAAGATGGAGGATTTCTAAAAGTTAGAATCACCTCAGCTCAGGACACCTTAGGGGCTGTCCTGACTGGCCAGTGACTCCTCCTTGTTATTCTCATTATTTTCTCCGGCCTTGCCGCCAAAAGTGGGGCCTGGCCGGAGGGGGCGGGCAACTCCACTAGCTGGAGTGTCCTGCTGGGTTGGCACAAAGGAGGTGAGCCTTTGAGGCTCACCGCCAGGTGTGACAATTCCTGCCTGGGAGAGGTGTTAGCATCTCCACCCAGTGCAGGCTTTGTTACTGGCCTCAGAGTGACAAAGGCACTCTCCCCATGGGGCCAGCAACATGTCTCGGTTTGTGGCAGGCTGCTAAAACTAGTCAGCCTACACAGATAGTCGGTTAAGTTTCAGGGGGCACCTCTAAGGTGCCCTCTGTGGTGTATTTTACAATAAAATGTACACTGGCATCAGTGTGCATTTATTGTGCTGAGAAGTTTGATACCAAACTTCCCAGTTTTCAGTGTAGCCATTATGGTGCTGTGGAGTTCGTGTTTGACAGACTCCCAGACCATATACTCTTATGGCTACCCTGCACTTACAATGTCTAAGGTTTTGTTTAGACACTGTAGGGGTACCATGCTCATGCACTGGTACCCTCACCTATGGTATAGTGCACCCTGCCTTAGGGCTGTAAGGCCTGCTAGAGGGGTGTCTTACCTATACTGCATAGGCAGTGAGAGGCTGGCATGGCACCCTGAGGGGAGTGCCATGTCGACTTACTCGTTTTGTCCTCACTAGCACACACAAGCTGGTAAGCAGTGTGTCTGTGCTGAGTGAGAGGTCTCCAGGGTGGCATAAGACATGCTGCAGCCCTTAGAGACCTTCCTGGGCATCAGGGCCCTTGGTACTAGAAGTACCAGTTACAAGGGACTTATCTGGATGCCAGGGTCTGCCAATTGTGGGTACAAAAGTACAGGTTAGGGAAAGAACACTGGTGCTGGGGCCTGGTTAGCAGGCCTCAGCACACTTTCAATTGTAAACATAGCATCAGCAAAGGCAAAAAGTCAGGGGGCAACCATGCCAAGGAGGCATTTCCTTACACCGAGCAATTACTTTCATACCGAGTATACCCAGAATTCTGGCATTTTTATATTCCACATGTCTCCTGTAAACAGTAGATGTCCGCCTTACAAGTTTTTAGTTCCTCCGCTACTCTACTTCTTTTACGAGGGTCATTTAACCCACATATATTAATTGAAGCGATTCGGAGCCTAGCCATTTACTATTTTTGGTTTCCTTTCTTCTTTTTACTCTCCCAGATTTTTGTATCTAACTGCACTTTCTCTTGAATTTTCCTCTCGATTTGTTCCCCCCCTTCAATTTTACTCTGCCCCTGCTTCTGTTGCTTTCCTTGTTGCATTCCTACTTCCATTCCTTTCCATTTTACTCCCTCGTTTTCTGTCCCTTCCCCCCCCTTTCCTCCCCTCCTTCTCCTCATCCCCAATCCCTCCCTCATTCCCCACCCCCATCCTCTGCCTCTCCTCCCTCCCCAGACCAGTCTCTTCCATCCCCCTCCCCCGTTACCTTCCTCCCCAAGACTGGCCCCCCACCCTGTAGAGCAATCAGACCATTCATGGCCTGAGTATTGGCGTCGTGTACGTGCGGACCCACCCATCAGTTACCGGAGCACTTTTGCTTTCCGAATAACTCTATTTCGCTATCTGACCCCCATCACGTATTCTTTTGCTTTAATTTCCGAAGTAAATACTTCTGTTCTCCCATTCAATATTATTTTAAGGTGAGCAGGGGCCAGCAGATACGCCTCCCCACCTTTTATCTAAGACCGGTTTAATAAGTTGTCGGAGCCGCCATCTCCGTTCAACAGTGGCATGACAGAAATCAGGGCGGGTGAAAAAAGTTACCCCATCCACAGTACGAGGGGTATTTGGACGGGTTTTATCCAATATCTCCTGTCGCAATAAATAATTCCCAAAATAAACTAAAACTGCTCTGGGATATTTAGAGTCTGCACGTTGAGCCCCCTCCCGCCGATTTAGCGGAAACCTGTGCACCCGCTGCAATTCATTCTCCCAGTTCCAGTTCCCCAATTCTGGGAAAGCACCACGCAAAAAGTTAATCATATATGTCCGTATATTGCTTCCTTCTAGCCCTTCCGGTATGCCCAAAATTCGGAGATTATTCCTTCTTTGTCTATTCTCAATCTTCCAACTTCCACATTACATCCGTCAGTTGTTCGTCTCTCATAGTGTTCTGTTCTTTAAGATTAACAACATCCTCCTCAACCGCCATGATCCTTTCTTCCATTGAAGACAGCTTAGTCTCGATTTCTGTGCATGATTTTGCAACTTTGCGAACTGTTCCCTGTAGTCTTTTTGTAGCAATCCTTGCACGTCGACTTTCAATCCTTGTTTCTGTTTGCAACTCTTTGATTGAGCTGTAAATTGACTGCAGCATTCCTGCCTCGGCCCCTATTGCAGATGGGCTATAGGTGGGGGGACCTGTGTCTGTTTCCTTATTGCCGTTTGCTGAGCCCTGGTTAGTTATAGACAAAGAATCCGCAAGTCCAATGCCAGAATAGTCCCATTTTAAAGTCCTACTACCCGTAGATGGCGGGTTTCCTGGAGACCCCTGGGAGCAAGATCGTGTTTTGACCGATTTCCGGTGTTGACGCAGCTGTTGCACTGTGGGTTCATTACTTGAAGTTTTGTCTTCAGTCTCTGATGTTTCACTATCCTCAGACCCCCCAAGACTGTGATCGCCACTGCTGAGATCGGACTCTTCTGTCAGAGAGTAAAATTTATCACTATTGTCCCTGCCCCATTCCACAGATTGGGGGTCTTTTCCTACTATTTTGCCCACATTTTTAGTATTTGCCAGAGCCTTGTGTGAGTTCTCTCCTTCTGTTGCAGGTCTTAATATAAATACTCCTCCTTCCCCATCCTGATGTTCCAATCGCTCAAACCGGTCATATTGTTGTGCTTGAGGCTGTTTATTTTCGGTAGAAGAGCCAAGCTCCTTCCCTCTTGTCTCCGTATGGTTGTCTTCCAACTCTGGCATACTCTCCATGCCTTGTCTAAAGTTCACAGGGGGATCGTTGTTCATAGTACACCCCTTTATACTGCCGATGCTCGGAAGAGATTCTGTCCCTACCATATTACTTTCAGAGGGGGGGATTATATGTGCAGGCCGTATATCCTGTGCTCCCCCTGCCAGAAACGTCATAATAGTAGATTGGCTTTTGCCCTTAACCTTGATTTCCGTCGGGGGGCACCTCTCCCCAAACTCAACATATTTTCCACAGCTGGTTTAGCTACAACTGCCGTTAGGCGTTTGTTTGCTCCCGTTAGCTCTCCTTTACCTCGACCAACCCGTGTCACTTTCACTCCTTCAGTCTTTTCTCCAAGATTACGGGTGGGTTTGGGTGGCATCTTGACTTTCAATTTATGTGACAGCAGCCTAAATAGTCCTATTACCCCAGTCGACACTGAGGCTGCATCTGCAATAATTTGTTTTGTCAGGTTTTTCAAAAGCCATAAGGGGGTATATAAATACAGACTTGGGTTATCTTGTGGGCCTAATGGCAACATCAGAGGTCTCCTCAGAGGTCTCAGATTTTAGTTCTCCCCCTTTTTTTTTTTTTTTTTTTTTGTTTTACCTCTCCCCTCTGTCCACTGTCCACCGCTTTTCTCTCTCCCCCTCCTTTTTTTTTTTCTTTTTTTTTTCTCCCTTTTTCCCTTCCGTCCCTTCTACAAAGCGAGAGGTGGAGATATATCAAGGTGACATTAGATGGTAGGGACGATATCAATTTTCTAGAATCACAGTACTTTTAGCGAAGATTCTTCCCCCTATTTTTTTCCGTCCATTTTTTACCAAAAAGCCCCAGCTTGGTTACCTGCAGAAATTAGGTACACCGGGCTCTCCTCCTGTCTGCTTTCTCCTGCTTTTCACCGGGCTCTTCTCCTGTCTGCTTTCTCCTGTGTTTCTTCTGATGATTTGCCAGTCCTTCAGCCCTGCTCACCCCTCTTCTCCTCTAGGTGAAAGCAGAGTTTAATCCTGAAAGTTTTTTCACCTTAATCCTTACCACTGCTGCTATAGGTCTCCAGGAGGACTTTCAACCCCATACTGCCTAAGGGGTCACGTGCTTCTTTTGTAAAAATCTGTCTCCAATGTTTATGTGGCGCTAGGCAGCCTTGCCCGAGCGCCGCTGAGTCTGTACAGCCTGAAGCCCCCCAAGAGTGCAGGCTCCTCACTTCCTCCACGCAGGGGGGGGGGGGGGGGGGAAACGGGCCGAATTCGGCCTATTTCTGCCGCTTGTTCGGCCGCTCCACCGCGGGCCGCGACACCTTCAGTCCCCCCGGTAGGCAAAACTGTAGGAGGAAAACACGGGCCGAATTCGGCATAATCTGCCGGTTGTTCGGCCGCTCAGCTGCGGCCGCCGCTGTATCTTCAGCTCTCCTGGTGGGCGGGACTGCGGAAACGCAGTTACGCCGACGCCATGCTTGCTCCTCGTTCGTCCACCGCCTTTGCTGATTCTATGTTTTGATTTGAAAGTGTGCTGAGGCCTGCTAACCAGGCCCCCGCACCAGTGTTCTTTCCCTAACCTGTACTTTCGTTTCCACAATTGGCACACCCTGGCATCCAGGTAAGTCCCTTGTAACTGGTACCCCTGGTACCAAGGGCCCTGATGCCAGGGAAGGTCTCTAAGGGCTGCAGCATATCTTATGCCACCCTGGGGACCCCTCACTCAGCACAGACACACTGCTTGCCAGCTTGTGTGTGCTAGTGAGGACAAAACGAGTAAGTCGACATGGCATTCCCCTCAGGGTGCCATGCCAACCTCACACTGCCTATGCAGTATAGATAAGTCACCCCTCTAGCAGGCCTTACAGCCCTAAGGCAGGGTGCACTATACCATAGGTGAGGGCACCAGTGCATGAGCACTGTGCCCCTACAGTGTCTAAGCAAAACCTTAGACATTGTAAGTGCAGGGTAGCCATAAGAGTATATGGTCTGGGAGTCTGTCCAACACGAACTCCACAGCACCATAATGGCTACACTGAAAACTGGGAAGTTTGGTATCAAACTTCTCAGCACAATAAATGCACACTGATGCCAGTGTACATTTTATTGTAACATACACCCCAGAGGGCACCTTAGAGGTGCCCCCTGAAACCTTAACCAACTACCCGTGTAGGCTGACTGGTTTTAGCAGCCTGCCACACTTGAGACATGTTGCTGGCCACATGGGGAGAGTGCCTTTGTCACTCTGTGGCTAGTAACAAAGCCTGCACTGGGTGTAGATGCTTATCACCTCCCCCTTGCAGGAGCTGTAACACCTGGCGGTGAGCCTCAAAGGCTCACCCCCTTTGTTATAGCACCACAGGGCATTCCAGCTAGTGGAGTTGCCTGCCCCCTCCGGCCACGGCCCCACTTTTGGCGGCAAGGCCGGAGGAGATAATGAGAAAAACAAGGAGGAGTCACTGGCCAGTCAGGACAGCCCCTAAGGCAACCTGAGCTGAAGTGACTGACTTTTAGGAATCCTCCATCTTGCAGATGGAGGATCCCCCCCAATAGGGATAGGAATGTGACCCCCCCTCCCCTTGGGAGGAGGCACAAAGAGGGTGTACCCACCCTCGGGGCTAGTAGCCATTGGCTACTAACCCCCCAGACCTAAACACGCCCTTAAATTTAGTATTTAAGGGCTCCTCTGAACCTAGGAACTCAGATTCCTTCAACCTAAGAGGACTGCTAAGCTGAAAAACCCTGCAGAAAAGACGGAGACACCAACTGCTTTGGCCCCAGCTCTACCGGCCTGTCTCCCGCCCTTCTGAAGAAACTGCTCCAGCGACGCTCTCCCCAGGGACCAGCGACCTCTGAATCCTCCGAGGACTACCCTGCTCTAGAAGGACCAAGAAACTCCAGAGAACAGCGGCCCTGTTCACCAAAGACTGCAACTTTGTTTCCAAAGGAGCAACTTCAAGACAACTGCGTTTCCTGCCGGAAGCGTGAGACTTGCTACTCTGCACCTGACGCCCCCGGCTCGACTTGTGGAGAAACACTTCAGGGAGGACTCCCCGGCGACTCCAAGACTGTGAGTAACCAGAGTTGCGCCCCCCCGAGCCCCCACAGCGACGCCTGCAGAGGGAATCCAGAGGCTCCCCCTGACCGCGACTGCCTGACTCCCAGATCCTGACGCCTGGAAAAGACTCCGCACCCGCAGCCCCCAGGACCTGAAGGATCGGAACTCCAGTGCAGGAGTGACCCCCCAGGAGGCCCTCTCCCTTGCCCAGGTGGTGGCTACCCCGAGGAGCCCCCCCCGCCTGCCTGCATCGCTGAAGAGACCTCTTGGTCTCCCATTGATTTCCATTGGAAACCTGACATGTGTTTGCACACTGCACCCGGCCGCCCCGTGCTGCTGAGGGTGTACTTTCTGTGCTAACTTGTGTCGCGAAGACGCGTGTTCTTACCTGCTGGCAGACTGGAACCGGGGCACCCCCTTCTCCATTGAAGCCTATGTGTTTGGGGCACCACTTTGAACTCTGCACCTGACCGGCCCTGAGCTGCTGGTGTGGTAACTTTCAGGTTGCTCTGAACCCCCAACGGTGGTCTACTTTGGACCCAAACTTGAACCCCGTAGGTGGTTTACTTACCTGCAAGAACTAACAATTACTTACCTCCCCTAGGAACTGTGAAAACTGCACTGTCTAGTTTTAAAATAGCTATATGTGTTTTATTTGAAAAGTATATATGCTATTGTGATTATTCAAAGTTCTTAAAGTACTTACCTGCAATACCTTTCATGCAAAGTATTACATGTAGAATTTGAACCTGTGGTTCTTAAAATAAACTAAGAAAATATATTTTTCTATACAAAAACCTATTGGCCTAGAATTGTCTCGGAGTGTGTGTTCCTCATTTGTTGCCTGTGTGTGTACAACAAATGCTTAACACTACTCCTTTGATAAGCCTACTGCTCGACCACACTACCACAAAATAGAGCATTAGTATTATCTCTTTTTGCCACTATCTTACCTCTAAGGGGAACCCTTGGACTCTGTGCATACTATTCCTTACTTTGAAATAGTGCATACAGAGCCAACTTCCTACAAGTACTATGTAAGTTAAATAGTCTCTGGTCAGATGATGTTCAAAATGTGGTCTGTGTGACACAGAGCCAGAATGTATATAGCAGTATGAGGTATAAACCTAACCTCCATTCAGTAGGACTTGCTGTCCGAGATTTCCATACAAAGTCTACAAGCGGAGTATCTGGTAGGACTGAGGGGGGGGGTGTTCCATAGGTGTGACCGCCTACTACATCGAGTGCGAATGTGTCTGCTGCAGAGAACTTATCAATTTACTGTGAATTAAATAAATGGAAATGTTCTCAAATTGATATTTAAAAAAGTGCATCATAGGGCAGTAAACATTTGCAATTATTCTTCTTACCTCACTAAAGAGGAGAAGGCCCATTCTTGTTCGTAATGTTTCTCTTCACCCTCATGCATATACAAATTACAGAGAAAAGGTAGACCATATTCTCTGTGCATGTTAGGGCATTTTCTAAATAAGCAAGGGGAGATTTAGCAACAGTCTGAAGTTGAGTAGTAAAAATTCAAGAGGACTGCACACCAAAGCTCCTTATAATAATAAATTGACATGACCTTTGTTTTGAAATCAAAAATGTTTATTATGCTGAAATAAAGGACGTTCAAGCCATATTAAATATCTTAATTCATGTAATGCATTCAGAAAGGAATACACGGAACGATTAACCAATTGCCCATATGTATTACTGGATCGTTAGAAATATTTGACGCTTCGGAGTTTTGTGCATGGTCACTTGCCACCCATTTAGTTGCATCATAAGTGGCAGATTTTAACAAAATAGATTTTTGCTCCGATGGATGAAAGATACTTGCAGTGATGCACAAAGGTTGCCAAATATTGCTTTTCACTTTGCAAGTTACGTTGTCACCTTTCAGCTGTTGATTATTGGATTCAGGCATTTTAAAGATGTCATAGTGGTGTTTGAGGAACTAAAGCAAGTGTTTTTTGACTGTAGGAAACACAAACTTCGTAATTTTTATGTGACTGGGAGGAAAGAATGACTCCTAATTCTTCAAAATATTTTAACACCTCGTTAAATGCGTATTTATAATAAACCCTAGTTTTTTCAAGATAGTGTTCTGAGTTTTGAAGAATTTTTCATCTTTTTATAGTTTGATACTGCTGCTGAATATTCTGTATCTATATGTTCGATGGCATGTGAAGCTGCATATACACATGCTTTGCACATCCCGTCATCTAGTGTTGGGCTCGGAGTGTTACAAGTTGTTTTTCTTCGAAGAAGTCTTTTCGAGTCACGAGATCGAGGGACTCCTCCCCTTTCGGCTCCATTGTGCATGGGCGTCGACTCCATCTTAGATTGTTTTCTTTCCGCCATCGGGTTCGGACGTGTTCCTTTTCGCTCCGCGCTTCGGTTCGGAAAGTTAGTGAAAAACTCAGAAAATTTGACGGTATTGTTTGCGTTCGGTATCGGGTTAGTTACAACAGATCGACACAGAATTTTGAAGAGGTCCGGCGGCCCTTTGGGGTTTTCGATTCCCCGGCGGGGCCTGGTTGGCCCGACCGCATGCGTCTTCAAGGCTAATGGAACGGACCCCATTCCGCTTCTGCCCCGAATGTCACAAGTATCCTTATACAGATCAGCATTTGGTCTGTAATTTGTATTGGTCTCCAGAACACAAAGAGGATACCTGTGAGGCCTGTCGAGCGTTTCGGTCCAGAAAGACCTTAAGGGACCGAAGAGCAAGAAGACTACAGATGGCGTCGGTGCCGACAGGACAAAAACACATGGAGGAAGAAGAGGAAGCCTTCTCCATCGAGGATTCGGACTCTGAAGAGGTCGATCCTGTACAGACGCCGAAAACCGTGAGTAAGACGTCGATACACAAAACTCACGCAAAGACCAGTAAAGCCCAGGGGACTCCACCGCCGCCAGGCCATGGCTTAACCCATAAAATAGGTGACCGAGCATCAACACCGAAAAAGGGCATGCATGTGTCAGTCATCCGACTCAGGTCGAGATACCGGCACAGAGCAGACTCGATACCGGGTCAGAGCAATCTCTGCACCGAGAGAGTGCCACCGAACCAAGTCGGCCCGAGAAATCAGTACACCGAAGAGCAGAAAAGTGTCGTCTGAACCGAAAAAAGCAGCCGAAAAGGTTTCGATACCGAAACATCCGGCCTCGGAACCGAAATCAAGTTCCTACACAGAGGAACGAGGCCTGTCCTCACAAATGCAAACACATAGATTTGGACAGGAACTGGAGACAATGGAGCCAGACTACACCCAAAGAAAACTCCACATACAAAAGGAAACAGGGAAGATCCGTACTCTCCCTCCGATTCAAATGAAACTAAAACTTGCCTTCCAAGAGAAAGACAAGCAGCCACAGGCAAAGGTGGCTAAACAAGTCACCGGTAGCCACTCCACCAATGATGCAGTCCCCAACTCATACAGGGATGAGTCAGGATGATCCAGACGCGTGGGATCTTTATGATGCGCCAGTGTCAGATAACAGTCCGACTGTTATCCAGCTAGACCGTCATCACCAGAGGATAGTACCGCCTACGCACAGGTGGTGTCAAGAGCAGCGGCGTTTCATAATGTCAGCCTGCATGCAGAGCCAATTGAAGACGATTTTCTATTTAATACACTGTCGTCCCCGCACAGCCAGTACCAAAGCCTCCCCATGCTACCTGGAATGCTAAAACACTCCAAACAAGTGTTTGAGGAGCCTTTGAAAGGAAGTGCCATTACTCCAAGGGTGGAGAAAAAATATAAACTGCCACCAACAGACCCTGTGTACATCACACAACAGCCAACACCAGACTCAGTGGTAGTAGGGGCAGCTCACAAGAGGGCGAATTCACACACCTCAGGAGATGCACCACCTCAAGGCAAAGAGAGTCGTAAGTTCGACGCAGCAGGGAAAAGAGTGGAGGCACAGGCAGTGAACCAGTGGCGCATTGCCAACTCACAGGCTTTGTTGGCCAGATATGATAGGGCTCATTGGGACGAAATGCAACATTTTATAGAACATTTGCCCAAGGAGTTCCAAAAAAGAGCACAACAAGTGGTGGAAGAAGGACAGAGTATCTCGAACAATCAGATACGGTCAGCAATGGATGCAGCAGGCACAGCTGCTAGGACTGTGAACACAGCAGTGACAATATGGAGACCTGCATGGCTGCGTACATCAGGATTCAAGCCGGAAATACAAGCCATGCTGAACTTGCCATTTAACGGACAGCAGTTGTTTGGGCCGGAGGTGGGTACTGCTATCGAAAAATTAAAAAAGGACACTGATACAGCCAAAGCCATGGGCGCACTCTACTCCCCACAGAGCAGAGGCACATTTCGGAAAACACAGTTTCGAGGGGGGGTTTCGAGGACAAAGCACAGAACTCACAAACAAGGCCCACTTATCAGAGCCAATACCAGCGGGGAAGTTTTCGGGGACAATATAGAGGGGGACAGTTCCCAAAGAGTAGAGGAAAGTTCCAAAGTCCCAAAACTCCACAAAACAAACAGTGACTTCGGCGTCACAAATCCCCAACACATAACACCAGTGGGGGGAGACTAACCAAGTTCTACAAACAATGGGAGGAAATAACAGACATGTGGGTCCTGCATAGAATTTCTAAAATTCCTTCCGAAAACACACAATATGTCAAAACAACACATGGATCTTCTACAACTGGAGGTCCAAGCGTTGTTACAAAAAGATGCAATAGAACTGGTACCAATTCATCAGAGAGGAACAGGAGTTTACTCGCTGTACTTTCTCATACCCAAAAAGGACAAAACTATAAGACCTATATTAGATCTCAGAACATTAAATATCTACATCAAATCAGATCACTTTCACATGGTGACACTGCAGGACGTAATCCCATTGCTCAAACAAGACTACATGACAACACTAGACCTAAAGGATGCATACTTCCATATACCGATACATACTTCACACAGAAAGTACTTCAGGTTTGTATTCCATGGGTACATTACCAATTCAAAGTGTTGCCATTCAGGATAACCACTGCGCCAAGAGTTTATACAAAATGGCTGGCAGTAGTGGCTGCTCATATCAGAATGCAGCAAATACATGTATTCCCGTACCTAGACGATTGGTTAATCAAAACCAAAACTCAAGAACGGTGTTCACAACACACAAAGTATGTCATAGAAACCCTTCACAAACTAGGTTTCTCACTCAACTACAACAAGTAACACCTTCAGCCGTGTCAAACACAGAAATACTTAGGGGTGACAATCACCACAACAAAAGGGATTGCCACTCCAGGTCCACAAAAGTTACAGGCATTTCACAATGTAATACAGGCCATGTACCCAAAACAAAAGATACAAGTAAAGATGATAATGAACCTACTAGGCATGATGTCCTCATGCATAGCCATTGTCCCAAACGCAAGATTGCACATGCGGCCCTTACAACAGGGCCTAGCATCACAATGGACCCAGGCACAGGGTCAACTTCAAGATCTAGTGTTGATAGACCGCCAAACATACACATCGCTTCAATGGTGGAACACTATAAATTTAAACCAAGGGCGGCCTTTTCAAGACCCAGTGCCTCAATACGTAATAACGACAGATGCCTCCATGATAGGGTGGGGAGCACATCTCAACCAACACAGCATCCAAGCACAATGGGACACTCGGCAGAGACAGTTTCACATAAATCACTTAGAACTACTGGCAGTATTTCTAGCGTTGAAAGCATTTCAACCTATAATAAGCCACAAACACATTCTTGTCAAAACAGACAACATGACAACGATGTATTATCTGAACAAACTGGGAGGAACACACTCGACACAGTTGTGTCTCCTGGCACAGAGAATATGGCATTGGGCGATTCACAACCACATTCGCCTAATAGCGCAGTTTATTCCAGGGATTCAGAATCAGTTAGCAGACAATCTCTCTCGGGATCACCAACAGATCCACGAATGGGAGATTCACCCCCAAATACTAAACACTTACTTCCAAAGATGGGGAACACCAAAAATAGACCTATTTGCAAGAAAAGAAAACGAAAAATGCCAAAACTTCGTATCCAGATACCCACAGGCTCAGTCTCAGGGCAATGCGTTATGGATGAGTTGGTCAGGGATATTTGCATACGCTTTTCCCCCTCTCCCACTCCTTCCATATCTGGTAAACAAATTGAGTCAAAACAAACTCAAACTCATACTAATAGCACCTACTTGGGCAAGACAACCTTGGTACACAACACTACTAGACCTCTCAGTAGTACCTCATGTCAAACTACCAAACAGACCAGATCTGTTAACTCAACACAAACAACAGATCAGACACCCAAATCCAGCATCGCTGAATCTAGCAATCTGGCGCCTGAAGTCTTAGAATTCGGACATCTAGACCTCACACAGGAATGTATGGCGGTCATAAAACAAGCTAGGAAACAAACCACAAGACATTGCTATGTAAAAAAGTGGAAAAGATTTGTTTATTACTGCATTAATAAACAAATACAACCCTTACACGCATCTGCTAAAGACATCGTCAGCTACCTACTGCACTTCAAAAGTCAAAGCTAGCTTTTTCATCCATTAAAATACATTTCATCGCAATTTCAGCTTATCTGCCAATTACGCACTCAACTTCACTATTTAGGATCCCAGGCATAAAGGCTTTTATGGAGGGTCTGAAAAGAATTATCCCACCAAGGACACCACCGGTGCCTTCATGGAACCTCAACATTGTCTTAACACGGCTCATGGGTCCACCGTTTGAACCCATGCACTCATGTGAGATACAATACTTAACATGGAAAGTAGCATTTCTAATTGCCATCACATCTCTAAGAAGAGTAAGTGAAAAACAAGCATTTTCCATACAAGAACCCTTTATTCAGATACACAAGCATAAAGTAGTTTTACGAACAAATCCTAAGTTCTTACCAAAAGTCATATCACCGTTCCACTTAAATCAAACAGTAGAACTACCAGTGTTCTTTCCAGAACCAGATTCTGTAGCTGAAAGACCACTACATACATTAGACATCAAAAGAGCATTAATGTACTACATTGACAGAACAAAACAAATTCGGAAAACAAAACAATTGTTCGTTGCTTTCCAAAAACCTCATACAGGGAATCCAATATCCAAACAAGGCATTGCCAGGTGGATAGTTAAATGCATTCAAACCTGTTATCTCAAAGCAAAAAGAGAACTGCCAATAACACCAAAGGCACACTCAACTAGAAAGAAAGGTGCTACCATGGCCTTTCTAGGAAACATTCCAATGACTGAAATATGTAAGGCAGCCACATGGTCTACGCCTCATACGTTTACCAAGCACTACTGCGTCGATGTGTTAACTACACAACAAGCCACAGTAGGACAAGCAGTACTACGAACTTTATTTCAAACAACTTCAACTCCTACAGGCTGAACCACCGCTTTTGGGGAGATAACTGCTTACTAGTCTATGCAAAGCATGTGTATCTGCAGCTACACATGCCATCGAATGGAAAATGTCACTTACCCAGTGTACATCTGTTCGTGGCATTAGTCGCTGCAGATTCACATGCACCCGCCCGGATACCTGTAGCCGTTTGAAGTTGATCTTGAACATTTGTAAATTTGTAAATATATCGCTTTAAACCACATTATGTACATACATATTTACTCCATTGCACGGGCACTATTACTATAATACACAACTCCTACCTCACCCTCTGCGGGGAAAAACAATCTAAGATGGAGTCGACGGCCATGCGCAATGGAGCCGAAAGGGGAGGAGCCCCTCGATCTCGTGCCTCAAAGACTTCTTCGAAGAAAAACAACTTGTAACACTCCGAGCCCAAAACTAGATGGCGGGATGTGAATCTGCAGGGTCTCATGCCACGAACAGATGTACACTGGGTAAGTGACATTTTCCATATCTATCTATCTATCTATCTATCTATCTATCTATCTATCTATCTATCTATCTATCTATCTATCTTCTCTCTTCTCTCTTCTCTCTTCTCTCTTCTCTCTTCTCTCTTCTCTCTTCTCTCTTCTCTCTTCTCTCTTCTCTCTCTTCTCTCTTCTCTCTTCTCTCTTCTCTCTTCTCTCTTCTCTCTTCTCTCTCATCTCTCTCATCTCTCTCATCTCTCTCATCTCTCTCATCTCTCTCATCTCTCTCATCTCTCTCATCTCTCTCATCTCTCTCATCTCTCTCATCTCTCTCATCTCTCTCATCTCTCTCATCTCTCTCATCTCTCTCATCTCTCTCATCTCTCTCATCTCTCTCATCTCTCTCATCTCTCTCATCTCTCTCATCTCTCTCATCTCTCTCATCTCTCTCATCTCTCTCTCTCTCATCTCTCTCTCTCTCATCTCTCTCTCTCTCATCTCTCTCTCTCTCATCTCTCTCTCTCTCATCTCTCTCTCTCTCATCTCTCTCTCTCTCATCTCTCTCTCTCTCATCTCTCTCTCTCTCATCTCTCTCTCTCTCATCTCTCTCTCTCTCATCTCTCTCTCTCTCATCTCTAAGGAAATGCCTCCTTGGCATGGTTGCCCCCTGACTTTTTGCCTTTGCTGATGCTATGTTTACAATTGAAAGTGTGCTGAGGCTTGCTAACCAGGCCCCAGCACCAGTGTTCTTTCCCTAACCTGTACTTTTGTATCCACAATTGGCAGAACCTGGCATCCAGATAAGTCCCTTGTAACTGGTACTTCTAGTACCAAGGGCCCTGATGCCAAGGAAGGTCTCTAAGGGCTGCAGCATGTCTTATGCCACCCTGGAGACCTCTCACTCAGCACAGACACACTGCTTGCCAGCTTGTGTGTGCTAGTGAGGACAAAACGAGTAAGTCGACATGGCACTCCCCTCAGGGTGCCATGCCAGCCTCTCACTGCCTATGCAGTATAGGTAAGACACCCCTCTAGCAGGCCTTACAGCCCTAACGCAGGGTGCACTATACCATAGGTGAGGGTACCAGTGCATGAGCATGGTACCCCTACAGTGTCTAAACAAAACATTAGACATTGTAAGTGCAGGGTAGCCATAAGAGTATATGGTCTGGGAGTCTGTCAAACACGAACTCCACAGCACCATAATGGCTACACTGAAAACTGGGAAGTTTGGTATCAAACTTCTCAGCACAATAAATGCACACTGATGCCAGTGTACATTTTATTGTAAAATACACCACAGAGGGCACCTTAGAGGTGCCCTGTAAGGAAATGCCTCCTTGGCATGGTTGCCCCCTGACTTTTTGCCTTTGCTGATGCTATGTTTACAATTGAAAGTGTGCTGAGGCCTGCTAACCAGGCCCCAGCACCAGTGTTCTTTCCCTAACCTGTACTTTTGTATCCACAATTGGCAGACCCTGGCATCCAGATAAGTCCCTTGTAACTGGTACTTCTAGTACCAAGGGCCCTGATGCCAAGGAAGGTCTCTAAGGGCTGCAGCATGTCTTATGCCACCCTGGAGACCTCTCACTCAGCACAGACACACTGCTTGCCAGCTTGTGTGTGCTAGTGAGGACAAAACGAGTAAGTCGACATGGCACTCCCCTCAGGGTGCCATGCCAGCCTCTCACTGCCTATGCAGTATAGGTAAGCCACCCCTCTAGCAGGCCTTACAGCCCTAAGGCAGGGTGCACTATACCATAGGTGAGGGTACCAGTGCATGAGCATGGTACCCCTACAGTGTCTAAACAAAACCTTAGACATTGTAAGTGCAGGGTAGCCATAAGAGTATATGGTCTGGGAGTCTGTCAAACACGAACTCCACAGCACCATAATGGCTACACTGAAAACTGGGAAGTTTGGTATCAAACTTCTCAGCACAATAAATGCACACTGATGCCAGTGTACATTTTATTGTAAAATACACCACAGAGGGCACCTTAGAGGTGCCCCCTGAAACTTAACCGACTGTCTGTGTAGGCTGACTAGTTCCAGCAGCCTGCCACACCAGAGACATGTTGCTGGCCCCATGGGGAGAGTGCCTTTGTCACTCTGAGGCCAGTAACAAAGCCTGCACTGGGTGGAGATGCTAACACCTCCCCCAGGCAGGAGCTGTAACACCTGGCGGTGAGCCTCAAAGGCTCACCCCTTTGTCACAGCCCAGCAGGGCACTCCAGCTTAGTGGAGTTGCCCGCCCCCTCCGGCCACGGCCCCCACTTTTGGCGGCAAGGCTGGAGGGAACAAAGAAAGCAACAAGGAGGAGTCACTGGCCAGTCAGGACAGCCCCTAAGGTGTCCTGAGCTGAGGTGACTCTAACTTTTAGAAATCCTCCATCTTGCAGATGGAGGATTCCCCCAATAGGGTTAGGATTGTGACCCCCTCCCCTTGGGAGGAGGAACAAAGAGGGTGTACCCACCCTCAGGGCTAGTAGCCATTGGCTACTAACCCCCCAGACCTAAACACGCCCTTAAATTTAGTATTTAAGGGCTACCCTGAACCCTAGAAAATTAGATTCCTGCAACTACAAGAAGAAGGACTGCCTAGCTGAAAAACCCCTGCAGAGGAAGACCAGAAGACGACAACTGCCTTGGCTCCAGAAACTCACCGGCCTGTCTCCTGCCTTCCAAAGATCCTGCTCCAGCGACGCCTTCCAAAGGGACCAGCGACCTCGACATCCTCTGAGGACTGCCCCTGCTTCGAAAAGACAAGAAACTCCCGAGGACAGCGGACCTGCTCCAAGAAAGGCTGCAACTTTGTTTCCAGCAGCCTTGAAAGAACCCTGCAAGCTCCCCGCAAGAAGCGTGAGACTTGCAACACTGCACCCGGCGACCCCGACTCGGCTGGTGGAGATCCAACACCTCAGGAGGGACCCCAGGACTACTCTGATACTGTGAGTACAAAAACCTGTCCCCCCTGAGCCCCCACAGCGCCGCCTGCAGAGGGAATCCCGAGGCTTCCCCTGACCGCGACTCTTTGAATCCAAAGTCCCGACACCTGGGAGAGACCCTGCACCCGCAGCCCCCAGGACCTGAAGGACCGGACTTTCACTGGAGAAGTGACCCCCAGGAGTCCCTCTCCCTTGCCCAAGTGGAGGTTTCCCCGAGGAACCCCCCCCTTGCCTGCCTGCAGCGCTGAAGAGATCCCGAGATCTCTCATAGACTAACATTGCGAACCCGACGCCTGTTTCTACACTGCACCCGGCCGCCCCCGCGCCGCTGAGGGTGAAATTTCTGTGTGGGCTTGTGTCCCCCCCGGTGCCCTACAAAACCCCTCTGGTCTGCCCTCCGAAGACGCGGGTACTTACCTGCAAGCAGACCGGAACCGGGGCACCCCCTTCTCTCCATTCTAGCCTATGTGTTTTGGGCACCACTTTGAACTCTGCACCTGACCGGCCCTGAGCTGCTGGTGTGGTGAATTTGGGGTTGCTCTGAACCCCCAACGGTGGGCTACCTTGGACCAAGAACTGAACCCTGTAAGTGTCTTACTTACCTGGTAAAATTAACAAAAACTTACCTCCCCCAGGAACTGTGAAAATTGCACTAAGTGTCCACTTTTAAAACAGCTATTTTGTCAATAACTTGAAAAGTATACATGCAATTTTTATGATTTAAAGTTCCTAAAGTACTTACCTGCAATACCTTTCGAATGAGATATTACATGTAGAATTTGAACCTGTGGTTCTTAAAATAAACTAAGAAAAGATATTTTTCTATACAAAAACCTATTGGCTGGATTTGTCTCTGAGTGTGTGTACCTCATTTATTGTCTATGTGTATGTACAACAAATGCTTAACACTACTCCTTGGATAAGCCTATTGCTCGACCACACTACCACAAAATAGAGCATTAGTATTATCTCTTTTTACCACTATTTTACCTCTAAGGGGAACCCTTGGACTCTGTGCATGCTATTCCTTACTTGGAAATAGCACATACAGAGCCAACTTCCTACATTGGTGGATCAGCGGTGGGGTACAAGACTTTGCATTTGCTGGACTACTCAGCCAATACCTGATCACACGACAAATTCCAAAATTGTCATTTGAAATTGATTTTTGCAATTTGAAAAGTTTTCTAAATTCTTAAAAGACCTGCTAGGGCCTTGTGTTAGATCCTGTTTAGCATTTCTTTTAGAGTTTAAAAGTTTGTAAAAGTTTGAATTAGATTCTAGAACCAGTTGTAGATTCTTAAAAAGTATTCCAACTTTTAGAAGCAAAATGTCTAGCACAGATGTGACTGTGGTGGAACTCGACACCACACCTTACCTCCATCTTAAGATGAGGGAGCTAAGGTCACTCTGTAAAATAAAGAAAATAACAATGGGCCCCAAACCTACCAAAATACAGCTCCAGGAGCTTTTGGCAGAGTTTGAAAAGGCCAACCCCTCTGAGGGTGGCAACTCAGAGGAAGAGGATAGTGACTTGGAGGAAAATTCCCCCCTACCAGTCCTATCTAGGGAGGACAGGGTCCCTCAAACCCTGACTCCTAAAATAATAGTCAGAGATGCTGGTTCCCTCACAGGAGAGACCAACACCTCTGAAATCACTGAGGATAGCCCCAGTGAAGAGGACATCCAGTTAGCCAGGATGGCCAAAAGATTGGCTTTGGAAAGACAGATCCTAGCCATAGAGAGGGAAAGACAAGAGATGGGCCTAGGACCCATCAATGGTGGCAGCAACATAAATAGGGCCAGAGATTCTCCTGACATGTTGAAAATCCCTAAAGGGATTGTAACTAAATATGAAGATGGTGATGACATCACCAAATGGTTCACAGCTTTTGAGAGTGCTTGTGTAACCAGAAAAGTGAACAGATCTCACTGGGGTGCTCTCCTTTGGGAAATGTTCACAGGAAAGTGTAGGGATAGACTCCTCACACTCTCTGGACAAGATGCAGAATCTTATGACCTCATGAAGGGTACCCTGATTGAGGGCTTTGGATTCTCCACTGAGGAGTATAGGATTAGATTCAGGGGGGCTCAAAAATCCTCGAGCCAGACCTGGGTTGACTTTGTAGACTACTCAGTGAAAACACTAGATGGTTGGATTCAAGGCAGTGGTGTAAGTAATTATGATGGGCTGTACAATTTATTTGTGAAAGAACACCTGTTAAGTAATTGTTTCAATGATAAACTGCATCAGCATCTGGTAGACCTAGGACCAATTTCTCCCCAAGAATTGGGAAAGAAGGCGGACCATTGGGTCAAGACAAGGGTGTCCAAGACTTCAACAGGGGGTGACCAAAAGAAAGGGGTCACAAAGACTCCCCAGGGGAAGGGTGATGAGACAACCAAAACTAAAAATAGTAAAGAGTCTTCTACAGGCCCCCAAAAACCTGCACAGGAGGGTGGGCCCAGAGCCTCTTCACAAAACAATGGGTACAAGGGTAAAAACTTTGATCCCAAAAAGGCCTGGTGTCATAGCTGTAAACAGCATGGACACCAAACTGGAGACAAGGCCTGTCCCAAGAAAGGTTCCACTCCAAACTCCCATCCAGGTAACACTGGTATGGCTAGTCTCCAAGTGGGATCAACAGTGTGCCCAGAGCAAATCAGGGTCCACACTGAAGCTACTCTAGTTTCTGAGGGTGGGGTGGATTTAGCCACACTAGCTGTCTGGCCGCCTAACATGCAAAAATACAGACAGCAACTCTTAATTAATGGGACTAGAATAGAGGGCCTGAGGGATACAGGTGCCAGTGTCACCATGGTGACAGAGAAACTGGTTTCCCCTGGCCAATACCTGACTGGAAAAACTTACACAGTCACCAACGCTGACAATCAGAGAAAAGTACATCCCATGGCAATGGTTACTTTAGAATGGGGAGGGGTCAATGGCCTGAAACAGGTGGTGGTCTCCTCAAATATCCCAGTGGACTGTCTGCTTGGAAATGACCTGGAGTCCTCAGCATGGGCTGAGGTAGAACTAAAAACCCATGCAGCAATGCTGGGTATCCCTGAACTGGTGTGTGTGAAAACAAGAGCACAGTGCAAGGCACAGGGTGAACAAGTAGAGCTGGAGTCTGGAAGAATGGCCCAGCCTACCAAGAGAACAGGAAAGTCAGTTGGGAAACCAACTGCAACACAGCAAAAGAAAGGGAACCTCTCTTCTCAGGAAGAAGTTCTGCCCTCTGAGGGAACTGAGCCTTTGGAGCTTGAACCTTATCAGGTTGAGCTCTTAGGCCCAGGGGGACCCTCAAGGGAGGAGCTGTGTAAGGGACAAGAAACCTGTCCCTCTCTTGAAGGCCTTAGGCAGCAAGCTGCTGAAGAGTCCAAAGGCAAGAAAAATGGAACACATAGGGTCTATTGGGAAGATGGACTCCTGTACACTGAGGCCAGAGACCCCAAACCTGGTGCCACTAGGAGAGTGGTAGTGCCTCAGCTGTTCAGGAAGTTCATCCTAACATTGGCCCATGACATTCCCCTTGCTGGACATTTGGGACAAACCAAGACGTGGGAGAGGTTAGTCAACCACTTCTACTGGCCCAATATGTCCAACATGGTTAAGGAGTTTTGCCTCTCCTGCCCCACCTGTCAAACCAGTGGTAAGACAGGTGGGCACCCAAAGGCCCCCCTCATTCCACTTCCAGTGGTGGGGGTTCCCTTTGAAAGAGTGGGTGTGGACATAGTTGGTCCACTGGAACCTCCCACAGCCTCAGGAAATATGTATATCCTGGTAGTAGTGGATCATGCTACCAGGTATCCTGAAGCTATTCCCCTTAGGTCGACTACTGCCCCCGCAGTAGCCAAGGCCCTCATTGGTATCTTTACCAGAGTGGGTTTCCCTAAGGAGGTGGTGTCTGACAGAGGTACCAACTTCATGTCAGCATACCTAAAGCACATGTGGAATGAGTGTGGAGTGACTTATAAATTCACTACACCATACCATCCACAAACTAATGGCTTGGTTGAGAGATTCAACAAGACATTAAAGGGCATGATCATGGGGCTCCCAGAAAAGCTCAAAAGGAGATGGGATGTCCTCTTGCCATGTCTGCTTTTCGCTTACAGAGAGGTGCCACAGAAGGGAGTAGGATTCTCACCCTTTGAACTTCTGTTTGGTCATCCTGTAAGGGGACCACTTGCCCTTGTTAAAGAAGGCTGGGAGAGACCTCTCCATGAGCCTAAACAGGACATAGTGGACTATGTACTTGGCCTTCGCTCTAGAATGGCAGAGTACATGGAAAAGGCAACCAAAAACCTTGAGGCCAGCCAACAGCTCCAGAAGTTTTGGTATGACCAAAAGGCTGCACTGGTTGAGTTCCAACCAGGGCAGAAAGTCTGGGTTCTGGAGCCTGTGGCTCCCAGGGCACTCCAGGACAAATGGAGTGGCCCTTACCCGGTACTAGAAAGGAAGAGTCAGGTCACCTACCTGGTGGACCTGGGCACAAGCAGGAGCCCCAAGAGGGTGATCCATGTGAACCGCCTTAAGCTCTTCCATGACAGGGCTGATGTCAATCTGTTGATGGTAACAGATGAGGATCAGGAGGCAGAGAGTGAACCTCTCCCTGATCTTCTGTCATCAGACCCAAAAGATGGCACAGTAGATGGAGTGATCTACTCAGACACCCTCTCTGGCCAACAGCAAGCTGATTGTAGGAGAGTCCTACAACAGTTTCCTGAACTCTTCTCCTTAACCCCTGGTCAGACACACCTGTGTACCCATGATGTGGACACAGGAGACAGCATGCCTGTCAAGAACAAAATCTTTAGACAGTCTGACCATGTTAAGGAAAGCATCAAGGTGGAAGTCCACAAGATGCTGGAATTGGGAGTAATTGAGCGCTCTGACAGCCCCTGGGCTAGCCCAGTGGTCTTAGTCCCCAAACCTCACACCAAAGATGGAAAGAAAGAGATGAGGTTTTGTGTGGACTACAGAGGGCTCAATTCTGTCACCAAGACAGATGCCCATCCAATTCCAAGAGCTGATGAGCTCATTGATAAATTAGGTGCTGCCAAATTTCTAAGTACCTTTGACTTGACAGCAGGGTACTGGCAAATAAAAATGGCACCTGGAGCAAAAGAAAAGACAGCATTCTCCACACCTGATGGGCATTATCAGTTTACTGTTATGCCCTTTGGTTTAAAGAATGCCCCTGCCACCTTCCAAAGGTTGGTGAATCAAGTCCTTGCTGGCTTGGAGTCCTTTAGCACAGCTTATCTTGATGATATTGCTGTCTTTAGCTCCACCTGGCAGGATCACCTGGTCCACCTGAGGAAGGTTTTGAAGGCTCTGCAATCTGCAGGCCTCTCTATCAAGGCATCCAAATGCCAGATAGGGCAGGGAACTGTGGTTTACTTGGGCCACCTTGTAGGTGGAGGCCAAGTTCAGCCACTCCAACCCAAGATCCAGACTATTCTGGACTGGGTAGCTCCAAAAACCCAGACTCAAGTCAGGGCATTCCTTGGCTTGACTGGGTACTACAGGAGGTTTGTGAAGGGATATGGATCCATTGTGACAGCCCTCACTGAACTCACCTCCAAGAAAATGCCCAAGAAAGTGAACTGGACTGTGGAATGCCAACAGGCCTTTGACACCCTGAAACAAGCAATGTGCTCAGCACCAGTTCTAAAAGCTCCAGACTATTCTAAGCAGTTCATTGTGCAGACTGATGCCTCTGAACATGGGATAGGGGCAGTTTTGTCCCAAACAAATGATGATGGCCTTGACCAGCCTGTTGCTTTCATTAGCAGGAGGTTACTCCCCAGGGAGCAGCGTTGGAGTGCCATTGAGAGGGAGGCCTTTGCTGTGGTTTGGTCCCTGAAGAAGCTGAGACCATACCTCTTTGGGACTCACTTCCTAGTTCAAACTGACCACAGACCTCTCAAATGGCTGATGCAAATGAAAGGTGAAAATCCTAAACTGTTGAGGTGGTCCATCTCCCTACAGGGAATGGACTTTATAGTGGAACACAGACCTGGGACTGCCCATGCCAATGCAGATGGCCTTTCCAGGTTCTTCCACTTAGAAAATGAAGACTCTCTTGGGAAAGGTTAGTCTCATCCTCTTTCGTTTGGGTGGGGGTTGTGTAAGGAAATGCCTCCTTGGCATGGTTGCCCCCTGACTTTTTGCCTTTGCTGATGCTATGTTTACAATTGAAAGTGTGCTGAGGCCTGCTAACCAGGCCCCAGCACCAGTGTTCTTTCCCTAACCTGTACTTTTGTATCCACAATTGGCAGACCCTGGCATCCAGATAAGTCCCTTGTAACTGGTACTTCTAGTACCAAGGGCCCTGATGCCAAGGAAGGTCTCTAAGGGCTGCAGCATGTCTTATGCCACCCTGGAGACCTCTCACTCAGCACAGACACACTGCTTGCCAGCTTGTGTGTGCTAGTGAGGACAAAACGAGTAAGTCGACATGGCACTCCCCTCAGGGTGCCATGCCAGCCTCTCACTGCCTATGCAGTATAGGTAAGCCACCCCTCTAGCAGGCCTTACAGCCCTAAGGCAGGGTGCACTATACCATAGGTGAGGGTACCAGTGCATGAGCATGGTACCCCTACAGTGTCTAAACAAAACCTTAGACATTGTAAGTGCAGGGTAGCCATAAGAGTATATGGTCTGGGAGTCTGTCAAACACGAACTCCACAGCACCATAATGGCTACACTGAAAACTGGGAAGTTTGGTATCAAACTTCTCAGCACAATAAATGCACACTGATGCCAGTGTACATTTTATTGTAAAATACACCACAGAGGGCACCTTAGAGGTGCCCCCTGAAACTTAACCGACTGTCTGTGTAGGCTGACTAGTTCCAGCAGCCTGCCACACCAGAGACATGTTGCTGGCCCCATGGGGAGAGTGCCTTTGTCACTCTGAGGCCAGTAACAAAGCCTGCACTGGGTGGAGATGCTAACACCTCCCCCAGGCAGGAGCTGTAACACCTGGCGGTGAGCCTCAAAGGCTCACCCCTTTGTCACAGCCCAGCAGGGCACTCCAGCTTAGTGGAGTTGCCCGCCCCCTCCGGCCACGGCCCCCACTTTTGGCGGCAAGGCTGGAGGGAACAAAGAAAGCAACAAGGAGGAGTCACTGGCCAGTCAGGACAGCCCCTAAGGTGTCCTGAGCTGAGGTGACTCTAACTTTTAGAAATCCTCCATCTTGCAGATGGAGGATTCCCCCAATAGGGTTAGGATTGTGACCCCCTCCCCTTGGGAGGAGGCACAAAGAGGGTGTACCCACCCTCAGGGCTAGTAGCCATTGGCTACTAACCCCCCAGACCTAAACACGCCCTTAAATTTAGTATTTAAGGGCTACCCTGAACCCTAGAAAATTAGATTCCTGCAACTACAAGAAGAAGGACTGCCTAGCTGAAAAACCCCTGCAGAGGAAGACCAGAAGACGACAACTGCCTTGGCTCCAGAAACTCACCGGCCTGTCTCCTGCCTTCCAAAGATCCTGCTCCAGCGACGCCTTCCAAAGGGACCAGCGACCTCGACATCCTCTGAGGACTGCCCCTGCTTCGAAAAGACAAGAAACTCCCGAGGACAGCGGACCTGCTCCAAGAAAGGCTGCAACTTTGTTTCCAGCAGCCTTGAAAGAACCCTGCAAGCTCCCAGCAAGAAGCGTGAGACTTGCAACACTGCACCCGGCGACCCCGACTCGGCTGGTGGAGATCCAACACCTCAGGAGGGACCCCAGGACTACTCTGATACTGTGAGTACAAAAACCTGTCCCCCCTGAGCCCCCACAGCGCCGCCTGCAGAGGGAATCCCGAGGCTTCCCCTGACCGCGACTCTTTGAATCCAAAGTCCCGACGCCTGGGAGAGACCCTGCACCCGCAGCCCCCAGGACCTGAAGGACCGGACTTTCACTGGAGAAGTGACCCCCAGGAGTCCCTCTCCCTTGCCCAAGTGGAGGTTTCCCAGAGGAACCCCCCCCTTGCCTGCCTGCAGCGCTGAAGAGATCCCTAGATCTCTCATAGACTAACATTGCGAACCCGACGCCTGTTTCTACACTGCACCCGGCCGCCCCCGCGCCGCTGAGGGTGAAATTTCTGTGTGGGCTTGTGTCCCCCCCGGTGCCCTACAAAACCCCTCTGGTCTGCCCTCCGAAGACGCGGGTACTTACCTGCAAGCAGACCGGAGCCGGGGCACCCCCTTCTCTCCATTCTAGCCTATGTGTTTTGGGCACCACTTTGAACTCTGCACCTGACCGGCCCTGAGCTGCGGGTGTGGTGACTTTGGGGTTGCTCTGAACCCCCAACGGTGGGCTACCTTGGACCAAGAACTGAACCCTGTAAGTGTCTTACTTACCTGGTAAAACTAACAAAAACTTACCTCCCCTAGGAACTGTGAAAATTGCACTGTGTCCACTTTTAAAACAGCTATTTGTGAATAACTTGAAAAGTATACATGCAATTTTGATGATTTGAAGTTCCTAAAGTACTTACCTGCAATACCTTTCGAATGAGATATTACATGTAGAATTTGAACCTGTGGTTCTTAAAATAAACTAAGAAAAGATATTTTTCTATACAAAACCTATTGGCTGGATTTGTCTCTGAGTGTGTGTACCTCATTTATTGTCTATGTGTATGTACAACAAATGCTTAACACTACTCCTTGGATAAGCCTATTGCTCGACCACACTACCACAAAATAGAGCATTAGTATTATCTCTTTTTGCCACTATCTTACCTCTAAGGGGAACCCTTGGACTCTGTGCATACTATTCCTTACTTTGAAATAGTGCATACAGAGCCAACTTCCTACAATCTCGATCTCGATCTCGGTCTCGATCTCGGTCTCGATCTCGTCTCGATCTCGTCTCGATCTCGTCTCGATCTCGTCTCGATCTCGATCTCGATCTCGTCTCTATCTCGTCTCTATCTCGTCTCTATCTCGTCTCTATCTCGTCTCTGTCTCGTCTCTGTCTCTGTCTCGTCTCTGTCTCGTCTCTGTCTCGTCTCTGTCTCGTCTCTGTCTCGTCTCTGTCTCGTCTCTGTCTCTATCTCGTCTCTATCTCGTCTCTATCTCTATCTCGTCTCTATCTCGTCTCTATCTCCCTCTCCAGTGTAATGATGTATGAGGGAGCATTGTACCAAGAATGTGTTTCATAAGATGCAGATTCTTGCTTGTGCAAAAATCCCAGGTTGGAAGTGTATCTTGTGTATTTGCTTCTTAATAGCCAATTTAATCTTGTGGTTCGCTTTTAGGAAGCTTTCAAGGCTGTGGAAGACATTCATGGGCTTTTCTCCTTGTCTAAGAAGCCCCCAAAGCCCCAGCTGATGGCAAATTACTATAACAAAGTTTCAACTGTCTTCTGGAAATCTGGTAATGCACTTTTTCATGCCTCCACGCTTCACCGACTCTATCATCTCTCCAGGGAAATGAGAAAAAACCTAACGCCTGAAGAAATGCAGAAGTATGTACCCACAACAAACCAACTATGTTTTAGCATTGTGTTTTATTACATGGGTTCTGTAGCACAGTTTACATTTTTTACAGTATTCTGTAATGGGTGGTGATTTTCTTAGAAACCTTGTAATTTGTGTGGGCTTTGCTTCGCCTTATGTGGCAGTCAAGCAACATGCTGTTTTGTGATCTTGATTAGTTGGTCATTAGTAAGCACTAGTTGATCAGGCTCCTGTGAACATGTAAAAGCAAGGGGCCAGTATATTTGTAAGTTTTTTTTTTTTTTTTTTTTTTTTTTTTACTTTGCAGTGAACCAACACTTCATAAAAAATGCCTATTTCATCAGAAATGAAGTGGTGTAAAAACAAATTTAAAAATTATTTTAGGAAACTTACTCGGGAGAAGTAATGCACGGATTCTGCTGAAATGCAGTAGGGGCTTGAGAACACACACTCACAAATATAATCTAAACTGTTCAGTATTAGTGCCTTTCAAAATGTCAAATATATGCGGTGCAAAACAGCAAACATGCTAAACATCCAGTGATATGCCAGAGTGGAAGGACATTTCAATTGGAACAACCTTAAAGCAATGTTCAGTGTTTGGGGGTCTTAACAATATATTTCATATGTGAATTTAAAACATATTTTTGAAGCAAGAGAATTACATTGTGTCAGAACCATGAAATGAGGCCCAAGAAATCTAGTTCAATTGATATTTAGTTCTGCCTCTCTTTTTTTGACATTAGCCTACTAATCTGGGAATTAGTCCAATGTCATATGTGAACCCCTTCAGCCAGCGACGCTTTGTGTGCTGGGATTTTTGGAATTTATTAAAAGCAAAATTACAAGTTCCAGAATAATATTGAGTGCTGAATGAGACCCTGGGTGGCTTAGCACGATGTGATTGTGTTGTAAAGGTCAAAAGACAGCTTGCCAGAATTAACATATTTAACATTTTGAACACTACAGTTATGTTCAGTTATAAAATCATATTAAACTACATGATGGCTTACATTCTGTTGCTAGACCTCGTCCTAACAATTTCCCCAGTACGATCCTTTGTCAAAATTGAGGTGTTGAGTTTGGTTGGGGTGGTTTACAGGGGCCATCGACATCTGGGTCTGGCCAATATGTGTATGACAAAAGATGCTACTGACTGCTCATTTCAGAGTGCCTCTTGTTTGCGTGGTTTCTTTTTCTACAGTAAAAGACTGTTGTTAAGCAGTAAGATTGTCTCCGCCCCATATTGATATTAAATCCTTCTATAGTCCCCTCCCACCCCATTTTTTATTTGTATTTTTACATAACTTCACACACCCGGTTGAAGGTGATTGCCTTAGATAAATAAAAACGAGATTCTCCCTAGTATTAATCTAAGAAGCACACATTAATTATCATTCCAGGCGATAGTTTAGCAGTGGTAAAGTTGTGTTTTCCAGAAACCTGCTCTTATTGGCTAAATATTTTTAGAATATTTATGTTTATAGAACATTTTTTCACTCTTAGTTTCAGTTATCATATGCCCAATTCATGGATGTTTTTTGCAGTTTTAAGTTCAGGTAGTGTATGAAACTGCACAATATATCATTTTGATATATAAAGAGCAAGAGTCCAGGGGTTCTCTTACTATTGCTGTAGCAATCCCAAGGTGCTCTTTCAAGGGGTAGTGTAGTCAAGCAGCCTAAGACTTAACACAGAGGAGTGCAAGATATCTACAAATACACACAATAGTTAATCACAGTGATGCTGCAGGCTAGGGGCCGTTCTCGGAAAACACAGGCTGGACAAGGAGATCAGCCTGCTGAATGTTGCTGGACTGGTGATCGGAGTTCCCAAGGTCAGGGGGTGGAGGGGTACCTTTAGGTGTCTGGATTCTTTGTCCTGTTCTCTCACGGTCATGAGGGTCCTCTGGATTTAGGCTGCAGGCGTTATTGTGTTGGCTAGGAGGGGTCAACCAATGGTGGACACAAGGTCAGAATCGAATAGGGACCTGCTCTGGACTGGTGGGCCACCTGGACACAGTCCGTGAGTGTCTGGTTCAGAGTGGGCCGAACTTGTAGATCCAGGGTGGCTCTGGAGTCCTTCTTGGAGTTTCTTGTCGCCAGGGCCACTGTCCTTAGGAGTTCTTGGTCCTCTGGTGGACAGGCCGTCATCTGTGGGGTTTGGAGAGGTCGCTGGCCCTTCAGGATGCGTCGCCTTCTGGTAGCAGGGCTTCTGAAGCTGCAGACAGGCAGGTAGAGCCAAGTCAGTTGGTGTCTGGAGTCTTTTCTACTGGGGTTGGCTTAGCAGTCCTCCTTTCTTCTCGTCTTGAGGTCACCAGAAATCTGGTGAGCTGGGTTCAGGGGTGCCCTTAAATCCAAAATTTAGGGGCGTTACAGGGGTCAGAGGCAGTAGCCAATGGCTACTGTCTCTGAGAGTGGCTGCACCCTTCCTGTAGCCACTCCCTTTTGAGAGGGGGGTGGGGGGGGCACATTCCTAACCGTATTGGTCCCTGTCCTCCAAACCAAGATGGATGATTCTGCAGGGTGAGGGGTGTCCCTTCAGTTCTGGACGCCTTAGGGATGGTCTAGCTGGAATGCTCACTCTTCCCTGTTTTACCTAATTTTCCTGCTGGACTTGCCCCCAAAAGTGGGGCTTTGTCCGTGGGGCTGGTATCTCCATTAGCTGGAGTTCCCTGGGGCACTGTAACAGGAGGCACAAGCCTTTTGAGGCACACCACCAAGTGTTGCAGTTCCTGCCGGGGGAGGTGTGAAGCGCCTCCACCCAGAGCAGGCTTTGTTTCTTACTCCAGAGGACACAAATGCCCCCACCCTACAGGGTCAGAAATGTGTTTTTTAGTGGCAGGTTGGCAGACTGGTCAGCCTTATACCAAAGGGTTGGTTAAAATGCATAGGGCATCTCTAAGATGCCCTCTGGGTGCATTGTACAGTACTTCTAACACTGGCACTGTGGGTTTATTGTGCTGAGACTTTTGATACCAAATTGCCCAAACTTCAGTGAAGCCATCATGGAGCTGTGAAGTTCGTAATAACAAACTCCCAGCCCATATACTTAACGTGGTCACACTGCACTTAAAATGGCTAAGGATGGTCTTAGGCACTGTAGGTGCATACTGCTTATGCAGCTATGCCCTCACCTCTGGCATAGTGCACCCTGTCTTAGGGCTGTAAGGCTTGCTAGAGGGGTAACTTACCTATGCCAGAGGCAGTGGTTGGTAGGCATGGCACCCTGAGAGGGATGCCATGTCGACTTTGCCTTTTTCTCCCCACCAGCACTTAAGCTGAAATGGCAGTGTGCAAGTGCTTGGTGAGGGGCTCCTTGGGGAGGCACAATACACGCTGCAGCCCTTAGGGACCCTCCCTGGTCCCAGAGCCCTTGGTACCACTGGTACCCTTTTACAAGGGACTTAGCTGCGTGCCAGGGGTGTGCCAATTGTGGGAACAATGGTACAGTTTTATGGAAAGAACACTGGTGCTAGGGGCCTGGTTAGCAGGATCGCAGCACACAGCCCTTTCCTACACCTTCTATATATATTTAGGCAGCAGAGAAAAATCGTTCGGGTAAGTAAGTTTTTAAATAGTTTTTCTTTTCACTTTTAAAATGTGGGCACTGCAATTTCTGAGTTCTACAGTGTTAGACATCTGCAAATACACACACAGTCTTGCGGGCAGAGGCAGCAGGTGGAGTCTGGGAGTCCACAGGGGGCACTTCTAAGGTGGTTTAGGTCTCTAGAGGGCTGGGGCACCACATTGGCACCGTTGTCCCACTTTGACTTGGGCTAGGTGGCATGAGTATACTGGTGCTCTCCGGTCTTGGGTTTTTGTGGTCCGGAGTCCTCTTGGGGTGCCTGCAAGATGTAGGGAAGCAGCTCTGCTGCTCCTTTGGAGTTCCTTGGTCTTTATTAAAGGCAGTCCTCCCAGGCTTTTGGAGGCACAGCTGCTTGCAGGACGAGCTGACTTTGGCACAAATCGGCAGGAACAGCAGACAGACTGGCTAGGGCCAAGTCAGGTGCTTCTTCTGTCTTTGCGTTCGTGGCTCCGGAGTGTCCTCCTTTTCCTCCTCTTCCTCCTACTCCTCTTCCTCCTCCTTCGTAGGTCAGCAGGAATCTGATTTCTTGGTGCAAGGGACTCCCCTAAATAGTGAATTTAGGGGAGTTTAGGATAGTAGTCAAGGGGCTGTTTACCCCTGGGGTCACTACACCCCCTATATGACTACTACCTGTGGGAAGTGGGTATAATCCTGTCCCAGAGTTCCTACTCCTGCCAACACAGAGATGGTAGATTTCTAAATGTGTTGTCCACATCAGTAACTCACCTTAGTGGTGGGACTGACCTGAGGGGTGGGCACACCTCCCTGAATACAAAATTTCCTGCCTGTCCAGGTGCCAAATGGGCCCTAGGGAGGGGGGGTGTCAGCATCCCTCTAAGTGAAGCAAGATCTGCATGGTAAGGGCAGTGGACTTCAAAGAAGCCCCCTGCCCTGGAATGCAGTTTTGAAGGTGATTCGGGGGGGAGGGGGGGGGGGGTTCACACACTCCAAACCCTTAGCCGTGGCAGTAACACAATCCCCACACATCTGCCAGAGCACCTCTGTTCTTGCAGTCAGTAAACTCTGCTGCTCCAGTACTGGGATCTCGGGTGCAACTCAATCAGTGCACCTTAGTGCTACACCGGCGACGTCCCTTCCTATACTTGGACCCTCAGTCACATACAGTTCCATTACAGCAGCTCAATTCTAATATTCAGTCTCACTGCCAAGCCAATACTGGACCCAAAAGAGCAAAGCACAGCTCAGCCAGTGCACCTCAAGTCAAACATCCAACACCCTTGTTGATGGGAACCACCACAGCTCCTCCAGAATACAACAATTCTAACATTCAGTGCACATTTCTTTTCAGAACTAAGGCTCTCACACACGCTGTATAGGGCTTCCGGCTTTTGTGGTTCAGAGGTCATGCCACTCTCATACTGGGCCCCACTCACAGCTCTACCAGGGCTCCTCCAGATTAACGCTTGGGAATACTGGCACGCCAATGCTAGGATCCACACACAGCTCCATTAACATCCCACTTCTGACCTTGTGTGCCCGTTGCTATTCCAGTACTGCAACCCATATACAACTGTGAGTGCACCTGAGCCCTAACCTGCACCGCCCCATTATTCTGATACCAGGAATTACACGACGCCCGGTTACTTAATCCTCACCCGCTGCCTTTTTGTTATTACAGCACTGGGCTGGGACACAGCTCTGTCTATACCCCCAATCCTGATCTGAAGCGCCCAATATTGCTGTAACGAGGTACACACAAAAATCTGGGAATGTACCTCCTGCTGTTCCTCAGTGCCCCCTGCTGTTCTGACTTCTGTTTGAGGATGTGGGGGAGCGAATTAAATCTATTCTTAGCTACCATCTTTATTTGGGAGGTCTGTTTCACCTATCGCACTCCGTTCTTTCCTTTACTCTGTTTACTCTCAATGTTTTCTTTCTCCCCCACTTTTCTCTTTCCAGCTCTTAACCTCCACTCTTCCTCTTGCTACCTCCCCTTTCACACTCTCAAAAACTTGGTTATTTCTTTCCTCTTTTTTTCTTCATCGGGCGTTCATTCTTTTACTATTTTTTCTCTTCCCTTCATTCTTTGTCTTTTTTATATTTGCTCTTTCCTTTGACTCTGTATGCATCATTTCACTTCCTTTTTCAAGATCTTTCTTCCTTCTTTTCTCTAGTGTTTTTATTCTTTATCTGTCAATTCACGTTTTACTATAAATCCCTCTTTTTTTTTTTTTTTTTTTTCCCTGCCTATATATGGACCCAGAGTGTTAGTGGTTTTCCCATTCTGTGTCTGTGGGAAATGTCAGTACATACATGCCCTGGTTCTTTTGCTGCTTGTTTCTCTCACCGTCTTTTTTTTTTTTTTTTTTTCTCTAATGTTAATTTTTCTCTTTTTCTTTTCACACTTCTCTCCTCTTTATCTGTCAATCACTAGCTTCCTTCCCTTTTTTCTTTGGTCTTACAAGTTTGCTTTATTTCTTCTTAGTTGTGTTTTCATTTTCTCAGTCTTTATTTCCCCTTCTTTCTTTTATTTTTTTGCGACCCCTTTCTTCCTTTTGTCTGTTGTATTTCTTTCACTTCTCTTTTTCTGCCCCATCTGTTTTCTCCCCTGAGGCCTAACTATCAATGGAGGTACTGGTGCAGTGGCACCGGGGCCCAGAAACCTATTGACCTCCCTCAACTCTAATTACTGCTGTAGTTTCCTACTGAAATTGCAGTCAACCATTTTCCTTTTACTCCAGGGCCTATGACCCCATTACTACGCCTATCCATCTTTACTCCAGGCATCCTCTTTCCTTTCACCCTTCAATCCGTCCCAAATGATATATTTGTTTTGGTGTTTTGAGCATTACTCTCTTAAGCGAAAAGTTTATTTCTGACAAAGGTTTAGATGATGATTGTATATGTTGTAAAAGGCAGAAGGTTAAATGAAAGTGCTTTAGTTAATTACTGGGCCACTGGAATTATATGACAGGAAAAGATGAAATTATGAGGCAGGGTTGACCATCTTATGTGGCAAAAGTCCAGTTATGAATTTACAATACCAATAGCTCTAACTCAAGCAAATGGCCGAACTGTTGCATTGCAAATGTTTGTTTAGTGTGGGCTTTGCAGGGGAATACCCCCAAAAATGGTCAGGTTGTATGTCATGGGTGTATATCCTAAATAGGCTTCCCTTCCTAAGCATTGACTTGTCAATAAACATCAATATTATATAAGACCACTTGATTCTCATTACATATAAAACTATCATTCTAAAATGTCCTAAATAGTTCATCACTTTCAACGTTGAGATGCATGAATATACAGATATCCGAAACAAACAGAATAGCCAGTATTATCAGAAGTACTTACACATAGCTCGAAACCAGGACTACGAAACTGATTCTCGGTTGGGTGGGATTTAAGCATTTGTGGGAAGGGACTAGTTCTCGCCTCAGTGTCCTTAGTAGAATTGAAACTTTCCATTATGATAACTAGGACATTTTAAATTCTATCCCTGCTTAAAGTAGAATCTCTTGAAGGTAAAGTCAGAGGACCAAACCGCCACATTGAGGAAATCCTCCATGCGGGCCCCCATAGAAAAAGCTTTTGATGCCATAGCCCTCCTGTAAAGAAATGGCTCCCTGTTGCAGTTACCCCCCACTTTTTGCCTGATACTGATGCTGACTTGACTGAGAAGTGTGCTGGGACCCTGCTAACCAGGCCCCAGCACCAGTGTTCTTTCACCTAAAATGTACCATTGTTTCCACAATTGGCACAACCCTGGCACCTAGGTAAGTCCCTTGTAACTGGTACCCCTGGTACCAAGGGCCCTGATGCCAGTGAAGGTCTCTAAGGGCTGCAGCATGTCTTATGCCACCCTAGGGACCCCTCACTCAGCACAGACACACTGCTTGCCAGCTTGTGTGTGCTGATGAGGAGAAAATGACTAAGTCGACATGGCACTCCCCTCAGGGTGCCATGCCAACCTCCCACTGCCTGTGGCATAGGTAAGTCACCCCTCTAGTAGGCCTTACAGCCCTAAGGCAGGGTGCACTATACCACAGGTGAGGGCATATGTGCATGCGCACTATGCCCCTACAGTGTCTAAGCAAAACCTTAGACATTGTAAGTGCAGGGTAGCCATAAGAGTATATGGGCTGGGAGTCTGTCAAAAACGAACTCCACAGCTCCATAATGGCTACACTGAATACTGGGAAGTTTAGTATCAAACTTCTCAGAATAATAAACCCACACTGATGCCAGTGTTGGATTTATTAAAAAAATGCACACAGAGGGCATCTTAGAGATACCCCCTGTATTTTACCCAATTGTTCAGTGCAGGACTGACTGGTCTGTGCCAGCCTGCTGCTGAGAGACGAGTGTCTGACCTCATGCGGTGAGAGCCTTTGTGCTCTCTGAGGACAGAAACAAAGCCTGCTCTGGGTGGAGGTGCTTCACACCTCCCCCCTGCAGGAACTGTAACACCTAGCAGTGAGCTTCAAAGGCTCAAGCTTCGTGTTACAATGCCCCAGGGCACTCCAGCTAGTGGAGATGCCCGCCTCCTGGACCCAGCCCCCACTTTTGGCGGCAAGTCCAGGAGAGATAATGAGAAAAACAAGGAGGAGTCACTGGCCAGTCAGGACAGCCCCTAAGGTGTCCTGAGCTGAGGTGCCTCTGACTTTTAGAAATCCTCCATCTTGAAGAAGGAGGATTCCCCCAATAGGGATATGTGACCCCCTCCCCTTGGGAGGAGGCACAAAGAGGGTGTACCCACCCTCAGGGCTAGTAGCCATTGGCTACTAACCCCCCAGACCTAAACACGCCCTTAAATTCAGTATTTAAGGGCTCTCCCTGAACCTAGAAATTAGATTCCTGCAACAACACGAAGAAGGACTGCCTAGCTGAAAACCCCTGCAGAGGAAGACCAGAAGACAACAACTGCCTTGGCTCCAGAAACTCACCGGCCTGTTGTAGGAAGTTGGCTCTGTATGCACTATTTCAAAGTAAGGAATAGCATGCACAGAGTCCAAGGGTTCCCCTTAGAGGTAAAATAATGGTAAAAATAGATAATACTAATGCTCTATTTTGTGGTAGTGTGGTCGAGCAGTAGGCTTATCCAAGGAGTAGTGTTAAGCATTTGTTGTACATACACATAGGCAATAAATGAGGTACACACACTGAGACAAATCCAGCCAATAGGTTTTTGTATAGAAAAATATCTTTTCTTAGTTTATTTTAAGAACCACAGGTTCAAATTCTACATGTAATATCTCATTCGAAAGGTATTGCAGGTAAGTACTTTAGGAACTTTAAAGCATAAAAATTGCATGTATACTTTACAAGTTATTCACAAATAGCTGTTTTAAAAGTGGACACAGTGCAATTTTCACAGTTCCTAGGGGAGGTAAGTTTTGGTTAGTTTTACCAGGTAAGTAAGACACTTACAGGGCTTAGTTCTTGGTCCAAGGTAGCCCACCGTTGGGGGTTCGGAGCAACCCCAAAGTCACCACACCAGCAGCTCAGGGCCGGTCAGGTGCAGAGTTCAAAGTGGTGCCCAAAACACATAGGCTAGAATGGAGAGAAGGGGGTGCCCCGGTTCCGGTCTGCTTGCAGGTAAGTACCCGCGTCTTCGGAGGGCAGACCAGAGGGGTTTTGTAGGGCACCGGGGGGGACACAAGCCCACACAGAAATTTCACCCTCAGCGGCGCGGGGGCGGCCGGGTGCAGTGTAGAAACAGGCGTCGGGTTCGCAATGTTAGTCTATGAGAGATCTCGGGATCTCTTCAGCGCTGCAGGCAGGCAAGGGGGGGGTTCCTCGGGGAAACCTCCACTTGGGCAAGGGAGAGGGACTCCTGGGGGTCACTTCTCCAGTGAAAGTCCGGTCCTTCAGGTCCTGGGGGCTGCGGGTGCAGGGTCTCTCCCAGGCGTCGGGACTTTGGATTCAAAGAGTCGCGATCAGGGGAAGCCTCGGGATTCCCTCTGCAGGCGGCGCTGTGGGGGCTCAGGGGGGACAGGTTTTGGTACTCACAGTCTTAGAGTAGTCCTGGGGTCCCTCCTGAGGTGTCGGATCTCCACCAGCCGAGTCGGGGTCGCCGGGTGCAGTGTTGCAAGTCTCACGCTTCTTGCGGGGAGCTTGCAGGGTTCTTTCAAAGCTGCTGGAAACAAAGTTGCAGCCTTTCTTGGAGCAGTTCCGCTGTCCTCGGGAGTTTCTTGTCTTTTCGAAGCAGGGGCAGTCCTCAGAGGATGTCGAGGTCGCTGGTCCCTTTGGAAGGCGTCGCTGGAGCAGGATCTTTGGAAGGCAGGAGACAGGCCGGTGAGTTTCTGGAGCCAAGGCAGTTGTCGTCTTCTGGTCTTCCTCTGCAGGGGTTTTCAGCTAGGCAGTCCTTCTTCTTGTAGTTGCAGGAATCTAATTTTCTAGGGTTCAGGGTAGCCCTTAAATACTAAATTTAAGGGCGTGTTTAGGTCTGGGGGGTTAGTAGCCAATGGCTACTAGCCCTGAGGGTGGGTACACCCTCTTTGTGCCTCCTCCCAAGGGGAGGGGGTCACAATCCTAACCCTTTTGGGGGAATCCTCCATCTGCAAGATGGAGGATTTCTAAAAGTCAGAGTCACCTCAGCTCAGGACACCTTAGGGGCTGTCCTGACTGGCCAGTGACTCCTCCTTGTTGCTTTCTTTGTTCCCTCCAGCCTTGCCGCCAAAAGTGGGGCCGTGGCCGGAGGGGGCGGGCAACTCCACTAAGCTGGAGTGCCCTGCTGGGCTGTGACAAAGGGGTGAGCCTTTGAGGCTCACCGCCAGGTGTCACAGCTCCTGCCTGGGGGAGGTGTTAGCATCTCCACCCAGTGCAGGCTTTGTTACTGGCCTCAGAGTGACAAAGGCACTCTCCCCATGGGGCCAGCAACAGGTCTCTGGTGTGGCAGGCTGCTGGAACTAGTCAGCCTACACAGACAGTCGGTTAAGTTTCAGGGGGCACCTCTAAGGTGCCCTCTGTGGTGTATTTTACAATAAAATGTACACTGGCATCAGTGTGCATTTATTGTGCTGAGAAGTTTGATACCAAACTTCCCAGTTTTCAGTGTAGCCATTATGGTGCTGTGGAGTTCGTGTTTGACAGACTCCCAGACCATATACTCTTATGGCTACCCTGCACTTATAATGTCTAAGGTTTTGTTTAGACACTGTAGGGGTACCATGCTCATGCACTGGTACCCTCACCTATGGTATAGTGCACCCTGCCTTAGGGCTGTAAGGCCTGCTAGAGGGGTGTCTTACCTATACTGCATAGGCAGTGAGAGGCTGGCATGGCACCCTGAGGGGAGTGCCATGTCGACTTACTCGTTTTGTCCTCACTAGCACACACAAGCTGGCAAGCAGTGTGTCTGTGCTGAGTGAGAGGTCTCCAGGGTGGCATAAGACATGCTGCAGCCCTTAGAGACCTTCCTTGGCATCAGGGCCCTTGGTACTAGAAGTACCAGTTACAAGGGACTTATCTGGATGCCAGGGTCTGCCAATTGTGGATACAAAAGTACAGGTTAGGGAAAGAACACTGGTGCTGGGGCCTGGTTAGCAGGCCTCAGCACACTTTCAATTGTAAACATAGCATCAGCAAAGGCAAAAAGTCAGGGGGCAACCATGCCAAGGAGGCATTTCCTTACATACCCCCTGTATTTTACCCAATTGTTCAGTGCAGGACTGACTGGTCTGTGCCAGCCTGCTGCTGAGAGACGAGTGTCTGACCTCATGCAGTGAGAGCCTTTGTGCTCTCTGAGGACAGAAACAAAGCCTGCTCTGGGTGGAGGTGCTTCACACCTCCCCCCTGCAGGAACTGTAACACCTAGCAGTGAGCTTCAAAGGCTCAAGCTTCGTGTTACAATGCCCCAGGGCACTCCAGCTAGTGGAGATGCCCGCCTCCTGGACCCAGCCCCCACTTTTGGCGGCAAGTCCAGGAGAGATAATGAGAAAAACAAGGAGGAGTCACTGGCCAGTCAGGACAGCCCCTAAGGTGTCCTGAGCTGAGGTGCCTCTGACTTTTAGAAATCCTCCATCTTGAAGAAGGAGGATTCCCCCAATAGGGATATGTGACCCCCTCCCCTTGGGAGGAGGCACAAAGAGGGTGTACCCACCCTCAGGGCTAGTAGCCATTGGCTACTAACCCCCCAGACCTAAACACGCCCTTAAATTCAGTATTTAAGGGCTCTCCCTGAACCTAGAAATTAGATTCTTGCAACAACAAGAAGAAGGACTGCCTAGCTGAAAACCCCTGCAGAGGAAGACCAGAAGACAACAACTGCCTTGGCTCCAGAAACTCACTGGCCTGTCTCCTGCCTTCCAAAGAACTCTGCTCCAGCGACGCCTTCCAAAGGGACCAGCGACCTCTGAATCCTCTGAGGACTGCCCTGCTTCGACGACGACAAGAAACTCCTGAGGACAGCGGACCTGCTCCAAAAAGACTGCAACTTTATCCAAAGGAGCAGCTTTAAAGAACCCTGCAATCTCCCCGCAAGAAGCGTGAGACTTGCAACACTGCACCCGGCGACCCCGACTTGGCTGGTGGAGAACCAACACCTCAGGGAGGACCCCCGGACTACTCTACGACTGTGAGTACCAAAACCTGTCCCCCCTGAGCCCCCACAGCGCCGCCTGCAGAGGGAATCCCGAGGCTTCCCCTGACTGCGACTCTCTGAAACCTAAGTCACGATTCCTGGAAAAGACCCTGCACCCGCAGCCCCCAGGACCTGAAGGACCGGACTTTCACTGCAGAAGTGACCCCCAGGAGTCCCTCTCCCTTGCCCAAGTGGAGGTTTCCCCGAGGAAGCCCCCCCCCCTTGCCTGCCTGCAGCGCTGAAGAGATCCCTTGATCTCTCATTGACTTCCATTGCGAACCCGACGCTTGTTCTAACACTGCACCCGGCCGCCCCCGCGCCGCTGAGGGTGAAATTTCTGTGTGGGCTTGTGTGTCCCCCCCCCCCGGTGCCCTACAAAACCCCCCTGGTCTGCCCTCCGAAGACGCGGGTACTTACCTGCTGGCAGACTGGAACCGGGGCACCCCCTTCTCTCCATTGGAGCCTATGCGTTTTGGGCACCACTTTGAACTCTGCACCTGACCGGCCCTGAGCTGCTGGTGTGGTAACTTTGGGGTTGCTCTGAACCCCCAACGGTGGGCTACCTTGGACCAAGAACTGAACCCTGTAAGTGTCTTACTTACCTGGTAAAACTAACAAAAACTTACCTCCCCCAGGAACTGTGAAAATTGCACGAAGTGTCCACTTTTAAAATAGCTATTTGTGAATAACTTGAAAAGTATAAATGCAATTGAAATGATTCAAAGTTCCTAATGTACTTACCTGCAATACCTTTCAAACAAGATATTACATGTTAAATTTGAACCTGTGGTTCTTAAAATAAACTAAGAAAAGATATTTTTCTATACAAAACCTATTGGCTGGATTTGTCTCTGAGTGTGTGTACCTCATTTATTGTCTATGTGTATGTACAACAAATGCTTAACACTACTCCTTGGATAAGCCTACTGCTCGACCACACTACCACAAAATAGAGCATTAGTATTATCTCTTTTTACCACTATTTTACCTCTAAGGGGAACCCTTGGACTCTGTGCATGCTATTCCTTACTTTGAAATAGCACATACAGAGCCAACTTCCTACACCTCCTTACCGAGTGAGATCCATATATTGAGACATGTATTCCAGCTTCCTGTTATACTCACCTGACCCTTTGAGCAATGGTAGGAGAAGACGCTGCCTTATTTGGGTTAGTGAGAGTTATCAATAGTTGTCGTTCCCCATGGGGACATATCTCTTCCGTCATGGATTCATACGTTTTCAGAGCCTGGACAACACAACTTCGGTTTCGTCCGGAAACAGGATAAGAGACTGTTCCGTAATTACATTTTGGTCTTCAGGAAATATGAAATGTCACCCAATCGGGGGTAAAGACTCTCTGCCAGTAATCCAATGATCGAACATCGGAAACCAGACGACATGACACCAGACAGAGCAAAATAGATAACTTTGCAGACAGCTATTTCCTTGACAAATACGTATTAGATGATTTGAATAATCTAAGTACCTTGTTGACATTCCAGAGAGTAGATTATCTAAGGCCCGGAGGCAAGGACAACCCGATGCCCCTTAGGAGTTTTCAAACAAGGGGAGGGTCATCCCTCCACAGGAACATGTCCCGCCGAGATGGCAGAACGAAAGGTATTGGGTGACCTGTAGGCTAACACCATCAGGTACCAGGGATGCCAAAAAATCCATGATATGGACAATGTCTGTCCCCACTGGATCAAGATTTCGAAGATGACACTAATCAAGCCATCTTGTCCAGGCCGATCTGTACACCCATGACTTTGCGAGTAGGGTTGCAGCCTCTTGCGAAGTGCCCTGGATTTTACATCTTTCCCTGTAATCCTCCAGGCCATAAGATGGAGACCGCCTTCCATCACAAGGTGGTGACGATTCTCTTGTGGATCGAGGAGGAGGTCCGGAAAGAGGGGTAGATGGATTGGAAAATCCCAAGAAAGTTCCATCAGAACTGGAAACCAAACTTGAGATCTCCAAATGGGGTTTACTAACACCAAGTTCGCCTTCTGCCTTCGAGTTTGTGTGTCTAGTCTCATGATCATGGTTGCGGGGGAAAGGCATGCCCTTTCTCTAGTCTTGTAGGAACGCATCTGTCGCCTTCGCTAAGGAATCCGTTTCCAGACGCAATATAGGGCTAGATCATTATCTGGACACGAGGCGAACAGGTCCATCGTGAAAGGACCCCAGCAGGATTGTATCTCCTGAAACAGCTGCAAATGTAACTGCCACAGGCTGATGTCCTTCCAGTGGCGGGAATTCTAATCCGCCACTTGATTTGACTTCTTAGGAAGGTGTTCTGCCATCACTGATATTTGGTTGTCTAGGCAGTAGGCCTAGAAATCGCATGTCAGACTTGATAGCTTTTCGGATTTCGTTCCCTATAGATGGTTGATGGTAGCGTACTACCACTTCGTTGTCCTTCTTCAACAGAACGCAACATTGGATTTTGTTTTTGGTCCAGCATTTCACTGCAAAAGATCCTGCCATGAGTTCCAGGTAATTGATGTGAAGGTGTTTTCCCTTGGACGACCATCTTCCTTCTGTAGAGTAATCTTGACTCTGGGCCCCCCAGCCTGAGCCGCTGGTCTCTGATTTGATGACTAGATCCAGTTGGGATCCGAAAATAGCACGGCTATTCAAGGCTTCCATGTGTAAGATCCACCATCTCTGCTCCTCCTTGGCCTCCTCCGAAAGAGGAACCAATTGTAAGTCAGACCCTTTACCAGCTCTGAAATCTTGATACTCTGCATGGCGTGATATTGCAGTGGTGTAGGAAGTTGGCTCTGTATGTACTGTTTCAAAGTAAGAAATAGTGTGCACAGAGTCCAAGGGTTCCCCTTAGAGGTAAGATAGTGGCAAAAAGAGAATTCTAATGCTCTATTTTGTGGTAGTGTGGTCGAGCAGTAGGCTTATCAGAGGGTAGTGTTAAGCATTTGTTGTACACACACAGGCAATAAATGAGGAACAAACACACTCCGACAATTCCAGGCCAATAGGTTTTTATATAGAAAAATATATTTTCTTAGTTTATTTTAAGAACCACAGGTTCAAGATTTACAAGTAATAATTCAAATGAAAGGTATTTCACTCAGGTATCTTAGAAACTGAATCAACACTATCGTACAGTTTTTGCAAAAATGGCAAAAAGCAATTTTCAACAGTGCCTGGGGGATGTAAGTTTTGGTTAGTTTTGCAGGTAAGTAAAACCTACAGGGTTCAAAGTTGGGTCCAAGGTAGCCCACCGTTGGGGGTTCAGGGTAACCCCAAAGTTACCACACCAGCAGCTCAGGGCAGGTCAGGTGCGGAGGTCAAAGTGGTGCCCAAAACGCATAGGCTTCCATGGCGAAGGGGGTTCCCCGGTTCCAGTCTGCCAGCAGGTAAGTACCCGCGTCTTCGGAGGGCAGACCAGGGGGGTTTTCTAGGGCACCGGGGGGGGGGACACAAGTCCACACAGAAAGTACACCCTCAGCAGCACGGGGGCGGCCGGGTGCAGTGTGCAAACAAGCGTCAGGTTTTCAATAGAAAGCAGTGGGAGACCAAGGAGTCTCTTTAGCGATGCAGGCAGGCTATGGGGGGAGGCTCCTCGGGGTAGCCACCACCTGGGCAAGGGAGAGGGCCACCTGGGGGTTGCTCCTGCACTGGAGGTCGGATCCTTCAGGTCCTGGGGGCTGCGGGTGCAGAGTCTTTACTAGACGTCGGGTCTTTGAAGCAGGCAGTCGCGGTCAGGGGGAGCCTCGGGATTCCCTCTGCAGGCGTCGCTGTGGGGGCTCAGGGGGGTCAACTCTGGCTACTCACGGTCTCGTAGTCGCCGGGGAGTCCTCCCTGAAGTGGTTGTTCTCCACAAGTCGAGCTGGGGGCGTAGGGTGCAGAGTGCCAAGTCTCACGCTTCCGGTGGGAAACGCAAGTTGTTTCAAAGTTGCTTCTTTGTAGCAAAGTTGCAGTCTTTGGTGAACAGAGCCGCTGTCCTCAGGAGTTCTTGGTCCTTCTAGATGCAGGGCAGTCCTCTCAGGATTCAGAGGTCGCTGGTCCTGTGGAAAGCGTAGCTGGAGCAGTGTCTTTAGAAGTGGGGAGACAGGCCGGTAGAGCTGGGGCCAAAGCAGTTGGTGTCTCTGTCTTCTCTGCAGGGTTTTTCAGCTCAGCAGTCCTCTTCTTCTTAGGTTGCTGGAATCTGAGTTCCTAGGTTCTGGGGAGCCCCTAAATACAGGGCTGGGTTTAGGTCTGGGGGGCGGGGGGGGTTAGTAGCCAATGGCTACTAGCCCGGAGGGTGGCTACACCCTCTTTGTGCCTCCTCCCTGAGGGGAGGGGGGCACATTCCTATCCCTATTGGGGGAATCCTCCATCTGCAAGATGGAGGATTTCTAAAAGTCAGTCACCTCAGCTCAGGATGCCTTAGGGGCTGTCCTGACTGGCCAGTGACTCCTCCTTGTTTTTCTCATTATCTCCTCCGGCCTTGCCGCCAAAAGTGGGGCCGTGGCCGGAGGTAGTCGTGAGTCAGGGACCAAATCGTGAACGAGCCCGCTAAGAGGTCAAGGCAATTGATGTGAAGGTTCAACTCCTCTGAAGTCCACTGACACCCCCACAGAAATCTGACCCAGTCTGCAGGCATCCAACTCTATCACTAAAACGGGGAGAGAGCCAAAGATGGCCTTCCCGTTCCATGCATCCATATGGCTCAACCACCACTGCATCTCCGAACGAGCCTTCGAAGAGAGCTCCACCAGAGGCGAATACGTATGTCCCTTCCGGAGATGTGATGCCTTCAAACTTTGCAGGGCCCTGTAATGCAAGGGACCCGGAAAGATCGCCTGAATAGAGGACGACAGAAGACCCACAATCCTGGCAATCTGCCGTAGGGGGGTCCTGTCCCTGCGGAGCACCTTGGAAATCTCCTTCCTGATCTTGGAGACCTTGTGCTCTGGGTGCTTCAACGTCGCCGACATTGTGTCTACTACGAACCCTAGGAAAGTCGTGGACTGAGATGGGCGAAGAAAGGACTTCTCCGAGATGATCACAAAACCCAGATCCTGCAACAGAGCAATAGTCATGTTCGTGTAACACAACAGTTGCGACCGGGACTGGTCCATCAAAAGGATGTCGTCCAGATAAATAATCATTCTGACACCCTGAGTCCTCAGAAACTCGACCACCGGTTTCAGCAACTTCGTGAAGCACCAAGGTGCTGAAGAAAGGCCGAAGGGAAGACACCTGAACTCGTAAATCTGGCTCTGCCACTGAAACTGCAGAAAGCGCTGATCAGGAGAGTAAATCGGGACCGTAAGATAAGCGTTATTGAGGTCCAAGCGGATCATCCAGTCCCCTCGACACAGAAGATCCCTGAGAAGATGGATACCCTCCATCTTGAAATGACGATAAACCACCCATTCGTTGAACGCCTTGAGGTTTATCACCGGACAAAAACCTTTGTCCTGTTCGACCAAGAAAATGTTGCTCAAGAAACCCCTCTGATGAAGAGGTGCTGGACCAACAGCCCCTTCGCCAAGAAGAAGCTGAACCTTTGCGTCTATTAATTGGGAATGCTGAACACTGAACCGAATGGAAGGGGGTCGAACCGGTTGAACTAGGGTCCCATAGAACTCTATGTGGAAACCCAACACTGTCTCCAAGACCCAAGGATCGGAAGTGAGTTGTGCCCAATTCTCTACGAATAGAGCGATTTTGCCTCCTAGTTCTTAAGGGGGGGAAAAAAAGGGAATGCTCACCCGTGCTCCTCTGTTGAAACGGGAGGAACGTACTCGACCAGAGCCTCTGTTGGGAAAGAAGGCCCCTTGATGACCGTCACTCCAGCCGTTGTTACGTCATCCTTGAGCTCTGGAGGGGCCTGTCTGCAAGGAACGGCTGGAGGAGTGACCCCTTCCTCGTCTGGCCCCAGCACACACCTTTCCAGGAAAAAGCTGGCGCATGTAGGACTGCGCTTTGTCCAAAGCAGAGAAGGTGGAAACAAATCTCCCTAGCTCCTTCACAAAGGGGTCCCCAAAGAGATAGCACTGGGCTACCTCACCTGCCTCAGACGTCGCCAGTTCCCCTAATTTGGGGCCAATCTTGATCAGGAGAGAGCGGCACCTCTCTGTAGATATAGCACAATTGGCGTTGCCCAACAGACAAACCGCATTTTGAGCCCATCCAGCGACTAGATCCGTCTGTAACGGTTCCCCTGAGGCCTTGGCTGAATCAGCCAACTCAGTGATCTTGGTCAAGGGCCCCAGAACATCTAGGAGTTTATCGTGAAAGGACCGTAAGGAACGATCGATTCCCTTTCTTGGGATCACGCATGTACTTGGAGAAGAAAGTTCATAATTTAGGGTCCAACAAAGGCGTAGCCGCCACCTTGTCCACAAGCACAGGCCTGGGACAGTCCGCCCGAAGACGGGCCTGAACTTTTCTCCAAAGGGTGGTGGATGGCCTTAGTGACATAAGCCGCCACTTTGGGATTAGGGACCCATTCAGAGGACCGAGGATGGTATATGTCCTCCGGATCAAACATATCAGAGTCCCGGCAGGGTACAGCATCAAGCGTTCGCGCACTCTTGCAAAAGGCTTCTTTCAAACTGGCGAAACCTTCCAGGTGCCCCACGTCACGCTTCTGAGAGGAAGGTGTCTTTGAGGTACCAGCCCTTGGGTCTAGATCTCTCAAAACACCAGACAAATTGGACACCTTGTCCATTAGTCTATCTACCCTATCTTGCAGGGGTGCTGGGGCTTTTGCCACCGCCTGCTAAAGTAATCTCTCCATGCCTTCAGGAAGGTGGCGTTAGGGAGGCCAGACTTCCTCTGTCCCCAAAAAGGGAGCATAGGCGTGGTCCACAAAGAGTCCATGGAAGGACTGGAAGAAGACATCCCTAGGCTAAGGAAAGTAACAGTAATATACACCGGTAAAAAACACACCACCACAAATAAGGGTGGGGTAGGGACCAGGGCCAGACTAGTCAAATATGTCACCTACCCCCAGTAGGGGTGTCAGTGGAAGGGGTGAGAGCACAAAAAGATCACCCAACCTTAAATTTACAGGGCAGCCTCCTCGCAGTGTCCCTAAGGGAGATTTGAAATGCAGGGAGTACCTGCCCGTACCGCAGCGCCACAGAATCAGGAATCCCCAAGGGCGGGATCCTGAAAGGCCTTGACGCGATCACAAAATACAGTGCGCAAAGCGCTGAATCAATGGCAGGGTGACGCGTACGTGCGCCCCTAGTGCTAAGGGGTCACCGTACCACGCGCTCGAGCTAAAGCCTACCGTGCAAGTTAAAGAATGTCTGGTATGCAAGGAATGCCTCTCGCGCTCCCAAGCAACAAGACAGTAATAGAAAGCACAGGCAACAAGGCAAGCGCTCGCAGCAAAGGGAAATCCCCGAACCCCCGTAAGAAAAACAAGGAGCGATGACTTAACTGACGAGCAGCAGTGAAGAAAGAGGAAGGACTGTGCCAGTCAGTTACTTATACACTCCGTGTTATGGACACTGTATTGGTTATGGGTTGCCATGGTTAATTGTGGGCATCATGGGGTTTGAAGTTTTATTTCGTTCTTGATTCTGTTTGAACTTTGAACTTGCTGTTTGTAGTGAACAAAGGACTGCATAATCCTTGCCTCCAGTCCTGATATAGAATTGATGCTGGTTGTGCGGGGGTGGGTAGAGCGTGCTAAGCGCGAGAAAAGACAATGTGCAGCCCTCTAGCTGTCTGCTGTCTGTGCCGCGCCTGCGAACTGTGAATAAAGTGAAAGCAAAGGAGTGACGAGTGTTTCCGCAACTGAACTGCTAAGAGAAAATCCGGCCTAATCCTCGCTTCTATGTTCTAACATAGAATCAGGGTTGTCTTTAACCTGTTCGTAAAGTGTTTTTTCAATACTGTAAGTTCTGGTTTACTAGATAATTTATTGGAAATTAGTAGCTGTAGCGATAAGTTAATTTTAATTCTGTATTTAGGACAATTAATGGTATATAATATATCCAAAAATCAAATCCCGGCTGTTGACAGTAATGTACTGAGCTTAGTCTGAGTACCCATTTGCAGGCTTTTAGTAAAAAATCTTTAGTTTAGTTTATTACAATTTTGAGTGCAAATAAATTGCCATATTAGATTTCCTACGGTCATGACTTTACTAGAGTCTGCACTTGCTAGTTGGCGGGAAAGCTGGCTCAGGGTCGTGTTGGACTTATCTGTAAACTTGAAATGGGGCCACATTAACCTAAAGCTGCAGTTGCGGAATAGCAGTGTGGCTGTTTGAGAATTTTCATACTAAAAAATGTATTAACATGTATATTGTCTGTCCCTTAAACATTGTCAGATGACAAATAATCTCGAGCTTTGAACAATAGCTGAACAGTTTTGCTTAGGCTTGAATTTGCATTTGTTTATTAAAGAACTGGCAGCTATCATTGCTTGCATACTTGTACTCTTCAGTGTAAACTGAAACTAGCCACCATTTCGGTAACATTCCTCTTACATAATGCTAACTGCATGGCTGACTGGGCTTCCTAACAGAAACGCCCAGTCAGCAGAGCACGTCAGTCTCTCTCTATAACAGTGAGAACAAAGATCTTTCTAACATGCTAGATAAAAACAAAGGAAAATAGCAGCATGGTTTTGCGTGTAGTCACTGCTGTCGGTCACTTTTTGCCAATAATACGATTGCTGCATGACATATTTTAGGTGACGTTTGTTAACCAAGCAATAAAATGAATTTTCAGTTGTTCCCGACGTAGGCAGAATTTATATTTTAATTTGCAGAAAATTAAAATAACGGCCATGTAAAATGTTACACGCTACCAGGGTATAAAACATTGAGACTAGTGTTTCTATCTGCACTTGCAACACTAATAATTCTAATCTCCATTTTAGGATGTCCACCAGAGTGCTCCTGGCCACCCTGTCCATCCCCATAACCCCTGAGCGCACAGACATTGCTCGCCTGCTGGACATGGACGGTATCATTATGGAGAAGCAGAGGCGCCTAGCTACCTTACTGGGTCTGCAAGCACCTCCCACACGAATCAGCCTAATGAGTGATATGGTAAGAGGCTGCAGTCTTCACCAGCAAGAACAAAATGGGAAGGGTCCTAATTTTGATGGTGTTAGAGTGGAGGTCATCTACGGAGTACATTAAACTCTTACATTGCTTACGTTCTGCGAATTATAATTTTTTGTCTTTTCGTTATTAAAGTGTTGCAAAAAATACAAAATGTAAAGATGCTCCTTTTTTTTCCATCCCCGATTTATGTGGTTTGGGCATAGCTTCTTAAGGTGTAAATATCTATGTACTCTTCCACTATCTACACTTGTGCATGCAACAGACACTATCTCCCCAATGCAAAGTGAGGGAGGGTATTTCTTAAGGTATTTTAGATGCTAATCTGCTGATAACATCTGTTGATTTCGATTTAGGTTAGGTTTAATGTTCTGCAGCACGTCCTTCCAGAAGTAAAAGAGCTGTACAACTGGCTAGAGGTGGATTTTCATCCGTTGAAGCTATGTGGTGGTGTCACAAAGGTAGGTTATTTTTCTTTCCTGTTTATGAAAGTGTTGCAGGTCAGTAGTCAATCAGGGAATTGCTCTGTGCCAACACAGAATGTTACCTTGAACCTGCATTTTTACAAGTGTGATGAAGACTACTGAACAGCTCAGGACTCATGCTGTGGTGGTTTTAATCACCATCATCATACCCCACCATCACATGTTTACAGTTCCATTTTGTTTAACCCAAACTGGTTAGTGTAGGAAGTTGGCTCTGTATGTGCTATTTCAAAGTAAGGAATAGCATGCACAGAGTCCAAGGGTTCCCCTTAGAGGTAAAATAGTGGTAAAAATAGATAATACTAATGCTCTATTTTGTGGTAGTGTGGTCGAGCAGTAGGCTTATCCAAGGAGTAGTGTTAAGCATTTGTTGTACATACACATAGACAATAAATGAGGTACACACACTCAGAGACAAATCCAGCCAATAGGTTTTTATATAGAAACATATCTTTTCTTAGTTTATTTTAAGAACCACAGGTTCAAATTCTACATGTAATATCTCATTCGAAAGGTATTGCAGGTAAGTACTTTAGGAACTTCAAATCATCAAAATTGCATGTATACTTTTCAAGTTATTCACAAATAGCTGTTTTAAAAGTGGACACTTAGTGCAATTTTCACAGTTCCTAGGGGAGGTAAGTATTTGTTAGGTTAACCAGGTAAGTAAGACACTTACAGGGCTTAGTTCTTGGTCCAAAGTAGCCCACCGTTGGGGGTTCAGAGCAACCCCAAAGTCACCACACCAGCAGCTCAGGGCCGGTCAGGTGCAGAGTTCAAAGTGGTGCCCAAAACGCATAGGCTAGAATGGAGAGAAGGGGGTGCCCCGATTCCGGTCTGCTTGCAGGTAAGTACCCGCGTCTTCGGAGGGCAGACCAGGGGGGTTTTGTAGGGCACCGGGGGGGACACAAGTCCACACAGAAATTTCACCCTCAGCGGCGCGGGGGCGGCCGGGTGCAGTGTAGAAACAAGCGTCGGGTTCGCAATGTTAGTCTATGAGAGATCTTGGGATCTCTTCAGCGCTGCAGGCAGGCAAGGGGGGGGTTCCTCGGGGAAACCTCCACTTGGGCAAGGGAGAGGGACTCCTGGGGGTCACTTCTCCAGTGAAAGTCCGGTCCTTCAGGTCCTGGGGGCTGCGGGTGCAGGGTCTCTCCCAGGCGTCGGGACTTTAGGTTCAAAGAGTCGCGGTCAGGGGAAGCCTCGGGATTCCCTCTGCAGGCGGCGCTGTGGGGGCTCAGGGGGGACAGGTTTTTGGTACTCACAGTATCAGAGTAGTCCTGGGGTCCCTCCTGAGGTGTTGGATCGCCACCAGCCGAGTCGGGGTCGCCGGGTGCAGTGTTGCAAGTCTCACGCTTCTTGCGGGGAGCTTGCAGGGTTCTTTAAAGCTGCTGGAAACAAAGTTGCAGCTTTTCTTGGAGCAGGTCCGCTGTCCTCGGGAGTTTCTTGTCTTTTCGAAGCAGGGGCAGTCCTCAGAGGATGTCGAGGTCGCTGGTCCCTTTGGAAGGCGTCGCTGGAGCAGGATCTTTGGAAGGCAGGAGACAGGCCGGTGAGTTTCTGGAGCCAAGGCAGTTGTCGTCTTCTGGTCTTCCGCTGCAGGGGTTTTCAGCTGGGCAGTCCTTCTTCTTGTAGTTGCAGGAATCTAATTTTCTAGGGTTCAGGGTAGCCCTTAAATACTAAATTTAAGGGCGTGTTTAGGTCTGGGGGGTTAGTAGCCAATGGCTACTAGCCCTGAGGGTGGGTACACCCTCTTTGTGCCTCCTCCCAAGGGGAGGGGGTCACAATCCTAACCCTATTGGGGGAATCCTCCATCTGCAAGATGGAGGATTTCTAAAAGTTGGAGTCACTTCAGCTCAGGACACCCTAGGGGCTGTCCTGACTGGCCAGTGACTCCTCCTTGTTTTTCTCATTATCTTCTCCGGCCTTGCCGCCAAAAGTGGGGCCTGGCCGGAGGGGGCGGGCAACTCCACTAGCTGGAGTGTCCTGCCGGGTTGGCACAAAGGAGGTGAGCCTTTGAGGCTCACCGCCAGGTGTGACAATTCCTGCCTGGGGGAGGTGTTAGCATCTCCACCCAGTGCAGGCTTTGTTACTGGCCTCAGAGTGACAAAGGCACTCTCCCCATGGGGCCAGCAACATGTCTCGGTTTGTGGCAGGCTGCTAAAACTAGTCAGCCTACACAGATAGTCGGTTAAGTTTCAGGGGGCACCTCTAAGGTGCCCTCTGGGGTGTATTTTACAATAAAATGTACACTGGCATCAGTGTGCATTTATTGTGCTGAGAAGTTTGATACCAAACTTCCCAGTTTTCAGTGTAGCCATTATGGTGCTGTGGAGTTCGTGTTTGACAAACTCCCAGACCATATACTCTTATGGCTACCCTGCACTTACAATGTCTAAGGTTTTGTTTAGACACTGTAGGGGTACCATGCTCATGCACTGGTACCCTCACCTATGGTATAGTGCACCCTGCCTTAGGGCTGTAAGGCCTGCTAGAGGGGTGTCTTACCTATACTGCATAGGCAGTGAGAGGCTGGCATGGCACCCTGAGGGGAGTGCCATGTCGACTTACTCGTTTTGTCCTCACTAGCACACACAAGCTGGTAAGCAGTGTGTCTGTGCTGAGTGAGAGGTCTCCAGGGTGGCATAAGACATGCTGCAGCCCTTAGAGACCTTCCTTGGCATCAGGGCCCTTGGTACTAGAAGTACCAGTTACAAGGGACTTATCTGGATGCCAGGGTCTGCCAATTGTGGATACAAAAGTACAGGTTAGGGAAAGAACACTGGTGCTGGGGCCTGGTTAGCAGGCCTCAGCACACTTTCAATTGTAAACATAGCATCAGCAAAGGCAAAAAGTCAGGGGGCAACCATGCCAAGGAGGCATTTCCTTACACAACCCCCCCCCAAACGAAAGAGGATGAGACTAACCTTTCCCAAGAGAGTCTTCATTTTCTAAGTGGAAGAACCTGGAAAGGCCATCTGCATTGGCATGGGCAGTCCCAGGTCTGTGTTCCACTATAAAGTCCATTCCCTGTAGGGAGATGGACCACCTCAACAGTTTAGGATTTTCACCTTTCATTTGCATCAGCCATTTGAGAGGTCTGTGGTCAGTTTGAACTAGGAAGTGAGTCCCAAAGAGGTATGGTCTCAGCTTCTTCAGGGACCAAACCACAGCAAAGGCCTCCCTCTCAATGGCACTCCAACGCTGCTCCCTGGGGAGTAACCTCCTGCTAATGAAAGCAACAGGCTGGTCAAGGCCATCATCATTTGTTTGGGACAAAACTGCCCCTATCCCATGTTCAGAGGCATCAGTCTGCACAATGAACTGCTTAGAATAATCTGGAGCTTTTAGAACTGGTGCTGAGCACATTGCTTGTTTCAGGGTGTCAAAGGCCTGTTGGCATTCTACAGTCCAGTTCACTTTCTTGGGCATTTTCTTGGAGGTGAGTTCAGTGAGGGCTGTCACTATTGATCCATATCCCTTCACAAACCTCCTGTAATACCCAGTCAAGCCAAGGAATGCCCTGACTTGAGTCTGGGTTTTTGGAGCTACCCAGACCAGAATAGTCTGGATCTTGGGTTGGAGTGGCTGAACTTGGCCTCCACCTACAAGGTGTCCCAAGTAAACCACAGTTCCCTGCCCTATCTGGCATTTGGATGCCTTGATAGAGAGGCCTGCAGATTGCAGAGCCTTCAAAACCTTCCTCAGGTGGACCAGGTGATCCTGCCAGGTGGAGCTAAAGACAGCAATATCATCAAGATAAGCTGTGCTAAAGGACTCCAAGCTAGCAAGGACTTGATTCACCAACCTTTGGAAGGTGGCAGGGGCATTCTTTAAACCAAAGGGCATAACAGTAAACTGATAATGCCCATCAGGTGTGGAGAATGCTGTCTTTTCTTTTGCTCCAGGTGCCATTTTTATTTGCCAGTACCCTGCTGTCAAGTCAAAGGTACTTAGAAATTTGGCAGCACCTAATTTATCAATGAGCTCATCAGCTCTTGGAATTGGATGGGCATCTGTCTTGGTGACAGAATTGAGCCCTCTGTAGTCCACACAAAACCTCATCTCTTTCTTTCCATCTTTGGTGTGAGGTTTGGGGACTAAGACCACTGGGCTAGCCCAGGGGCTGTCAGAGCGCTCAATTACTCCCAATTCCAGCATCTTGTGGACTTCCACCTTGATGCTTTCTTTAACATGGTCAGATTGTCTAAAGATTTTGTTCTTGACAGGCATGCTGTCTCCTGTGTCCACATCATGGGTACACAGGTGTGTCTGACCAGGGGTTAAGGAGAAGAGTTCAGGAAACTGTTGTAGGACTCTCCTACAATCAGCTTGCTGTTGGCCAGAGAGGGTGTCTGAGTAGATCACTCCATCTACTGTGCCATCTTTTGGGTCTGATGACAGAAGATCAGGGAGAGGTTCACTCTCTGCCTCCTGATCCTCATCTGTTACCATCAACAGATTCACATCAGCCCTGTCATGGAAGAGCTTAAGGCGGTTCACATGGATCACCCTCTTGGGGCTCCTGCTTGTGCCCAGGTCCACCAGGTAGGTGACCTGACTCTTCCTTTCTAGCACTGGGTAAGGGCCACTCCATTTGTCCTGGAGTGCCCTGGGAGCCACAGGCTCCAGAACCCAGACTTTCTGCCCTGGTTGGAACTCAACCAGTGCAGCCTTTTGGTCATACCAAAACTTCTGGAGCTGTTGGCTGGCCTCAAGGTTTTTGGTTGCCTTTTCCATGTACTCTGCCATTCTAGAGCGAAGGCCAAGTACATAGTCCACTATGTCCTGTTTAGGCTCATGGAGAGGTCTCTCCCAGCCTTCTTTAACAAGGGCAAGTGGTCCCCTTACAGGATGACCAAACAGAAGTTCAAAGGGTGAGAATCCTACTCCCTTCTGTGGCACCTCTCTGTAAGCGAAAAGCAGACATGGCAAGAGGACATCCCATCTCCTTTTGAGTTTTTCTGGGAGCCCCATGATCATGCCTTTTAATGTCTTGTTGAATCTCTCAACCAAGCCATTAGTTTGTGGATGGTATGGTGTAGTGAATTTATAAGTCACTCCACACTCATTCCACATGTGCTTTAGGTATGCTGACATGAAGTTGGTACCTCTGTCAGACACCACCTCCTTAGGGAAACCCACTCTGGTAAAGATACCAATGAGGGCCTTGGCTACTGCAGGGGCAGTAGTCGACCTAAGGGGAATAGCTTCAGGATACCTGGTAGCATGATCCACTACTACCAGGATATACATATTTCCTGAGGCTGTGGGAGGTTCTAGTGGACCAACTATGTCCACACCCACTCTTTCAAAGGGAACCCCCACCACTGGAAGTGGAATGAGGGGGGCCTTTGGATGCCCACCTGTCTTACCACTGGCTTGACAGGTGGGGCAGGAGAGGCAAAACTCCTTAACCATGTTGGACATATTGGGCCAGTAGAAGTGGTTGACTAACCTCTCCCACGTCTTGGTTTGTCCCAAATGTCCAGCAAGGGGAATGTCATGGGCCAATGTTAGGATGAACTCTCTGAACAGCTGAGGCACTACCACTCTCCTAGTGGCACCAGGTTTGGGGTCTCTGGCCTCAGTGTATAGGAGTCCATCTTCCCAATAGACCCTATGGGTTCCAGTTTTCTTGCCTTTGGACTCTTCAGCAGCTTGCTGCCTAAGGCCTTCAAGAGAGGGACAGGTTTCTTGTCCCTTACACAGCTCCTCCCTGGAGGGTCCCCCTGGGCCTAAGAGCTCAACCTGATAAGGTTCAAGCTCCAAAGGCTCAGTTCCCTCAGAGGGCAGAACTTCTTCCTGAGAAGAGAGGTTCCCTTTCTTTTGCTGTGTTGCAGTCGGTTTCCCAACTGACTTTCCTGTTCTCTTGGTAGGCTGGGCCATTTTTCCAGACTCCAGCTCTACTTTTTCACCCTGTGCCTTGCATTGTGCTCTTGTTTTCACACACACCAGTTCAGGGATACCCAGCATTGCTGCATGGGTTTTTAGTTCTACCTCAGCCCATGCTGAGGACTCCAGGTCATTTCCAAGCAGACAGTCCACTGGGATATTTGAGGAGACCACCACCTGTTTCAGGCCATTGACCCCTCCCCATTCTAAAGTAACCATTGCCATGGGATGTACTTTTTTCTGATTGTCAGCGTTGGTGACTGTGTAAGTTTTTCCAGTCAGGTATTGGCCAGGGGAAACCAGTTTCTCTGTCACCATGGTGACACTGGCACCTGTATCCCTCAGGCCCTCTATTCTAGTCCCATTAATTAAGAGTTGCTGTCTGTATTTTTGCATGTTAGGCGGCCAGACAGCTAGTGTGGCTAAATCCACCCCACCCTCAGAAACTAGAGTAGCTTCAGTGTGGACCCTGATTTGCTCTGGGCACACTGTTGATCCCACTTGGAGACTAGCCACCATACCAGTGTTACCTGGATGGGAGTTTGGAGTGGAACCTTTCTTGGGACAGGCCTTGTCTCCAGTTTGGTGTCCATGCTGTTTACAGCTATGACACCAGGCCTTTTTGGGATCAAAGTTTTTACCCTTGTACCCATTGTTTTGTGAAGAGGCTCTGGGCCCACCCTCCTGTGCAGGTTTTTGGGGGCCTGTAGACTCTTTACTATTTTTAGTTTTGGTTGTCTCATCACCCTTCCCCTGGGGAGTCTTTGTGACCCCTTTCTTTTGGTCACCCCCTGTTGAAGTCTTGGACACCCGTGTCTTGACCCAATGGTCCGCCTTCTTTCCCAATTCTTGGGGAGAAATTGGTCCTAGGTCTACCAGATGCTGATGCAGTTTATCATTGAAACAATTACTTAACAGGTGTTCTTTCACAAATAAATTGTACAGCCCATCATAATTACTTACACCACTGCCTTGAATCCAACCATCTAGTGTTTTCACTGTGTAGTCAACAAAGTCAACCCAGGTCTGGCTCGAGGATTTTTGAGCCCCCCTGAACCTAATCCTGTACTCCTCAGTGGAGAATCCAAAGCCCTCAATCAGGGTACCCTTCATGAGGTCATAAGATTCTGCATCTTTTCCAGAGAGTGTGAGGAGTCTATCCCTACACTTTCCAGTGAACATTTCCCAAAGGAGAGCACCCCAGTGAGATCTGTTCACTTTTCTGGTTACACAAGCCCTCTCAAAAGCTGTGAACCACTTGGTGATGTCATCACCATCTTCAAATTTTGTCACAATCCCTTTGGGGATTTTTAACATGTCAGGAGAATCTCTGACCCTATTTATATTGCTGCCACCATTGATGGGTCCTAGGCCCATCTCTTGTCTTTCCCTTTCTATGGCTAGGAGCTGTCTCTCTAAAGCCAATCTTTTGGCCATCCTGGCTAACAGGAGGTCATCTTCACTGAGAGCATCCTCAGTGATTTCAGAAATGTGGGACCCTCCTGTGAGGGACTCACTATTTCTGACTAACACAGTTGGAGACAGGACTTGAGGGGTCCTGTTCTCCCTATTTAGGACTGGAGGAGGGACATTGGCCTCCAAGTCACTAATTTCTTCCTCTGTGATGTCATCATCAGAGGGGTTGGCTTTTTCAAACTCTGCCAACAGCTCCTGGAGCTGAATTTTGGTAGGTCTGGAGCCAATGGTTATTTTTTTGATATTACAGAGAGACCTTAGCTCCCTCATCTTAAGATGGAGGTAAGGTGTGGTGTCGAGTTCCACCACATTCATCTCTGTATCAGACATTATTTTGCTAAGAGTTGGAAGACTTTTTAAAGAATCTAAAACTGTTTCTAGAATCTAATTTCAAACTTTTAACAAACTTTTAACTCTAAAAGACAATGCTAAACAGGGACTTAACACACAAGGCCCTAGCAGGACTTTTAAGAATTTAGAAAAATTTCAAATTGCAAAAATGAATTTCTAATGACAATTTTGGAATTTGTCGTGTGATCAGGTATTGGCTGAGTAGTCCAGCAAATGCAAAGTCTTGTACCCCACCGCTGATCCACCAATGTAGGAAGTTGGCTCTGTATGTGCTATTTCAAAGTAAGGAATAGCATGCACAGAGTCCAAGGGTTCCCCTTAGAGGTAAAATAGTGGTAAAAATAGATAATACTAAGGCTCTATTTTGTGGTAGTGTGGTCGAGCAGTAGGCTTATCCAAGGAGTAGTGTTAAGCATTTGTTGTACATACACATAGACAATAAATGAGGTACACACACTCAGAGACAAATCCAGCCAATAGGTTTTTATATAGAAAAATATCTTTTCTTAGTTTATTTTAAGAACCACAGGTTCAAATTCTACATGTAATATCTCATTCGAAAGGTATTGCAGGTAAGTACTTTAGGAACTTCAAATCATCAAAATTGCATGTATACTTTTCAAGTTATTCACAAATAGCTGTTTTAAAAGTGGACACTTAGTGCAATTTTCACAGTTCCTAGGGGAGGTAAGTATTTGTTAGGTTAACCAGGTAAGTAAGACACTTACAGGGCTTAGTTCTTGGTCCAAAGTAGCCCACCGTTGGGGGTTCAGAGCAACCCCAAAGTCACCACACCAGCAGCTCAGGGCCGGTCAGGTGCAGAGTTCAAAGTGGTGCCCAAAACGCATAGGCTAGAATGGAGAGAAGGGGGTGCCCCGGTTCCGGTCTGCTTGCAGGTAAGTACCCGCGTCTTCGGAGGGCAGACCAGGGGGGTTTTGTAGGGCACCGGGGGGGACACAAGTCCACACAGAAATTTCACCCTCAGCGGCGCGGGGGCGGCCGGGTGCAGTGTAGAAACAAGCGTCGGGTTCGCAATGTTAGTCTATGAGAGATCTCGGGATCTCTTCAGCGCTGCAGGCAGGCAAGGGGGGGGTTCCTCGGGGAAACCTCCACTTGGGCAAGGGAGAGGGACTCCTGGGGGTCACTTCTCCAGTGAAAGTCCGGTCCTTCAGGTCCTGGGGGCTGCGGGTGCAGGGTCTCTCCCAGGCGTCGGGACTTTAGGTTCAAAGAGTCGCGGTCAGGGGAAGCCTCGGGATTCCCTCTGCAGGCGGCGCTGTGGGGGCTCAGGGGGGACAGGTTTTTGGTACTCACAGTATCAGAGTAGTCCTGGGGTCCCTCCTGAGGTGTTGGATCGCCACCAGCCGAGTCGGGGTCGCCGGGTGCAGTGTTGCAAGTCTCACGCTTCTTGCGGGGAGCTTGCAGGGTTCTTTAAAGCTGCTGGAAACAAAGTTGCAGCTTTTCTTGGAGCAGGTCCGCTGTCCTCGGGAGTTTCTTGTCTTTTCGAAGCAGGGGCAGTCCTCAGAGGATGTCGAGGTCGCTGGTCCCTTTGGAAGGCGTCGCTGGAGCAGGATCTTTGGAAGGCAGGAGACAGGCCGGTGAGTTTCTGGAGCCAAGGCAGTTGTCGTCTTCTGGTCTTCCGCTGCAGGGGTTTTCAGCTGGGCAGTCCTTCTTCTTGTAGTTGCAGGAATCTAATTTTCTAGGGTTCAGGGTAGCCCTTAAATACTAAATTTAAGGGCGTGTTTAGGTCTGGGGGGTTAGTAGCCAATGGCTACTAGCCCTGAGGGTGGGTACACCCTCTTTGTGCCTCCTCCCAAGGGGAGGGGGTCACAATCCTAACCCTATTGGGGGAATCCTCCATCTGCAAGATGGAGGATTTCTAAAAGTTGGAGTCACTTCAGCTCAGGACACCCTATGGGCTGTCCTGACTGGCCAGTGACTCCTCCTTGTTTTTCTCATTATCTTCTCCGGCCTTGCCGCCAAAAGTGGGGCCTGGCCGGAGGGGGCGGGCAACTCCACTAGCTGGAGTGTCCTGCCGGGTTGGCACAAAGGAGGTGAGCCTTTGAGGCTCACCGCCAGGTGTGACAATTCCTGCCTGGGGGAGGTGTTAGCATCTCCACCCAGTGCAGGCTTTGTTACTGGCCTCAGAGTGACAAAGGCACTCTCCCCATGGGGCCAGCAACATGTCTCGGTTTGTGGCAGGCTGCTAAAACTAGTCAGCCTACACAGATAGTCGGTTAAGTTTCAGGGGGCACCTCTAAGGTGCCCTCTGGGGTGTATTTTACAATAAAATGTACACTGGCATCAGTGTGCATTTATTGTGCTGAGAAGTTTGATACCAAACTTCCCAGTTTTCAGTGTAGCCATTATGGTGCTGTGGAGTTCGTGTTTGACAAACTCCCAGACCATATACTCTTATGGCTACCCTGCACTTACAATGTCTAAGGTTTTGTTTAGACACTGTAGGGGTACCATGCTCATGCACTGGTACCCTCACCTATGGTATAGTGCACCCTGCCTTAGGGCTGTAAGGCCTGCTAGAGGGGTGTCTTACCTATACTGCATAGGCAGTGAGAGGCTGGCATGGCACCCTGAGGGGAGTGCCATGTCGACTTACTCGTTTTGTCCTCACTAGCACACACAAGCTGGTAAGCAGTGTGTCTGTGCTGAGTGAGAGGTCTCCAGGGTGGCATAAGACATGCTGCAGCCCTTAGAGACCTTCCTTGGCATCAGGGCCCTTGGTACTAGAAGTACCAGTTACAAGGGACTTATCTGGATGCCAGGGTCTGCCAATTGTGGATACAAAAGTACAGGTTAGGGAAAGAACACTGGTGCTGGGGCCTGGTTAGCAGGCCTCAGCACACTTTCAATTGTAAACATAGCATCAGCAAAGGCAAAAAGTCAGGGGGCAACCATGCCAAGGAGGCATTTCCTTACACAACCCCCCCCCAAACGAAAGAGGATGAGACTAACCTTTCCCAAGAGAGTCTTCATTTTCTAAGTGGAAGAACCTGGAAAGGCCATCTGCATTGGCATGGGCAGTCCCAGGTCTGTGTTCCACTATAAAGTCCATTCCCTGTAGGGAGATGGACCACCTCAACAGTTTAGGATTTTCACCTTTCATTTGCATCAGCCATTTGAGAGGTCTGTGGTCAGTTTGAACTAGGAAGTGAGTCCCAAAGAGGTATGGTCTCAGCTTCTTCAGGGACCAAACCACAGCAAAGGCCTCCCTCTCAATGGCACTCCAACGCTGCTCCCTGGGGAGTAACCTCCTGCTAATGAAAGCAACAGGCTGGTCAAGGCCATCATCATTTGTTTGGGACAAAACTGCCCCTATCCCATGTTCAGAGGCATCAGTCTGCACAATGAACTGCTTAGAATAATCTGGAGCTTTTAGAACTGGTGCTGAGCACATTGCTTGTTTCAGGGTGTCAAAGGCCTGTTGGCATTCTACAGTCCAGTTCACTTTCTTGGGCATTTTCTTGGAGGTGAGTTCAGTGAGGGCTGTCACTATTGATCCATATCCCTTCACAAACCTCCTGTAATACCCAGTCAAGCCAAGGAATGCCCTGACTTGAGTCTGGGTTTTTGGAGCTACCCAGTCCAGAATAGTCTGGATCTTGGGTTGGAGTGGCTGAACTTGGCCTCCACCTACAAGGTGTCCCAAGTAAACCACAGTTCCCTGCCCTATCTGGCATTTGGATGCCTTGATAGAGAGGCCTGCAGATTGCAGAGCCTTCAAAACCTTCCTCAGGTGGACCAGGTGATCCTGCCAGGTGGAGCTAAAGACAGCAATATCATCAAGATAAGCTGTGCTAAAGGACTCCAAGCTAGCAAGGACTTGATTCACCAACCTTTGGAAGGTGGCAGGGGCATTCTTTAAACCAAAGGGCATAACAGTAAACTGATAATGCCCATCAGGTGTGGAGAATGCTGTCTTTTCTTTTGCTCCAGGTGCCATTTTTATTTGCCAGTACCCTGCTGTCAAGTCAAAGGTACTTAGAAATTTGGCAGCACCTAATTTATCAATGAGCTCATCAGCTCTTGGAATTGGATGGGCATCTGTCTTGGTGACAGAATTGAGCCCTCTGTAGTCCACACAAAACCTCATCTCTTTCTTTCCATCTTTGGTGTGAGGTTTGGGGACTAAGACCACTGGGCTAGCCCAGGGGCTGTCAGAGCGCTCAATTACTCCCAATTCCAGCATCTTGTGGACTTCCACCTTGATGCTTTCTTTAACATGGTCAGATTGTCTAAAGATTTTGTTCTTGACAGGCATGCTGTCTCCTGTGTCCACATCATGGGTACACAGGTGTGTCTGACCAGGGGTTAAGGAGAAGAGTTCAGGAAACTGTTGTAGGACTCTCCTACAATCAGCTTGCTGTTGGCCAGAGAGGGTGTCTGAGTAGATCACTCCATCTACTGTGCCATCTTTTGGGTCTGATGACAGAAGATCAGGGAGAGGTTCACTCTCTGCCTCCTGATCCTCATCTGTTACCATCAACAGATTCACATCAGCCCTGTCATGGAAGAGCTTAAGGCGGTTCACATGGATCACCCTCTTGGGGCTCCTGCTTGTGCCCAGGTCCACCAGGTAGGTGACCTGACTCTTCCTTTCTAGCACTGGGTAAGGGCCACTCCATTTGTCCTGGAGTGCCCTGGGAGCCACAGGCTCCAGAACCCAGACTTTCTGCCCTGGTTGGAACTCAACCAGTGCAGCCTTTTGGTCATACCAAAACTTCTGGAGCTGTTGGCTGGCCTCAAGGTTTTTGGTTGCCTTTTCCATGTACTCTGCCATTCTAGAGCGAAGGCCAAGTACATAGTCCACTATGTCCTGTTTAGGCTCATGGAGAGGTCTCTCCCAGCCTTCTTTAACAAGGGCAAGTGGTCCCCTTACAGGATGACCAAACAGAAGTTCAAAGGGTGAGAATCCTACTCCCTTCTGTGGCACCTCTCTGTAAGCGAAAAGCAGACATGGCAAGAGGACATCCCATCTCCTTTTGAGTTTTTCTGGGAGCCCCATGATCATGCCTTTTAATGTCTTGTTGAATCTCTCAACCAAGCCATTAGTTTGTGGATGGTATGGTGTAGTGAATTTATAAGTCACTCCACACTCATTCCACATGTGCTTTAGGTATGCTGACATGAAGTTGGTACCTCTGTCAGACACCACCTCCTTAGGGAAACCCACTCTGGTAAAGATACCAATGAGGGCCTTGGCTACTGCAGGGGCAGTAGTCGACCTAAGGGGAATAGCTTCAGGATACCTGGTAGCATGATCCACTACTACCAGGATATACATATTTCCTGAGGCTGTGGGAGGTTCTAGTGGACCAACTATGTCCACACCCACTCTTTCAAAGGGAACCCCCACCACTGGAAGTGGAATGAGGGGGGCCTTTGGATGCCCACCTGTCTTACCACTGGCTTGACAGGTGGGGCAGGAGAGGCAAAACTCCTTAACCATGTTGGACATATTGGGCCAGTAGAAGTGGTTGACTAACCTCTCCCACGTCTTGGTTTGTCCCAAATGTCCAGCAAGGGGAATGTCATGGGCCAATGTTAGGATGAACTCTCTGAACAGCTGAGGCACTACCACTCTCCTAGTGGCACCAGGTTTGGGGTCTCTGGCCTCAGTGTATAGGAGTCCATCTTCCCAATAGACCCTATGGGTTCCAGTTTTCTTGCCTTTGGACTCTTCAGCAGCTTGCTGCCTAAGGCCTTCAAGAGAGGGACAGGTTTCTTGTCCCTTACACAGCTCCTCCCTGGAGGGTCCCCCTGGGCCTAAGAGCTCAACCTGATAAGGTTCAAGCTCCAAAGGCTCAGTTCCCTCAGAGGGCAGAACTTCTTCCTGAGAAGAGAGGTTCCCTTTCTTTTGCTGTGTTGCAGTCGGTTTCCCAACTGACTTTCCTGTTCTCTTGGTAGGCTGGGCCATTTTTCCAGACTCCAGCTCTACTTTTTCACCCTGTGCCTTGCATTGTGCTCTTGTTTTCACACACACCAGTTCAGGGATACCCAGCATTGCTGCATGGGTTTTTAGTTCTACCTCAGCCCATGCTGAGGACTCCAGGTCATTTCCAAGCAGACAGTCCACTGGGATATTTGAGGAGACCACCACCTGTTTCAGGCCATTGACCCCTCCCCATTCTAAAGTAACCATTGCCATGGGATGTACTTTTTTCTGATTGTCAGCGTTGGTGACTGTGTAAGTTTTTCCAGTCAGGTATTGGCCAGGGGAAACCAGTTTCTCTGTCACCATGGTGACACTGGCACCTGTATCCCTCAGGCCCTCTATTCTAGTCCCATTAATTAAGAGTTGCTGTCTGTATTTTTGCATGTTAGGCGGCCAGACAGCTAGTGTGGCTAAATCCACCCCACCCTCAGAAACTAGAGTAGCTTCAGTGTGGACCCTGATTTGCTCTGGGCACACTGTTGATCCCACTTGGAGACTAGCCACCATACCAGTGTTACCTGGATGGGAGTTTGGAGTGGAACCTTTCTTGGGACAGGCCTTGTCTCCAGTTTGGTGTCCATGCTGTTTACAGCTATGACACCAGGCCTTTTTGGGATCAAAGTTTTTACCCTTGTACCCATTGTTTTGTGAAGAGGCTCTGGGCCCACCCTCCTGTGCAGGTTTTTGGGGGCCTGTAGACTCTTTACTATTTTTAGTTTTGGTTGTCTCATCACCCTTCCCCTGGGGAGTCTTTGTGACCCCTTTCTTTTGGTCACCCCCTGTTGAAGTCTTGGACACCCGTGTCTTGACCCAATGGTCCGCCTTCTTTCCCAATTCTTGGGGAGAAATTGGTCCTAGGTCTACCAGATGCTGATGCAGTTTATCATTGAAACAATTACTTAACAGGTGTTCTTTCACAAATAAATTGTACAGCCCATCATAATTACTTACACCACTGCCTTGAATCCAACCATCTAGTGTTTTCACTGTGTAGTCAACAAAGTCAACCCAGGTCTGGCTCGAGGATTTTTGAGCCCCCCTGAACCTAATCCTGTACTCCTCAGTGGAGAATCCAAAGCCCTCAATCAGGGTACCCTTCATGAGGTCATAAGATTCTGCATCTTTTCCAGAGAGTGTGAGGAGTCTATCCCTACACTTTCCAGTGAACATTTCCCAAAGGAGAGCACCCCAGTGAGATCTGTTCACTTTTCTGGTTACACAAGCCCTCTCAAAAGCTGTGAACCACTTGGTGATGTCATCACCATCTTCAAATTTTGTCACAATCCCTTTGGGGATTTTTAACATGTCAGGAGAATCTCTGACCCTATTTATATTGCTGCCACCATTGATGGGTCCTAGGCCCATCTCTTGTCTTTCCCTTTCTATGGCTAGGAGCTGTCTCTCTAAAGCCAATCTTTTGGCCATCCTGGCTAACAGGAGGTCATCTTCACTGAGAGCATCCTCAGTGATTTCAGAAATGTGGGACCCTCCTGTGAGGGACTCACTATTTCTGACTAACACAGTTGGAGACAGGACTTGAGGGGTCCTGTTCTCCCTATTTAGGACTGGAGGAGGGACATTGGCCTCCAAGTCACTAATTTCTTCCTCTGTGATGTCATCATCAGAGGGGTTGGCTTTTTCAAACTCTGCCAACAGCTCCTGGAGCTGAATTTTGGTAGGTCTGGAGCCAATGGTTATTTTTTTGATATTACAGAGAGACCTTAGCTCCCTCATCTTAAGATGGAGGTAAGGTGTGGTGTCGAGTTCCACCACATTCATCTCTGTATCAGACATTATTTTGCTAAGAGTTGGAAGACTTTTTAAAGAATCTAAAACTGTTTCTAGAATCTAATTTCAAACTTTTAACAAACTTTTAACTCTAAAAGACAATGCTAAACAGGGACTTAACACACAAGGCCCTAGCAGGACTTTTAAGAATTTAGAAAAATTTCAAATTGCAAAAATGAATTTCTAATGACAATTTTGGAATTTGTCGTGTGATCAGGTATTGGCTGAGTAGTCCAGCAAATGCAAAGTCTTGTACCCCACCGCTGATCCACCAATGTAGGAAGTTGGCTCTGTATGTGCTATTTCAAAGTAAGGAATAGCATGCACAGAGTCCAAGGGTTCCCCTTAGAGGTAAAATAGTGGTAAAAATAGATAATACTAAGGCTCTATTTTGTGGTAGTGTGGTCGAGCAGTAGGCTTATCCAAGGAGTAGTGTTAAGCATTTGTTGTACATACACATAGACAATAAATGAGGTACACACACTCAGAGACAAATCCAGCCAATAGGTTTTTATATAGAAAAATATCTTTTCTTAGTTTATTTTAAGAACCACAGGTTCAAATTCTACATGTAATATCTCATTCGAAAGGTATTGCAGGTAAGTACTTTAGGAACTTCAAATCATCAAAATTGCATGTATACTTTTCAAGTTATTCACAAATAGCTGTTTTAAAAGTGGACACTTAGTGCAATTTTCACAGTTCCTAGGGGAGGTAAGTATTTGTTAGGTTAACCAGGTAAGTAAGACACTTACAGGGCTTAGTTCTTGGTCCAAAGTAGCCCACCGTTGGGGGTTCAGAGCAACCCCAAAGTCACCACACCAGCAGCTCAGGGCCGGTCAGGTGCAGAGTTCAAAGTGGTGCCCAAAACGCATAGGCTAGAATGGAGAGAAGGGGGTGCCCCGGTTCCGGTCTGCTTGCAGGTAAGTACCCGCGTCTTCGGAGGGCAGACCAGGGGGGTTTTGTAGGGCACCGGGGGGGACACAAGTCCACACAGAAATTTCACCCTCAGCGGCGCGGGGGCGGCCGGGTGCAGTGTAGAAACAAGCGTCGGGTTCGCAATGTTAGTCTATGAGAGATCTCGGGATCTCTTCAGCGCTGCAGGCAGGCAAGGGGGGGGTTCCTCGGGGAAACCTCCACTTGGGCAAGGGAGAGGGACTCCTGGGGGTCACTTCTCCAGTGAAAGTCCGGTCCTTCAGGTCCTGGGGGCTGCGGGTGCAGGGTCTCTCCCAGGCGTCGGGACTTTAGGTTCAAAGAGTCGCGGTCAGGGGAAGCCTCGGGATTCCCTCTGCAGGCGGCGCTGTGGGGGCTCAGGGGGGACAGGTTTTTGGTACTCACAGTATCAGAGTAGTCCTGGGGTCCCTCCTGAGGTGTTGGATCGCCACCAGCCGAGTCGGGGTCGCCGGGTGCAGTGTTGCAAGTCTCACGCTTCTTGCGGGGAGCTTGCAGGGTTCTTTAAAGCTGCTGGAAACAAAGTTGCAGCTTTTCTTGGAGCAGGTCCGCTGTCCTCGGGAGTTTCTTGTCTTTTCGAAGCAGGGGCAGTCCTCAGAGGATGTCGAGGTCGCTGGTCCCTTTGGAAGGCGTCGCTGGAGCAGGATCTTTGGAAGGCAGGAGACAGGCCGGTGAGTTTCTGGAGCCAAGGCAGTTGTCGTCTTCTGGTCTTCCGCTGCAGGGGTTTTCAGCTGGGCAGTCCTTCTTCTTGTAGTTGCAGGAATCTAATTTTCTAGGGTTCAGGGTAGCCCTTAAATACTAAATTTAAGGGCGTGTTTAGGTCTGGGGGGTTAGTAGCCAATGGCTACTAGCCCTGAGGGTGGGTACACCCTCTTTGTGCCTCCTCCCAAGGGGAGGGGGTCACAATCCTAACCCTATTGGGGGAATCCTCCATCTGCAAGATGGAGGATTTCTAAAAGTTGGAGTCACTTCAGCTCAGGACACCCTAGGGGCTGTCCTGACTGGCCAGTGACTCCTCCTTGTTTTTCTCATTATCTTCTCCGGCCTTGCCGCCAAAAGTGGGGCCTGGCCGGAGGGGGCGGGCAACTCCACTAGCTGGAGTGTCCTGCCGGGTTGGCACAAAGGAGGTGAGCCTTTGAGGCTCACCGCCAGGTGTGACAATTCCTGCCTGGGGGAGGTGTTAGCATCTCCACCCAGTGCAGGCTTTGTTACTGGCCTCAGAGTGACAAAGGCACTCTCCCCATGGGGCCAGCAACATGTCTCGGTTTGTGGCAGGCTGCTAAAACTAGTCAGCCTACACAGATAGTCGGTTAAGTTTCAGGGGGCACCTCTAAGGTGCCCTCTGGGGTGTATTTTACAATAAAATGTACACTGGCATCAGTGTGCATTTATTGTGCTGAGAAGTTTGATACCAAACTTCCCAGTTTTCAGTGTAGCCATTATGGTGCTGTGGAGTTCGTGTTTGACAAACTCCCAGACCATATACTCTTATGGCTACCCTGCACTTACAATGTCTAAGGTTTTGTTTAGACACTGTAGGGGTACCATGCTCATGCACTGGTACCCTCACCTATGGTATAGTGCACCCTGCCTTAGGGCTGTAAGGCCTGCTAGAGGGGTGTCTTACCTATACTGCATAGGCAGTGAGAGGCTGGCATGGCACCCTGAGGGGAGTGCCATGTCGACTTACTCGTTTTGTCCTCACTAGCACACACAAGCTGGTAAGCAGTGTGTCTGTGCTGAGTGAGAGGTCTCCAGGGTGGCATAAGACATGCTGCAGCCCTTAGAGACCTTCCTTGGCATCAGGGCCCTTGGTACTAGAAGTACCAGTTACAAGGGACTTATCTGGATGCCAGGGTCTGCCAATTGTGGATACAAAAGTACAGGTTAGGGAAAGAACACTGGTGCTGGGGCCTGGTTAGCAGGCCTCAGCACACTTTCAATTGTAAACATAGCATCAGCAAAGGCAAAAAGTCAGGGGGCAACCATGCCAAGGAGGCATTTCCTTACACAACCCCCCCCCAAACGAAAGAGGATGAGACTAACCTTTCCCAAGAGAGTCTTCATTTTCTAAGTGGAAGAACCTGGAAAGGCCATCTGCATTGGCATGGGCAGTCCCAGGTCTGTGTTCCACTATAAAGTCCATTCCCTGTAGGGAGATGGACCACCTCAACAGTTTAGGATTTTCACCTTTCATTTGCATCAGCCATTTGAGAGGTCTGTGGTCAGTTTGAACTAGGAAGTGAGTCCCAAAGAGGTATGGTCTCAGCTTCTTCAGGGACCAAACCACAGCAAAGGCCTCCCTCTCAATGGCACTCCAACGCTGCTCCCTGGGGAGTAACCTCCTGCTAATGAAAGCAACAGGCTGGTCAAGGCCATCATCATTTGTTTGGGACAAAACTGCCCCTATCCCATGTTCAGAGGCATCAGTCTGCACAATGAACTGCTTAGAATAATCTGGAGCTTTTAGAACTGGTGCTGAGCACATTGCTTGTTTCAGGGTGTCAAAGGCCTGTTGGCATTCTACAGTCCAGTTCACTTTCTTGGGCATTTTCTTGGAGGTGAGTTCAGTGAGGGCTGTCACTATTGATCCATATCCCTTCACAAACCTCCTGTAATACCCAGTCAAGCCAAGGAATGCCCTGACTTGAGTCTGGGTTTTTGGAGCTACCCAGTCCAGAATAGTCTGGATCTTGGGTTGGAGTGGCTGAACTTGGCCTCCACCTACAAGGTGTCCCAAGTAAACCACAGTTCCCTGCCCTATCTGGCATTTGGATGCCTTGATAGAGAGGCCTGCAGATTGCAGAGCCTTCAAAACCTTCCTCAGGTGGACCAGGTGATCCTGCCAGGTGGAGCTAAAGACAGCAATATCATCAAGATAAGCTGTGCTAAAGGACTCCAAGCTAGCAAGGACTTGATTCACCAACCTTTGGAAGGTGGCAGGGGCATTCTTTAAACCAAAGGGCATAACAGTAAACTGATAATGCCCATCAGGTGTGGAGAATGCTGTCTTTTCTTTTGCTCCAGGTGCCATTTTTATTTGCCAGTACCCTGCTGTCAAGTCAAAGGTACTTAGAAATTTGGCAGCACCTAATTTATCAATGAGCTCATCAGCTCTTGGAATTGGATGGGCATCTGTCTTGGTGACAGAATTGAGCCCTCTGTAGTCCACACAAAACCTCATCTCTTTCTTTCCATCTTTGGTGTGAGGTTTGGGGACTAAGACCACTGGGCTAGCCCAGGGGCTGTCAGAGCGCTCAATTACTCCCAATTCCAGCATCTTGTGGACTTCCACCTTGATGCTTTCTTTAACATGGTCAGATTGTCTAAAGATTTTGTTCTTGACAGGCATGCTGTCTCCTGTGTCCACATCATGGGTACACAGGTGTGTCTGACCAGGGGTTAAGGAGAAGAGTTCAGGAAACTGTTGTAGGACTCTCCTACAATCAGCTTGCTGTTGGCCAGAGAGGGTGTCTGAGTAGATCACTCCATCTACTGTGCCATCTTTTGGGTCTGATGACAGAAGATCAGGGAGAGGTTCACTCTCTGCCTCCTGATCCTCATCTGTTACCATCAACAGATTCACATCAGCCCTGTCATGGAAGAGCTTAAGGCGGTTCACATGGATCACCCTCTTGGGGCTCCTGCTTGTGCCCAGGTCCACCAGGTAGGTGACCTGACTCTTCCTTTCTAGCACTGGGTAAGGGCCACTCCATTTGTCCTGGAGTGCCCTGGGAGCCACAGGCTCCAGAACCCAGACTTTCTGCCCTGGTTGGAACTCAACCAGTGCAGCCTTTTGGTCATACCAAAACTTCTGGAGCTGTTGGCTGGCCTCAAGGTTTTTGGTTGCCTTTTCCATGTACTCTGCCATTCTAGAGCGAAGGCCAAGTACATAGTCCACTATGTCCTGTTTAGGCTCATGGAGAGGTCTCTCCCAGCCTTCTTTAACAAGGGCAAGTGGTCCCCTTACAGGATGACCAAACAGAAGTTCAAAGGGTGAGAATCCTACTCCCTTCTGTGGCACCTCTCTGTAAGCGAAAAGCAGACATGGCAAGAGGACATCCCATCTCCTTTTGAGTTTTTCTGGGAGCCCCATGATCATGCCTTTTAATGTCTTGTTGAATCTCTCAACCAAGCCATTAGTTTGTGGATGGTATGGTGTAGTGAATTTATAAGTCACTCCACACTCATTCCACATGTGCTTTAGGTATGCTGACATGAAGTTGGTACCTCTGTCAGACACCACCTCCTTAGGGAAACCCACTCTGGTAAAGATACCAATGAGGGCCTTGGCTACTGCAGGGGCAGTAGTCGACCTAAGGGGAATAGCTTCAGGATACCTGGTAGCATGATCCACTACTACCAGGATATACATATTTCCTGAGGCTGTGGGAGGTTCTAGTGGACCAACTATGTCCACACCCACTCTTTCAAAGGGAACCCCCACCACTGGAAGTGGAATGAGGGGGGCCTTTGGATGCCCACCTGTCTTACCACTGGCTTGACAGGTGGGGCAGGAGAGGCAAAACTCCTTAACCATGTTGGACATATTGGGCCAGTAGAAGTGGTTGACTAACCTCTCCCACGTCTTGGTTTGTCCCAAATGTCCAGCAAGGGGAATGTCATGGGCCAATGTTAGGATGAACTCTCTGAACAGCTGAGGCACTACCACTCTCCTAGTGGCACCAGGTTTGGGGTCTCTGGCCTCAGTGTATAGGAGTCCATCTTCCCAATAGACCCTATGGGTTCCAGTTTTCTTGCCTTTGGACTCTTCAGCAGCTTGCTGCCTAAGGCCTTCAAGAGAGGGACAGGTTTCTTGTCCCTTACACAGCTCCTCCCTGGAGGGTCCCCCTGGGCCTAAGAGCTCAACCTGATAAGGTTCAAGCTCCAAAGGCTCAGTTCCCTCAGAGGGCAGAACTTCTTCCTGAGAAGAGAGGTTCCCTTTCTTTTGCTGTGTTGCAGTCGGTTTCCCAACTGACTTTCCTGTTCTCTTGGTAGGCTGGGCCATTTTTCCAGACTCCAGCTCTACTTTTTCACCCTGTGCCTTGCATTGTGCTCTTGTTTTCACACACACCAGTTCAGGGATACCCAGCATTGCTGCATGGGTTTTTAGTTCTACCTCAGCCCATGCTGAGGACTCCAGGTCATTTCCAAGCAGACAGTCCACTGGGATATTTGAGGAGACCACCACCTGTTTCAGGCCATTGACCCCTCCCCATTCTAAAGTAACCATTGCCATGGGATGTACTTTTTTCTGATTGTCAGCGTTGGTGACTGTGTAAGTTTTTCCAGTCAGGTATTGGCCAGGGGAAACCAGTTTCTCTGTCACCATGGTGACACTGGCACCTGTATCCCTCAGGCCCTCTATTCTAGTCCCATTAATTAAGAGTTGCTGTCTGTATTTTTGCATGTTAGGCGGCCAGACAGCTAGTGTGGCTAAATCCACCCCACCCTCAGAAACTAGAGTAGCTTCAGTGTGGACCCTGATTTGCTCTGGGCACACTGTTGATCCCACTTGGAGACTAGCCACCATACCAGTGTTACCTGGATGGGAGTTTGGAGTGGAACCTTTCTTGGGACAGGCCTTGTCTCCAGTTTGGTGTCCATGCTGTTTACAGCTATGACACCAGGCCTTTTTGGGATCAAAGTTTTTACCCTTGTACCCATTGTTTTGTGAAGAGGCTCTGGGCCCACCCTCCTGTGCAGGTTTTTGGGGGCCTGTAGACTCTTTACTATTTTTAGTTTTGGTTGTCTCATCACCCTTCCCCTGGGGAGTCTTTGTGACCCCTTTCTTTTGGTCACCCCCTGTTGAAGTCTTGGACACCCGTGTCTTGACCCAATGGTCCGCCTTCTTTCCCAATTCTTGGGGAGAAATTGGTCCTAGGTCTACCAGATGCTGATGCAGTTTATCATTGAAACAATTACTTAACAGGTGTTCTTTCACAAATAAATTGTACAGCCCATCATAATTACTTACACCACTGCCTTGAATCCAACCATCTAGTGTTTTCACTGTGTAGTCAACAAAGTCAACCCAGGTCTGGCTCGAGGATTTTTGAGCCCCCCTGAACCTAATCCTGTACTCCTCAGTGGAGAATCCAAAGCCCTCAATCAGGGTACCCTTCATGAGGTCATAAGATTCTGCATCTTTTCCAGAGAGTGTGAGGAGTCTATCCCTACACTTTCCAGTGAACATTTCCCAAAGGAGAGCACCCCAGTGAGATCTGTTCACTTTTCTGGTTACACAAGCCCTCTCAAAAGCTGTGAACCACTTGGTGATGTCATCACCATCTTCAAATTTTGTCACAATCCCTTTGGGGATTTTTAACATGTCAGGAGAATCTCTGACCCTATTTATATTGCTGCCACCATTGATGGGTCCTAGGCCCATCTCTTGTCTTTCCCTTTCTATGGCTAGGAGCTGTCTCTCTAAAGCCAATCTTTTGGCCATCCTGGCTAACAGGAGGTCATCTTCACTGAGAGCATCCTCAGTGATTTCAGAAATGTGGGACCCTCCTGTGAGGGACTCACTATTTCTGACTAACACAGTTGGAGACAGGACTTGAGGGGTCCTGTTCTCCCTATTTAGGACTGGAGGAGGGACATTGGCCTCCAAGTCACTAATTTCTTCCTCTGTGATGTCATCATCAGAGGGGTTGGCTTTTTCAAACTCTGCCAACAGCTCCTGGAGCTGAATTTTGGTAGGTCTGGAGCCAATGGTTATTTTTTTGATATTACAGAGAGACCTTAGCTCCCTCATCTTAAGATGGAGGTAAGGTGTGGTGTCGAGTTCCACCACATTCATCTCTGTATCAGACATTATTTTGCTAAGAGTTGGAAGACTTTTTAAAGAATCTAAAACTGTTTCTAGAATCTAATTTCAAACTTTTAACAAACTTTTAACTCTAAAAGACAATGCTAAACAGGGACTTAACACACAAGGCCCTAGCAGGACTTTTAAGAATTTAGAAAAATTTCAAATTGCAAAAATGAATTTCTAATGACAATTTTGGAATTTGTCGTGTGATCAGGTATTGGCTGAGTAGTCCAGCAAATGCAAAGTCTTGTACCCCACCGCTGATCCACCAATGTAGGAAGTTGGCTCTGTATGTGCTATTTCAAAGTAAGGAATAGCATGCACAGAGTCCAAGGGTTCCCCTTAGAGGTAAAATAGTGGTAAAAATAGATAATACTAAGGCTCTATTTTGTGGTAGTGTGGTCGAGCAGTAGGCTTATCCAAGGAGTAGTGTTAAGCATTTGTTGTACATACACATAGACAATAAATGAGGTACACACACTCAGAGACAAATCCAGCCAATAGGTTTTTATATAGAAAAATATCTTTTCTTAGTTTATTTTAAGAACCACAGGTTCAAATTCTACATGTAATATCTCATTCGAAAGGTATTGCAGGTAAGTACTTTAGGAACTTCAAATCATCAAAATTGCATGTATACTTTTCAAGTTATTCACAAATAGCTGTTTTAAAAGTGGACACTTAGTGCAATTTTCACAGTTCCTAGGGGAGGTAAGTATTTGTTAGGTTAACCAGGTAAGTAAGACACTTACAGGGCTTAGTTCTTGGTCCAAAGTAGCCCACCGTTGGGGGTTCAGAGCAACCCCAAAGTCACCACACCAGCAGCTCAGGGCCGGTCAGGTGCAGAGTTCAAAGTGGTGCCCAAAACGCATAGGCTAGAATGGAGAGAAGGGGGTGCCCCGGTTCCGGTCTGCTTGCAGGTAAGTACCCGCGTCTTCGGAGGGCAGACCAGGGGGGTTTTGTAGGGCACCGGGGGGGACACAAGTCCACACAGAAATTTCACCCTCAGCGGCGCGGGGGCGGCCGGGTGCAGTGTAGAAACAAGCGTCGGGTTCGCAATGTTAGTCTATGAGAGATCTCGGGATCTCTTCAGCGCTGCAGGCAGGCAAGGGGGGGGTTCCTCGGGGAAACCTCCACTTGGGCAAGGGAGAGGGACTCCTGGGGGTCACTTCTCCAGTGAAAGTCCGGTCCTTCAGGTCCTGGGGGCTGCGGGTGCAGGGTCTCTCCCAGGCGTCGGGACTTTAGGTTCAAAGAGTCGCGGTCAGGGGAAGCCTCGGGATTCCCTCTGCAGGCGGCGCTGTGGGGGCTCAGGGGGGACAGGTTTTTGGTACTCACAGTATCAGAGTAGTCCTGGGGTCCCTCCTGAGGTGTTGGATCGCCACCAGCCGAGTCGGGGTCGCCGGGTGCAGTGTTGCAAGTCTCACGCTTCTTGCGGGGAGCTTGCAGGGTTCTTTAAAGCTGCTGGAAACAAAGTTGCAGCTTTTCTTGGAGCAGGTCCGCTGTCCTCGGGAGTTTCTTGTCTTTTCGAAGCAGGGGCAGTCCTCAGAGGATGTCGAGGTCGCTGGTCCCTTTGGAAGGCGTCGCTGGAGCAGGATCTTTGGAAGGCAGGAGACAGGCCGGTGAGTTTCTGGAGCCAAGGCAGTTGTCGTCTTCTGGTCTTCCGCTGCAGGGGTTTTCAGCTGGGCAGTCCTTCTTCTTGTAGTTGCAGGAATCTAATTTTCTAGGGTTCAGGGTAGCCCTTAAATACTAAATTTAAGGGCGTGTTTAGGTCTGGGGGGTTAGTAGCCAATGGCTACTAGCCCTGAGGGTGGGTACACCCTCTTTGTGCCTCCTCCCAAGGGGAGGGGGTCACAATCCTAACCCTATTGGGGGAATCCTCCATCTGCAAGATGGAGGATTTCTAAAAGTTGGAGTCACTTCAGCTCAGGACACCCTAGGGGCTGTCCTGACTGGCCAGTGACTCCTCCTTGTTTTTCTCATTATCTTCTCCGGCCTTGCCGCCAAAAGTGGGGCCTGGCCGGAGGGGGCGGGCAACTCCACTAGCTGGAGTGTCCTGCCGGGTTGGCACAAAGGAGGTGAGCCTTTGAGGCTCACCGCCAGGTGTGACAATTCCTGCCTGGGGGAGGTGTTAGCATCTCCACCCAGTGCAGGCTTTGTTACTGGCCTCAGAGTGACAAAGGCACTCTCCCCATGGGGCCAGCAACATGTCTCGGTTTGTGGCAGGCTGCTAAAACTAGTCAGCCTACACAGATAGTCGGTTAAGTTTCAGGGGGCACCTCTAAGGTGCCCTCTGGGGTGTATTTTACAATAAAATGTACACTGGCATCAGTGTGCATTTATTGTGCTGAGAAGTTTGATACCAAACTTCCCAGTTTTCAGTGTAGCCATTATGGTGCTGTGGAGTTCGTGTTTGACAAACTCCCAGACCATATACTCTTATGGCTACCCTGCACTTACAATGTCTAAGGTTTTGTTTAGACACTGTAGGGGTACCATGCTCATGCACTGGTACCCTCACCTATGGTATAGTGCACCCTGCCTTAGGGCTGTAAGGCCTGCTAGAGGGGTGTCTTACCTATACTGCATAGGCAGTGAGAGGCTGGCATGGCACCCTGAGGGGAGTGCCATGTCGACTTACTCGTTTTGTCCTCACTAGCACACACAAGCTGGTAAGCAGTGTGTCTGTGCTGAGTGAGAGGTCTCCAGGGTGGCATAAGACATGCTGCAGCCCTTAGAGACCTTCCTTGGCATCAGGGCCCTTGGTACTAGAAGTACCAGTTACAAGGGACTTATCTGGATGCCAGGGTCTGCCAATTGTGGATACAAAAGTACAGGTTAGGGAAAGAACACTGGTGCTGGGGCCTGGTTAGCAGGCCTCAGCACACTTTCAATTGTAAACATAGCATCAGCAAAGGCAAAAAGTCAGGGGGCAACATGCCAAGGAGGCATTTCCTTACATTTGGTATCAAACTTCTCAGCACAATAAATGCACACTGATGCCAGTGTACATTTTATTGTAAAATACACCCCAGAGGGCACCTTAGAGGTGCCCCCTGAAACCTTAACCGACTATCTGTGTAGGCTGACTGGTTCCAGCAGCCTGCCACAACCGAGACATGTTGCTGGCCCCATGGGGAGAGTGCCTTTGTCACTCTGAGGCCAGTAACAAAGCCTGCACTGGGTGGAGATGCTAACACCTCCCCCAGGCAGGAGCTGTCACACCTGGCGGTGAGCCTCAAAGGCTCACCCCTTTGTGCCAGCACCGCAGGACACTCCAGCTAGTGGAGTTGCCCGCCCCCTCCGGCCACGGCCCCCACTTTTGGCGGCAAGGCCGGAGAAAATAATGAGAATAACAAGGAGGAGTCACTGGCCAGTCAGGACAGCCCCTAAGGTGTCCTGAGCTGAAGTGACTCTAACTTTTAGAAATCCTCCATCTTGCAGATGGAGGATTCCCCAATAGGATTAGGGATGTGACCCCCTCCCCTTGGGAGGAGGCACAAAGAGGGTGTACCCACCCTCAGGGCTAGTAGCCATTGGCTACTAACCCCCAGACCTAAACACGCCCTTAAATTTAGTATTTAAGGGCGTCCCTGAACCTAAGAATTTAGATTCCTGCAACTACAAGAAGAAGAGGACTGCTGAGCTGAAAAACCCCTGCAGAGGAAGACCAGAAGACACCAACTGCTTTGGCCCCAGACTTACCGGCCTGTCTCCTGCCTTCCAAAGAAACCTGCTCCAGCGACGCTTTCCAAGGGACCAGCGACTTCTGAATCCTCTGAGGACTGCCCTGCTTCAAGAAAGACCAGAAACTCCCGAGGACAGCGGCACTGCTCCAAAAGAACTGAAACTTTGTTTCAAGGAGCAGATTTAAAGACCCCTGCAACTCCCCGCAAGAAGCGTGAGACTTGCAACACTGCACCCGGCGACCCCGACTCGACTGGTGGAGAACCAACACCTCAGGGAGGACCCTCCGGCGACTCCGAGACCGCGAGTAACCAAAGTTGGCCTCCCTGAGTCCCCACAGCGACGCCTGCAGAGGGAATCCCGAGGCTCCCCCTGACCGCGACTGCCTGAACTCCATTTCCCGACGGCTGGAAAAGACCCTGCACCCGCAGCCCCCAGCACCTAAAGGAACGAAACTCCTGTGGAGGAGTGACCCCCAGGAGGCCCTCTCCCTTGCCCAGGTGGTGGCTACCCCGAGGAGCCCCCCCCCTTGCCTGCCTGCAACGCTGAAGAGATCCCTTGGTCTCTCTTTGATTTACATTGAAAACCCGACGCTTGTTTCTACACTGCACCCGGCCGCCCCAGTGCCGCTGAGGGTGTACTTTTTGTGTGAACTTGTGTCCCCCCCCCCCCCCGGTGCCCTACAAAAACTCCCCTGGTCTGCCCTCCGAAGACGCGGGTACTTACCTGCTGGCAGACCGGAACCGGGGCACCCCCTTCTCTCCATTGAAGCCTATGTGTTTTGGGCACCTCTTTGACCTCTGCACCTGACCCGCCCTGAGCTGCTGGTGTGGTAACTTTGGGGTTGCTCTGAACCCCCAACGGTGGGCTACCTTGGACCCAAACCTGAGACTTGTAAGTGATTTACTTACCTGCTAAAACTAACAATAACTTACCTCCCCCAGGAACTGTGAAAATTGCAGTGTCCACTTTTAAAACAGCTATTTGTGTTTTATGTGAAAAGTATATATGCTACTGTAATTATTCAAAGTTCCTACAGTACTTACCTGCAATACCTTTCAAATGAGATATTACATGTAGAATTTGAACCTGTGGTTCTTAAAATAAACTAAGAAAAGATATTTTTCTATAACAAAACCTATTGGCTGGATTTGTCTCGGAGTGTGTGTTCCTCATTTATTGCCTGTGTGTATGTACAACAAATGCTTAACACTACTCCTTGGATAAGCCTACTGCTCGACCACACTACCACAAAATAGAGCATTAGTATTATCTCTTTTTGCCACTATCTTACCTCTAAGGGGATCCCTTGGACTCTGTGCATGCTATTCCTTACTTTGAAATAGCACATACAGAGCCAACTTCCTACACTTGCATTATCTGCATGCAGTGTTAGGGAACATGGCACACATGGATGTGTGATATGTATTGTTTTAATTTTGGTCTGCACCAAGAAACGCAGCCTGCAAGAAGTCTGTCATGTGCTTGTTGAAGGGTCCCTTTGGGTGGCACAATTCGTGCTGCAGCCTTTTGAGACCCTCTTTAGCACCTTAAGCACTAGGTACCAGGGCTACCACTTACTAGGGACTTATAAAGGGTACTAAAGGATTTGCCATTAGTGGGAATAATTGTATAGTTTATTGGGAAAGAACACTGGAAGTGGGACCTGGTCGGCTGGGACCCAGTGCACGTCAGTCAAAATTGCATCAAATTCCAGGCAAAAGGTTTGTGGGTGTGTGTGTGTGTGTGTGTGTGTGTGTGTTTTCCAAGCATTCATTTTTTAAACACTATCCTTCATTCAACTGGTTGATTTCCAATGTGATAAATATATGTTCGGTGGCATGTGTAGCTGCAGATACACATGCTGTGCATAGTCCGCCGTCTGGTGTTGGGTCGGAGTGTTACAAGTTGTTTTTCTTCGAAGAAGTCTTTTCGAGTCATGAGACCGAGGGACTCCTCCCTCTTCAGTTCCATTGCGCATGGGCGTCGACTCCATCTTAGATTGTTTTTTTTCCGTCATCGGGTTCGGACGTGTTCCTTTTCGCTCCGTGTTTCGGGTCGGAAAGTTAGTCAGAATCAACGGAAAATTAGTCGGTATTGTTTCGTTCGGCAGCGGGATAGTTAGGGCAAATCGACACCAAGCCTTAAAGAGCTCCGGTAACCCTTCGGGGTATTTTCGATCCCCCGTCGGGGCCTGGTCGGCCCGACCGCGTGCAACATCGAGACTGATGGAACGGACCCCGTTCCGATTCTGTCCTAAATGGCACAGTAAATATCCTTATACAGACCAACATTTGGTCTGTAACTTGTGCCTGACCCCTGAGCACAAGGAAGAGTCGTGTGAGGCCTGTCGCGCGTTTCGGTCGAGAAAAACGCTCAGGGACCGAAGGGCCAGGAGGTTGCAGATGGCTTCCACGCCGACAGGACAACAAGGGTTCGAGGAGGAGGAAGAAGAAACTTTCTCCATCCGCGAATCGGATTCCGAAGAATTCGACGTCGACGAGCAACCAACCGTGAGTAAGATGTCGAAAGAAAGAACACACGAAAAAACAGACAAAGCCCAGGGGACGTCACTGCCAACAGGCCATGGCATAACCCATAAAGTAGGTGACCGTCCATCGGCACCGAAAAAGGGCGCGCTGGTGCCGAAGTCGTCCGACTCTGGTCGAGACACAGGCACGCAACACTCTCGGGACCGAGAGAGTGGTGCAGAAAAGGCTCGACACCGAGATAGCGGCACCGAAGCTGCTCGGCACAGAGATAGCGGCACCGAAGATGGTCGGCACCGAGAGGCCAAGACACCGAAAAAGAGAAAGATCTCGTCGGAGCCGAAAACAACTAAAGACACGGTTTCGGTGCCAAAACACCCGGCAACCGAACCAAAAACCAGTTCCTACTCAGAGGAACAATCACTGTCCTCCCAACTAAAAAGACACAGATTTGAGGAGGAATTACAAACTACAGAGGTAGATCACACGCAAAAGCGGATCTTTATCCAAAGAGGTACAGGGAAAATCAGCACTCTTCCCCCAATCAGAAGGAAAAGGAAACTTGACTTCCAGCAACAAGACAAGCCACCACAAGCAAAGGTGGTAAAGAGGGTAACTCCACCACAGTCAACTCATGTATCACCGGCACAGACTCCACCACAATCACCAGCTCATACCACCATGAGCCAGGATGATCAGGCAGCATGGGACCTCTATGATGCTCCAGTATCGGACAATAGTCCAGAGTCGTACCCAACTAAACCCTCACCACCTGAGGACAGTACAGCATATGCACAGGTGGTAGCTAGGGCAGCCGAATTTCATAATGTATCTCTACATTCGGAGCCTATTGAGGATGACTTCCTCTTTAACACCCTGTCCTCCACCCACAGCCATTATCAAAGCCTTCCCATGCTCCCGGGAATGCTAAGGCACGCTAAACAGATTTTCAAGGCGCCTGTTAAAAGCAGAGCAATAACTCCAAGGGTGGAGAAAAAATACAAGGCACCGCCCACAGACCCTGCTTTTATTACATCACAACTGACACCAGATTCAGTAGTCGTAGGAGCAGCTCGTAAAAGAGCCAACTCGCAGACATCAGGCGACGCACCACCTCCGGACAAGGAGAGCCGCAAGTTTGCAGCTGGGAAAAGGGTTGCAGCACAAGCTGCAAATCAGTGGCGCATCGCCAACTCGCAAGCACTCCTAGCGCGATACAACAGGGCCCATTGGGACGAGATGCAGCATCTCATCGAGCACCTCCCCAAAGAATTCCAGAAACGAGCGAAACAAGTGGTTGAAGAGGGGCAAAATATCTCCAACAACTAAATACGTTCTTCTATGGATGCAGCAGATACAGCTGCAAGAACAATAAATACTGCTGTGACAATAAGGAGGCACGCATGGCTGCGCACATCTGGCTTCAAACCTGAGATACAACAGGCAGTGCTCAATATGCCGTTCAATGAACAGCAATTGTTTGGCCCAGAAGTGGACACTGCAATTGAAAAATTTAAAAAGGTCACTGACACAGCCAAAGCCATGGGCGCACTCTATTCCCCGCAGGGCAGAGGCACATTTGGCACATTTCGCAAAACAACTTTCAGAGGAGGGTTCCGAGGTCAAGCCACAGAAGCCAGCACCTCACAAACAAGACCACCTACCTACCAGGGACAATATCAAAGGGGTGGCTTTCGAGGCCAATACAGAGGGGGCCAATTCCCAAGAAACCGAGGAAAGTTTCAGGGTCCCAAAACCCCTCAAAATAAACAGTGACTCACAGGTCACACAACCCCTTCACACAACACCAGTGGGGGGAAGACTAAGCCAGTTCCACAAATCATGGGAGGAAATAACAACAGACACTTGGGTCTTAGCAATTATCCAACATGGTTATTGCATAGAATTTCTCCAACTCCCTCCAAACGTCCCACCGAAAACACACCATATGTCAAAACAGCATATAGACCTTCTAGGACTAGAAGTTCAAGCATTACTGCAAAAAGACGCAATAGAATTAGTACCAAAAACACAAAAGAACACAGGAGTTTACTCACTGTACTTTCTAATACCGAAAAAGGACAAAACTCTGAGACCAATATTAGATCTCAGAACACTAAACATCTACATCAAATCAGACCACTTTCACATGGTCACGTTACAAGACGTAATACCACTACTGAAACAGCAAGACTACATGACAACGTTAGATCTAAAAGACGCGTATTTCCATATACCGATACACCCCTCGCACAGGAAATACCTAAGGTTCGTATTCAAAGGAATACATTACCAATTCAAAGTGTTGCCATTCGGAATAAGAACAGCACCAAGAGTCTTTACAAAATGTCTAGCAGTAGTAGCTGCACATATCAGGAGGCAGCAAATACACATGTTCCCGTACCTAGACGATTGGTTAATCAAAACCAACTCGCTAACAAAGTGTTCACAGCACACAGATTATGTTATACAAACCCTTTACAAACTGGGTTTCTCCATCAACTATGCAAAGTCACACCTTTTGCCGTGTCAAACACAGCAATACTTAGGAGCGACAATCAACACAACAAAAGGGATAGCCACTCCAAGTCCACAAAGGGTTCAAAATTTTCACAAGGTGATACAAGCTATGTATCCAACACAAAAGATACACGCAAAGATGGTATTAAAGCTCCTAGGCATGATGTCCTCATGCATAGCCATTGTCCCAAACGCAAGATTGCACATGCGGCCCTTACAACAGTGCCTAGCATCCCAATGGTCACATGCACAGGGTCAACTTCTAGATCTGGTGTTGATAGACCGCCAAACATACATCTCGCTTCTATGGTGGAACAGTACAAATTTAAACAAAGGGCGGCCTTTGCAAGACCCAGTGCCACAATACGTGATAACAACAGATGCTTCCATGACAGGGTGGGGAGCACACCTCAATCAACACAGCATCCAAGGACAATGGGACGTACATCAAAGAAAGTTTCATATAAATCACCTAGAATTGTTAGCAGGATTTCTAGCGTTGAAAGCATTCCAACCAATGATAACCCACAAATACATTCTTGTCAAAACAGACAACATGACGACAATGTATTATTTAAACAAACAGGGGGGAACACACTCGACACAGTTGTGTCTCCTAACACAAAAAATATGGCATTGGGCAATTCACAACCACATTCGCCTAATAGCACAGTTTATTCCAGGGATCCAGAACCAGCTAGCAGACAATCTCTCTCGGGATCACCAACAGGTCCACGAATGGGAAATTCACCCCCAAATCCTGAACACTTACTTCCAAATTTGGGGAACACCTCAAATAGATCTGTTTGCAACAAAAGAAAACGCAAAATGCCAAAACTTCGCATCCAGGTACCCACACCGGCAATCTCAAGGCAATGCTCTATGGATGAATGGGTCAGGGATATTTGCGTACGCTTTTCCCCCTCTCCCTCTCCTTCCATATCTAGTAAACAGATTGAGTCAAAACAAACTCATACTCATACTAATAGCACCAACATGGGCAAGACAACCTTGGTATACCACACTACCAGACCTGTCAGTAGTACCTCATGTCAAACTACCCAACAGGCCAGATCTGTTAACACAACACAAACAACAGATCAGGCATCCAAACCCAGCATCGCTGAATCTAGCAATTTGGCTCCTGAAATCCTAGAATTTGGACACTTAAACCTCACACAAGAGTGTATGGAGGTCATAAAACAAGCTAGAAGACCATCCACTAGACACTGCTATGCAAGTAAATGGAAAAGATTTGTTTGTTACTGCCATAATAATCAAGTCCAACCATTGCATGCATCTCCAAAAGATGTAGTAGGATATTTACTACATTTACAAAAATCAAATCTAGCTTTCTCTTCCATAAAAATACATCTCGCAGCAATATCTGCTTACCTGCAGATTACTCATTCAACTTCCCTATTTAGAATACCTGTCATTAAAGCGTTTATGGAGGGCCTAAAGAGAATTATACCACCAAGGACACCACCTGTTCCTTCATGGAACCTCAACATTGTCTTGAGAAGGCTCGTGGGTCCACCTTTCGAACCCATGCATTCTTGTGAAATGCAATACTTAACGTGGAAAGTTGCATTTCTTATTGCCATCACATCTCTAAGAAGAGTAAGTGAAATACAGGCGTTTACCATACAAGAACCATTTATTCAAATACACAAAAATAAGGTCGTTCTAAGAACAAATCCAAAATTCTTACCAAAGGTTATCTCACCGTTCCACTTAAACCAAACAGTGGAATTACCAGTGTTCTTCCCACAGCCAGATTCAATAGCTGAAAGAGCACTACATACATTAGACATCAAAAGAGCGCTAATGTACTACATTGACAGGACAAAAGAAATTAGGAAGACAAAACAACTATTTATTGCCTTCCAAAAACCTCATACAGGAAATCCAATTTCAAAACAAGGTATCGCCAGATGGATAGTAAAGTGCATCCAAACCTGCTATCTTAAAGCAAAGAGAGAACTGCCTATTACACCAAAGGCACACTCAACCAGAAAGAAAGGTGCTACTATGGCCTTTCTAGGAAATATTCCAATGACCGAAATATGTAAGGCAGCAACATGGTCTACGCCTCATACATTTACTAAACACTACTGTGTAGATGTGTTATCTGCACAACAGGCCACAGTAGGTCAAGCCGTACTAAGAACTTTATTTCAAACTGCTTCCACTCCTACAGGCTAAACCACCGCTTTTGGGGAGATAACTGCTTACTAATCTATGCACAGCATGTGTATCTGCAGCTACACATGCCACCGAACTGAAAATGTCACTTACCCAGTGTACATCTGTTTGTGGCATTAGTCGCTGCAGATTCACATGCGCCCACCCTCCTCCCCGGGAGCCTGTAGCCGTTTAGAAGTAGATCTTGAACATTTGTACATTTGTAAATATATTACATTAAACCTTCATTTTGTACATACGTATTTATTCCATTGCATGGGCACTATTATTAGCATACACAACTCCTACCTCACCCTCTGCGGGGAAAACAATCTAAGATGGAGTCGACGCCCATGCGCAATGGAACCGAAGTGGGAGGAGTCCCTCGGTCTCGTGACTCGAAAAGACTTCTTCGAAGAAAAACAACTTGTAACACTCCGACCCAACACCAGACGGCGGACTATGCTCAGCATGTGAATCTGCAGCGACTAATTCCACAAACAGATGTACACTGGGTAAGTGACATTTTCCATTTCATACCCTTTGTGTGGAACTGGGGTTCGGTTGAAAGGTAAACCTCCCAAAAAACGGCAGTTGGATTGCTAGCATGAATGTACAGGTATGAAGACCTGCTGGTCTTCAGTGATAAGTTTACTTTTTTAAATGTGTGATTCTATACCTGGAGCCTGTGTTGTAGACCTGCAGTTGAATAACCGTTTTCAGATATTTGTTAGTGATAAAATGGACCATAAAATGTTGGTTTGTAAATCCCTCTAAAAGAAAGCCCAGTAGAAGGGACAAACAATTAAAAAAATAAAAAAAATAAAACAGCAGCAGGCTTGTTTTAATGTTTATTTGGCTACCTGTGACTTGCTAAAGTGTCGAGACTTCCTCTTAAATTCTAGGACATGCGCTGAATTGTATAATGTGCAAAATCCTGTTTTGTCTTCTCTTTAGAGGTGTTATTGGAAGGGAAAAAAAAACAGCTGACTGACACTTTGCTGGAAATTCGTTTTTTAACCACTGAGTGAGTGAAACAAATCGATTTTTTTTGTTTCTGACCTTTACATAGGTTCTAGACTGGATAAGAGACCAGACGGAAAAGGAACTTGAGTTGCAACAATATGTACAGCAGCTTCAGAACAACACCATTCTCCGGCTTCTGCAACAGGTATTGAATTTATGCTTGCTGTCTGGAGAAGGTGGTTATGATGCGTGTGTGTGTATATACAAAGAACTAAGTGGTGATAACAAGGGTTGGTGATATGGATTAAATATCCGGATAGTTGAGTAAAGTTGCATTAACATACTAGGAGTTATGTGAATCGCTTTGCATTTAAGGTAAACTGGATTAGTTTACCGTGATCACTGCACCACAGATACCTTGGAAATGTAATTGCCTACCAAAATATTCAGAATTACAAAGTATCAAAGACTTGGACTTTCTAAAGTGTTTTTTTTTTTTTTTAAATGTTTTTGCCCTTTGAGAAAGCGGATTAGGCCATGTTGTAATTGTCTCCGCTCTTTACTTCTCATTTGTCCTTTTGTTGACATCCTCTAACACTGAATGTTAAATATTTCTTTCAGTGGTATACTACATTTATATAGAATGAGGTAATTTGGAGGCAACATGCTGCATGTTTTTTCTGGTCTGTAAATCTTCTCATCTCGAATTGTATGTCACCAGAAGCAAGATGAAAGTGTGATAGATGAAACACTGCAGATGAAGTGTTTAAGCAAAAACTGATTTCCATGCACATTGTATTATGACCCTGTACAGCTCTCCACTGCTTTTTCAACTGTTTTCGCTTCACAAATAACACATTTGTTGCTTTCTGAAGTGTTCCAGCAAGCCTCAGGTTGAGGTCTTGTTAGTGAATATATATTAGATGCAGTGAAAATTGGCAGTGCCCTTCTGTAAGTTTACTATTAGTCCGTATTGTTGGGCTTCTTATTGGTCTCTTGACTTGCTAAAAGCAGTGTACCAGCGAGCCAGCCTTGCAAGATTTAAGCATGGTTGTGCATCCTGTTTGACTGATTCTTGGATCAACCCCCTTCAGCACTAACCCTTTGAATGCATTTCTTCTTTTCTTTTTTTTTCCTTTTTGCTGATACCCTGCTCATCTCGTATTTTTATAATGTAGGGACTAGTCTAGGGTTTATGCAGCATATGTGCTGGTGTCCTGACATGTTGCTCTTCCTATAGTGACAAGCTGTGGCTTTGTGCCTGAGATGGTTGGCTTCTCATCTGCTGTAGGAAGCTGGTCTGGTGTGTAGTGGACACCTATGGTGTTTGCACCTTATTCCAAATCAAATCAAATCATTAACATTTATAAAGCGCGCTACTCACCCGTGCGGGTCTCAAGGCGCTAGGGGAAAAAGGGGGGGTTATCGCTGCTCGAACAGCCAGGTCTTTAGGAGTCTCCGGAAAGCGGAGTGGTCCTGGGTAGTCCTGAGGCTGGTGGGAAGGGAGTTCCAGGTCTTGGCCGCCAGGAAGGAGAAAGATCTCCCACCTGCCGTGGAGCGGCGGATGCGAGGGACAGCAGCAAGTGCGAGGCCAGCGGAGCGGAGGAGGCGGGTGGGGACTTAGAAGCTGAGGCGTCTGTTGAGGTATTCCGGTCCCTTGTCGTGGAGGGCTTTGTGTGCGTGGGTGAGAAGTTGGAAGGTGATCCTTTTGCTGACTGGGAGCCAATGCAGGTGTCTCAGGTGTGCGGAGATGTGGCTGCTGCGGGGTATGTCGAGGATGAGGCGGGCCGAGGCGTTTTGAATGCGTTGCAGGCGGTTTTGGAGTTTGGCTGTGGTCCCGGCGTAGAGGGTGTTGCCGTAGTCCAGGCGGCTCGTGACGAGGGCGTGGGTCACGGTTTTTCTGGTGTCGGCGGGGATCCAGCGGAAGATCTTGCAGAGCATGCAGAGGGTGAGGAAGCAGGCGGAGGACACGGCGTTGACTTGCTTGGTCATGGTGAGAAGAGGGTCCAAGATGAAGCCGAGGTTGCGGGCGTGGTCTGTGGGGGTCGGTGCGGTGCCGAGGGCAGTGGGCCACCAGGAGTCGTACCAGGCGGACAGGGTGTTGCCGAGGATGAGGACTTCTGTTTTTTCCGAGTTCAGCTTTAGGCGGCTGAGCCTCATCCAATCTGCGACGTCCTTCATACCCTCTTGTAGGTTGGTCTTGGCGTTGGCGGGGTCCTTGGTGAGGGAGAGTATAAGTTGGGTGTCGTCGGCGTAGGAGGTGATGATGATGTCGTGCTTGCGTACGATGTTGGCGAGGGGGCTCATGTAGACATTGAAGAGTGTCGGGCTGAGTGATGAGCCTTGGGGTACGCCGCAGATGATCTCGGTGGGTTCAGAGCGAAACGGAGGGAGGTAAACTCTTTGGGAACGGTTAGAGAGGAAGGAGGCGATCCAGTCCAGGGCCTGGCCTTGGATTCCGGTGGAACGGAGGCGGGTGATTAGGGTGCGGTGACAGACGGTGTCAAAGGCAGCCGAGAGGTCGAGCAGAATGAGGGCGACTGTTTCACCGTTGTCCATCAGGGTTCTGATGTCGTCAGTGACAGAGATGAGGGCGGTTTCAGTGCTGTGGTTGGTTCTGAATCCGGTTTGTGAGGGGTCGAGCAGGTTGTTGTCTTCCAGGAAGGTGGTCAGCTGTTTGTTGACGGTCTTTTCTATTACTTTGGCTGGGAAAGGCAGAAGAGATGGGGCGGAAGTTTTTCAGGTCGCTCGGGTCAGCCGTAGGTTTCTTTAGTAGAGCGTTGACTTCGGCGTGTTTCCAGCATTCGGGGTAGGTAGCAGAAGAAAAAGAGGAGTTGATGACGGTCTGGAGGTGCGGGGCGATGATGTCGTCGGCTTTGTTAAAGATGAAGTGCGGGCAGGGGTCCGATGGGGCGCCGGAGTGGATAGAGTTCATGATGGATTTGGTTTCTTCTGTGTTGATGAAGGACCAGTTGATGAGGGTGATGGCCGTGGATGCCGGTTCGGTGGTGTTTGGTTGGGTCTGGTGTCCGAAGCTGTCGTGGAGGTCGCTAATCTTGCGATGGAAGAAGGTGGCAAGGGAATCGCACAGATCCTGTGAGGACGTGACGGCGTTGGCGCTGGGGTTGGAGAACTCCTTGACGATGCTGAAGAGTTCTCTGCTGTTGTCTGTTTTTGTCCAGTCGGTGAAAAAGTTCCTTTTGGCGGCGCGGATCAGGTGGTGGTGTTCGCGGGTAGCGTTCTTGAGGGCGGTCATGTTGTCAGCGGTGCGGTCCTTGCGCCAGGCTTTCTCAAGGGCGCGACAGGTTTTCTTTGATTCTTTGAGGGTGTCAGAGAACCAGAGGTTTTTTGGTGTTGGTCTGTCTGCGTGCGTTTGAGGGGGGCAAGGATGTCTGCGCAGTTGGAGATCCAGTTTGTGAGGTTGAGGGCTGCGTCGTTGGGGTCGGTGGTGAGGGTGGGTTGGTTGGCGGCGAGTGCGGAGAAGAGTTGCTCTTCGGGGATCTTGTTCCACTGTCGACGAGAGATGGGTTGGGTGCGGAGGTGGCGGGTCTCGCGACGGAATGTGAAGTGGACGCAGCTGTGGTCGGTCCAGTGTAGGGCGGAGGCGTGGCTGAAGAAGACGTGTTTGCTGGCAGAGAAGATGGGGTCAAGCGTGTGTCCGTCGATGTGGGTGGCGGTGTTCACCAGTTGTTTGAGGCCGAGGTTGGCGAGGTTGTCGAGCAGGGTGGTGGTGTTGGGGTCGTTGTTTTGTTCCAGATGGAAGTTGAGGTCGCCTAAGAGGATGTAGTCCGGTGAGGCGAGGGCGTGCGGGGAGATGAAGTCGGCGATGGCGTCCCTGAAGGGGGCGCGTGGCCCGGGAGGACGGTAGACGAGGGATCCTCTGAGGGTGGTCCTCGGATCAGTGCGAATCTGAAAGTGCAGGTGTTCAGCGGCGAGAGGGGTGTCTTCGGTGGAGGTGGTGACGCTGATGGAGTCTTTGAAGATGATGGCGATACCTCCTCCTACCTGGTTGGTGCGGTCTTTTCTGGACATCTTGTAGCCTTCGGGGATGGCAGTGGCGATGTCGGGGGCCGAGGAGGCGTTCATCCAGGTCTCCGTGATGAAGGCGACGTCCGGTGCTATGGAGTCCAGGAGGTCCCAGAGTTCAACGGCGTGTTTGTGGACGGAGCGGGCGTTGACTAGGATGCACTTGAGGTGGTTGATGGCGCGTGGGCTTGTGGTCGTGGTTGTTGCGTGGTGGAAGGTGCGTTTGCAAGAGTTGCAGGCGAAGGGTCCATGGGTGCGTTTGGGGTGAGCTTGGAAGCAAGTTTTGGAGCGTCCTGGGTTGAGGGCGTGGAGGGTGGTGGGGTCGTAGCGGGTCAGCGGGGCTTGGGAGAGCTGGGGACCAGGGGTCGTGGCGCTGGGCGCGGGACAGGCGCTGACTGGCGCAGACGGGTTTGTCTCTGGCGCGCCTCCGGCGCGTCAGCGGCGCGGTCGCGCAGCTGCAGCCATATGAGGTAGGAGGGGGGGGAGGGGTCAGGTGGGGGCGAATGGGAGCTGGGGGGGCGGGGCTTGCAGGAGGTCGAGGCGGGAAAGCGCGAGGGAAAGGGGGACAGGTAGAGTGAGAAGAGCTGGGGGAGGGGGGTTTAAGGGCGGATGGGGGGGGTGAGTGTTAGGAGGTTTAGGAGATAGGGGAAAAAGATAGGAGTAGGGTTGAGAAGATAGGGGAGGGGGGGTTGTAGAGGTGGGTGAGGGTGAGAGGTAGAGTGAGAGGATAGGAAGATAGGTAATAGAGGGGGTGAGGGAGGGGGGAGAGATAGAGAAATAGATAGAGAAAATAGATAGATAGGGAAATCGATAGATAGGGAAATAGAGAGATAGGAAGATAGGAGGAGGTGGAGAGTGAGGGAGTTAGATAGTTGGGATAGAGAGATAGAGAGATAGGTAGATAGGAGGAGTGAGGGAGGTAGATAGTGAACGGGTTAGATAGGGGAGATAGAGAGGGGGATGCGAGTGGGGGAGGGGGATGAGGCAGGAGCAGGAGGGCAGGCGCGGGGAGAAGGACAGCGGAGGCAGAAGAGCCCAAAGGCAGAAGGAGAGAAGACCAGAAGGAGAGAAGACCAGAAGGAGAGAAGACCAGAAGGAGCGAAGACCAGAAGGAGCGAAGACCAGAAGGAGCGAAGACCAGAAGGAGCGAAGACCAGAAGGAGCGAAGACCAGAAGGAGCGAAGACCAGAAGGAGCGAAGACCAGAAGGAGCGAAGACCAGAAGGAGCGAAGACCAGAAGGAGCGAAGACCAGAAGGAGCGAAGACCAGAAGGAGCGAAGACCAGAAGGAGCGAAGACCAGAAGGAGCGAAGACCAGAAGGAGCGAAGACCAGAAGGAGCGAAGACCAGAAGGAGCGAAGACCAGAAGGAGCGAAGACCAGAAGGAGCGAAGACCAGAAGGAGCGAAGACCAGAAGGAGCGAAGACCAGAAGGAGCGAAGACCAGAAGGAGCGAAGACCAGAAGGAGCGAAGACCAGAAGGAGCGAAGACCAGAAGGAGCGAAGACCAGAAGGAGAGAAGACCAGAAGGAGAGAAGACCAGAAGGAGAGAAGACCAGAAGGAGAGAAGACCAGAAGGAGAGAAGACCAGAAGGAGAGAAGACCAGAAGGAGAGAAGACCAGAAGGAGAGAAGACCAGAAGGAGAGAAGACCAGAAGGAGAGAAGACCAGAAGGAGAGAAGACCAGAAGGAGAGAAGACCAGAAGGAGAGAAGACCAGAAGGAGAGAAGACCAGAAGGAGAGAAGACCAGAAGGAGAGAAGACCAGAAGGAGAGAAGACCAGAAGGAGAGAAGACCATCCAGAAAACGGAGAACAGAGGGCAGAAGACCACAGAAGAAGATGAGGGAGAAGAAGAAAGAAGACGGAGAAAAGAAGAGTACAGCAGAAGATGAGGGAGAAGAAGAAAGAAGACGGAGAAAAGAAGAGTACAGCAGAAGATTACAGACGAGGAGCGAGGAGGAAGAACAGAAGAACAGAGAAGAAAAGAAGCAGGAGCAGGAGAGAGGGTGAGTAGCGCGGGGCAGAGCGAGGGGCTGGGAGGGGGGGGGGGACTTACTGTTAGGTGGGTCTCAGGAACGCAGGAACTCCGGAACCTGGAGGGGCTGCAGCGGCAGGGGGAGCGACCTACCCTTGGGTCAAGGTCCAGACCACCCCTATTAGTTAGTGAGACAGTGTCTAGGAAGGCAGGGCTCTTTAGTGGTGGCTGAGGTGAGCAGCCAAGAATTACCTAGGAGGCGTGTAAAGCATGTGCAGTACCACAGTAACTTCTCGTATGAAAGGAACCACACAGAGCTTCAAAATCAGAGGCACTTTATTAAAGTAACACTGAACAAGATTACTTATAGGCAGACCCCCAACTGGAGGGAAGTGCACACTATAAATACGCTGGAAGTATTAGGCATTAGCGTAGAAAAATAACCGTTGGCAAGAAATAGAAAATAGCTAGGGCCCTAAAGGCAGGCCAAACTATACCCTCTTTTTTTTTTTTAGCATGGTTACTCCCACTTTCTGCCTGCTGTCTGTATGCGTGGACTTTCCACAGGGATCCTGCTAACCAGGATAACAGTGATTGTGCATTCTCCCTCCAAATTTGGTTGCTTAGGACTTTGTACAACTCACAATTGGCATACTGGTGACTCCATATAAATACCTAGTATATGGTACTTAAGATATCCAGGGCATTGGGGCACCAGAGGTTCCCCATGGGCTGCACCATGTATTCTACTACCCATGGGAGCTCATGCAAAATGTCTGCAGGTCTGCCATTGCAGCCTGCGTGAAAAGGTGTATGCACCCTTTCACCACAGGTCACTATAAGTCAACCCTATGGTAGGCCCTCCTAGCCCAGAGGGCAGTGTGCAGGTCCCTGTATGAGGGCACACCCAGCATGAGCAGAGGTGCCCCTACGAACTCCAGCTCCATCACACTGGACTTAAGTGCGGGGAAGCCATTTTGCCTGTGTACTGGACACCAGTCACTACCTGTGTCCAGATACGTAATGGTAACTCCAAACCTGAGCATGTTTTGTATTGCTTGTATGATTCCGTGCACTATAGGGGCTCCTTAGAGGACCTCCAGCATTGCTCCTACCATTCTTCTTGGGTTTTCAGGCAGCTCGCGCTGCTGCCACCCCTCTGACCAGCTCAGGCAGAGGAGGGAAGAACACAGGATTTCCTTTGGGAAAGGGAGGCAATACCCTCTCCCTTGGAAGTAGGTGTTACATGGCTTGGGAGAGGTAGTCCCCCCCCCCCCCCCCCAATCCACTGCTATGCTTTGAAGAACACATTTGATGCCCTCCTTGTATAAACCAGTTTGTACCAGTCCAGGGACCCTCGGTTCCTTCTCTGGTGTAAAACTGGACAAAGGAAAGAGGAGTGTCCATCACCACCCCAGGGGTGGTGCCCAGAGCTCCTGCAGCTGGCCACTTGATTCTGCTGTCACGAATCCCAGGTGGGCAGAGGCCCCTGGGAGCATCTGATTGGTCTGGTCAGGTAGGTGAAGTCACAGCCCCCTCCTGATAGGTGGACACCTGGTTAGGTGACCAAACCCCCTTCCTGGACTATTTAGGGTCTCCCTCTTGAGTGAGTCTTCAGACTCGACGTGCAAGATTCCAGCAGGACTCCCCTGCATCGTTTAATTCATCTTCTGGCCACAGGGACTGCAAGTGGACCCTCCAGGAACTGACTATCTGCAACTTCAGCCAAGACTACACTCTGCAACATTGTTTCACCTGCTCCTTCCAGCAACTACCACATTTCCCTGGCTGTGCATCCTCTGACGGTGACGATTCTTAAGCCTGCACAAGAAGGCTGCGTGGATCCTGCATCACAGGTGGTGGCCTGGAGTGGCCCCCTTGGTTCTCTCTACCAGCTGTCCAAATTGGGAGACCGAAAGCCCTTGCCTCCCCTTGCAGGTCAGTACCCCTATGCAGTATGACTCTGTTGCCTGTGCTGAGTGGGCACTGACTTCAGGGCCTGCTGCCAGTGGGTTGCCTGTGGGTGCTGCCTCCTCTTGTGACACCCGCAGCTGCTGAGGATCACCCCGGACTTCCCTCTTTGGATCGAGTCCACTGGACATTGCTGGTCCTTTTCAGCCTTTCAAACCTCCTTCCCCAATTCTTGCATTTGCCAAGGCTTGTTGGTGGTTTTCCAGCACAACTAACCGACTGCATCTCAACCGCCGTGGTGGGACATCACTCCTGGTCGCTGTGGGTCACTCTAGTGCTCACCTCTTAGGATTTCTAGTTCCTCCAGCTCCCTTCTACTTATTCCACTTCCTTGGGTTGGGTACTGCCTTTCACATTCCACTTTTTTAGTATATGGTTTGGCCCTACCCTAGGACACTCACTATTTGCTATTGCTTTTACCAATGCTTACTGCTTTCTATGCTATTTTACTGATTGCTATTGTGTAATAGTGTGTGTTCGGTGGCATGTGTAGCTGCAGATACACATGCTGTGCATAGTCCGCCGTCTGGTGTTGGGTCGGAGTGTTACAAGTTTTTTCTTCGAAGAAGTCTTTTCGAGTCACGAGACCGAGGGACTCCTCCCACTTCGGTTCCATTGCGCATGGGCGTCGACTCCATCTTACATTGTTTTTTTTTCCGCCATCGGGTTCGGACGTGTTCCTTTTCGCTCCGTGTTTCGGGTCGGAAAGTTAGTCAGAATCAACGGAAAATTAGTCGGTATTGTTTCGTTCGGCAGCGGGATAGTTAGGGCAAATCGACACCGAGCCTTAAAGAGCTCCGGTAACCCTTCGGGGTATTTTCGATCCCCCGTCGGGGCCTGGTCGGCCCGACCGCGTGCAACATCGAGACTGATGGAACAGACCCCGTTCCGATTCTGTCCTAAATGCCACAGTAAATATCCTTATACAGACCAACATTTGGTCTGTAACTTGTGCCTGAGCACAAGGAAGAGTCGTGTGAGGCCTGTCGCGCGTTTCGGTCGAGAAAAACGCTCAGGGACCGAAGGGCCAGGAGGTTGCAGATGGCTTCCACGCCGACAGGACAACAAGGGTTCGAGGAGGAGGAAGAAGAAGAAACTTTCTCCATCCGCGAATCGGATTCCGAACAATTCGATGTCGACGAGCAACCAACCGTGAGTAAGACTTCGAAAGACAGAACACACGAAAAAACAGACAAAGCCCAGGGGACGCCACTGCCAACAGGCCATGGCATAACCCATAAAGTAGGTGACCGTCCATCGGCACCGAAAAAGGGCGCACTGGTGCCGAAGTCGTCCGACTCAGGTCGAGACACAGGCACGCAACACTCTCGGGACCGAGAGAGTGGTGCAGAAAAGGCTCGACACCGAGATAGCGGTACCGAAGCTACTCGACACAGAGATAGCAGCACCGAAGATGGTCGGTACCGAGAGGCCAAGACACCGAAAAAGAGAAAGATCTCGTCGGAGCCGAAAACAACTAAAGACACGGTTTCGGTGCCAAAACACCTGGCAACCGAACCAAAAACCAGTTCCTACTCAGAGGAACAATCACTGTCCTCCCAACTAAAAAGACACAGATTTGAGGAGGAATTACAAACTACAGAGGTAGATCACACGCAAAAGCGGATCTTTATCCAGAGGGGTACAGGGAAAATCAGCACTCTTCCCCCCCCAATCAGAAGGAAAAGGAAACTTGACTTCCAGCAACAAGACAAGCCCCACCACAATCAAAGGTGGTAAAGAGGGTAACTCCACCACCCTCTCCACCACAGTCAACTCATGTATCACCGGCACAGACTCCACCACAATCACCAGCTCATACCACCATGAGCCAGGATGATCAGGCAGCATGGGACCTCTATGATGCTCCAGTATCGGACAATAGTCCAGAGTCGTACCCAACTAAACCCTCACCACCTGAGGACAGTACAGCATATGCACAGGTGGTAGCTAGGGCAGCCGAATTTCATAATGTATCTCTACATTCGGAGCCTATTGAGGATGACTTCCTCTTTAACACCCTGTCCTCCACCCACAGCCATTATCAAAGCCTTCCCATGCTCCCGGGAATGCTAAGGCACGCTAAACAGATTTTCAAGGCGCCTGTTAAAAGCAGAGCAATAACTCCAAGGGTGGAGAAAAAATACAAGGCACCGCCCACAGACCCTGCTTTTATTACATCACAACTGACACCAGATTCAGTAGTCGTAGGAGCAGCTCGTAAAAGAGCCAACTCGCAGACATCAGGCGACGCACCACCTCCGGACAAGGAGAGCCGCAAGTTTGCAGCTGGGAAAAGGGTTGCAGCACAAGCTGCAAATCAGTGGCGCATCGCCAACTCGCAAGCACTCCTAGCGCGATACAACAGGGCCCATTGGGACGAGATGCAGCATCTCATCGAGCACCTCCCCAAAGAATTCCAGAAACGAGCGAAACAAGTGGTTGAAGAGGGGCAAAATATCTCCAACAACTAAATACGTTCTTCTATGGATGCAGCAGATACAGCTGCAAGAACAATAAATACTGCTGTGACAATAAGGAGGCACGCATGGCTGCGCACATCTGGCTTCAAACCTGAGATACAACAGGCAGTGCTCAATATGCCGTTCAATGAACAGCAATTGTTTGGCCCAGAAGTGGACACTGCAATTGAAAAATTAAAAAAGGACACTGACACAGCCAAAGCCATGGGCGCACTCTATTCCCCGCAGGGCAGAGGCACATTTGGCACATTTCGCAAAACAACTTTCAGAGGAGGGTTTCGAGGTCAAGCCACAGAAGCCAGCACCTCACAAACAAGACCACCTACCTACCAGGGACAATATCAAAGGGGTGGCTTTCGAGGCCAATACAGAGGGGGCCAATTCCCAAGAAACCGAGGAAAGTTTCAAGGTCCCAAAACCCCTCAAAATAAACAGTGACTCACAGGTCACACAACCCCTTCACACAACACCAGTGGGGGGAAGACTAAGCCAGTTCCACAAATCATGGGAGGAAATAACAACAGACACTTGGGTCTTAGCAATTATCCAACATGTTTATTGCATAGAATTTCTCCAACTCCCTCCAAACGTCCCACCGAAAACACACAATATGTCAAAACAGCATATAGACCTTCTAGGACTAGAAGTTCAAGCATTACTGCAAAAAGACGCAATAGAATTAGTACCAAAAACACAAAAGAACACAGGAGTTTACTCACTGTACTTTCTAATACCGAAAAAGGACAAAACTCTGAGACCAATATTAGATCTCAGAACACTAAACACCTACATCAAATCGAACCATTTTCACATGGTCACGTTACAAGACGTAATACCACTACTGAAACAGCAAGACTACATGACCACGTTAGATCTAAAAGACGCGTATTTCCATATACCAATACATCCCTCGCACAGGAAATACCTAAGGTTCGTATTCAAAGGAATACATTACCAATTCAAAGTGTTGCCATTCGGAATAACAACAGCACCAAGAGTCTTTACAAAATGTCTAGCAGTAGTAGCTGCACATATCAGGAGGCAGAAAATACACGTGTTCCCGTACCTAGACGATTGGTTAATCAAAACCAACTCGCTAACAGTGTTCACAGCACACAGATTATGTTATACAAACCCTTTACAAACTGGGTTTCTCCATCAACTATGCAAAGTCACACCTTTTGCCGTGTCAAACACAGCAATACTTAGGAGCGACAATCAACACAACAAGAGGGATAGCCACTCCAAGTCCACAAAGGGTTCAAAATTTTCGCAAGGTAATACAAGCTATGTATCCAACACAAAAGATACACGCAAAGATGGTATTAAAACTCCTAGGCATGATGTCCTCATGCATAGCCATTGTCCCAAACGCAAGATTGCACATGCGGCCCTTACAACAGTGCCTAGCATCACAATGGTCACATGCACAGGGTCAACTTCTAGATCTGGTGTTGATAGACCGCCAAACATACATCTCGCTTCTATGGTTGAACAGTACAAATTTAAACAAAGGGCGGCCTTTCCAAGACCCAGTGCCACAATACGTGATAACAGATGCTTCCATGACAGGGTGGGGAGCACACCTCAATCAACACAGCATCCAAGGACAATGGGACGTACATCAAATAAAGTTTCAAATAAATCACCTAGAATTGTTAGCAGTATTTCTAGCGTTGAAAGCATTCCAACCAATGATAACCCACAAATACATTCTTGTCAAAACAGACATGACGACAATGTATTATTTAAACAAATGGGGGAACACACTCGACACAGTTGTGTCTCCTAACACAAAAAATATGGCATTGGGCAATTCACAACCACATTCGCCTAATAGCACAGTTTATTCCAGGGATTCTGAACCAGCTAGCAGACAATCTCTCTCGGGATCACCAACAGGTCCACGAATGGGAAATTCACCCCCAAATCCTGAACACTTACTTCCAAGTTTGGGGAACACCTCAAATAGATCTGTTTGCAACAAAAGAAAATGCAAAATGCCAAAACTTTGCATCCAGGTACCCACACCGGCAATCTCAAGGCAATGCTCTATGGATGAATTGGTCAGGGATATTTGCGTACGCTTTTCCCCCTCTCCCTCTCCTTCCATATCTAGTAAACAGATTGAGTCAAAACAAACTCATACTAATAGCACCAACATGGGCAAGACAACCTTGGTATACCACACTACTAGACCTGTCAGTAGTATCTCATGTCAAACTACCCAACAGGCCAGATCTGTTAACACAAACAACAGATCAGGCATCCAAACCCAGCATCGCTGAATCTAGCAATTTGGCTCGTGAAATCCTAGAATTTGGACTCTTAAACCTCACACAGGAATGTACGGAGGTCATAAGACAAGCTAGAAGGCCATCCACTAGACACTGCTATGCAAGTAAATGGAAAAGATTTGTTTGTTACTGCCATAATAATCAAGTCCAACCATTGCATGCATCTCCAAAAGATGTAGTAGGATATTTACTACATTTACAAAAATCAAATCTAGCTTTCTCTTCCATAAAAATACATCTCGCAGCAATATCTGCTTACCTGCAGATTACTCATTCAACTTCCCTATTTAGAATACCTGTCATTAAAGCGTTTATGGAGGGCCTAAAGAGAATTATACCACCAAGGACACCACCTGTTCCTTCATGGAACCTCAACATTGTCTTGACAAGGCTCATGGGTCCACCTTTCGAACCCATGCATTCTTGTGAAATGCAATACTTAACGTGGAAAGTTGCATTTCTCATTGCCATCACATCTCTAAGAAGAGTAAGTGAATTACAGGCGTTTACCATACAAGAACAATTTATTCAAATACACAAAAATAAGGTCGTTCTATAAACAAATCCAAAATTCTTACCAAAGGTTATCTCACCGTTCCACTTAAACCAAACAGTGGAATTACCAGTGTTCTTCCCACAGCCAGATTCAATAGCTGAAAGAGCACTACATACATTAGACATCAAGAGAGCGCTAATGTACTACATTGACAGGACAAAAGAAATTAGGAAGACAAAACAACTATTTATTGCCTTCCAAAAACCTCATACAGGAAATCCAATTTCAAAACAAGGTATCGCCAGATGGATAGTAAAGTGCATCCAAACCTGCTATCTTAAAGCAAAGAGAGAACTGCCTATTACACCAAAGGCACACTCAACCAGAAAGAAAGGTGTTACTATGGCCTTTCTAGGAAATATTCCAATGACTGAAATATGTAAGGCAGCAACATGGTCTACGCCTCATACATTTACTAAACACTACTGTGTAGATGTGTTATCTGCACAACAGGCCACAGTAGGCCAAGCCGTACTAAGAACTTTATTTCAAACTACTTCCACTCCTACAGGCTGAACCACCGCTTTTGGGGAGATAACTGCTTACTAATCTATGCACAGCATGTGTATCTGCAGCTACACATGCCACCGAACGGAAAATGTCACTTACCCAGTGTACATCTGTTCGTGGCATTAGTCGCTGCAGATTCACATGCGCCCACCCTCCTCCCCGGGAGCCTGTAGCCGTTTAGAAGTAGATCTTGAACATTTGTACATTTGTAAATATATTACATTAAACCTTCATTTTGTACATACGTATTTATTCCATTGCATGGGCACTATTATTAGCATACACAACTCCTACCTCACCCTCTGCGGGGAAAACAATCTAAGATGGAGTCGACGCCCATGCGCAATGGAACCGAAGTGGGAGGAGTCCCTCGGTCTCGTGACTCGAAAAGACTTCTTCGAAGAAAAACAACTTGTAACACTCCGACCCAACACCAGACGGCGGACTATGCACAGCATGTGAATCTGCAGCGACTAATGCCACGAACAGATGTACACTGGGTAAGTGACATTTTCCTTACTTAACTTCAGTTGTGAGACTACCGATTCAGTAAACTAGTATTTGTGTTACTGTAATAAAATAAATTTATTTTTGTAACACTGTGTGGTTCTTTCATTTGTATAAGTGCTGTGTGACTATAGTGGTATTGCGTAAGCTTTGCATGCTCCTAGATAAGTCTTGGCTGCTCATCCCACAGCTTCCTCTAGAGAGCCTTGGCTTCCTAGACACTGCCTACACTTCACTAATACGGGATACCTGGACCTGGTATAAGGTGAGAAACACTGTAAGGAAATGCCTCCTTGGCATGGTTACCCCCTGACTTTTTGCCTTTGCTGATGCTATGTTTTGAATTGAAAGTGTGCTGAGGCCTGCTAACCAGGCCCCAGCACCAGTGTTCTTTCCCTAACATGTACTTTTGTATCCACAATTGGCACACCCTGGCATCCAGATAAGTCCCTTGTAAATGGTACCCCTGGTACCAAGGGCCCTGATGCCAAGGAAGGTCTCTAAGGGCTGCAGCATGACTTATGCCACCCTGGAGACCCCTCACTCAGCACAGACACACTGCTTGCCAGCTTGTGTGTGCTGGTGAGAACAAAACGAGTAAGTCGACATGGCACTCCCCTCAGGGTGCCATGCCAGCCTCTCACTGCCTATGCAGGTATAGATAAGTCACCCCTCTAGCAGGCCTTACAGCCCTAAGGCAGGGTGCACTATACCATAGGTGAGGGCACCAGTGCATGAGCACTGTGCCCCTACAGTGTCTAAGCAAAACCTTAGACATTGTAAGTGCAGGGTAGCCATAAGAGTATATGGTCTGGGAGTCTGTCATGCACGAACTCCACAGCACCATAATGGCTACACTGAAAACTGCGAAGTTTGGTATCAAACTTCTCAGCACAATAAATGCACACTGATGCCAGTGTACATTTTATTGTAACATACACCCCAGAGGGCACCTTAGAGGTGCCCCCTGAAACCTTAACCGACTACCCGTGTAGGCTGACTGGTTTTAGCAGCCTGCCACAGTCGAGACATGTTGCTGGCCACATGGGGAGAGTGCCTTTGTCACTCTGTGGCTAGTAACAAAGCCTGTACTGGGTGGAGATGCTTATCACCTCCCCCTTGCAGGAACTGTAACACCTGGCGGTGAGCCTCAAAGGCTCACCCCCTTTGTTACAGCACCCCAGGGCATTCCAGCTAGTGGAGTTGCCCACCCCCTCCGGCCATGGCCCCACTTTTGGCGGCAAGGCTGGAGGAGATAATGAGAAAAACAAGGAGTCGTCACTGGCCAGTCAGGACAGCCCTTAAGGCAACCTGAGCTGAGGTGACTCTGACTTTTAGAAATCCTCCATCTTGCAGACGGAGGAACTCCCCCAATAGGGATAGGAATGTGACCCCCTCCCCTTGGGAGGAGGCACAAGGAGTGTGTAGCCACCCTCAGGGCTAGTAGCCATTGGCTACTGCCCTCCCAGACCTAAATACCCCCCTAAATTCTGTATTTAGGGGCTCCCCTGAACCTAGGAACTCAGATTCCTGCAACCTAAGAAGAAGAGGACTGCTAAGCTGAAAAACCCTGCAGAGAAGACTGAGACACCAACTGCTTTGGCCCCAGCTCTACCGGCCTGTCTCTTCCCTCCCCCCCCCCCCCCCCTCTAAAGACACTGCTCCAGCGACACTCTCCCCAGGGAAAAGCGACCTCTGAATCCTCAGAGGACTTCCCTGCTCTAGAAGGACCAAGAAACTCCAGAGGACAGCGGCTCTGTTTATCCAAGACTGCAACTTTGTTTCAAAGGAGCAACTTTAAAACAACTGCGTTTCCTGCCGGAAGCGTGAGACTTGCTACTCTGCACCCGACGCCCCTGGCTCGACTTGTGGAGAAACAACACTTCAGGGAGGACTCCCCGGCGACTGCGAGACCGTGAGTAGCCAGAGTTGCCCCCCCTGACCCCCCACAGCGACGCCTGCAGAGGGAATCCAGAGTCTCCCCCTGACCGCGACTGCCTACTTCCCAGATCCCAACGCCTGGTAAAGACTCTGCACCCGCAGCCCCCAGGACCTGAAAGATCGGAACTCCAATGCAGGAGTGACCCCCCCCAGGAGGCCCTCTCCCTTGCCCAGGTGGTGGCTACCCCGAGGAGCCCCCCCCCCCTCCTTGCCTGCCTGCATCGCTGAAGAGACCCCTTGGTCTCCCATTGATTTCAATTACAAACCTGACGCGTGTTTGCACACTGCACCCGGCCACCCCCGTGCTGCTGAGGGTGTACTTTCTGTGCTGACTTGTGTCCCCCTGGTGCCCTACAAACCCCCCCTGGTCTGCCCTCCGAAGATGCGGGTACTTACCTGCTGGCAGACTGGAACCGGGGCACCCCCTTCTCCATTGACGCCTATGCGTTTTGGGCACCACTTTGACCTCTGCACCTGACCGGCCCGGAGCTGCTAGTGTGGTAACTTTGGGGTTGCTCTGAACCCCCAACGGTGGGCTACCTTGGACCCAAACTTGAACCCCGTAGGTGGTTTACTTACCTGCAAGAACTAAAACTCTTAGTCCCCTGAGGAACTGTGTAAATTGCACTCTCTAGTTTTAAAATAGCTATATGTGATTTATTTGAAAACTGTGTATGCTATTTTGATTATTCAAAGTTCCTAAAGTACTTACCTGCAATACCTTTCATGCAAAGTATTACCTGTAGAATTTGAACCTGTGGTTCTTACAATAAACTAAGAAAAGATATTTTTCTATACAAAAACCTATTGGCCTGGAATTGTCTCTGAGTGTGTGTTCCTCATTTATTGCTTGTGTATGTACAACAAATGCTTAACACTACTCCTTTGATAAGCCTACTGCTCGACCACACTACCACAAAATAGAGCATTGGAATTATCTCTTTTTGCCACTATCTTACCTCTAAGGGGAACCCTTGGACTCTGTGCATACTATTCCTTACTTTGAAATAGTGTGTAAAGAAATGGCTCCCTGTTGCAGTTACCCCCCACTTTTTGCCTGATACTGATGCTGACTTGACTGAGAAGTGTGCTGGGACCCTGCTAACCAGGCCCCAGCACCAGTGTTCTTTCACCTAAAATGTACCATTGTTTCCACAATTGGCACACCCTGGCATCCAGATAAGTCCCTTGTAACTGGTACCTCTGGTACCAAGGGCCCTGATGCCAGGGAAGGTCTCTAAGGGCTGTAGCATGTATTATGCCACCCTAGAGACCCCTCACTCAGCACAGACACACTGCTTACAAGCCTGTGTGTGCTGGTGAGAACAAAATGAGTAAGTCGACATGGCACTCCCCTCAGGGTGCCATGCCAGCCTCTCACTGCCTATGCAGTATAGGTAAGACACCCCTCTAGCAGGCCTTACAGCCCTAAGGCAGGGTGCACTATACCATAGGTGAGGGTACCAGTGCATGAGCACTGTGCCCCTACAGTGTCTAAGCAAAACCTTAGACATTGTAAGTGCAGGGTAGCCATAAGAGTATATGGTCTGGGAGTTTGTCAAACACGAACTCCACAGCACCATAATGGCTACACTGAAAACTGGGAAGTTTGGTATCAAACTTCTCAGCACAATAAATGCACACTGATGCCAGTGTACATTTTATTGTAAAATACACCCCAGAGGGCACCTTAGAGGTGCCCCCTGAAACTTAACCGACTATCTGTGTAGGCTGACTAGTTTTAGCAGCCTGCCACAAACCGAGACATGTTGCTGGCCCCATGGGGAGAGTGCCTTTGTCACTCTGAGGCCAGTAACAAAGCCTGCACTGGGTGGAGATGCTAACACCTCCCCCAGGCAGGAATTGTCACACCTGGCGGTGAGCCTCAAAGGCTCACCTCCTTTGTGCCAACCCAGCAGGACACTCCAGCTAGTGGAGTTGCCCGCCCCCTCCGGCCAGGCCCCACTTTTGGCGGCAAGGCCGGAGAAAATAATGAGAAAAACAAGGAGGAGTCACTGGCCAGTCAGGACAGCCCCTAAGGTGTCCTGAGCTGAGGTGACTCTAACTTTTAGAAATCCTCCATCTTGCAGATGGAGGATTCCCCCAATAGGGTTAGGATTGTGTCCCCCTCCCCTTGGGAGGAGGCACAAAGAGGGTGTACCCACCCTCAGGGCTAGTAGCCATTGGCTACTAACCCCCCAGACCTAAACACGCCCTTAAATTTAGTATTTAAGGGCTACCCTGAACCCTAGAAAATTAGATTCCTGCAACTACAAGAAGAAGGACTGCCCAGCTGAAAACCCCTGCAGCGGAAGACCAGAAGACAACTGCCTTGGCTCCAGAAACTCACCGGCCTGTCTCCTACCTTCCAAAGATCCTGCTCCAGCGACGCCTTCCAAAGGGACCAGCGACCTCGACATCCTCTGAGGACTGCCCCTGCTTCGAAAAGACAAGAAACTCCCGAGGACAGCGGACCTGCTCCAAGAAAAGCTGCAACTTTGTTTCCAGCAACTTTAAAGAACCCTGCAAGCTCCCCGCAAGAAGCGTGAGACTTGCAACACTGCACCCGGCGACCCCGACTCGGCTGGTGGCGATCCAACACCTCAGGAGGGACCCCAGGACTACTCTGATACTGTGAGTACCAAAACCTGTCCCCCCTGAGCCCCCACAGCGCCGCCTGCAGAGGGAATCCCGAGGCTTCCCCTGACCGCGACTCTTTGAACCTAAAGTCCCGACGCCTGGGAGAGACCCTGCACCCGCAGCCCCCAGGACCTGAAGGACCGGACTTTCACTGGAGAAGTGACCCCCAGGAGTCCCTCTCCCTTGCCCAAGTGGAGGTTTCCCCGAGGAATCCCCCCCTTGCCTGCCTGCAGCGCTGAAGAGATCCCGAGATCTCTCATAGACTAACATTGCGAACCCGACGCTTGTTTCTACACTGCACCCGGCCGCCCCTGCGCCGCTGAGGGTGAAATTTCTGTGTGGGCTTGTGTCCCCCCCGGTGCCCTACAAAACCCCCCTGGTCTGCCCTCCGAAGACACGGGTACTTACCTGCAAGCAGACCGGAACCGGGGCACCCCCTTCTCTCCATTCTAGCCTATGCGTTTTGGGCACCACTTTGAACTCTGCACCTGACCGGCCCTGAGCTGCTGGTGTGGTGACTTTGGGGTTGCTCTGAACCCCCAACGGTGGGCTACCTTGGACCAAGAACTAAGCCCTGTAAGTGTCTTACTTACCTGGTTAACCTAACAAATACTTACCTCCCCTAGGAACTGTGAAAATTGCACTGTGTCCACTTTTAAAACAGCTATTTGTCAATAACTTGAAAAGTATACATGCAATTTTGATGATTTGAAGTTCCTAAAGTACTTACCTGCAATACCTTTCGAATGAGATATTACATGTAGAATTTGAACCTGTGGTTCTTAAAATAAACTAAGAAAAGATATTTTTCTATAACAAAACCTATTGGCTGGATTTGTCTGAGTGTGTGTACCTCATTTATTGTCTATGTGTATGTACAACAAATGCTTAACACTACTCCTTGGATAAGCCTACTGCTCGACCACACTACCACAAAATAGAGCATTAGTATTATCTCTTTTTGCCACTATCTTACCTCTAAGGGGAACCCTTGGACTCTGTGCATGCTATTCCTTACTTTGAAATAGCACATACAGAGCCAACTTCCTACATAGTGCATACAGAGCCAACTTCCTACATTCATCCTGGATGTCCCTGCCACGAAAACATCACCAGACAACTAAAGGACCTCCACTGGCTCCCTGTCGAGAAGAGGATCAACTTCAGACTCCTCGTCCACGCATACAAGCCACTCCATGACCTAGGACCCGCCTACCTCAACCACCGCATCACCACCTACTCAGCCACAAGACCTCTCCCATCCAGAAGCACCAGCCACCGTACCCCGCATATGGAAGATCTTGGCCGGAGGAATATCCTTTGTCTACCTCGCGACCAAGAGCTGGAACACCTTGGCTCTTCACCTTAGTCACTCACTCAATTCAGGAAGGACCTTAAGACCTGGCTCTACGACTGAAGCACCGAGGACTGATCCCTTCAGTGCCTTGAGACCCTTATGGGTGAGTAGTTGGGTTCTATAAATTAGACTGATTCTACAATATTTCCCCGAGGAACGTCTTGAGAGGTGCAGAAATTAAAGCTGAAGGGCAAATTATTACCCCAATTTTAGATGTTGGTAAGCTGATAAGCAGCATGCAGTATTAATACCAGCGTCATCATAAGACGACATGCCTGGCTCAGGTGCTCGGGCTTTAAAGCAGAAGTACAGCAGGCAGTATTAAACATGCCCTTCAATAAAGAGCACTTATTTGGCCCACAAATTGATACCACAGTTGAAAAGCTCAAGAAGGATAATCAAACTGCCAAAGCTATAGGGGTACTCCAAGCCAGCACACACTGAGGTAATTTCCGTCGTCCGGGGTACTCAAGAGGCTTTCGTTCATTTTTTATAGAGCAGTCTTCCATTCAAACAAAGCCCACTTCTCAATCGTACTTCAGAGGTTCCTATAGAGGGAACAGTAATAGAGGCAGAGGAAAGCCATCTACATCTAGAGGCTCCTCATCCACCACCAAATGACTGCCTCCCCTACCACCACTCCTGTAGGGTTGAAGGCTACAACATTTTTACCCGCAATGGTCTCAAACTACTACAGATCAATGGGTGCTTTCAATTGTCCCAAATGGTTGCTGTTTGGAGCTCACTTCCACTCCTCCAAACCTATCTCGTACTCAAAGAAGTAGTACACTGTGTAGGAAGTTGGCTCTGTGTATAATATCTCAAAGTGAGAGATAGTGTGCACAGAGTCCAAGGGTTCCCCTTAGAGGTAAGATAGTGGCAAACTTAGATAATTGTAATGCTTTATTTTGTGATAGTGTGGTTGAGCAGTAGGCTTATCAGAGGGTAGTTTTTTGTTGCACACACAGGCATTAACTGAGGAACACACACTCAGACTTGACTGCAGGCCAATAGTTTTTATATAGAAACATCTTGTTCGATGGCATCTGTCGCTGTAGATACACATGGTATGCATGAGCTCGCCATCTGGTGTTGGGTCGGAGTGTTACAAGTTGTTTTTCTTCGAAGAAGTGTTTTCGAGTCACGGGACCGAGTGACTCCACCTTCTGTGCTCATTGCGCATGGGCGTCGACTCCATCTTCGATTGTTTTCTTTCCGCCATCGGGTTCGGACGTGTTCCTGTCGCTCCGAGTTTCGGAACGGAAAGATAGCTGAAGACGGAAGATTTTCGACGGTATCGTTGCGATCCGGTTAGAGATAGACACATACGACGACGCGTTGAACATCGAAGCGCTTCGGTGCCCTTCGGGGTAGATTTCGGCACCCCGTCGGGGCCTAGTCGGCCCGACCGCGTGGAGGACAACGCCGATGGAACGGACCCCGTTTCGATTCTGCCCCGAATGCCACAACAAATATCCTTATACGGACCTACACTCGGTCTGTAATCTGTGCCTGTCACCCGAGCACAGCGAAGAATCCTGTGAGGCCTGTCGGGCGTTCCGGTCCCGAAAAACTCTGCGCGACCGTCGAGCGAGAAGACTGCAGATGGCGTCCACGCCAAAAGAGCGTCGACAGTTCGAGACAGAAGAGGAACAGGAGGAATCCTTTTCCATCCAGGATTCAGACTCCGACGAGCTACACTCTACAAGAACTGTGAGTAAGACGTCGAGATCAAACCTTAAAAAAGGAAAGAAGGCCCAGGGGACGCCACTGCCAACCGGCCATGGCTCCACCCAAATTCTCGGTGACCAACAATCGGCACCGAAAAAGGCCCATTCAGTGTCGAGATCGTCCGACTCCGGTCGAGACACCGGCACGCAGCCTCCTCGAGACCGAGAGAGTGCTAAACAGAAGCATCGACACCGAGAGTTCGGTGTCGACACGGATCGACGCCGAGACAGTGGCGCCGAAGACCATAGAGGCCCAGAATTTTCGGCACAGAAAAAGAGGAAGGTTACCTCGGAGCCGAAAAAACAATCGACAGGGTTTTCGGAGCCGAAAAAAGCGACATCAGACCCTGTTTCTGGCTCCTACACTGAAGAGCATTCTATGTCTTCTCAAATGAAGAAACATAGATTTGAACAAGAACTGCAATCCACTGACGTGGATCACACGCAAAAGCGTATCTTTATTCAGCAGGGGACTGGGAAGATCAGTACCCTTCCACCTGTCAAACGAAAGAGAACGCTTCAGTTTACTCCTCAGCAACAAACAGCACAAAAGGGTCAAAACATTTCCAACAATCAGATACGCTCCTCCATGGATGCAGCAGACACGGCCGCAAGAACCATTAATACGTCGGTTACCATCCGTAGGCACGCATGGCTCAGAACGTCTGGATTCAAGCCAGAAATTCAGCAGGCAGTGCTTAACATGCCAGTAAACGAGAAACTTCTGTTCGGTCCGGAGGTCGACACAGCCATAGAAAAGCTCAAGAAGGACACTGACACTGCCAAGGCCATGGGCGCACTCTACTCCCCGCAGAGCAGAGGATCTTATAACACCTTCCGCAAAACACCTTTTAGAGGAGGGTTTCGGGGTCAGGCCACACAAGCTAGCACCTCACAGTCCGCACCGCCCACCTACCAGGGACAGTACAGGGGAGGTTTTCGGGGCCAGTATAGAGGGGGGCAATTTCCTAGGAATAGAGGAAGATTTCAAAGCCCCAAAACCACTACCAACAAGCAGTGACTCACACGTCACTCACCCCTCCCACACAACACCAGTGGGGGGGAGGATACATCAATATTACGAAGCATGGGACAAAATAACTACAGACACATGGGTCCTAGCAATTATCCAACATGGTTATTGCATAGAATTCATGCAATTCCCTCCAGACATACCACCAAAATCACAAAATTTATCAAAATACCATTCACAGCTTCTAGAGATAGAAGTTCAAGCACTACTGCAAAAAAATGCAATAGAATTAGTACCAAGCACACAAATAAACACAGGAGTTTATTCACTGTACTTCTTGATACCAAAAAAGGACGAAACACTGAGACCAATTCTAGACCTCAGGGTAGTAAACACATTCATCAAATCAGACCACTTTCACATGGTCACACTACAAGAAGTGTTACCATTGCTCAGAAAACACGACTACATGACAACCCTAGACCTCAAGGACGCATATTTCCATATACCAATACATCAATCACACAGGAAATATCTAAGGTTTGTATTCAAAGGAATACATTACCAATTCAAAGTATTGCCTTTTGGTTTAACAACCGCTCCAAGAGTATTCACAAAATGCCTAGCAGTAGTCGCTGCACACATCAGAAGGCAGCAAATACATGTGTTCCCGTATCTAGACGACTGGCTAATCAAAACCAGTTCGCTCACACAATGCTCAAACCACACAAATCAAGTCATACAAACCCTCTACAATCTAGGGTTCACCGTCAACTTTGCAAAATCAAACATTCTGCCAAGCAAAGTACAGCAATATCTAGGAGCCATAATAGACACGACAAAAGGAGTAGCAACGCCAACTCCACAAAGGATCCACAATTTCAACAGGGTCATTCAACACATGTCTCCAAACCAAACAATACAAGCAAGAACAATACTACAGCTCCTAGGCATGATGTCCTCATGCATAGCCATTGTCCCAAACGCAAGACTGCACATGAGGCCCTTACAACAGTGCCTAGCCTCACAGTGGTCTCAAGCACAGGGTCACCTTCTAGATCTGGTGTTGCTAGACCGCCAAACTTACCTATCGCTTCTATGGTGGAACAGTATAAATTTAAACATAGGGCGGCCTTTCCAAGACCCAGTGCCACAGTACGTAATAACAACAGATGCTTCCATGACAGGGTGGGGAGCACATCTCAATCAACACAACATAAGAGGACAATGGAACATACATCAAACAAAACTGCATATAAATCATCTAGAATTATTAGCAGTTTTTCAAGCACTAAAAGCTTTCCAACCAATCATAACCCACAAATACATCCTTGTCAAAACAGACAACATGACAACGATGTATTATCTAAACAAACAAGGAGGAACACATTCAACGCAGTTAAGCTTGTTAGCTCAAAAAATATGGAAGTGGGCAATCCACCATCAAATTGGTCTAATAGCACAGTTTATTCCGGGGATCCAGAATCAGCTGGCACACAATCTCTCTCGAGATCACCAGCAAGTCCACGAATGGGAAATCCACCCACAAATTCTGAACACCTACTTCACACTCTGGGGAACACCACAAATAGACTTATTTGCAACAAAAGAGAACGCAAAATGCCAAAACTTCGCGTCCAGATACCCACACAAGCAATCCCAAGGCAATGCCCTATGGATGAACTGGTCAGGAATATTTGCTTACGCTTTTCCTCCTCTCCCTCTCCTTCCTTACCTAGTAAACAAATTGAGTCAAAACAAACTCAAACTCATTCTAATAGCACCAACGTGGGCAAGACAACCCTGGTACACAACACTGCTAGATCTGTCTGTAGTACCACACATCAAACTGCCCAACAAACCGGATCTGTTAACGCAACACAACCAACAGATCAGACACCCGGACCCAGCATCGCTGAATCTAGCAATCTGGCTCCTGAAATCCTAGAATTCGGACACTTACAACTTAGCCAAGAGTGTATGGAAGTCATAAAGCAGGCCAGAAGGCCATCCACTAGACACTGCTACGCAAGTAAGTGGAAAAGATTTGTTTGGTACTGCCATCATAATCAGATACAACCACTAGAGGCAACTCCAAAACATATAGTAAATTACTTGCTCCATTTACAAAAAGCAAAGCTAGCCTTCTCTTCTATTAAAATACACCTTGCAGCAATATCTGCATACCTGCAAACTACATATTCAACTTCCTTGTATAGGATACCAGTTATCAAAGCATTCATAGAAGGGCTTAAAAGAATTATACCACCAAGAACACCACCTGTTCCTTCATGGAACCTAAACGTGGTTCTAACAAGACTCATGGGCCCACCTTTCGAACCCATGCACTCTTGCGGAATACAATTCCTCACCTGGAAAGTTGCCTTTCTCATCGCCATTACATCTCTAAGAAGAGTAAGTGAAATTCAAGCGTTCACAACACAAGAGCCTTTTATACAAATACATAAAAATAAGGTCGTCCTACGACCTAATCCAAAATTTTTACCAAAAGTTATTTCTCCATTCCATCTAAATCAAACGGTAGAACTACCAGTATTCTTCCCACAGCCAGATTCTGTGGCTGAAAGAGCACTACATACATTAGATGTCAAAAGAGCATTAATGTACTACATTGACAGAACGAAGAACATCAGAAAAACTAAACAGTTATTTATTGCATTCCAAAAACCTCATGCAGGTAACCCAATATCAAAACAAGGTATAGCCAGATGGATAGTTAAATGCATCCAAATCTGCTACCTTAAAGCAAAAAGACAACTGCCCATTACTCCCAGGGCACATTCAACAAGGAAAAAAGGTGCTTCAATGGCCTTTTTAGGAAACATCCCAATGCAAGAAATATGTAAGGCAGCCACTTGGTCTACGCCTCACACATTCACCAAACACTACTGTATAGATGTGCTATCCGCACAACAAGCTACAGTAGGTCAAGCTGTATTAAGAACTCTATTTCAGACAACTTCTACTCCTACAGGCTAAACCACCGCTTATGGGGAACTAACTGCTTACTAGTCTATGCATACCATGTGTATCTACAGCGACAGATGCCATCGAACTGAAAATGTCACTTACCCAGTGTACATCTGTTCGTGGCATCAGTCGCTGAGATTCACATGGACCCACCCACCTCCCCGGAAGCCTGTAGCAGTTCAGAAGTTACCTTCAATTTTGTACATTTGTATATATATTACTTAATCCTTTAATAGGTACATACTTACATTTTTCATTGCGCGGGCACTATTACTATAGTACAACTCCTACCTCACCCTCTGCGGGGAAAACAATCGAAGATGGAGTCGACGCCCATGCGCAATGAGCACAGAAGGTGGAGTCACTCGGTCCCGTGACTCGAAAACACTTCTTCGAAGAAAAACAACTTGTAACACTCCGACCCAACACCAGATGGCGAGCTCATGCATACCATGTGAATCTCAGCGACTGATGCCACGAACAGATGTACACTGGGTAAGTGACATTTTCATTCTTGATTTATTTTAGAACCACAAGATTCAAGATTTGAAGTAAATACATAAAATACAAGGTACTCCACGCAGGTAAATCAGGAGCTTTGAATTAGAGCAGTAACATACACAGTTTTAGTTAAAATGGTAATAAACTATTTTAAAAGTGGACACAGTGCAAAAACCAACAGTTCCTGGGTGAGTAGGCACACAAAACACACCCTCAGCGGCACAGGGGCGGCCAGCTGCAGTGTGCAAAGCAGGCATCGGGTTTTCAATAGGAATCAGTGGAGGGACCGGGGGGGGTCACTCTAGTGGTGCAGGCGTCGCTGTGTTGGTATGGGGGGTGGGGGGGTCGTCTCAGGTTACTCAGGAGGTCACAGTTGCCTGGGAGTCCTCCCTGTATTGTTGATTCTCTGGAGCTTGAGCCAGGGCGTTCAGGTGCAGAGTGTGAAGTCTTGCACTTCCGGCGGGAAGAGTGAAGTCTTTAAAAGTTGCAAAGTTGTTTCTGTTTTTGAACAGTGCCGCTGTTCACTGGAGTTTTTCTGGTCCTTCGGGTTCAGGGCAGTCCTCTGAGGCTTCAGGGGTCGTTGGTCCCTGTTGGATGTGTCGCTGTGCAGGTTCTTTGTCTGGAGACAGGCCGGTAGGGCTGGGGCCAAGTCAGTTGGTGTCTGTCGTCTCTGCGGGGCTTTCAGGTCAGCATTCCTTCTAGTTGTAGGTTGCAGGAATCAGATTTCCTGGGTCCTGGGGTGCCCCTAAATACTGAATTTAGTGGTGTGTTTAGGTCATGAGGGCAGTAGCCACAAAGGCTTACTGTCCTGGAGGGTGGCTACACCCTCTTTGTGCCTCCTCCCTGAGGGGAGGGTGGCTCATCCCTAATCCTATTGGGGGAATCCTCCAATCTCAAGATGGAGAATTTCTAAAGGCAGGGGTCACCTCAGCTCAGGACACCTTAGGGGCTGTCCTGACTGGTGGGTGACTCCTCCTTGTTTTTCCTCTTTATCTCCTCCAGCCTTGCCGCAAAAGTGGGGGCAGTGGCCGGAGGGGCAGGCATCTCCACTAGCTGGGATGCCCTTGGGTGCTGTAACAAAAGGCATGAGCCTTTGAGGCTCACTGCCAGGTGTTACCTTTCCTGCAGGGGGAGGTGTGAAGCACCTCCACCCAGTACAGGCTTTGTTCCTGGCCACAGAGTACCAAAGACTCTCTCCCCATGTGGCCAGAAACTTGTCTGGTTGGGGAAGGCTGGCAGAAACTGGTCAGCCTAGCACTAGGATCGGACTGGGATTCAGGGGTCATCTCTAAGGTGCCCTCTGGGTGCATTTTACAATATATTCCACACTGGCATCAGTGTGCATTTATTGTGCTGAGAAGTTTGATACCAAACTTCCCAGTTTTCAGTGTAGCCATTATGGTGCTGTGAAGTTCGTGTATGACAGACTCCCAGACCATATACTCTTATGGCTACCCTGCACTTACAATGTCTAAGGTTTTGCTTAGACCCTGTACTGGGATAGTGCTCATGTACCTATGCCCTCACCTAAGGTATAGTGCACCATGCCTTAGGGCTGTAAGGCCTGCTAAAGGGGTGACTTATCTATGCCATAGGCAGTGTGAGGTTGGCATGGCACTCTGAGGGGAGTGCCATGTTGACTTAGTCATTTTCTCCCCACCAGCACACACAAGCTGGCAAGCAGTGTGTCTGTGCTGAGTGAGGGGTCCCCGTTGTGGCATAAGACATGCTGCAGCCCTTAGAGACCTTTCCTGGCATCAGGGCCCTTAGTACCAGAGGTACCAGTTACAAGGGACTTACCTGGATGCCAGGGTGTGCCAATTGTGGAAACAAAGGTACAGGTTAGGGAAAAGAACACTGGTGCAGGAGCCTGGTTAGCAGGCCTCAGCACACTTTCAAATCATAACTTGGCATCAGCAAAGGCAAAAAGTCAGGGGGTAACCATGCCAAGGAGGCATTTCCTTACACTCTGTTAACAGAGAAGGCTTTTATGGAAGGACTTGAGAATCATTCCACCAAGGGTTTATCCAACCCCATCCTAGAATCTTAACATAATTCTTGCAAGGCTTATGGAATCCTCTTTTTAGCCACTTGTGTTCTTTACAATTCCTGTCATGGACAGTATCCTTTTTAGTCGCTATCACTTCCATTAGACATGAGCGAGCTCTAGGCTTTAACCTTGGAAGAACTTTTATTCCAAATTCAGAAGGAAAAACTTGTATAGAGAACTAATCCAAAATTTCTTCCAAAAGTAGTTTCACAATTACCTATCAATCACTCAATCAAATTACCAGATTGTTCAATGCCCCATAAAGGAGAGCCTATATCTAAAGGCAAGTATAGCTAGGTATATAGACAATTGTATTGAAACTAGCTATGATTAAGCTAAACAACATTTAACTACACCACCTAAAGTGCACTCCACTAGGAGGAAAGGTGCATTTATGGCATTTGTAGGTAACATACCTATAGCAAGTATTTGTAAAGCAGCTACATGGTCTACACTGCATACCTTCACAAAACATTATTGTGTAGATGTATTTGCACATCAACAGGCAAATGTTGGCCAAGCAGAACTAAAAACACTTTCAGACAATTGCAACTCCTGCACGCTAGCCACCGCTTGATAGAGAAACTGCTTTGCAGTTTATGCATAGCTTGTGTATCTACAGCCACACATGTCATTGAATGGAAAATGTTACCAGTAGACATCTGTTCGTGGCATGTAGTGATGTAGATTTACATGTGCCTCTCTCCTTCCCTGACACTTGTGGCAGTTACAATGTATTAACATGTACATATTGTACATATTTAGATACATTGCAGGGACAGCTTTTCTATCTTACTCTTTTAACTACTTCACTCTCCCGCCTGCGGAGTAACAATTTAACAAAGGACTTGATACCCATGCACAGTATTATAGAGAGGAGAAATCGCCCTATCCCGTGACTCCAAAAGCTTCTTCAAAGAAATAAAAGTTGTTCCACTCAGAACCCAATACTAGATGGTGAGCTTATGCATAGCATGTGAATCTACATATGCCACGACCAGATGTTTACTGCTAAGTAACATTTTCCTTTTTCTCTGAGTAATGTTTGTTCCATGTATACAAGAACTAGGATATGTGGCATGTAGTTGTTTTCCTTTGTTGCTTCAGGGTGCATGCTTTGTCAGCTGGACAAAGTGTTCAAGCTAACAGCCTGTGTACTTTCTCTGAGCAGCTCCTGTCTGGGACAAGTCAATCATATGTTACCATTGTAGGTGTGCATTGCTTGCAGTCTGCAGGAATGGCTATGTGGACTAGCCAGGTTGATATATTCATGCATTGTCTTCTATTTTTTAGTTTGCTATGCACTTTCTGTGGACAGTCTTTAAAAGAGAAATGTTATTTCTATGCAGGTTGCTCAGATATACCAGAGCATAGAGTTCACCCGCTTGGCTGCCATGGTCCCATTTGTCGATGCCTTCCAGCTAGAACGTTGTGTAGTGGATGCGGCCAGGCATTGTGACTTGCAGGTGAGTGTTTGATAAACAAAGTTTCTGTCTCATAGGATCTTCATTGATAGCCATATGCGCTTGAACGATTCCCCTCTGTGTTCGCAGACCTGCGAACACTTCATCTCAAGCAAGAATATCTCTGTAAATCTGTTGGTGGGAATCCTTAAAGACCCTTATTTTTCATGAATATTCACATATCTCTTCAAACTATGTTTGGTGTTAGATCTGCATTGCAATATTTATGTGCAGAAAAGGCCCCCCTTTTCAGAATAGAGCTATAATGTAGAGGAAATGCAGCCTGCTAGGCTCTTTTTTTTAAATCCTGGTTTAATAGAAGCCTACTGCTTAAAGAGCATGGGAGGCACCCCTTCCCAGAATGTCTTGTAGTTGGAGTTGCCTCTCTGACCCAGGTTTTTTTTCTGGCTCCTGTGAGAAGGATTTCGGTACAGCTGTTGAGGTTATTTACGTCAAATGTTTAATTTTCTTTTTTCTTCACAGAAAAATAATTGTACCTGCTTCACCAGATGTCTGGTCATCTTTTGTCAACTGGACCATTTTTTCTGAAGCCTTTGATTTAATTTTTCAACCTAAAAAAAAAAAGAGAAAAAAGACTACATAATGCACATAAGACGTGAGTAGTATGTCTTCTTATTCTGCCTCTGAGTGTGACATCTGCAAAAAGATGTCCAACCAAAACTTGGAAGGCATCAGGTAAAGGGGCATGTTGGAAGACACAAGGGTAGAAGAGGAGAGCAAAAAGAGGAGACTGGAGACCCACCAGAATCAAACAGGAGAAGTATAAGGTTACCACTCAGCTTTCAAACCAGCAGTCTTTTAATATCAACAGGAGTGTAAGCACTTGTCCCAGTATTCACCAAGGAATGTTAGTTTCTTTTGGGTGCCTCACCAGCTATTTTCTACCACGAGTATATTATTCTCCAGTGTACTCCTAGCTAATAGCATCATCAAATTGATCTAAAAATACCTCTGTCACTCAACGACAATCCAACTCTACTGTGGTTGGTATGTTTAAAAGCAAATATAATGTGGTAGGAACAAATTACTTGTTATCTATATATCTATATCAGGTCGACAAGTTTCAGTCCCCTCAAGCCCAAAAGGGTCAAAGGCTTTCTATTTTGTTTGTCGTACTAGGCACATTTTTGCCAGTCACCAGTCTTCTGTTTCCGGGGCCCAAGGAGTTAAAAAGGAACAACTAGTACCTCGATCACATCGGGAGCAGCAGAAGGGCACTAATTAAGTTGAATGAATTAGTGCTTCACACAGAGAAACGGAAATGATGCCTGGCCTGCCTTGACGAATTATGAGGCTGTAAAGAAGAGTGCCACGCAAACTAACAAATGGTGAGCGCGAGACGGGCTCCAAGCCCTTTACTGAACACAAGAGTCTAGCGAGCAAGACACGTGCGCTAGCACATGCACTTGCAGGCTCGACCCTAAAAATGCATAGGTGTAGCATCCAGGGCACCAGAACACAACTCGAGTGTAGTGTTTTTTTGTTTTGTTTTTTTAATATATATCAAGTGTTCCACACCATTGGTCTACACTTTTCTTCTGATGCCACTCATTCCTAAGGTGATTGTTAAACTGCATAAATCCAAACTCGATATAATCTTAATAGCCCTGTATTTCCTGAGAGACTGGTGATACCCAAACTTCTGAATTTGTCCGTCTTACGGCATGTGACTTAAATGGAGACCAAGTTGTGCTGACCAGACTTCAAGGTCAGATCTAGCACCCAAGTCTACTGTCCGTGAATTTGGCTGCCTCGAAGAGATTCTTTATTTGATGTCACAATAAAGGTTTCAATCCAGATTCCTGCCAGGAAGAAGTCCTCCTTCCCTACTTATAACTTAATTGGCTTTCTACAGTTAAGTTACTATTATCTTCTATAAAAGTCCACTTGGTGGTTGCAACGCCATATTGAAAACTTTTTTATTTTTTTATTTTTCCAGTCATTAAAGACTTCTTCGAAGGAATTAGAAAAATGTCCTCACCTGTGAAAAATCCCTTGCTACTATGGGAACATAACATCGTACTTTATAAATTGATGAGCTCTCTATTTTGTGTTGTTCATCGAGGGAAATATTCCAGCATCTTTAATTGAAAACTGTTTTAATCACTGCCACTTCAGTTACAAGAGTTTACGATTTACCGGAGTTATGCTTGAAAAGAGGCAAATAAGGTAAAACCATGACAAATGTTTATAGTTATTTAATTTATACCACAGAGCCAATCTCTTTTGCAGTGTGACTTCGCAGGAAGGGCTGTACTTGATGACCCCATTAGGTTGTGGGCATCACTTTGTGAGCTTGATCTTTCACGTGTGGAAGCAGGGTGTACCCAGATAATAACTTCTACCTCCATCTTGTTGATTGAAAGTGTCATCTGTTGCGACCATTGTGTCTCTAGTCCGTCCTTCTCCTGCCATCAAACATGCTCTGGAAGCCCCTGCAGGTCATTAAGACCCAGAGTAGAGAAAATAGAAAAATTCCTCAAAGGACCCTGCTTGCAACTGCTGCAGACTCCATTACTGTGGCCACTGTTAGGAAGAAAGCTAATGGCCCTATTTCATCCAGGCCAGCCCTTGAAAAGGAAGGTAAGAGAATGGAAATGGTGTGGTTGCAAGTTTAAAAGTGGTGCATCGCAAAATCAAGTGCTCTGCTCAACATATAAGCCACCAGCACTGGGAGAAATTGGGAGAACTGCTAAAGCACCTACCAGAGCAGTATCAAAAGAGGGCTAGCTCTTTTGGGGAGGAAGGCAAGAACATATCCAACAAATGCTTAAAATCAGTGCTGGAAGCTGCTGACACAGCGAGCTGACAACTGTTCTCGGGGTCGACATTGAAAAGACACGCCTGTCTGAGAGTTTCAAGCTTCAAGAATGAAGTCCAAGCTAAAATTATAGATAAGCTGTTCAATGGGGAACACATCTTTGGTAGTGCGGTGGGTGCAAACCGCAACAATTGAAAAAGGTCAGCGATAAGTCATTCGATAGGAGTTTAGAGGTCGCCAGAGGATCCACCCCACAAGAAGGCTGGCAGGATAGGGGTGATTATAAACCACCTTCCCACACCAACCCCTTTTAACATACAAGTCAGGCACAGATGCCAGTGTAACAATGTCGATACCAGACTTCACATAGACTGCCCTTTCAAGGATGGGCAAGGGGCAGAGGACAAATGTTTAAAAGGGCGGTCCCAGCAAACAAGTGACTCATGAAACCAGAGCCTCTCACCACACGCAGCACTTGAGACAAATGGATACTCCACATCATCCATCATGGCTACTGTGTAGAACCAATAAAAACACCCACCAAAAGGGGTGAGGACCAAAAGAGAGCAACTCCATGAAGGAGTTAAAATCATTTATATGCCGAGAAGTGAAATAACTGACAAACAGGCCGGAGAAAATGTATCCCTGAGGGAGATCAACTAAGGAAATTAATTTCAACATACATCCTGTTTCCAAAACCAGAAAAATCACTACGACACTAAATACTAGATTTCCGCTTCCTAAACACGTTCATAAAGACACACAAATTCAAGATGACAGAGTTGCAAGATGCAATTCCACAACTCCAGGAAGTGGATTACATGGCAACCATGGACCTTAAGGATGCCTCTTTACACATCCCAATGAAAGGCAGACGCAGGAAGTTCCTACACCTTGTAATAGACAGGGGAAACTACCCCTAAAATCAGCACCCAGGGTGTTCACAAAATGCTTGGTGGCCGTAGCAGAAGGGGAATACACGTGCATCCCTACCTAGACGACTGGATGGTAAAAGTGAAATCCTTTTCCAAGTGCACAGATAGCAGAAAAACAATGATGGATATGCTGCACAGGCTGGGGTTCTCCATACACATGGAGAATAAATCACCAATACCAAAAAGGGAGAAAATCGTCCTATGAGCATAAATCAATACACCGCCTGCGAGAGTGTTCCCCGAAGTCGAGAGTTCTAGCAGTAGCATAGCAAGCTTGCTGCTTTCACAAGGGTCAGACTCTGACAGTGAGGAGAGTGCGGAAGTTGCTGGGTATGACGATTTCCTGTATACCACGGATCCCATATGCGAGGTTACTCATGAGACCGATCCAATAACAGGTCCAGAGCCAGTGCTCACAGGTGACAGGGAGTTGGGAGGATCTAGTGGTTGTCACACAGAGTACAAGAGGAAATTATTTGGTGGAACAGAGAAAACATAATAGTAGAAAGACCCTTCATGCAACCAACTCAGACAGTGACCATCACCAGAGATGCCTCACACATGGGATGGGGAGCACACATGGGGAAGCTCAGCATCTGAGGAATCTGGAAGCCATAGTAGGCAGTACAGCACATGAACATCCTACAACTAAAGATAGTTTTACTAGCCTTAAAAGCCTTTGAGAAACTGTTAAAATCGATACTTGTTCATACTGACAACACAACAGTGCCTTCACAGACAGGGTGAATACATTCCTTAGCTCTATCAAAACTAGTATCTTGATAGGAGAAGTGGAAGTAAGCCATCTAGAAATAGATGACCCTAACTGCAATATGATTACCTAGACAATCTGGAAGTGGACAAAATCAACAGAGAAGCATCCGTCTTTCTCTAGTGGAAGCTGAAGTAGATGGTGGTTGAACGGCTGTCGCAAACATGGGGGACACCAGAGATTGACCTCTTCACAATGCCAACTCTTTGCATTGAGGCACCCACACTTCAACACTCTGGGGATACACTGTCGATAAGGTAGCCTTGTCGGACATTTCCTCGCGCTTCCCAAGCACCCTTTCCACCTTCCACCGAAACAGCTCTGCACTTGTTGATCACCAGTGGCAAGACCGTCATAGGGGATGTTAATCCTTTTTGTCCACCAGTGGGCAAGGCAAACCTGGTTCTTCGAACTGATAGAGATGGCATGCAACAACCTGCAGTCTGCCAGCGTTGCGTGATCTGCTATCCATCAAGAGATTAGCTTCTCAACCCTGACCCAAATACTATGAGCCTGGCAGCATGCCTCCAGAGGACATAGAATTCGGAAACTTGGGCTTCCCAGAGAGTGCTATTGAAGTCCCAAGGGAAGCAAGAAGGCCAGCTACTAGAAAATGATACACTGCCAAATGGGAGAGGTACACAAAGTGGTGCCAGAAATCAAGCGTCTTCCAACACAGGACACGAGAAGCCAGTCATCAGATACCTTACACACCTGCTGGACAACAAACTAACTTAACTGTACCTGAAAGTGCACTTAACGGCGATAATGGCTTATTCAGGGGGACACATAGGGGAAAGTTTATGTTCGATGGCATCTGTCGCTGTAGATACGCATGTTCCGCAATAGCTCGCCATCTGGTGTTGGGCCGGAGTGTTACAAGTTGTTTTTCTTCGAAGAAGTCTTTCGAGTCACGGGACCGAGTGACTCCTCCTTTTGTCTCCATTGCGCATGGGCGTCGACTCCATCTTCGATTGTTTTTTTTCCGCCATCGGGTTCGGACGTGTTCCTGTCGCTCCGAGTTTCGGAACAGAAAAAATAGTTAATTTCGGAAGATTTTCGGCGGTATTGTTGCGTTCGGGATCGGCGTACTGACATTCAACACCGCATCGAAGATCGAAGAGCTCCGGTGCCCTTCGGGGTAGTTTTTCGATCCTCCGTCGGGGCCTGGTCGGCCCGACCGCGTGCTGAGGAACGCCGATGGAACGGACCCCTTTCCGTTTCTGCCCCAAATGCCACAATAAATACCCCTACACAGACCAACACTTGGTCTGCAACCTGTGCCTGTCACCTGAGCACAGCGAAGACACCTGCGAGGCCTGTCGTGCGTTCCGGTCCCGAAAAACACTCCGAGACCGTCGAGCCAGAAGACTTCAAATGGCGTCCGCACCGACAGCCCGACGGGAGTTCGAGGAACAGGAAGAGGAAGGTACCTTCTCGATCCAAGACTCAGACTCCGAAGGATTCGACGATACACAAACCGTGAGTAAGACGTCGAAAACCACACAAAGAAACATTTACAAGGCCCAGGGGACGCCACTGCCACCAGGCCATGGCTCAACCCATAAAATCGGTGACCGACCGTCGGCACCGAAAAAGGCCCAAACGGTGCCAAGATCGTCCGACTCCGGTCGAGACACCGGCACGCAGCCTTCTCGGGACCGAGAAAGTGCTGGAGACAAGCCTCGACACCGAGATGCCGGTGTGGACACGGCTCGACGCCGAGACAGCGGCACCGAAACAGATCGACGCCGAGAGGTTTCGGCCCCGAAAAGGAAAAAAGTCACCTCGGAGCCGAAAAAACACGCAGACAAAGTTTCGATGCCGAAACAAACTGCAAGCGACCCAGCTTCAGGCTCTTATACAGAAGAGCACTCGCTAACCTCCCAAATGCAGAAGCATAGGTTTGAGGAAGAGCTACAAGCAACTGATGCGGACCATACGCAAAAGCGTATCTTCATTCAGCAGGGGACAGGGAAAATAAGCACCCTTCCCCCCATTAGGAGAAAGAGAAGGTTGGAGTTCCAGACGGAACAAGCACCACAACCAAAAGTGGTGAAAAGAGTTACACCACCACCCTCTCCTCCGCCCGTGATTAACGTTTCACCAGCACAAACGCCATCACACTCCCCAGCTCACACCACCATGAGCCAGGGTGACCAAGACCAGGACGCATGGGACCTATACGACGCCCCAGTGTCAGATAACAGCCCAGAGGCATACCCTACAAAACCATCTCCACCAGAAGACAGCACCGCGTACTCTCAGGTGGTGGCTAGAGCAGCACAATTTCACAACGTAAGCCTCCACTCAGAACAGGTCGAGGATGATTTCTTGTTCAACACACTCTCCTCCACCCACAGCTCCTACCAAAGCCTGCCTATGCTCCCTGGTATGCTCCGGCACGCAAAAGACATATTTAAGGACCCGGTCAAAAGTAGGGCAATCACACCAAGGGTGGAAAAAAAGTATAAGCCGCCTCCTACGGACCCGGCTTTCATCACAACACAGCTGCCACCAGACTCTGTTGTTGTAGGAGCAGCTAGAAAAAGGGCCAACTCTCACACATCTGGAGATGCACCACCCCCAGATAAAGAAAGCCGCAAGTTTGATGCAGCTGGTAAGAGAGTCGCAGCACAAGCTGCAAACCAGTGGCGCATCGCGAACTCCCAGGCACTACTTGCGCGCTATGACAGAGCCCACTGGGACGAGATGCAACATCTCATTGAACATCTGCCCAAAGACTTCCAAAATAGGGCAAAACAATTGGTTGAGGAGGGACAGGCCATCTCCAACAACCAGATCCGCTCCTCCATGGACGCTGCAGATACAGCTGCACGGACAATTAATACATCTATAACTATCAGAAGGCATGCATGGCTCCGAACGTCTGGATTTAAACCAGAGATTCAACAAGCAGTTCTCAATATGCCTTTTAATGAAAAAGAACTGTTCGGTCCAGAAGTGGACACAGCAATTGAGAAACTCAAAAAAGATACGGACACTGCCAAAGCCATGGGCGCACTCTACTCCCCGCAGAGCAGAGGGAATTACAGCTCATTCCGTAAAACGCCCTTTCGAGGGGGGTTTCGGGGTCAAAGCACACAAGCCAGCACCTCACAAGCCACACCGTCCAGTTACCAAGGACAGTATAGAGGAGGTTTTCGGGGACAATATAGAGGAGGGCAATTCCCTAGAAATAGAGGAAGATTCCAAAGCCCCAAAACCCCTACTACTAAACAGTGACTCACATGTCACTCACCCCCTCCACACAACACCAGTGGGGGGACGAATAGGTCATTATTACAGAGCATGGGAGAAAATCACTACAGACACTTGGGTTCTAGCAATTATCCAACATGGTTACTGCATAGAATTTCTACAGTTCCCTCCAAACATACCACCAAAAGCACAAAATTTAACAACACACCATTCCAATCTCCTAGAGATAGAAGTGCAGGCACTATTGCAAAAGAATGCAATCGAATTAGTGCCAAACACACAAATAAACACAGGAGTTTACTCACTGTACTTTCTGATACCAAAGAAGGACAAAACACTGAGACCAATCCTAGACCTCAGAGTAGTCAACACTTTCATCAAATCAGACCACTTCCACATGGTCACACTACAAGAAGTATTGCCATTGCTAAAGCTGCACGACTACATGGCAACTTTAGACCTCAAGGATGCTTATTTCCATATACCAATACACCCATCGCACAGGAAATACCTAAGGTTTGTATTCAAAGGAATACATTACCAATTCAAGGTACTGCCTTTCGGATTAACAACCGCACCAAGAGTCTTTACCAAATGTCTAGCGGTAGTCGCTGCACACATCAGAAGACAGCAAATACATGTGTTCCCATATCTAGACGACTGGCTAATCAAGGCCCATTCGTTAATAGAGTGCTCAAATCACACGAATCATATCATACAAACCCTCTTCAAACTAGGGTTCACCGTCAATTTCACAAAATCCAAAATTCTGCCACGCAAGGTACAACAATACCTGGGAGCCATAATAGACACATCAAAAGGAGTAGCCACTCCAAGTCCACAAAGAATTCAAAATTTCAACACCATCATACAACGCATGTATCCAACACAAAAGATACAAGCAAAGATGGTATTACAACTCCTAGGCATGATGTCATCATGCATAGCCATTGTCCCAAACGCAAGACTGCACATGAGGCCCTTACAACAATGCCTAGCATCACAGTGGTCTCAAGCACAGGGTCACCTTCTAGATCTGGTGTTAATAGACCGCCAAACTTACCTCTCGCTTCTGTGGTGGAACAACATAAATTTAAACAAGGGGCGGCCTTTCCAAGACCCAGTGCCACAATACGTAATAACAACAGATGCTTCCATGACAGGGTGGGGAGCACACCTCGATCAACACAGCATACAAGGACAATGGAACGTACATCAAACAAAACTGCATATCAATCACCTAGAACTTCTTGCAGTTTTTCAAGCACTAAAAGCTTTCCAACCAATAATAGTTCACAAATACATTCTCGTCAAAACAGACAACATGACAACAATGTATTATCTAAACAAGCAGGGAGGGACGCACTCCACGCAGTTAAGCCTGTTAGCACAAAAAATTTGGCATTGGGCAATTCACAACCAAATTCGCCTAATTGCACAGTTTATACCAGGGATACAAAATCAACTCGCAGACAATCTCTCTCGAGATCACCAACAGGTCCACGAATGGGAAATTCACCCCCAAATACTGAACACTTATTTCAAACTCTGGGGAACACCTCAGATAGACTTGTTTGCGACAAGGGAGAACGCAAAATGCCAAAACTTCGCATCCAGATACCCACACAAACAATCCCAAGGCAATGCCCTATGGATGAACTGGTCAGGGATATTTGCTTACGCTTTTCCTCCTCTCCCTCTCCTTCCTTACCTGGTAAACAAACTCAGTCAAAGCAAACTCAAACTCATATTGATAGCACCAACTTGGGCAAGGCAACCCTGGTACACAACGCTGCTAGACCTATCAGTGGTACCCTGCATCAAATTGCCCAACAGGCCAGATCTGTTGACACAGCACAACCAAAAGATCAGACACCCAGATCCAGCATCGCTGAATCTAGCAATCTGGCTCCTGAAATCCTAGAATTCGGGCACTTACAACTTACCCAAGAATGTATGGAAGTCATAAAACAAGCAAGAAGGCCATCCACCAGGCACTGCTATGCAAGTAAATGGAAGAGGTTTGTTTGCTACTGCCATATTAATCAAATACAACCATTACACACAACTCCAGAACATGTAGTGGGTTACTTGCTTCACTTACAAAAATCTAACCTAGCTTTCTCTTCCATTAAGATTCACCTTGCAGCAATATCTGCATACCTGCAGACTACCTATTCAACTTCCCTATATAAAATACCAGTCATTAAAGCATTCATGGAGGGCCTTAGGAGAATTATACCACCAAGAACACTACCTGTTCCTTCATGGAACCTAAATGTTGTCCTAACTAGACTTATGGGTCCACCTTTTGAACCCATGCACTCCTGCGACATACAGTTCCTAACCTGGAAGGTGGCATTTCTCATCGCCATTACTTCCCTGAGAAGAGTAAGCGAGATTCAGGCGTTTACTATACAGGAACCTTTTATACAACTACACAAAAATAAAGTCGTCCTAAGGACCAATCCTAAATTTTTGCCAAAGGTTGTTTCACCGTTCCATCTAAATCAAACAGTGGAACTTCCGGTGTTCTTTCCACAGCCAGATACCGTAGCTGAAAGGGCACTACATACATTAGATGTCAAAAGAGCATTAATGTATTACATTGACAGAACAAAGAACATCAGAAAGACTAAACAACTCTTTATTGCATTTCAAAAACCTCATGCAGGAAACCCAATTTCAAAACAAGGTATAGCCAGATGGATAGTTAAATGCATCCAAATCTGCTACCTTAAAGCTAAACGACAGCTGCCCATTACACCAAGGGCACACTCAACCAGAAAGAAAGGTGCTACCATGGCCTTTCTAGGAAACATCCCAATGCAAGAAATATGTAAGGCAGCCACATGGTCTACGCCTCACACATTCACCAAGCATTACTGTGTAGACGTGTTATCCGCACAACAAGCCACAGTAGGTCAAGCTGTATTAAGGACATTATTTCAGACTACTTCCACTCCTACAGGCTGATCCACCGCTTTTGGGGAAATAACTGCTTACTAGTCTATTGCAGAACATGCGTATCTACAGCGACAGATGCCATCGAACTGAAAATGTCACTTACCCAGTGTACATCTGTTCGTGGCATCAGTCGCAGTAGATTCGCATGTGCCCACCCGCCTCCCCGGGAGCCTGTAGCAGTTTGGAAGTTACCTTCAATTATTTATATATGTATCATCTCAACCTTAAATAAGTGCATACTTAGTCACTCCATTGCATGGGCACTATTACTACAATTCAACTCCTACCTCACCCTCTGCGGGGAAAAACAATCGAAGATGGAGTCGACGCCCATGCGCAATGGAGACAAAAGGAGGAGTCACTCGGTCCCGTGACTCGAAAGACTTCTTCGAAGAAAAACAACTTGTAACACTCCGGCCCAACACCAGATGGCGAGCTATTGCGGAACATGCGAATCTACTGCGACTGATGCCACGAACAGATGTACACTGGGTAAGTGACATTTTCATTACTGAGCCAGTGATCAAACTGTTCCTAGAGGGTCCAAGAGAATAACCCTACCAAGGTGCACACCAACACCCTAACACCTAAACGTGGTGCGAACCCAGCTGAGAGACCCCTAAGTACCACTCCATAGAACATCACTAAAGTTTGTCACTCTAAAGACAGCCATCCTAATTGCAGTAACATCGCTATGCAGGAAAGTGAGCGTCAAACACTCACCAACAAGGAACCGTACCTCCAAATACACAAGGACCAGGGTAGTCATGAGAACCAAATCACGCTTCCTGCCAAAGTTCATATCTCGTTTCACATAAACCAGGCAATCCAAATACCTACCCCCACATACCCAGCCAATAGTATTCCAGGCACAGCCGCTGGATGGCGGAATAATGCACATCATGTGAATCTGGAAAAGTTTGAATGCTGCAAAACTGCTCTTTTAATAAGTAATTCATTTAATTACTTATTTTATTATTTATTTAATAAGTAGCCCTTTTGTTTATCCTCTATTGAAGAATGGGCAGGTATGGGGGGGTGGCGTATGTCATTGCCTCTTTTGGAAATTAGAGCTCATAGACTCATGCATGTTGATGTTTTTTTGCCAGAGTGCAGCATTACTTCTGTGCTGCTCAAGAAAAGTTTTAAACCTTGCCACTTTTTCTTGAATTTAACCCCAGATTACTAATACAGTGGAGATGCTGACAACAACCCTAACATTTTCCAGATACTTGCAGCAAACAAAGCAGTTGAATAATAACTTTTATTTTTATAACCTCTCCTTATTTCCTCCATCTTCTCAGGTGCGTCTTGATCATACAACTCGGTCGCTCAGCTTTGGCTCGGACCTAAACTACTCTGCTAGGGAAGATGCACCAGTGGGACCTTTTCTCCAGAATATGCCTTCTGAACACATCCGGAGCCAGTTGACCGCAATGTCTTCTGTTCTGACTAAAGCTGTTGCGGTTATTAAACCAGCGCACATACTTGTAAGAATGGCAGTTCAGAAATTATTTTTTATAATGCTTGATTTTAAATTCCACTCTGTGATGCAGCTCTGGTATTCATTACCTGGTATACATTTATTTTGCTTTGAACAGCAAAGTTGATAAACTTAACTCTAGAAGTAGCCCTTTACTCGTACAGGGGGAACAATACAACGGGGATGTTTAGTTCCCTGCTATAGGTTAAACTTGTGCTCTTAATCAGGGCAGTCAGTTTGTTGAGGCAGAGTGTAATTTGAGTCTGGGTACAAATGGAGACAATTTGAAATTGTCATTGTGATAAGTGTTTGTAATTAAGGAAACCTTTTTATTTGGAAGAAACTGGAGGTGGGTCATATCTCTTGATCTAGCTTTTCATGGGTGCCCAATAACCGCACCTTTTAATATTATTTTAAGTGTTCTTAAATGTACGATATTGACCTGTGTGCATGAGAGCTACAGAAGGTAAATTAGCATTGTATCTGCCTCAGTAGGTAGTGTTGCCGGTCCCCTTTACACACAACGTGAACCAATAATAAAAGACCATCAAGCTCTGGCAAAATAAACTATCTTAAATATTGAGGTTTTGTTCTTGGTTGATGGTAGCTTGTCTTTTTACTGAAAGTGCAACCATAAAACCCATTGTACTCAGCAGTTTACTTTATTCTGCAAATCATTGTTTCTAGATGAAAAAAATGGTAGAGTAGTTCAGGAGAATAGTTTTAGTAGCTGATTACCCAGTAAAACTGTGTCCACATGTTGAACCAATTATCTCATGCTCACAAGTGAACGCGATTGTGTGTGAACCCAGGTTCTTGAACCTGCTGCTTTTTTCAGCTGTTTTTTATGGATGTTTTTAAGTGTGTGCTCGATCCATTTATCTGTGTTCTGTTTATTCTATTAAAAAAAAAAATAGCACATTCGAGTGCATGAAAAATTGAAGTGACATACCATTTATTCAATTTGTTTGTCCATTTAAAACGTGTATTTAGGTAGAAGTATAGTGAGGAGATGGAGCACTGGGTCTAAGCTTGCTAATAGTTTTCACTGCTTTATATACTTCTGAATGTGGTTGACTTGAAACTAATTATTGCTTATGATGTCTTCTACCTTCAGCAAGAGAAAGAGGAGCAGCGTCAGCTGGCAGTCACTTCTTACTTGAAAAGCTCACGAAAGGAGCACCAACGCATCCTTGCTCGTCGTCAGACCATCGAAGAGCGCAAGGAGCGCTTGGAGAACTTAAATATCCAGCGTGAGAAGGAGGAGCTTGAGCAGCGGGAAGCGGAGCAATTAAAGGTGCGCAAGGCTGAGGAGGAGCGACTGCGCCAGGAGGCCAAAGAGCGGGAGAAGGAACGCATCTTGCAGGAACATGAGCAGATCAAGAAGAAAACCGTGCGTGAGCGGCTGGAGCAAATTAAAAAGACCGAGCTGGGAGCCAAAGCCTTCAAGGACATAGATATTGAGGTGCGTTGCTTTTGAACACGCTCTTTTTATGATTAGCGTGTTTACACACATTAATAGAATAACTTAATGCCAGGCTGTGTGGTTTGAAATGTCTTGAGCTTAGTTTAAAATCGTGTTTAAGAAAAATAACTCCATAGATAATGAAGTATCTGTTAATTAGTGAGCACAAAAAATGAGAAAATAGTTGATCCGAGTTTTCCCTACTGTAAGGAAATGCCTCCTTGGCATGGTTACCCCCTAACTTTTTGCCTTTGCCTTTGCTGAAGCTAAGTTTTGATTGAAAGTGTGCTGGGACCCTGCTAATCAGGCCCCAGCGCCAGTGTTCTTTCCCTAAATTGTACCTTTGCTTCAACAATTAGCACAGCCCTGGCACTCAGATAAGTCCCTTGTAACTGGGCCCTGTTGCCAAGGGCCCTGATGCCAGGGAAGGTCTCTAAGGGCTGCAGCATGTCTTATGCCACCCTGGGGACCCCTCACTCAGCACATGCACACTACCTCACAGCTTGTGCGGTGCTGGTGGGGAGAAAAAGTCTAAGTCAACATGGCACTCCCCTCAGAGTGCCATGCCAACCTCACACTGCCTGTAGCATAGCAGGCCTTACAGCCCGAAGGCAGGGTGCACTATACCACTGGTGAGGGAATATGTGCATGAGCACTATGCCCCTACATCGTCTAGGCAAAACCTTAGATATTGTAAGTGCAGGGTAGCCATAAGAGTATATTGTCTGGGAGTTTGGCCAACACGAACTCCACAGCACCATTATGGCTACACTGAAATCTGGGAAGTTTGGTATCAAACGTCTCAGCACAATGAATGCACCCTGATGCCAGTGTGCAATTTATTGTAAAATACACCCAGAGGGCATCTAAGAGATGCCCCCTGAATACCTACCCGACTTCTAGGGTAGGCTGACCAGTTTCTGCCAGCCTGACACACACCAGACATGTTGCTGGCCACATGGGGAGAGTGCCTTTGTCACTCTGTGGCCAGGAACAAAGCCTGTACTGGGTGGAGGTGCTTCTCACCTCCCCCTGCAGGAACTGTAACACCTGATGGTGAGCCTCAAAGGCTCACCCTTTTTGTTACAGCGCCCCAGGGCATCCCAGCTATGGAGATGCCTGCCCCTCCGGCCACTGCCCCCACTTTTGGCGGCAAGGCTGGAGGAGATAATGAGAAAAACAAGGAGGAGTCACCCACCAGTCAGGACAGCCCCTAAGGTGTCCTGAGCTGAGGTGACCCCTGCCTCTAGAAACCCTCCATCTTGAGTTCGGAGGATTCCCCCAATAGGATTAGGGATGTGCCCCCCTCAAGGACAGTAGCCATTGGCTATTGCCCTCCCAGACCTAAACACCCCCCTAAATTCAGTATTTAGCACATAGGTAGTGACCCATGTCCAGTACACGTGTAAACTGGTGTCCCTGCACTCACAGAATCCAGGAAAATTGATCTGGAGTTTGTGGGGGGCACCTCTGCTAGTACAGGGGTGCCCTCACACACAGGCACGTGCACCCTGCTGTCTGGGCTGAGAGGGCCTGCTGTAAGAGGGACTTCAGCGACCTGATGCACTGCCCTGGTAGTGAAAGGGTGCATGCATCCTTTCACGCAGGCTGCATTGGCAGGCCTGCTGAACAGTTTGCATAGGCTCCTTATGGGTGGCATAATACATGCTGCAGCCCATAGGGATCCCCTGGTGCCCCAATGCCCTGGGTACCTAGATACCATATAGTAGGGACTTGCTTGTGGGCACCAGTATGCCCAGTGTGGGATGAAATATAGACTTTGGGAGAGAGAGCATAATCACTGGGGTCCTGGTTAGCAGGATCCCAGTGAAAAACGTCAAAACACGGACATCAGGCAGAAAAAGGGGGGTAACCATGCTACGAAAGAGGGTACTTTCCTACAACCAGGTGCTCCCTAAAAGTGAAAACTCTACCTATCACACATCCCTGTGTGGCAGGTCTACTTATGCATATGGTATGTGTAAGTCATCAACATTGAAGGCCTTACAGCCCTATGGCATGGTGCATTATATCACATGTGAGGTCATATCTGCAACTGTGGATGAGCAAATGCAATTTTGGGCAGCAAGATGGCACCTTGGGGAATGTTGCACACTGCAGCATGCCAGACTTAATGTAACGAGTTGTTTGATACCTTATAGCATACACTTCGATAGTCGGAAGTTAGCAGCTGTGGTAGCCTGCAACTCTGCACTCGCCAGTGGGGCTACTGGCTTTTTCCACAATGAAAATTACAGTTGCAGACTTTTACTGTTGGAACATGTAAAAACACATGTTCTTCTCCATGAAATAATGTGTTCGATGGCATCTGTCGCTGTAGATACGCATGTTCTGCAATAGCTCGCCATCTGGTGTTGGGCCGGAGTGTTACAAGTTGTTTTTCTTCGAAGAAGTCTTTCGAGTCACGGGACCGAGTGACTCCTCCTTTTGTCTCCATTGCGCATGGGCGTCGACTCCATCTTCGATTGTTATTTTTCCGCCATCGGGTTCGGACGTGTTCCTGTCGCTCCGAGTTTCGGAACAGAAAAAATAGTTAATTTCGGAAGATTTTCGTCGGTATTGTTGCGTTCGGGATCGGCGTACTTGCATTCAACACCGCATCGAAGATCGAAGAGCTCCGGTGCCCTTCGGGGTAGTTTTTCGATCCTCCGTCGGGGCCTGGTCGGCCCGACCGCGTGCTGAGGAACGCCGATGGAACGGACCCCTTTCCGTTTCTGCCCCAAATGCCACAATAAATACCCCTACACAGACCAACACTTGGTCTGCAACCTGTGCCTGTCACCTGAGCACAGCGAAGACACCTGCGAGGCCTGTCGTGCGTTCCGGTCCCGAAAAACACTCCGAGACCGTCGAGCCAGAAGACTTCAAATGGCGTCCGCACCGACAGCCCGACGGGAGTTCGAGGAACAGGAAGAGGAAGGTACCTTCTCGATCCAAGACTCAGACTCCGAAGGATTCGACGATACACAAACCGTGAGTAAGACGTCGAAAACCACACAAAGAAACATTTACAAGGCCCAGGGGACGCCACTGCCACCAGGCCATGGCTCAACCCATAAAATCGGTGACCGACCGTCGGCACCGAAAAAGGCCCAAACGGTGCCGAGATCGTCCGACTCCGGTCGAGACACCGGCACGCAGCCTTCTCGGGACTGAGAAAGTGCTGGAGACAAGCCTCGACACCGAGATGCCGGTGTGGACACGGCTCGACGCCGAGACAGCGGCACCGAAACAGATCGACGCCGAGAGGTTTCGGCCCCGAAAAGAAAAAAAAAAGTCACCTCGGAGCCGAAAAAACACGCAGACAAAGTTTCCACGCCGAAACAAACTGCAAGCGACCCAGCTTCAGGCTCTTATACAGAAGAGCACTCGCTAACCTCCCAAATGCAGAAGCATAGGTTTGAGGAAGAGCTACAAGCAACTGATGCGGACCATACGCAAAAGCGTATCTTCATTCAGCAGGGGACAGGAAAAATAAGCACCCTTCCCCCCATTAGGAGAAAGAGAAGGTTGGAGTTCCAGACGGAACAAGCACCACAACCAAAAGTGGTGAAAAGAGTTACACCACCACCCTCTCCTCCGCCCGTGATTAACGTTTCACCAGCACAAACGCCATCACACTCCCCAGCTCACACCACCATGAGCCAGGGTGACCAAGACCAGGATGCGTGGGACCTATACGACGCCCCAGTGTCAGATAACAGCCCAGAGGCATACCCTACAAAACCATCTCCACCAGAAGACAGCACCGCGTACTCTCAGGTGGTGGCTAGAGCAGCACAATTTCACAACGTAAGCCTCCACTCAGAACAGGTCGAGGATGATTTCTTGTTCAACACACTCTCCTCCACCCACAGCTCCTACCAAAGCCTGCCTATGCTCCCTGGTATGCTCCGGCACGCAAAGACATATTTAAGGACCCGGTCAAAAGTAGGGCAATCACACCAAGGGTGGAAAAAAAGTATAAGCCGCCTCCTACGGACCCGGCTTTCATCACAACACAGCTGCCACCAGACTCTGTTGTTGTAGGAGCAGCTAGGAAAAGGGCCAACTCTCACACATCTGGAGATGCACCACCCCCAGATAAAGAAAGCCGCAAGTTTGATGCAGCTGGTAAACGAGTCGCAGCACAAGCTGCAAACCAGTGGCGCATCGCGAACTCCCAGGCACTACTTGCGCGCTATGACAGAGCCCACTGGGACGAGATGCAACATCTCATTGAACATCTGCCCAAAGACTTCCAAAATAGGGCAAAACAAGTGGTTGAGGAGGGACAGGCCATCTCCAACAACCAGATCCGCTCCTCCATGGACGCTGCAGATACAGCTGCACGGACAATTAATACATCTGTAACTATCAGAAGGCATGCATGGCTCCGAACGTCTGGATTTAAACCAGAGATTCAACAAGCAGTTCTCAATATGCCTTTTAATGAAAAAGAACTGTTCGGTCCAGAAGTGGACACAGCGATTGAGAAACTCAAAAAAGATACGGACACTGCCAAAGCCATGGGCGCACTCTACTCCCCGCAGAGCAGAGGGAATTACAGCTCATTCCGTAAAACGCCCTTTCGAGGGGGGTTTCGGGGTCAAAGCACACAAGCCAGCACCTCACAAGCCACACCGTCCAGTTACCAAGGACAGTATAGAGGAGGTTTTCGGGGACAATATAGAGGAGGGCAATTCCCTAGAAATAGAGGAAGATTCCAAAGCCCCAAAACCCCTACTACTAAACAGTGACTCACATGTCACTCACCCCCTCCACACAACACCAGTGGGGGGACGAATAGGTCATTATTACACAGCATGGGAGAAAATCACTACAGACACTTGGGTTCTAGCAATTATCCAACATGGTTACTGCATAGAATTTCTACAGTTCCCTCCAAACATACCACCAAAAGCACAAAATTTAACAACACACCATTCCAATCTCCTAGAGATAGAAGTGCAGGCACTATTGCAAAAGAATGCAATCGAATTAGTGCCAAACACACAAATAAACACAGGAGTTTACTCACTGTACTTTCTGATACCAAAGAAGGACAAAACACTGAGACCAATCCTAGACCTCAGAGTAGTCAACACTTTCATCAAATCAGACCACTTCCACATGGTCACACTACAAGAAGTATTGCCATTGCTAAAGCTGCACGACTACATGGCAACTTTAGACCTCAAGGATGCTTATTTCCATATACCAATACACCCATCGCACAGGAAATACCTAAGGTTTGTATTCAAAGGAATACATTACCAATTCAAGGTACTGCCTTTCGGATTAACAACCGCACCAAGAGTCTTTACCAAATGTCTAGCGGTAGTCGCTGCACACATCAGAAGGCAGCAAATACATGTGTTCCCATATCTAGACGACTGGCTAATCAAGGCCCATTCGTTAATAGAGTGCTCAAATCACACAAATCATATCATACAAACCCTCTTCAAACTAGGGTTCACCGTCAATTTCACAAAATCAAAAATTCTGCCACGCAAGGTACAACAATACCTGGGAGCCATAATAGACACATCAAAAGGAGTAGCCACTCCAAGTCCACAAAGAATTCAAAATTTCAACACCATCATACAACGCATGTATCCAACACAAAAAATACAAGCAAAGATGGTATTACAACTCCTAGGCATGATGTCATCATGCATAGCCATTGTCCCAAACGCAAGACTGCACATGAGGCCCTTACAACAATGCCTAGCATCACAGTGGTCTCAAGCACAGGGTCACCTTCTAGATCTGGTGTTAATAGACCGCCAAACTTACCTCTCGCTTCTGTGGTGGAACAACATAAATTTAAACAAGGGGCGGCCTTTCCAAGACCCAGTGCCACAATACGTAATAACAACAGATGCTTCCATGACAGGGTGGGGAGCACACCTCGATCAACACAGCATACAAGGACAATGGAACGTACATCAAACAAAACTGCATATCAATCACCTAGAACTTCTTGCAGTTTTTCAAGCACTAAAAGCTTTCCAACCAATAATAGTTCACAAATACATTCTCGTCAAAACAGACAACATGACAACAATGTATTATCTAAACAAGCAGGGAGGGACGCACTCCACGCAGTTAAGCCTGTTAGCACAAAAAATTTGGCATTGGGCAATTCACAACCAAATTCGCCTAATTGCACAGTTTATACCAGGGATACAAAATCAACTCGCAGACAATCTCTCTCGAGATCACCAACAGGTCCACGAATGGGAAATTCACCCCCAAATACTGAACACTTATTTCAAACTCTGGGGAACACCTCAGATAGACTTGTTTGCGACAAGGGAGAACGCAAAATGCCAAAACTTCGCATCCAGATACCCACACAAACAATCCCAAGGCAATGCCCTATGGATGAACTGGTCAGGGATATTTGCTTACGCTTTTCCTCCTCTCCCTCTCCTTCCTTACCTGGTAAACAAACTCAGTCAAAGCAAACTCAAACTCATATTGATAGCACCAACTTGGGCAAGGCAACCCTGGTACACAACGCTGCTAGACCTATCAGTGGTACCCTGCATCAAATTGCCCAACAGGCCAGATCTGTTGACACAGCACAACCAAAAGATCAGACACCCAGATCCAGCATCGCTGAATCTAGCAATCTGGCTCCTGAAATCCTAAAATTCGGGCACTTACAACTTACCCAAGAATGTATGGAAGTCATAAAACAAGCAAGAAGGCCATCCACCAGGCACTGCTATGCAAGTAAATGGAAGAGGTTTGTTTGCTACTGCCATATTAATCAAATACAACCATTACACACAACTCCAGAACATGTAGTGGGTTACTTGCTTCACTTACAAAAATCTAACCTAGCTTTCTCTTCCATTAAGATTCACCTTGCAGCAATATCTGCATACCTGCAGACTACCTATTCAACTTCCCTATATAAAATACCAGTCATTAAAGCATTCATGGAGGGCCTTAGGAGAATTATACCACCAAGAACACTACCTGTTCCTTCATGGAACCTAAATGTTGTCCTAACTAGACTTATGGGTCCACCTTTTGAACCCATGCACTCCTGCAACATACAGTTCCTAACCTGGAAGGTGGCATTTCTCATCGCCATTACTTCCCTGAGAAGAGTAAGCGAGATTCAGGCGTTTACTATACAGGAACCTTTTATACAACTACACAAAAATAAAGTCGTCCTAAGGACCAATCCTAAATTTTTGCCAAAGGTTATTTCACCGTTCCATCTAAATCAAACAGTGGAACTTCCGGTGTTCTTTCCACAGCCAGATACCGTAGCCGAAAGGGCACTACATACATTAGATGTCAAAAGAGCATTAATGTATTACATTGACAGAACAAAGAACATCAGAAAGACTAAACAACTCTTTATTGCATTTCAAAAACCTCATGCAGGAAACCCAATTTCAAAACAAGGTATAGCCAGATGGATAGTTAAATGCATCCAAATCTGCTACCTTAAAGCTAAACGACAGCTGCCCATTACACCAAAGGCACACTCAACCAGAAAGAAAGGTGCTACCATGGCCTTTCTAGGAAACATCCCAATGCAAGAAATATGTAAGGCAGCCACATGGTCTACGCCTCACACATTCACCAAGCACTACTGTGTAGACGTGTTATCCGCACAACAAGCCACAGTAGGTCAAGCTGTATTAAGGACATTATTTCAGACTACTTCCACTCCTACAGGCTGATCCACCGCTTTTGGGGAAATAACTGCTTACTAGTCTATTGCAGAACATGCGTATCTACAGCGACAGATGCCATCGAACTGAAAATGTCACTTACCCAGTGTACATCTGTTCGTGGCATCAGTCGCAGTAGATTCGCATGTGCCCACCCGCCTCCCCGGGAGCCTGTAGCAGTTTGGAAGTTACCTTCAATTATTTATATATGTATCATCTCAACCTTAAATAAGTGCATACTTAGTCACTCCATTGCATGGGCACTATTACTACAATTCAACTCCTACCTCACCCTCTGCGGGGAAAAACAATCGAAGATGGAGTCGACGCCCATGCGCAATGGAGACAAAAGGAGGAGTCACTCGGTCCCGTGACTCGAAAGACTTCTTCGAAGAAAAACAACTTGTAACACTCCGGCCCAACACCAGATGGCGAGCTATTGCAGAACATGCGAATCTACTGCGACTGATGCCACGAACAGATGTACACTGGGTAAGTGACATTTTCAATCCTGCCTTAGGGTTTGCCATAACTGTCTGTAAGGAAATGCCTCCTTGGCATGGTTACCCCCTGACTTTTTGCCTTTGCTGATGCTATGTTTTGAGTTGAAAGTGTGCTGAGGCCTGCTAACCAGGCCCCAGCACCAGTGTTCTTTCCCTAACCTGTACTTTTGTATCCACAATTGGCACACCCTGGCATCCAGATAAGTCCCTTGTAAATGGTACCCCTGGTACCAAGGGCCCTGATGCCAAGGAAGGTCTCTAAGGGCTGCAGCATGACTTATGCCACCCTGGAGACCCCTCACTCAGCACAGACACACTGCTTGCCAGCTTGTGTGTGCTGGTGAGAACAAAGCGAGTAAGTTGACATGGCACTCCCCTCAGGGTGCCATGCCAGCCTCTCACTGCCTATGCAGGTATAGATAAGTCACCCCTCTAGCAGGCCTTACAGCCCTAAGGCAGGGTGCACTATACCATAGGTGAGGGCACCAGTGCATGAGCACTGTGCCCCTACAGTGTCTAAGCAAAACCTTAGCCATTGTAAGTGCAGGGTAGCCATAACAGTATATGGTCTGGGAGTCTGTTTTACACGAACTCCAAAGCACCATGATGGCTACACTGAAAACTGGGAAGTTTGGTATCAAACTTCTCAGCACAATAAATGCACACTGATGCCAGTGTACATTTTATTGTAAAATACACCCCAGAGGGCACCTTAGAGGTGCCCCCTGAAACCTTAACCGACTATCTGTGTAGGCTGACTGGTTCCAGCAGCCTGCCACAACCGAGACATGTTGCTGGCCCCATGGGGAGAGTGCCTTTGTCACTCTGAGGCCAGTAACAAAGCATCTCCACCCAGTGCAGGCTAACACCTCCCCAGGCAGGAGCTGTAACACCTGGCGGTGAGCCTCAAAGGCTCACCCCCTTTGTTCCAGCACCACAAGGGACTCCAGCTAGTGGAGTTGCCCGTCCCCTCCGGCCACGGCCCCACTTTTGGTGGCAAGGCCGGGGGAAATAATGAGAATAACAAGGAGGAGTCACTGGCCAGTCAGGACAGCCCCTAAGGTGTCCTGAGCTGAAGTGACTCTAACTTTTAGAAATCCTCCATCTTGCAGATGGAGGATTCCCCAATAGGATTAGGGATGTGATCCCCTCCCCTTGGGAGGAGGCACAAAGAGGGTGTACCCACCCTCAGGGCTAGTAGCCATTGGCTACTAACCCCCAGACCTAAACACGCCCTTAAATTTAGTATTTAAGGGCGCCCCTGAACCTAAGAATTTAGATTCCTGCAACTACAAGAAGAAGAGGACTGCTGAGCTGAAAGCCCCTGCAGAAGAAGAAAATCAGACACCAACTGCTTTGGCCCCAGACCTACCGGCCTGTCTCCTGCCTTCTAAAGAACCCTGCTCCAGCGACGCTTTCCCCAGGACCAGCGACCTCTGAATCCTCAGAGGACTGCCCTGCTTCAAGAAAGACCAGAAACTCCCGAGGACAGCGGCACTGCTCCAAAAAGACTGCAACTTTGTTACAGAGGAGCAGATTTAAAGACCCCTGCAAATCCCCGCAATAAGCGTGAGACTTGCAACAGTGCACCCGGCGACCCCGACTCGACTGGTGGAGAACCAACACCTCAGGGAGGACCCTCCGGCGACTCCGAGACCGTGAGTAACCAAAGTTGTCCCCCCTGAGCCCCCACAGCGATGCCTGCAGAGGGAATCCCGAGGCTCCCCCTGACCGCGACTGCCTGAACCTAAAGTCCCGACGGCTGGAAAAGACCCTGCACCCGCACCCCCCAGCACCTGAAGGAACAGAACTTCTGTGCAGGAGTGACCCCCAGGAGGCCCTCTCCCTTGCCCAGGTGGTGGCTACCCCGAGGAGCCCCTCCCCCTTGCCTGCCTGCACCGCTGAAGAGACCCCTTGGTCTCCCATTGAAATCTACAGAGAACCAGACGCTTGTTTGCACACTGCACCCGGCCGCCCCCGCGCTGCTGAGGGTGTACTTTTTGTGTGGACTTGTGTCCCCCCCGGTGCCCTACAAAACCCCCCTGGTCTGCCCTCCGAAGACGCGGGTACTTACCTGCTGGCAGACTGGAACCGGGGCACCCCCTTCTCTCCATTGAAGCCTATGTGTTTTGGGCACCTCTTTGACCTCTGCACCTGACCGGCCCTGAGCTGCTGGTGTGGTAACTTTGGGGTTGCTCTGAACCCCCAACGGTGGGCTACCTTGGACCCAAAACTGAGACCTGTAAGTGATTTACTTACCTGCTAAAAATAACAATACTTTACCTCCCCCAGGAACTGTGAAATTGCACTGTGTCCACTTTTAAAACGGCTATTTGTGTTTTATGTGAAAAGTATATATGCTACTGTAATTATTCAAAGTCCCTAAAGTACTTACCTGCAATACCTTTCAAATGAGATATTACATGTAGAATTTGAACCTGTGGTTCTTTAAACTAAGAAAAGATATTTTTCTATAACAAAACCTATTGGCTGGATTTGTCTCCGAGTGTGTGTTCCTCATTTATTGCCTGTGTGTATGTACATCAAATGCTTAACACTACTCCTTTGATAAGCCTACTGCTCGACCACACTACCACAAAATAGAGCATTAGTATTATCTCTTTTTGCCACTATCTTACCTCTAAGGGGAACCCTTGGACTCTGTGCATACTATTCCTTACTTTGAAATAGTGCATACAGAGCCAACTTCCTACACTGCCCTTCTCCTCTGCAGTGGCAGACTCTGAGCCATGTTGTACTTTGTTCACACCCAGGGTGGCACAACCAGTGAGGCATTCTCTGGGGGTGACCCTCAAACTTACAGGCCTTCGGTCCTCTGGGGACCATATTCTGTGGGCTTATAAGTAAGTTAGGTTATGACAATCGGATATGAACTAATCAACCATATACACCTTTGTGTTGGGGCACAGGCAGTAAAGGTCAGGCGAACAGGCATCAGTGCAACTTCAGAATAAAAAAAAACAGCATCATTCCAAGACTCAGTGTCTGTAATAAGTCATTTCATTACAAAGTCCATAAAGTCATAAAAATGTAATCTATTTTTTTTATAAATTGCTGTTTGATTCCTTGAATGTTGAGTTTCTCCTCAATTGTTATGATGCAGGTTAAATACTTTACACTTACTACTTTGTATAAGTCTTACTGTACAGAGCTTTTGCTACCCAGGTTTGAGCTAAGTGGTTTATTGCAGCAGAATGAATTGTTCTAGTCTTGGGCCCTAAGCCCACTATTCTTTAGTCACTGTCCCAATGGCCTAGGGAACCTTCTGATGGTCCAAACTCAGTGTCCTAGACTGCATTTTGGCATCCGGTGACGGGTAGGTGTTCCTGGGCAGCTGGGCTCACGAAGGTGCAGGCCTCTTTAGCTTTTGTGGGCCTGATGCTCAACACAGGGATAGCCACCTACACCTTTGGAGTCAATTATGTCTTGGAACAAGTGGTGCTCTTTACCATGAGTGGGCACAACAGGTGCTGTCCTCTTTGCATGCCCCTTGGCTACAGTACAGGCAGTCAGGATTTGGTGCAGCCTCTCATTGCCTGTCCAGGGAGCAGCAGTGCAGTCCTTCTGTTGTCTACCCAGTCCAGTAGTTATCTTAGGCCTGTGTGGCTGGGGTGTCACTTTTTTTTGCCATCTTGGCGTTTGTGGAAGGGGTGGACTCACTAGCCAATGGGGTCAAAGCCAAATCTATGTGGAAGAGAAATAACAGTCAATACATAATCTTGGTGATAAAACAAAGCAAAAGTTTGCTTTAGCTCACCGCAGATGCCACACAAACTTTGGATGAGCTTCAAGCTTATCAAGTTGGGTTGAACCTTTTTATAGTTTTCAGTACTCATTGGTTTGCATTACAAGCACTCTTCCATCATCTGTGAGCATCTGCAAGACCTATATTTCACTGAAAAATAACTACATTGTAAAGAAAAACAAGCTTATCAGTAGAGTAATTTATGACAATGACATCTGAAGGGGCCTGGTCTTGTCCCTTATATTAATTTCAAGGCCCCTGTTTGGGGCAAATTGCATTTCGCATGTAGCAACCTAGAATCCCTAAAGGTCACATCCTAGTTACAATTTGTAAAAACCGATAATTTTCGAACACGTCATTTTATCTAGTCTAAAAAGCACTATTTTACAGTAAAATGTTCTGTGAGGAATTCCATTAGCAAAGTAAACAATTATTTCTCAGCTTTAAAGGTTTCATCTTTTGTGATTGCACAAAGCTGAGAAGGTTATCACTGCACTTGCTGTTATAATTAGCAAACAAGAGAAGAAAAACCTCATGTTTTTTCTCAAGTGGTCATTTTAGAAATGTAAGCGTGTTGCACAAAGCATCCTTAGAACAAGATTATAAATGCAGTTGCTGTGAATGCTTGGGCAATGGTTCAAGTTTTTGTTTAATTTTATTTTGCTTTTACAATGGTGCCAAGTTTCCCACCTTTCTCTTTACATCACTTCATGGGGTTGGTCAGAAACAATTGCAGAATAGCTCTCTTTCCCTGAATCAAAGATGGCTCAGATCATCTTCCCCTGTGTGGAGCTCCGGGCACACCCCTTGGGTTTAGCCAGCATAAAGAGCCATCTTCCTATAGAAAACCAGTTGTACCGTAGATTTTACCCGTATGATGAGTCCGAAAGTGAGGAATCTGTTAAGTGTCCATCATAAGACTAAGTTACTTACCTTTGGTAACACTCTTTTCTGGTGGATAGTCTAATTGCAGATCAACCATCCCACTATCATGTTATGTGCAATAGACTCTTTCAAACCAGGAACGCCCCAAACTAGATACCTGCATAAAGGTAAAGTCCGTTTGCAGATGGGCTCTGTCTGACAGCACAGAAAATCCTTGGAAAGCAACTGACGTCACCATGCAAAGGTGGCCCTTGTGTGGGCCTGCTTGCCACTTCCTATGTGGAATGTTGTAGTTGTGGAGCCACGCTGTGCCACCTACCAGCATGCAGGAATACTGCTTTTGAGATTTTGGCTCCAGGTGGACGTCTGGGGGAATATTTAGAAGGCGAGGAATCTCTGGTTAGAGTATACACCAAAAAGAGTGTTACTGAAGGTAAGTAATATGTTTAGTTTTGCCATTGCCTGCCTTTATGGGTAAAACCTTTAATGCTGATCTTGGTGAAATAGTTGCATCCATGCATTAGTCCAGGACTTGAGTTTGGTTCAGAATTTTTTTACAGAACGTACACTTGAGTATAATCTGGCTTATCGCTTTAGCTCCTGCTAAGAACTAGAGACCTTGGCACTTCCAGAGTTCAAACCAGACTAAACCCCATAATATAACATTGACTGAAAGGCCATTGGTATTATAATGCTTGCACTTACCCCTTACGCCCTTTGCTTCAATTTGTATCACCTTCTTGTTGTATGTTTCAATTAATTTTTATTTTAACTCTTTGCCTGCCTGTGAAATTGTGATTTCCTTTTCATATGTTAAATCATTGTCTGTCTATTTAAATCATTCAATGTTATTTTATGTTACCCCCGCCTCTGTAACCTGGATTCAATCTTGATTGTTCGCATTGCTCTTGCTGACCTGTAAAATGGTTATCATTTGATGTGTGTAGGAAGTTGGCTCTGTATGTGCTATTTCAAAGTAAGGAATAGCATGCACAGAGTCCAAGGGTTCCCCTTAGAGGTAAAATAGTGGTAAAAAGAGATAATACTAATGCTCTATTTTGTGGTAGTGTGGTCGAGCAGTAGGCTTATCCAAGGAGTAGTGTTAAGCATTTGTTGTACATACACAAGACAATAAATGAGGTACACACACTCAGAGACAAATCCAGCCAATAGGTTTTTATATAGAAAAATATCTTTTCTTAGTTTATTTTAAGAACCACAGGTTCAAATTCTACATGTAATATCTCATTCGAAAGGTATTGCAGGTAAGTACTTTAGGAACTTCAAATCATAAAAATTGCATGTATACTTTACAAGTTATTGACAAATAGCTGTTTTAAAAGTGGACACTTAGTGCAATTTTCACAGTTCCTGGGGGAGGTAAGTTTTTGTTAGTTTTACCAGGTAAGTAGGACACTTACAGGGTTCAGTTCTTGGTCCAAGGTAGCCCACCGTTGGGGGTTCAGAGCAACCCCAAAGTCACCACACCAGCAGCTCAGGGCCGGTCAGGTGCAGAGTTCAAAGTGGTGCCCAAAACACATAGGCTAGAATGGAGAGAAGGGGGTGCCCCGGTTCCGGTCTGCTTGCAGGTAAGTACCCGCGTCTTCGGAGGGCAGACCAGAGGGGTTTTGTAGGGCACCGGGGGGGACACAAGCCCACACAGAAATTTCACCCTCAGCAGCGCGGGGGCGGCCGGGTGCAGTGTAGAAACAAGCGTCGGGTTTGTAACGGAAGTCAATGGGAGATCTAGGGATCTCTTTAGCGCTGCAGGCAGGCAAGGGGGGGGTTCCTCGGGGAAACCTCCACTTGGTCAAGGGAGAGGGACTCCTGGGGGTCACTCCTCCAGTGAAAGTCCGGTCCTTCAGGTCCTGGGGGCTGCGGGTGCAGGGTCTCTCCCAGGCGTCGGGACTTTGGATTCAAAGAGTCGCGGTCAGGGGAAGCCTCGGGATTCCCTCTGCAGGCGGCGCTGTGGGGGCTCAGGGGGGACAGGTTTTGGTACTCACAGTATCAGAGTAGTCCTGGGGTCCCTCCTGAGGTGTTGGATCTCCACCAGCCGAGTCGGGGTCGCCGGGTGCAGTGTTGCAAGTCTCACGCTTCTTGCGGGGAGCTTGCAGGGTTCTTTAAAGCTGCTGGAAACAAAGTTGCAGCTTTTCTTGGAGCAGGTCCGCTGTCCTCGGGAGTTTCTTGTCTTTTCGAAGCAGGGGCAGTCCTCAGAGGATGTCGAGGTCGCTGGTCCCTTTGGAAGGCGTCGCTGGAGCAGGATCTTTGGAAGGCAGGAGACAGGCCGGTGAGTTTCTGGAGCCAAGGCAGTTGTCGTCTTCTGGTCTTCCTCTGCAGGGGTTTTTCAGCTAGGCAGTCCTTCTTCTTGTAGTTGCAGGAATCTAACTTTCTAGGGTTCAGGGTAGCCCTTAAATACTAAATTTAAGGGCGTGTTTAGGTCTGGGGGGTTAGTAGCCAATGGCTACTAGCCCTGAGGGTGGGTACACCCTCTTTGTGCCTCCTCCCAAGGGGAGGGGGTCACAATCCTAACCCTATTGGGGGAATCCTCCATCTGCAAGATGGAGGATCTCTAAAAGTTAGAGTCACCTCAGCTCAGGACACCTTAGGGGCTGTCCTGACTGGCCAGTGACTCCTCCTTGTTTTTCTCATTATTTTCTCCGGCCTTGCCGCCAAAAGTGGGGCCTGGCCGGAGGGGGCGGGCAACTCCACTAGCTGGAGTGTCCTGCTGGGTTGGCACAAAGGAGGTGAGCCTTTGAGGCTCACCGCCAGGTGTGACAATTCCTGCCTGGGAGAGGTGTTAGCATCTCCACCCAGTGCAGGCTTTGTTACTGGCCTCAGAGTGACAAAGGCACTCTCCCCATGGGGCCAGCAACATGTCTCGGTTTGTGGCAGGCTGCTAAAACTAGTCAGCCTACACAGATAGTCGGTTAAGTTTCAGGGGGCACCTCTAAGGTGCCCTCTGTGGTGTATTTTACAATAAAATGTACACTGGCATCAGTGTGCATTTATTGTGCTGAGAAGTTTGATACCAAACTTCCCAGCTTTCAGTGTAGCCATTATGGTGCTGGGGAGTTCGTGTTTGACAGACTCCCAGACCATATACTCTTATGGCTACCCTGCACTTACAATGTCTAAGGTTTTGTTTAGACACTGTAGGGGTACCATGCTCATGCACTGGTACCCTCACCTATGGTATAGTGCACCCTGCCTTAGGGCTGTAAGGCCTGCTAGAGGGGTGTCTTACCTATACTGCATAGGCAGTGAGAGGCTGGCATGGCACCCTGAGGGGAGTGCCATGTCGACTTACTCGTTTTGTTCTCACTAGCACACACAAGCTGGCAAGCAGTGTGTCTGTGCTGAGTGAGAGGTCTCCAGGGTGGCATAAGACATGCTGCAGCCCTTAGAGACCTTCCTTGGCATCAGGGCCCTTGGTACTAGAAGTACCAGTTACAAGGGACTTATCTGGATGCCAGGGTCTGCCAATTGTGGATACAAAAGTACAGGTTAGGGAAAGAACACTGGTGCTGGGGCCTGGTTAGCAGGCCTCAGCACACTTTCAATTGTAAACATAGCATCAGCAAAGGCAAAAAGTCAGGGGGCAACCATGCCAAAGGAGGCATTTCCTTACAATGTGCATTAGTATTGTGCACTTGGCTCATAAATGACAACTGACAGGACCCAGATAAGAAATTGGAAATGTTGACCCAGGACTCCTGGAAAAGGCCTAAAAACATATGCTGAATAACTGATGTTAATGGTAGAACGTTTCATGTATTGGTTTGGCAACATGTTATAACTGCACAGCTCTGATAATCCTGAGATTTTAACAGCAAAAAAGATAAACTTAATCATAAAAGCAACATGAAGTTGACATTGAAAACTACTGCGAAGATAAAAAAAAAAAAAAAAGGTTTTGATGCAGCAACTTTTTATCCACCCTCGAATCCTTATCCGTGCACATATTTGATCATTTCATTCTGTGCATAGATAGATGACCAGCTTGTTGTTCTGCTTTCAGGACATTTCATTGATTTTGCTTAATCTGTGGTACATATCGCTGTAGGAAAGTTGTTCAGCTGAAATATTGCTTTTCTTTATCAATCTTGTTTTTTCAAGTGGTAACATCCTTATCTTCGGTCTTCTCTTTATGCAGGATCTTGAGGAATTGGACCCAGATTTCATTATGGCTAAACAAGTGGAACAGCTGGAAAAAGAAAAAAAGGAACTCCAAGAACGTCTGAAAAACCAGGAAAAGAAGGTAGTTTCCCTGCAAGCTGTGCTAGCAGTCGCTGTATTACAAATAAATTCTCCAGTATCTCTGATGTATTGGATTGGTCAATGAAGTGATGGCTGAGCAAATATTAGATTTGTTTTTAAGGTTTGAATGTAGATAACCTGCTCCATCAGATGTCACCCAGTCAAGAGGCAGTCTTTTCTAGTGGCTCTGACCCTGAGGAAGAAGAGGCTCCCTTGGGTGGAGACCTCTGCCAGGATTGTAAGTATGGTCAGCTGTGTCAACCACTTTAAGCTTCCCAAGAGAGACAGCACTGCTCCGGAGAGAGATGGGCATCGACCCGGTGAACAAAGCACCACATCCTTCATTGTTGCTGCCTCAGGGCTCTTATCAGCACCGAATGAGAACTGTGGATCTGAAAAAGGATCCAATTAAGAGTGTTGACCTTTCTTGACTACCGAGCCCAAGACCACTGACAAGCCTCAACCTCAGTCGAACCAGAAGGCCCCCAAGACGTCGATACCTAAGCAGTTATCTATGTCTAGCACCTTCAACTACTGGTTCTAAAGGCACTGACTAGCTGAACATCCAAAGACTACAGGAGGATGTAGACGTGAGACAGAAATGCCTCTTTATCCATTTCACTTACTGGTAAGATTTTGGCAAAGCCACCCCTGCGGAAACCCAGAGAGAGACTTCCTTAAATGGGGGAGACTGGCATTTGAGGAGGAACCTAAATTGGATTCCCACCCAGCTGTCAAGGCTCCCATCTGAAGAAGCATAGGGACTGGCACCAATCCTTCCTAATGCTGCTCCTCCACCATCACGCCCCCACCTTCTCTACCACTGCCCCCATGTACACCATCTCTACATACTCCACCATATTTACACAAGGGGTCTTCACACGTTTCTTATGACTAAGACAGATGCTTCAACTCTGCCAGCACCTTTCCGGCCAGAGTCCACAGATGACCCTTGGTCACTACAAAATCAGTCCTCCGGCTGACCTAGAACTTTCCAATATTCCATTTGGGGCATCACTCTCAGATGATAACTGTAGGAGGCTGGCTTAGTTTATGGTGTACACCTATGATGTGGCACACTACAATCAGTCGAGGCAACCCTTCGTGATAGTGAATAGGTGTCCAGGTAGCAAAAGCTCTCTAGGGGTAGCTGAGGTGAGCAGCTGAGCCTTATCCAGGAGGAATGTAAAGCACTTGCAATACCACAGTAGTCAGGCAGTAACCCAGTTACAAGAAAGAACCACACAAGTGTAAAGGATTCTTTATTACGGCACTACTACTAAACTAGTATTGGTATATATACCATTGGAGATATCTACACAATATATATACACAAAATAACTGACAAATAGCATAAAATACACAGGGCCTGAAAGTTAATGAAACTAACCTTGCCCAGTTGAGTCTTCATTATTCAAGTGGAAATCTGGGAAGTCCATCTGCATTGGCATGGTTACTTCCAGGTCTACGTTCCACTGAAAAGTACATCCCTTGTAGGGGAATTCAAACCCCTCAAGAGTTTGGGGTTCTCACCATTCATCTGTGTAAGCCAGAGGCAGGGCTTGTTGTCTGAACAATGAAGTGAGTGCCAAACAGGTATGGCCTCAGTTTCTTCGAGGCTGACTACAGCAAAGTCCTCCCTCTCAATGGCTGCCAAAGACTTTTCTCTGTGGGTCGACTGTCTGATAAAAGCCACAGGTTAATCCTGGTCCTCATCGTTTAATTGTGATAGGACTTCTCCTATTCCAGAAGCCTCTGTCAGGACAAAAAATTGTTTGGAATAGTCTGGGCTTTTGAGAATTGGAGCTGAGCGCATGGCCTTTTTCGGGGCATCAAAGTCCTCTTGACCGCTTAGTGTCCATTGTACCTTTTTTTTAGCCAGCTTTTTAGAAGTAACATTCAAGGGGGCTACAATGGAGTCATACACCTCTAGAACCCAGTCAGGCCCAGAAAAGCTCTGAACTGGGTCTGGGCAGTTGGAGCAACCCAGTCCATGATGGTTTGGATGGTTTGGATTTTGCTCTGTAGGGGTTGAACTTGGCCTCCACCTACCAGGTGGCCCAAGTAAACCACTTTACTCTGCCCTATCTGTCATTTTGTAGCCTTGATAGTGAGTCCTGCCTTTTTCAAGACCTCGTACACTCCGGAGGTGGACTGGGTGATCCTGCTAGGTGGAGCTAAAGACCGCAATATCATCTAAATATGCTGCGCTAAAGTCTTCCAGGCCTGCCAGAACTTGACTCGCCAGCCTCTGGAATATGGCAGGTGCATTTTTCAGACCAAAGGGCATCACCGTGAAATGATCATGCCCACCAGGATGAAAAATGCTGCTTATAGCTTGGCAGCGTCGGTTAGCTTGATCTGCCAATAGCCTGCTATTAGGTCAAAAGTGCTGAGGTATCAGTCTGCTCATCTGCCCTAGTAATTGTATGGGCATCTGTCTTAGTGACTGCATTGGGACCTCTGTAGTCTACCCAAAACCTAATTTCTCTCTTTCCACCCTAGGAATTAGGTTTTGGCACAAGTACCACTGGGCTAGCGCAAGGGCTATGTGAAGGTTCAATTACCCCCAAATACAGTGTCTTTTGAATCTCTTCCCTGATGCAATCTCTGATATGGTCAGGCTGCTTGTAGATTTTAATCTTTACAGGCTAACTATTACCTGTGTCCACATCATGGGCACACCAGTTGGTGTGGCCAGGGGTCAGGGAAAAGAGCTCAGGAAACTGACTGAGAACTTGTCTGCAGTCAGCTTGTTGCTGTTAAAGGCAGTCTGCAGAGACTACGTGTCCACTGAACCATAAACCGGGTTGTGGGAGAGAAGGTCAGGGAGAGGGTCACTCTGCTTCCTGTACTTCACATTGGCCATGAGCAAGCTCGTGTTGGCCCTGACATAGTAAGGCTTAAGGTTGTTCACGTGAAGCACCCAGTGGGGGCTGTAGGAAAGTACCCGCTTATTGGCATGGTTATCCCCACTTTTTACCAGTCAGTGCATTTTGACTGTGTTCACTGGGATCCTGCTAACCAGCACCCCAATGACTGATCTCTCCCTCTGAATTTGGTTACTTATGACACCCCTCAATTGGCATACTGGTTCCCCCATAGAAGTCCCTAGTATATGGTACTTTCCTACATAGAGGCAAGGGCTCACTGTCTCCCAAGATGGACACAAGGCAGAGCGGACCCAGAGGAGCCCTCAGAACCACCACCCGTGTTGGAGAATCTTCGCAGGTCCAGAGGACAGCTGATCCCAGTAGCTGGACGTCGTTGCCTTAGGTGCGTGCAGATTCAGGGGAGTGACTCCTTCACTCCAAGGGAGATTTCTTCTTGTTTCTTTGTTGTAGCTGAAGTCTTGCTGGCTTCCAAGGATGCACAACCATGAAAATGTTGCAAGTTGCTGACAGAAGCTGCAGAAACAATATTGCAAAGAGAGTTTGTCTCAGTGTGGCTGTTTTGTTCGGTTCCTCTGAAGTCCAGCAGCGTTTCCGCTGGCCAGGAGCAGAAGAGATCGTTGCAGAAGAGTCCTGGTAGAATCTTGCACAACATCTGGTGCCCTACCTGCAAGAGAGTCCCTAAACAGCCCGAAAAGGGGCTTGGTCACTCTGCAAGGTTACTGTAAGAAAGTACCCTCTTTTTGTCATGGTTACCCCCACTTTTTGCCTGCTGTCAGTGTATTTTGACTGTTCGCTGGGATAGTGCTAACCAGAACCCCAGTGACTGCTCTCTCCCTCTAAATTTAGTTGGCTAGCACTTTGCACACCCCAGAATTGGCATACTGGCACCCCTCCTATAAGTGCATAGTATATGGGTACACAGGGCATTAGGGCACCAGAAGTTCACCATGGGCTGCAGCATGTATTGTGCCACTCATGGGAGCCCATGCAAAATGCGTCTGTAGGCCTGCTATTGAAGCCTGCTTGAAAAGGTGCATTCACCCTTTCACTACAGGTCACTGCTCCAGGTCACTGTAAATCTCCCCTATGGTAGGCCCTCCTAGCCCAGAGGACAGGGTTCAAGTACCTGGGTGTGAGAACACCCCTACATGAGCACAGGTGCCCCATACGAGCTCCAGCTCCATTACATTGGACTTCCTAAGTGCAGGGAAAACTATTTTACCCGTGTACCAGACATATTTCACTACCTGTGCCCAGCTACATAATGGTAACTGTGAACCTGGGCATGTTTGGTATCAAACATGTCAGAATCATACGCCAGTACTGTTGCCAATTTTGGTTGTATGATTTCATGCACTTTGTGGACTCCTTAAAGTACCCCCAGCATTGCCCCAACCAGTCTTCTGGGGTTTTTCAGGCAGCCCGCACTGTGCCATCCCTCAGACAGGTTTGTGCCCTCCTGCTGATTGACCAGCACAAGCAGAGTATGGCAGAACAAAAGACTGCCTTTGGGAGAGGAAGGTTAACACCCTCTCCCTTTTGGAAATGGTTGTACATGGCTGGAGAGGGGTAGCCTCCGCAAGCCACCAGTATGCTTCGGAGGGCACATTTGGTGCCTGCTGTGCATAAACCGGTTTGCACCAGTCTAGGGACCGCTGGCCCCTGCTCTGGCGCAAAACGGGACAATGGAAAGGGGAGTGACCACTCCCCTGTCCATCACCACCTAACGGGTGGTGGCCAGAGCTCCTCTAGCTGGCCACTTGATTCTGCCATCTTGAATCCAAGGTGGGCAAAGGCTCCTGGGAGCATCTGAGTGGCCAGGTCAGGCAGTTGACGTCACAGCACCCTCCTGATAAGTGGTCACTCTGCTAGGTGACCAAACCCCCTTCTTGGGCTATTTAGGGTCTCCGTCCAGAGTGGGTCTTCAGATTCGCCGTGCAAGATTCCAGCAGGACTTCTCTGCATCGTTTACTTCATCTTCTAGCCACTGGGACTGCAACTGGACCCTCCAGGAACTGACAATCTGCAACTCAGCCACAACTCCGCTTTGCAACATTGTTCCTCTGGCTCCTTCCAGTAACTGCAACATTTCAGTAGCTATGCATCCTCTGGGGGTGACGAGTATTCAGCCTGCACAAGAAGCAAGGAGGAATCTCCCTTTGAGTGAAGGAGTCACTCCCCTGCATCTGCAGGCACCAACTGCAACAATGATCGGCAGCGTGGATCCTCTCTCCTCCTGAACTGCATGGATCCTGCATACCAGGTGGTGGTCTGAAGTGGTCCCCTTGGTCCTCTCTGCCAGCTGTCCAACTAGGAAGACAGCCCTTGCCTCTCCTTGCAGGACAGTATCCCTGTGCACGTTACTCTTGCAGGTACCAAGGCTTGTTTGTTTCTCCTCCAAGGGATCTTCAGGCTCCTTGTAGCCCAGACCACCAGCACTTTTCCCTGCAAAGCACAGTAACCTGCGTGCTGCTCCTGCAAAATGTGGGACTCCTCTCCAGGTGTGCTGAGTGGGCTTCACTACAACTCCTGTGCCTGCTGTCTGTGGTCCGCCTGTGGGGGCTGCCTCTGCTTCTTGCGACTCCCAGCTGCTGAGGAACACCTGACTCCCCTCCTTAAGTCAAGTCCCCTGGGTTTTGCTGGTCCTCTTCAGCCTTGCAAAACCTTATTGTCCGACTCTTGCCTTTGCCAAGTTTTGTTGGTTGTTTTCTAGCATCACTGACTGCATCACATTCCCCGACGTGGGACATCATTTGCATCACTGCTGGACTTCCTCTTTTGCTCTTATGCTGCTCTGCTGATTTTCTTCACCATCGACCTGGACCTGCATCTACAGAAGGCTGGGTAGTGGCTTCTGTAACAGCCTGAAATTCCAACTCAAACTGGACTTCGTCCCTGTAGGAAAGTACTCTTTCTTGGCATGGTTACCCCTATTTTCTGCCTGTTGTCAGTGTGTTTGACTATGTTCAGTGGGATCCTGCTAACCAGGATCCCAGTGATTATGCTCTCTCCCTTATAACTTGGTAACTTGTACCATTTTCACCTCACATTTGGCATACTGGTATCCCCATTGTAAGTCCCTAGTATATGGTACATAGGTACCCAGGGCTTTGGGGGTACCAGGGGATCCCCAATGGCTGCCGCTTGTATCATGCCACACATGTAGAGCCCATGCAAAGTGTTCTCCAGACCTGCCATTGCAGCCTGCGTGAAAGGGCGTATGCGCCCTTTTTTTACCTTAGGTCCCTGCACCAGATCACTATAAGTCACCCCTATACCTTGCCCTCCTAACCCAGAGGGCACCCCTGTGTGTGAGGGCACCCCTGCACTAGCTGAGGTGCCCCCACGAACTCCAGTTCCATTTTGCTTGACTTTGTGAGTGCGGGGACAGAATTTTATGCGTGTACTGGACATAGGTCACTACCTATGGCCAGCTACATATGGTAATTCCAAACCTAGGCATGTTTGGTATCAGACATGTTGGAATCATACCCCAATACGGTTGCAAGTATTGGAAGTATGACCCCCAGCATTGCTACCACCAGTCTTATAGGGTTTTCCAGGAAGCCCAAGCCGCTGTCATCCCTCAGACAGGGTTCTGCCCTCCTGCTGCTGGATCTGCTCAAGCTCAATAAGGCAGAACAAAGGATTTCCTTTAGGAGAGAAAGGGAACACCCTCTCCCTTTGAAAATAAGTGTGACTTGTGTGGGAGGGGTTAGCCTCCCCAAGCCACTGTTATGCTTTGAAGGGCACATTTGGTACCCTCCGTGCATAAACCAGTCTACACTGGTTCAGGGACCCCCTGTCCCTGCTCTGGCACAAAACTGGACAATGGAAAGGGGAGTGACCGCTTCCCTGTCCATCACCACCACAAGGGTGGTGCCCAGAGCTTCTCCAGAGGGTCCCTAGTTTCTGCCATCTTGAATCCAAGGTTGGCAGGGATCTTTGGGAGCATCTGAGTGGCCAGGCAGGTAATGTCGGAGCCCCCTCCTGATAGATGGCCACCTGGCTAGGTGACCAGTCCCTGTTTCAGGGCTATTTAGGATCTCCCTCTCTTGGGTGGGGTCCTCAGGTTTGGCTTACACGATTCCAGCTGGACTGCAACCTCCGCTTGGACTTCTAGCCACTGGAACTGCATCTGGGCCCTCCAGGAACCCACAATCTACATCCACGAAGAAGAACCTTCTTGCAACATTGTTTCCACTGCTCCTTCCAGCTCCTGCGACATTTCACTGGCTCTGTGTCCTCTGAGGGCAGCAAGTCTCCAATCGGCACAAGAAGGAAGAAGGAATCTCTATTGGAGTGAAGGAGTCACTCCCCTGCATCCGCAGTCACCTGCTGCAGTGACGACCGGCTACATGGATCTCCTCTCATCCTGAGCTGAGTGGATCCTGCATCACGGGTGGTGGTCCGGAGTAGTCCTCTTGGTCCTCTCTGCCTGCTGTCCAACTTTGGTGGAGGTAAGCCCTTGCCTTCCCACACAGGACAGTACCCCGTGCAATGAGTCTCATGCAGCTATCAAGGCTTGTTTGCATCTCCTCCAAGGGATCTTCAGGCTACGGGTAGCTCCATCCCCCAGCACTCTCTCCTGCAGCGTGGGACTCTTCTTCAGTCGTGCTACGTGGGCTCTTCTGATACCCCTGTGTCACTCTTCCTGTGGGTGTTGCCTCTGCTCCTGAGGGTCATTTCTGACTCCCCATTCCTGCGCTGAGTTCTCCCGGGTGTTGCTGGCCCTCAGCAGCTCTACTTTTCGCCAACCGCAACATTTACCTTTGACAAGGCTTGCTGGTGGAATTCCTGCTCCACACCTGTCTACAATCTTCCTTCCAGTGTGGGACACCTTCTGCATCCCTCAGGAACTCTTCTCCGGCTCCAGGGCTGAGCTTCTCTTCATCATCTTCGACCAACTCCTGCAAGTACAGCTAAGTGAGTAGTAGCTCCTACTCCTCCTGGACTCCACTGTGACTTTTGGACTTGGTCCTCTCTCTCCACAGGTCTTCCTCACCTGAAGTTACTGCTGGTTTCTTGCAGTCTTGTCTGGGAGATGCATTATCTTCTTTTTTGGGTGGTTTGGGGTAAATTCCAGTGATTTTACTCCTGCTTTTTTGGTCGCTCGGGAGGTACTGCTTAACTTAACTCTGTAATTTTCTAGTACTCCAAGCTCCCCTCTACACATTCCACTTACGTAGGTGAGGTTCTGTGTTCGCATTCTATTTTTTTAGTATGTGGGTTGGGCTCGTCCTAGGGTGACTATTGTCTACCTGCATTTGCACTGTTTTCTAACCCTTTCTATGCCTATTGCTGTTTACTAGTGTATATAATTAGTGTACTACTTACCTCCTATTGGAGGGTTGCCCTTCTAGTAACTTGTAGTATTGTGTGACCAGAAATAAAGTAGCTTCATTTGTGTACAACTGAGTATTTTCTTTCATGTGTGTGACTAGTGGTTTTGCATGACCTTTGCATGTCTCCTAAATAAGCCGTGGCTGCTCATCCACGGCTACCTCTAGAGAGCATGGCTTCTAGACACTGCCTACACTTCGCTAAGAGGGGATACCTGAACCTGGGGTAAGCTGTAAGTACCTTAGGTACCCACCACACAACAGGCCAGCTTCCTACAGTCCCCTTCTTTTGCAGGTCCTCTTCTATCAGGATCCACCTTTGGTTTCTTCCAGTCTTGTCTGGGTCTTGCACAGTCCTTTTCCAAAGTTCTCCTGTAGGTTTGGGGGATAAAACAGATACTTACCTCTTCTCTCCTGGTTGCTGGGGGCAACGTGGTACTTACCTTTTGAGGTTCGTAGTTTCTCCAGCTTCCCTCTACTGATTCCACTTTCTTGGGTGAGGTACTGCCTTTCACATTCCACTTACTTGGTTTATGGTTTGGTCTGCTCCAGGGCCTTCAGTATTTGCTATTATTTTTACTATTTGCTATGGCTTTATGTGCTAATCACTGACTTCCAATGTGTTCATAATAATGTGTTTACTCACCTCCTGGTTGAGTATTGCCTGTAGTAATTGTTAATGTAATAAAGCTCTTTTATATTTGTAACACTGTTTGGTCATTTGTGTGTGTAAGTGCTGTCTGACTATAGTGATAGTACATATGTTTTGCATGTATCCTAGATAAGTCTTGGCTGCTCATCCACAGCTACCTGTAGAGAACCCTGTCTTCCTAAACACTGTCTACACCTCACTAATAGGAGATACCGTAACCTGGTATAAGGTGATTACAGATTACAGGTTTTTCTTTGCCCTTTATGTCCTGCAAGGTGAATGTTGTAGGGTCAGGTCAGTAGGAACTTCCTAACCTTCTGGGGTATGACCTCCTGGTGGCACCATGTTTGGGGTCTCTAGCTTCAGAGTATAGAAACTCATGTTCGATGGCATATGTTGCTGCAGATACACATGTTTGGCACAGTCCGCTGCCTGGTGTTGGGCTCGGAGTATTACAAGTTGTTTTTCTTCGAAGAAGTCTTTTTGGTCACGGGACCGAAGGACTCCTCCCTCTTTGGCTCCATTGCGCATGGGCGTCGACTCCATCTTAGATTGTTTTTTTTCCGCTGTCGGGTTCGGACGTATTCCTTTTCGCTCCGTGTTTCGGTTCGGAAAGTTAGTCAGAATCTCGGAAGAAAGCGTCGGTATTGTTCCGTTCGGTATCGGGATAGTTAGGTACATCGACACCGATCATCGGAAGACTTTGGGGCAGTTTCGATCCCCCATCGGGGCCTGGTCGGCCCGACCGCGTGCGACATCGAAGCCGATGGAACGGACCCCGTTTCGTTTCTGCCCAAAATGTCACAGTAAGTATCCTTATGCAGATCAGCACTTGGTCTGTAACTTGTGCTTGTCCCCCGAGCACAAGGAGGATACCTGTGAAGCCTGTCGAGCCTTCCGGTCCAGAAAAACACTCCGGGACCGAAGAGCCAGGCGTCACCAAATGGCGTCCACGTCGACAAAACAACGTTTCGACGACGAAGAGGAAACATTCTCGGTTCCGGAATCAGAATCCGGAGACTCCGACGTCGAACAACAGCAACAAACTGTGAGTAAGACGTCAAAGTAAATCCATCGACAAACCGAAAGCCCAGGGGACGCCACTGCCAACAGGCCATGGCTCGACCCATAAATCAGGCGACCCGTCGAAGGGGCCGAAAAAGGGCACGCCCATAGCGAAGACACCCGACTCCGGTCGAGGGACCGCCATGGAGCAACCTCGGAGCCGAGAAAGCGGCTCCGAGAGACAAAAACAAGATACCGGCACCGAAAAACATCGGCACCGAGAATCCATGCCGAAAGGAACAAAAATTCTGTCGGTGCCGAAACCGAAAAAAGATTCTCTCTCGGCGCCGAAAAATACCACACCTTCATCCTACTCAGAGGAACAAGGACTAAGTGGCCAAATGCACAAATTTGGACAAGAGCTCCAAAGTGTAGAATCGGACTACACACAAAAGAGACTGTGCATCCAGCAAGATACAGGGAAGATATCAACCCTTCCCCCAATCATGAGGAAAAGAAGGATCGGACTTCCAAAGGATGACACACAACCACAAGCCAAAGTGGTTAAAAAAGTCACGCCTCCGCCCTCTCCTCCACAGGCATCGCCGGCACAAACACTGCCACAAATGCACTCACCAGCGCAAACTACCATAAGTCATGACGATCAGGATCAAGACGCTTGGGACCTGTATGACACCCCAGTGCCGGACAATGATCCCGAGTCATACCCCACAAAGCCGTCACCGCCAGAGGACAGTACCTCATACTCGCAACTGGTGGCTAGGGCTGCAGACTTCCACAATGTCCAACTGCATTCCGATCCTATAGAGGATGATTTCTTGTTTAACACCCTCTCGGCTACACATAGCCAATATCAATGTCTCCCAATGCTACCAGGGATGTTACGGCACGCAAAACAAATTTTTGAGGAGCCCGTAAAATCAAGAGCCATCACCCCAAGGGTGGATAAGAAATACAAACCACCACCCACAGACCCAGTGTTTATTACTTCGCAGTTACCACCCGACTCTGGTAGTAGGGGCAGCTCGCAAAAGAGCAAATTCACATACATCTGGCGACGCCCCACCTCCGGACAAAGAAAGCCGAAAATTTGACGCGGCAGGGAAAAGAGTGGCGTCACAGGCAGCCAACCAGTGGCGCATCGCAAATTCACAAGCGCTGCTGGCCAGATATGACCGCGCACACTGGGACGAGATGCAACTTCTCGTAGACCATCTTCCCCAGGAATACCAAAAAAGGGCGCAGCAAATAGTGGAAGAGGGACAAACGATCTCAAACAATCAAATCCGCTCTTCACTAGACGCAGCCGATACTGCAGCAAGAACAGTCAACACTGCTGTCACCATAAGGAGACACGCTTGGCTACGCACTTCAGGCTTCAAACCTGAAATCCAGCAGGCTGTCCTTAATATGCCCTTCAACGAGAAACAACTGTTTGGCTCGGAAGTGGATACAGCCATTGAAAAACTTAAAAAGGACACAGACACGGCCAAAGCCATGGGCGCACTCTACTCCCCGCAGAGCAGAGGCTCTTTCAGAAAAACTCCATTTAGAGGGGGGTTTCGTGGCCAACCCACAGACACCACCAGCCAACAATCAAGAACCACACCATATCAGGGTTCCTTCCAAAGGGGAGGTTTCAGGGGATATCGGGGGGGTCAATTCCCAAGGAGTAGGGGAAGATTCCAGACTTCAAAAACACCTCCACCTAAACAGTGACTTTCAAGTCACGCAACCCCTTCACTCAACACCAGTGGGGGGAAGACTAAGCCAATTCTACCAATCTTGGCAACAGATTACAACAGACAATTGGGTATTAGCAATAATCCAACATGGCTATTGCATAGAATTCCACAACTTCCCACCGAACATCCCCCCCAAAACACGCAAAATGTCACAACATCATTTAGAACTTTTAGGACTAGAAGTTCAAGCACTACTGCAAAAGGATGCAATAGAATTAGTACCAGTACAACAAAAAAACACAGGAGTTTACTCCCTGTACTTTCTAATTCCAAAAAGAGACGAAACATTGAGAACAATATTAGATCTCAGGACACTAAATACCTACATCATATCGGACCATTTTCACATGGTCACACTACAAGACATCATTCCACTGCTCAAACAGCAAGATTACATGACCACATTAGACCTAAAGGATGCGTACTTTCATATACCAATACACCCTTCTCACAGAAAGTACCTACGGTTTGTATTCAAAGGAATACATTACCAATTCAAGGTGTTGCCATTCGGAATAACAACTGCACCAAGAGTGTTCACAAAATGTCTAGCTGTAGTAGCAGCACACATCAGGAGACAACAGATACATGTGTTCCCTTACCTAGACGACTGGCTAATCAAAACCAACACAGTAAAAAAATGCGCAAACGACACCACCTTTGTCATACAAACCCTTCACAAACTGGGGTTTTCCATCAAATACACAAAATCACACCTAGAACCGTGTCAAACACAACAATATCTAGGAGCAACCATCAACACATCAAAAGGAATTGCCACTCCAAGTCCACAAAGAGTGCAGGCATTCCACAAGCTAATAAGTGCTATGTTTCCAAACCAAAACATACAAGCAAAATTTGCGCTAAAACTTCTAGGCATGATGTCATCATGCAAAGCCATTGTCCCAAACGCAAGACTACACATGCGACCCTTACAACAGTGTCTAGCATCACAATGGTCACAGGCACAGGGTCAACTTCAAAATCTGGTGTTGGTAGCCCGCCAAACATACTTCTCGCTTCTATGGTGGAACAGCAAAAATTTAAACAAAGGGCGGACATTTCAGGACCCAGTGCCTCAATACGTTATAACAACAGATGCTTCCATGACAGGGTGGGGAGCACACCTCAATCACCACAGCATTCAAGGACAATGGGATATACACGAAACAAAATTTCATATCAATTACCTAGAACTGTTGGCAGTATTTCTAGCGTTAAAAGCCTTCCAACCCATAATAACACACAAATACATTCTTGTCAAAACAGACAACATGACAACAATGTATTATCTAAACAAACAAGGAGGAACACACTCAACACAGTTGTGCCTCCTAACACAAATTTGGCAGTGGGTGATTCACAACAACATTCGCCTAATAGCACAATTTATTCCAGGAATACAAAACCAACTAGCAGACAACCTTTCGCGAGACCACCAACAAGTCCACGAATGGGAAATTCACCCCCAAGTTCTGAACAAGTACTTTCAAATTTGGGGAACACCCCAGATAGATTTGTTCGCAACAAAAGAAAACTCAAAATGCCAAAACTTCGCATCCAGGTACCCACACCGCGAATCACAAGGCAATGCTCTATGGATGAATTGGTCAGGGATATTTGCGTACGCTTTTCCCCCTCTCCCTCTCCTTCCATATCTAGTAAACAAGTTAAGTCAAAACCAACTCAAACTCATACTGATAGCACCCACATGGGCAAGACAACCTTGGTATACAACTCTACTAGACCTTTCACTAGTACCGCATGTCAAACTACCCAACAGGCCAGATCTGTTAACACAACACAAACAACAGATCAGACATCCAAACCCAGCATCATTGAATCTGGCAATTTGGCTCCTGAAATCCTAGAATTCGGACACTTGGACCTCACACAAGAATGCATGGAGGTCATAAAACAAGCTAGAAAACCTTCCACTAGACACTGCTATGCATCTAAGTGGAAAAGATTTGTTTACTACTGCCATGCCAATCAAATACAACCAGTACATGCCTCTACTAAAGACATAGTAGGATACTTACTACATTTGCAAAAAGCAAATCTCGCTTTTTCATCTATAAAAATACACCTCGCAGCTATATCTGCTTACCTACAAACTACTCATTCATCCTCTCTATTTAGAATACCAGTTATTAAAGCATTCATGGAAGGGCTAAAAAGAATTATGCCACCAAGAACACCACCAGTTCCTTCATGGAATCTTAACATCGTCTTAACAAGACTCATGGGTCCCCCTTTCGAACCCATGCATTCCTGTGAAATGCAATATCTAACCTGGAAGGTCGCATTTCTCATTGCAATCACATCCCTCAGAAGAGTAAGTGAAATACAGGCATTTACCATACAAGAACCATTTATTCAAATACACAACAATAAAATAGTTCTAAGAACAAATCCAAAATTTCTGCCAAAAGTAATCTCACCATTCCATTTAAATCAAACAGTAGAATTGCCAGTGTTCTTCCCACAACCAAATTCTGTGGCTGAAAGGGCACTACATACATTAGACATCAAAAGAGCACTAATGTATTACATTGACAGAACAAAGCTAATCAGGAAAACAAAACAACTGTTCATAGCTTTTCAAAAACCACACATAGGAAATCCAATCTCTAAACAAGGCATTGCTAGATGGATAGTCAGATGCATTCAAACATGCTATCTTAAAGCCAAAAGAGAATTGCCTATTACACCAAAGGCACACTCAACCAGAAAGAAAGGTGCTACAATGGCCTTTCTAGGAAACATTCCTATGAGCGAAATATGTAAGGCTGCAACCTGGTCTACGCCTCATACGTTTACTAAACACTACTGTGTAGACGTACTAAATGCACAACAAGCTACAGTGGGCCAAGCTGTACTAAGAACATTATTCCAAACTACTTCAACTCCTACAGGCTAAACCACCGCTTTTAGGGGAGGTAACTGCTTTATAGTCTATGCCAAACATGTGTATCTGCAGCAACATATGCCATCGAACTGAAAATGTCACTTACCCAGTGTACATCTGTTCGTGGCATTAGTCGCTGCAGATTCACATGTACCCTCCCACCTCCCCGGGAAGCCTGTAGCCGTTTCGAAGTAGATCATAAACCTTAAACATTTGAACATTTGTAAAAAAATTATTAGAAACTCTTATCATACATACATATTCACTCCATTGCATGGGCACTATTTATACCAAACAACTCCATCCTCACCCTCTGCGGGGAAAACAATCTAAGATGGAGTCGACGCCCATGCGCAATGGAGCCAAAGAGGGAGGAGTCCTTCGGTCCCGTGACCAAAAAGACTTCTTCGAAGAAAAACAACTTGTAATACTCCGAGCCCAACACCAGGCAGCGGACTGTGCCAAACATGTGAATCTGCAGCGACTAATGCCACGAACAGATGTACACTGGGTAAGTGACATTTTCATTTCCTAGTAGACCCTGTGGGGTCCACTGATATTCCCCTGCCTCCTATGAGGCAGCAGCTTGCTGCCTGAGGCCTTGAAGAGAGGGGCTGAATTTCTGATCCAAAGTATGTTCTTCCTTGGAAGGCCTCCCTGCACCCAAGAGCTCTGCTGTGCCAGCTCTCAGCTCCTCTGGTGCAGGTTCCTTGCAAGGAGCAAGGTCCCCTTGAGGGGACTGAACCTCATGAGTCCTGGGCAGGAGGTAATTTCATACCCTTCCTATCTCTCTTCTTGGAAGCTGACTAGTCTATATTTCCAAGCTCCTGTGCTCCTGATTCTCCCTGTTTCCTGGCCTATGCTTTTATTGTCACCAAGACATTAGCAGGGATACCCATCCTTGCTGCATGGGTCTGCAGCTCCACTTCAGCCCAGTCTGAGGTCCCTAAATCATTGCCCATTAGACAATCTACAGGAATGGAAGAGGGAACTAAAACTATTTTAGGGCCTATTAATCACCCCACTCCCTTTGTTAAGCTAAGGTTAACAACTGCCGTGGGGTGGCACTTACTGATGGTATCTGTCGTGGTGAATTGGTAATTGTGACCAAGTAAGATTTGCTCAGGAGACGCCAGTTTTTCAGTGTCTATAGTGACACTGGCACCTGTGTCCCTGTAAGCTTCTGCCTCAATACCATTTATCAGGGCGCGCTTCCTGTATTTCCTCATTTAAGTAGGCCAGGCAGCCAAAGTGGCAAAGTCAGTGCCACCCTCTTGATACTGAGACAGCCTCAGTGGTTTCTCGGACTAAGCCAGAATCCATTACACTCCCCAAGGTGAACCCAGCTAAACCCTTGGTTGGAGTACTGCCACCAGTGCTATAGTAGTGCTCTCGCTGCTCTTCTTAGAGCAAGTGCTGTCACCTGCCCTATTGCCTTTTTCCCTACACAGAAAGCACCATGTTGTTTTTTTGGCCCCCATTTTTCTCCTGGGTTTTAGAAGAATCCTTATTCTTCTGGTCACCCTCACTGTGAGTCTTCTTTCTCACCCTAGTGTCAACCCATTTGGCTTCCTTTGTTTCCAGTACTTGGGGAGAGGTAAGATCAGAGTCCCCCAGGTACTTATGCAGCTTTTCATTCACACAGTTGTGTAGGAAGCTGGCCAGGTGTGTGATGAATACCTATGATATTATCACCTCCTACCAGGTCCAGGTAATCCCCTATTAGGGAGGTGTAGTTAGTGTTAAGAAGCCAGGCTCTCTAGAGGTAGCTGTGGATGAGCAGCCAAGGTTTACCCAGCAGGGTGACTACCTACCAGGAGGGGGCTGTAATGTCACCTGCCTGAGCTGGCCACTCGGATGCTCCCAGAGGCCTCTGCCCATCTTCGATTCAAGATGGCAGAATCAAGTAGCCACCTGGAGGAGCTCTGGGAACCATCCCTGGGGTAGTGATGGAGAGGTGAGTGGTATTGCCCCTTTCCATTGTCCAGTTTCACACCAGAGCAGGGACTGGGGTTCCCGGAACCGGTGCAGACTAGTTTATGCAAGGAGGGCACCAAATGTGCCCTTCATAGCATACCAGTGGCTTGGGGAAGCTACCTCTCCCAAGCCATGTAACACCTATTTCCAAAGTGAGAGGGTACTGCCACCCTCTCCCAAAGGACATCCTTTTGTTCTGCCTTCCTGGGCTTGAGCTTTCAAGCAGCAGGCAGGCAGAAACCCGTCTGTAGGATGGCAGCAGTGCGGGCTACCTGGAAAAACCCTGCAAACTGGTAGGATCAAAGCTGGGGCTCCTCCAAGGAGCCCCCAGAGTGCATGGAATCATACAACCAATACTGGTAGCAGTATTTGGGTAACATTCCGACATGTTTTATACCAAACATGCCCAGGTTCAGAGTTACCATTATATAGGTGGATATAGGTAGTGATCTATGTCCAGTACATTGGTAAAATGGCTTTCCCGCACTCACAAAGTCAAGGAAAATATAGCTGGAGTTAGTTGGGGGCACCTCTTCTCATGCAGCGGTGCCCTCACACACAGGTACTTGCACCCTGCCCTTTGGACTAGGAGGTCCTGCTGTAGGGGTGACTTACAGTGACCTGGTTCAGTGAACTGTAGTGAAAAGGGTGCATGCACCCTTTCACGCAGACTGCAATGGCAGGCTTGCACACTTTGCATGGGCTCCCATGGGTGGCATAATACATGCTGCAGCTCAAGGGGAAGTGGTTTCTGCCCCAACCGAACACTCTAACTGGAACTAGACTTGGTCCCCTTCCTTTGCAGGTCCTCTTCTGTCTGGATCCATCTTCTGTTTCTTGCAGTCTTGCTTGGGTCTTGCACAGTCATACATTCTTTTAGTATATGTTTTGGTTTCCCCCAGGGTCTCTATTGCTTACTTGTTGGTTCTTTTTTTTCTACCGCTTTCTATGCCCATTCCTGATTAAAGTGTATATGATGGTGTGTTTACTCACCTGCTACTACAGTGTTGCCTATATAGTATTTTAGTATTTCAGTCACTAAAATAAACTACTCTTATTTTTGTAACACTGTGGTTCTTTCATGTGTGTAACTGCTGTGGGACTAAGTGGTAGTATTACATGAGCTTTGCATGTCTCCTAGATAAGCCTGGGCTGCTCATTCACAGCCACCTCTAGAGAGCCTGGCTTCCTCGACACTGACTACACTTCACTAATAACAGGATACCTTGACCTGGTATAGGGTGATAATTCCATAGGTGCTTACCAGGCCAGCTTCCACCATCACACACAAGGCCAGCCTTCCCACAATGTGCATCTACAACAGCACATACTATGACCAGAGAATGTTACCCTGTAAACATCTATTTGTCGTTTATAGTGCTGTTGATTCATGTGTGCCCTCCCTTCTCCCAGGAGGCATGTGGCTCTACTTGCAGAGCTCTTCTATTTATCCTACTTCCAGAATACAAATGGTCCATCATACTGCATCCACTCCTCACTAGGTGGCAGGGATATGCAGAGCATTTGAATCTGTAGCACTGCATGTTGCAAACAAAAGCTTACAGGGTAATTAACGTTTTCCTCATTCATAGTTTTTTGTGACGTTCTGCTTTTCAAGATTTGTTTGAAATATTTGAAGTATAGATCTAACCAAATGAGTTCGATATGCCAATGAGCCACCAAGGTGAGTTTTTACCTTGTTACTTTAGTCTTTATTGGTATCTTGGCTATGTTTTTGTCCAGCTAAGATGATTTGGTGTTCTGACATAATCGAAGTGATGGAACCTGAAGCAATCATCATGAATGTTGTGCTTTAAAAACAAAAGGTGAACAGAATGGCCATATAAGGTGACTGTGTATCTCCACTCATTTTGCTTGGTGGAAGGGTTTGTTTCTCTTGTCTCATGCTAATGTCCTATTTTAAAATTATTTGTTTTGTATTAGTGTGTGCCAACATTGAAATAGCAAAATTCTGTAACTGTGGGTTGCTTTTTCATTGTAGATTGACCATTTTGAGAGAGCAAAACGATTAGAAGAAATCCCTCTCATTACAAAGGCGTATGAAGAGCAGAGAATCAGTGACATGGATTTGTGGGAGCAGCAGGAAGAAGAAAGGGTAAATGGATATTTCATTTTAAAATAACCCTTGCCATTCTTGGATTGCTTTAATGGTTAGTCTTGCAGTGCCTTCCTGTGATGCTCAGAGCGCAGCAGACTCATAAGGTTCCTTAAAAAAAAAAAAAAAGTTATGAAGATGTCAAATGCATATTGAGAAGGGAATGGTTGCCAGGGATTGAGATTCTCTAGCTCTTCCTGCAGGAAACTTCAAGCAGCTGATTGAGCTCTTCCTCTTTCTCGTTTAAGTTAGTTAGAAGCATTGTAGACTGTGCTCCCACTGAACTCCCACCCTCTCCTCACCTTTAGTACCCCCATGAGGTGCATAGCTGCTTTAGTGATTCTGTTTTATAGAGGGCTAAATTAATAAATACGAAGTAAAATCCCCTGCAGGTTCTCCTGGTGCAGCTTCTTATATTTCTCAAACCACCAATTCAACATTTTAACAAAATGCAATCTCTACAGCATGGATGTTAATAGCTTGTTCAAAGGAAAATGTACCTTGGGTTCTTTGGGTTTTTTGAGCCATATTAGTGATGACTGCAACCAAACGACACCAAATCTAAATGATTCAGGTATTTTGATAGTATCAAATAGGTCCGGAAAAGAGATTGAGGTAAGTTGAATCATGAGTACGACACAAATAAGAGGGAGAGTGGATCAAAATAGGGAAGGGCATCATTTTTACTGATAGGACCCATTTAAGATGGGACTGCTACCTCCATAAGTATGATTATCAAATGGGACCAGATATGGAGGTTTGGAAGAAATGTATGATCTTTAATTTTATTTTGTCCATGGTAGCTCTGTGCCATATTTTATTCTACCTCCGATCTGATGAGTTAGCCACATGTTTTCCTGTTAATAAACAAGTGGATGGATGCAGCCAGAAAGATTTGTTTACGTAGAGAGCTAATCAAGCATGTATTCTGTCTGTAATATCTGCTGGATACCCCACAATGACTACCCAAGGATCGATTAGCAAAGAAATAATGGTATTTTATTTGTTGTCCAAGTGGAAGTTAGGTGGGATCAAATTCTACTGTTTGAAGATAAGGGAAGGTGGTAGTTATGGTGTATCTAAAGTGTTGTTTTCATGGTATACTTAACTGCTAGTGTGTGTGCGCTTTGAATTTGTAGCTGCAAGTATGCAGCAGAGCTCTGCGTGAATCACTATGAAAGATGGACTGAGAGAGAACTTTGCAGGCAACGTATATAAAGTAATTTACGATCGTGTGTGTCACATTTTAAGTCTTTGTTGGTGTTCAAAAAACCAGTGGCTTTGACAGTGATTATTGTTTATGAGGAAGTTCCAAGGTTTGCTTGGCAGGACAAGGTAGTGGCGTTCCGCCAAGTGTTACTAATGGATTGGTATGGTGCAAAAGTAGCCAGTCTCCTTGGGGCAATTTTGAACCACCATTCAATTGCTTTTTGACATCCACCTATGTGCACTAGGTCCATCATGTGGAAGGGCATATCTGTAACAGGAAGAGGAAAGGGACTGTGGTGGTGACAAATGTTTTGCGTGGAGTGGCAGGATTTCTGCGCTTACACGGCCATTCGAGACCCTAACACGCCCAAACTGGAAACGTATCCCAATCTCTTATGCTACTTGTCCTTATGGCCATCCCGTAAATGGAGTTAGAGCAGTCTAGGATGGGACCAAACCATTAAAATAGTAGTCCCCTTTGGTTTACCCAGAAGTGGAGTTTGGGCAATCCAGGAAGGGGCCCTGGATGTTGTATTAGTAGGATTGTATGTCCCACCTACAAGCAGTTAGTTTAAAAAAATTTAAAAAAAATTAAAAAGTATTTGTTTTGTTAGTTTTATAGCATATAGTGAACAACAGTACCAACAGCGATACAGAGTGCCATACATGTTATGATGTGTCACAGTGTAGATCATTCCTTAAACCAGTAGATATCAGGTGGGAAGGAGGGTGGGTTGGATGGATGGATGGATGGATGGACACCCCGCCTTCACAAATCCGAGACCACGCAAGTCACAATCCCCAAGGCCAACATAATAAAATATATTGAGACCAATCTGCTTGCCAGGCCAGTTAGGCCCTGTTGAAGGGTTGAGTTAGTTCAGCCCATGAGGTGGCCAAAACATTACAGCAGCAGGCCTGCAAGGCCTACTCTGCCGGAAAGTATAATGTGGTAAACAAGAAAGGAGCCTATACCTATAGTGGTAAGTCTGAGAGGCCTACCAAGAGGTGATAAGGCAACTCTAGGTCGGACTAAGAAGCGCTAGTAGGAGGTCTGTGTGGCCTTTCTGGAAGTGGAATAAGAGCAACCCAAGAAGAAACCTAGAAAGACACACCAGTAGGTCTGTGAAGCCTATCCAGAAGTGTAGAATAATTCACTTGGAAACGGACATATGGGACAGTATGTAAGTCTGGGATGCCCATCCTGGAGTCGAATAAAACAGGCACCAGAATCTCCTGTGGCACACCTACGCAGACATAAAACTTGAATGAATGAAAGGCTGACACTTGTCTGTGATAAGTCTGGTTTTGCAGCATGAATCCTTTTCTGGACTCGCATGCTTTGCATCTAGTGGTTGGATCCGGATTTGTATTTCATTCTTTATTCACCCCAGCTCCCCCCTCCATCCCATGTATGACATTGGACTGCGCCCTGGATGTTCCTATTCATAGTCACCATCTTCAGACATTTTTTTTGCCCACCATTGGTTCTGGGAGCCACAGAGGAGGAAAGATTTGTTTTTGAAAATTTCGAGTTTTTTTTAAAGAAAATCCACCAAATTTCCGAAGACCATGAAGAAAGGACGAGAGGGAAGGGGACCTTTCTCTCCTTTTTAACCTGACAAAGGACCTCTCCTGATCCAGACACATGGTCGGAGACTGAGGACCTGTAGGAGATAAGGAAAATAATCCCTTTAAATTCTGCCTTACCTGTCTCACAGGTTTGCTTAGAGAAACCCCTAAAAGGTCTGTAACCTGTCTCTCGAAAGACCATAGCGATGAGAACTGAGAGGCCTGCTGTAGGAAGTTGGCTCTGTATGCACTATTTCAAAGTAAGGAATAGTATGCACAGAGTCCAAGGGTTCCCCTTAGAGGTAAGATAGTGGCAAAAAGAGATAATTCTAATGCTCTATTTTGTGGTAGTGTGGTCGAGCAGTAGGCTTATCAAAGGAGTAGTGTTAAGCATTTGTTGTACACACACAGGCAATTAATGAGGAACACACACTCAGACAATTCCAGTCCAATAGGTTTTTGTATAGAAAAATATATTTTCTTAGTTTATTTTAAGAACCACAGGTTCAAGATTTACATGTAATACTTCAAATGAAAGGTATTGCAGGTAGGTACTTTAGGAACTTTGAATTAGCAAAATAGCATATACAGTTTTCACATAAATCACATATAGCTATTTTAAAACTAGACACAGTGCAATTTTCAACAGTTCCTGGGGGGAATAAGAGTTTGTTAGTTTTTGCAGGTAAGTAAACCACCTACAGGTTTCAAGTTTGGGTCCAAGGTAGCCACCGTTGGGGGTTCAGAGCAACCCCAAAGTTACCACACCAGCAGCTCAGGGCCGGTCAGGTGCAGAGGTCAAAGTGGTGCCCAAAACGCATAGGCCTCAATGGAGAAGGGGGTGCCCCGGTTCCAGTCTGCCAGCAGGTAAGTACCTGCGTCTTCGGAGGGCAGACCAGGGGGGTTTTGTAGGGCACCGGGGGGGACACAAGTCCACACAGAAAGTACACCCTCAGCGGCACGGGGGTGGCCGGGTGCAGTGTGCAAAAAAGCGTTGGGTTTGTAATTGAAATCAATTGGAGACCAAGGGGTCTCTTTAGCGATGCAGGCAAGGGGGAGGGGCTACTCGGGGTAGCCACCACCTGGGCAAGGGAGAGGGCCTCCTGGAGGTCACTCCTGCACTGGAGTTCGGATCCTTCAGGTCCTGGGGGCTGTGGGTGCAGTGTCCCTACCAGGCGTCTGGTTCTGAGAAGCAGGCAGTCGCGGTCAGGGGGAGCCTCGGGATTCCCTCTGCAGGTGTCACTGTGGGGGCAACTCTGGCTACTCACGGTCTCGCAGTCGCCGGGGAGTCCTCCCTGAAGTGATTGTTCTCCACAAGTCGAGCCGGGGGCGTCGGGTGCAGAGTGGCAAGTCTTACGCTTCCGGCGGGAAACGCAAGTTGTTTTAAAGTTGCTCCTTTGTTACAAAGTTGCAGTCTTGGGTGAACAGAGCCGCTGTCCTCGGGAGTTCTTGGTCCTTCTAAAGCGGGGCAGTCCTCTGAGGATTCAGAGGTCGCTGGTCCCTGGGGAAAGCGTCGCTGTAGCAGTGTCTTTAGAAGGGGGGAGACAGGCCGCTAGAGCTGGGGCCAAAGCAGTTGGTGTCTCCGTCTTCTCTGCAGGGTTTTTCAGCTTAGCAGTCCTCTTCTTCTTAGGTTGCAGGAATCTAGTTTCCTAGGTTCTGGGGAGCCCCTCAATACTGAATTTAGGGTGTGTTTAGGTCTGGGAGGGCAGTAGCCAATGGCTCTTTGTGCCTCCTCCCTGAGGGGAGGGGGTCACATTCCTATCCCTATTGGGGGAATCCTCCATCTGCAAGATGGAGGATTTCTAAAAGTCAGTCACTTCAGCTCAGGGCACCTTAGGGGCTGTCCTGACTGGCCAGTGGTGACTCCTTGGTTTTTCTCATTATCTCTCCTGGACTTGCCGCCAAAAGTGGGGGCTGTGTCCAGGGGGCGGGCATCTCCACTAGCTGGAGTGCCCTGGGGCATTGTAACACGAAGCCTGAGCCTTTGAAGTTCACTTCTAGGTGTTGCAGTTCCTGCAGGGGGGGAGGTGTGAAGTACCTCCACCCAGAGCAGGCTTTTGTTTCTGTCCTCAGAGAGCACAAAGGCCCTCACCACATGGGGTCAGAAACTCGTCTCTCAGCAGCAGGCTGGCAGAGACCAGTCAGTCCTGCACTGAACAATTGGGTAAAATACAAGGGGCATCTCTAAGATTCCCTCTGTGTGCATTTTTAATACATCCAGCACTGGCATCAGTGTGGGTTTATTATTCTGAGAAGTTTGATTCCAAACTTCCCAGTATTCATTGTAGCCATTATGGAGCTGTGGAGTTCGTTTTTGACAGACTCCCAGACCAGGGTCTTTTCCAGCCGTCGGGAAATGGAGTTCACGCAGTCGCGGTCAGTGGGAGCCTCGGGATTCCCTCTGCAGGCGTCGCTGTGGGGGGCTCAGGGGGGACAACTTTGGTTACTCACGGTCTCGGAGTCGCCGGAGGGTCCTCCCTGAGGTGTTGGTTCTCCACCAGTCGAGTCGGGGTCGCCGGGTGCAGTGTTGCAAGTCTCACGCTTCTTGCGGGGATTGCAGGGGTCTTTAAATCTGCTCCTCTGAAACAAAGTTGCAGTCTTTTTGGAACAGGGCCGCTGTCCTCGGGAGTTTCTTGTTCCTCTTGAAGCAGGGCATTCCTCTGAGGATTCAGAGGTCGCTGGTCCTGGGGAAAGCGTCGCTGGAGCAGGTTTCTTTAGAAGGCAGGAGACAGGCCAGTAGGACTGGGGCCAAAGCAGTTGGTGTCTTCTTTGTTCTTCTGCAGGGGTTTTTCAGCTCAGCAGTCCTTTTCTTCTGTAAGTTGCAGGAATCTAAATTCTTAGGTTCATGGAAGCCCTTAAATACTAAATTTAAGGGCGTGTTTAGGTCTGGGGGGTTAGTAGCCAATGGCTACTAGCCCTGAGGGTGAGTACACCCTCTTTGTGCCTCCTCCCAAGGGGAGGGGGTCACATCCCTAATCCTATTGGGGGAATCCTCCATCTGCAAGATGGAGGATTTCTAAAAGTTAGTCACCTCAGCTCAGGACACCTTAGGGGCTGTCCTGACTGGCCAGTGACTCCTCCTTGTTATTCTCATTATTTTCTCCGGCCTTGCCGCCAAAAGTGGGGGCCGGGGCCGGAGGGGGCGGGCAACTCCACTAGCTGGAGTGTCCTGCGGTGCTGTGACAAAGGGGTGAGCCTTTGAGGCTCACCGCCAGGTGTTACAGCTCCTGCCTGGGGGAGGTGTTAGCATCTCCACCCAGTGCAGGCTTTGTTACTGGCCTCAGAGTGACAAAGGCACTCTCCCATGGGGCCAGCAACATGTCTCTAGTGTGGCAGGCTGCTGGAACCAGTCAGCCTACACAGATAGTCGGTTAAGTTTCAGGGGGCACGTCTAAGGTGCCCTCTGTGGTGCATTTTACAATAAAATGTACACTGGCATCAGTGTGCATTTATTGTGCTGAGAAGTTTGATACCAAACTTCCCAGTTTTCAGTGTAGCCATTATGGTGCTGTGGAGTTCGTGCAAAACAGACTCTCAGACCATATACTCTTATGGCTACCCTGCACTTACAATGTCTAAGGTTTTGCTTAGACACTGTAGGGGCACAGTGCTCATGCACTGGTACCCTCACCTATGGTATAGTGCACCCTGCCTTAGGGCTGTAAGGCCTGCTAGAGGGGTGTCTTACCTATACTGCATAGGCAGTGAGAGGCTGGCATGGCACCCTGAGGGGAGTGCCATGTCGACTTACTCGTTTTGTTCTCACTAGCACACACAAGCTGGTAAGCAGTGTGTCTGTGCTGGGTGAGGGGTCTCTAGGGTGGCATAATACATGCTGCAGCCCTTAGAGACCTTCCCTGGCATCAGGGCCCTTGGTACCAGAGGTACCAGTTACAAGGGACTGATCTGGGTGCCAGGGTGTGCCAATTGTGGAATCAAAAGTACAGGTTAGGGAAAGAACACTGGTGCTGGGGCCTGGTTAGCAGGTCTCAGCACACTTTCAATTCAAAACATAGCATCAGCAAAGGCAAAAAGTCAGGGGGTAACCATGCCAAGGAGGCATTTCCTTACACAACCCCCCCCCAAACGAAAGAGGATGAGACTAACCTTTCCCAAGAGAGTCTTCATTTTTTAAGTGGAAGAACCTGGAAAGGCCATCTGCATTGGCATGGGCAGTCCCAGGTCTGTGTTCCACTACAAAGTCCATTCCCTGTAGGGAGATGGACCACCTCAACAGTTTTGGATTTTCACCTTTCATTTGCATCAGCCATCTGAGAGGTCTGTGGTCAGTCTGAACTAGGAAGTGAGTACCAAAGAGGTATGGTCTCAGCTTCTTCAGGGACCAAACCACAGCAAAGGCCTCCCTCTCAATGGCACTCCAACGCTGCTCCCTGGGGAGTAACCTCCTGCTAATGAAAGCAACAGGCTGGTCAAGGCCATCATCATTTGTTTGGGACAAAACTGCCCCTATCCCATGTTCAGAGGCATCTGTTTGCACAATGAACTGCTTGGAGTAATCTGGAGCTTTTAGAACTGGTGCTGTGCACATAGCTTGTTTCAGGGTGTCAAAGGCCTGTTGGCATTCTACAGTCCAGTTTACTTTCTTGGGCATTTTCTTGGAGGTGAGTTCTGTGAGGGCTGTCACAATGGATCCATATCCCTTCACAAACCTCCTGTAGTACCCAGTCAAGCCAAGGAATGCCCTGACTTGAGTCTGGGTTTTTGGAGCTGCCCAGTCCAGAATAGTCTGGATCTTAGGCTGGAGTGGCTGAACTTGGCCTCCACCTACAAGGTGTCCCAAGTAAACCACAGTTCCCTGCCCTATCTGGCATTTGGATGCCTTGATAGAGAGGCCTGCTGATTGCAGAGCCTTCAAAACCTTCTTCAGGTGGACCAGGTGATCCTGCCAGGTGGAGCTGAAGACAGCAATATCATCAAGATAAGCTGCACTAAAGGATTCCAGCCCAGCAAGGACTTGATTCACCAACCTTTGGAAGGTGGCAGGGGCATTCTTTAAACCAAAGGGCATAACAGTAAACTGATAATGCCCATCAGGTGTGGAGAATGCTGTCTTTTCTTTTGCTCCAGGGGCCATTTTGATTTGCCAGTACCCTGCTGTTAAGTCAAAGGTACTTAAGAATTTGGCAGCCCCTAATTTGTCTATTAGCTCATCAGCTCTAGGAATGGGATGAGCATCTGTCTTGGTGACAGAGTTGAGACCTCTGTAGTCCACACAAAACCTCATCTCTCTTTCCTTCTTTGGTGTGAGGTTTGGGGACTAAGACCACTGGGCTAGCCCAGGGGCTGTCAGAGTACTCAATTACTCCCAATTCCAGCATCTTGTGGACTTCCACCTTGATGCTTTCCTTAACTTGGTCAGACTGTCTAAATATTTTGTTTTTGACAGGCATGCTGTCTCCTGTGTCCACATCATGGGTACACAGGTGTGTCTGACCAGGGGTTAGGGAAAAGAGCTCAGCAAACTGCTGCAGGACCTTCCTGCAGTCATACTGCTGTTGGCTAGAGAGGGTGTCTGAGTAGATCACTCCATCTACTGAGCCATCTTTTGGGTCTGATGAGAGGAGATCAGGGAGAGGTTCACTCTCAGCTTCCTGGTCCTCATCTGTTACCATCAACAGATTTACATCAGCCCTGTCATGGAAGAGCTTAAGGCGGTTCACTTGGATCACCCTCTTGGGGCTCCTGCTTGTGCCCAGGTCCACCAGGTAGGTGACCTGACTCTTCCTTTCTAGTACTGGGTAAGGGCCACTCCATTTGTCCTGGAGTGCCCTGGGAGCCACAGGCTCCAGAACCCAGACTTTCTGCCCTGGTTGAAATTCAACCAGTGCAGCCTTTTGGTCATACCACAACTTCTGGAGTTGTTGGCTGGCCTCAAGGTTTTTACTTGCCTTTTCCATGTACTCTGCCATCCTTGAGCGAAGGCCAAGTACATAGTCCACTATGTCTTGTTTAGGCTCATGAAGAGGTCTCTCCCAGCCTTCTTTAACAAGAGCAAGTGGTCCCCTTACAGGATGGCCAAACAGAAGTTCAAAGGGTGAGAATCCTACTCCCTTCTGAGGCACCTCTCTGTAAGGGAAAAGCAGACATGGCAGGAGGACATCCCATCTCCTTTTGAGTTTTTCTGGGAGCCCCATGATCATGCCCTTTAATGTCTTGTTGAATCTCTCAACAAGGCCATTAGTTTGTGGATGATATGGTGTAGTGAATTTATAAGTCACTCCACACTCATTCCACATGTGTTTTAGGTAAGCTGACATGAAGTTGGTACCTCTGTCAGAAACCACCTCCTTAGGGAAACCCACTCTGGTAAAGATACCAATGAGGGCCTTGGCTACTGCAGGGGCAGTAGTCGACCTAAGGGGAATAGCTTCAGGATACCTATTAGCATGATCCACTACTACTAGGATGTACATATTTCCTGAGGCTGTGGGAGGTTCTAGTGGACCAACTATGTCCACACCCACTCTTTCAAAGGGGTCCCCCACCACTGGAAGTGGAATGAGGGGGGCCTTTGGATGCCCACCTGTCTTACCACTGGCTTGACAGGTGGGGCAGGAGAGGCAAAACTCCTTAACCTTCTGGGACATATTGGGCCAGTAGAAGTGGTTTAAATAACCTCTCCCACGTCTTGGTTTGTCCCAAATGCCCAGCAAGGGGAATATCATGGGCTAAGGTCAGAATAAACTCTCTGAAACCCTGAGGCACTACCACTCTCCTAGTGGCACCAGGTTTGGGATCTCTTGCCTCAGTGTACAGGAGTCCATCTTCCCAATAGACCCTATGTGTTCCATTTTTCTTGCCTTTGGAGTCTTCAGCAGCTTGCTGCCTAAGGCCTTCAAGAGAGGGACAGGTTTCTTGTCCCTTACACAACTCTTCCCTTGAGGGTCCCCCTGGGCCCAAGAGCTCAACCTGATAAGGTTCCAGCTCCATAGGCTCAGTTCCCTCAGAGGGCAGAACTTCTTCCTGAGAAGAGAGGTTCTCTTTTTGGTGTTGTGTTGCAGCTGGTTTCCCAGCTGACTTGTCTCTTGGTAGGCTGGGCCATTTTCCCAGACTCCAGCTCTACTTTTTCACCCTGTGCCTTGCACTGTGCCCTAGTCTTGACACACACCAGTTCAGGGATACCCAGCATGGCTGCATGGGTTTTCAGTTCTACCTCAGCCCATGCTGAGGACTCCAGGTCATTTCCAAGCAAACCGTCTACTGGGATATTTGAGGAGACCACCACCTGTTTCAGGCCATTGACCCCTCCCCACTCTAAAGTTACCATAGCCATGGGATGTACTTTAGTCTGATTGTCAGCGTTGGTGACTCGATAAGTTTGTCCAGTCAGGTATTGGCCAGGGGAAACCAGTTTCTCTGTCACCATAGTGACACTGGCACCTGTATCCCTCAGGCCCTCTACACTTGTCCCATTAATTAAGAGCTGCTGCCTGTATTTTTGCATGTTAGGGGGCCAGGCAGCCAGTGTGGCTAAATCCACCCCACCCTCCGAGACTAATGTAGCTTCAGTGTGACACCTGATTTGCTCTGGGCACACTGTTGATCCCACTTGGAGACTGGCCATTCCAGTTTTAGCTGGATGGGAGTTAGAAGTGGTATCTTTCTTGGGACAAGCCTTGTCTCCAGTTTGGTGTCCAGACTGACTACAGTTTCGACACCAGGCCTTTTTGGGATCAAAGTTTTTACCCTTGTACCCAGGATTGTTTTGTGAAGAGGCTCTGGGCCCACCCTCCTGTGCAGGTTTTTGGGGGCCTGTAGAAGACTCTTTACTATTTTTATTTTTGGCTGTCTCACCACCTTTCCCCTGGGGAGGTTTTGTGACCCCTTTCTTTTGGTCACCCCCTGTGGAAGTTGTGGACACCCTAGTCTTGACCCAATGGTCCGCCTTCTTTCCCAATTCTTGGGGAGAAATTGGTCCTAGGTCCACCAGATGCTGATGCAGTTTATCATTGAAACAATTACTTAATAGGTGTTCTTTCACAAATAAATTGTACAGCCCATCATAATCATTTACACCATTTCCTTGAATCCAGCCATCTAGTGTTTTTACTGAGTAGTCTACAAAGTCAACCCAGGTCTGGCTCGAGGATTTTTGAGCCCCCCTGAATCTAATCCTATACTCCTCAGTGGAGAATCCAAAGCCCTCAATCAGGGTACCTGTAAGGAAATGCCTCCTTGGCATGGTTGCCCCCTGACTTTTTGCCTTTGCTGATGCTATGTTTACAATTGAAAGTGTGCTGAGGCCTGCTAACCAGGCCCCAGCACCAGTGTTCTTTCCCTAACCTGTACTTTTGTATCCACAATTGGCAGACCCTGGCATCCAGATAAGTCCCTTGTAACTGGTACTTCTAGTACCAAGGGCCCTGATGCCAAGGAAGGTCTCTAAGGGCTGCAGCATGTCTTATGCCACCCTGGAGACCTCTCACTCAGCACAGACACACTGCTTGCCAGCTTGTGTGTGCTAGTGAGGACAAAACGAGTAAGTCGACATGGCACTCCCCTCAGGGTGCCATGCCAGCCTCTCACTGCCTATGCAGTATAGGTAAGACACCCCTCTAGCAGGCCTTACAGCCCTAAGGCAGGGTGCACTATACCATAGGTGAGGGTACCAGTGCATGAGCATGGTACCCCTACAGTGTCTAAACAAAACCTTAGACATTGTAAGTGCAGGGTAGCCATAAGAGTATATGGTCTGGGAGTCTGTCAAACACGAACTCCACAGCACCATAATGGCTACACTGAAAACTGGGAAGTTTGGTATCAAACTTCTCAGCACAATAAATGCACACTGATGCCAGTGTACATTTTATTGTAAAATACACCCCAGAGGGCACCTTAGAGGTGCCCCCTGAAACTTAACCGACTGTCTGTGTAGGCTGACTAGTTCCAGCAGCCTGCCACACCAGAGACATGTTGCTGGCCCCATGGGGAGAGTGCCTTTGTCACTCTGAGGCCAGTAACAAAGCCTGCACTGGGTGGAGATGCTAACACCTCCCCCAGGCAGGAGCTGTGACACCTGGCGGTGAGCCTCAAAGGCTCACCCCTTTGTCACAGCCCAGCAGGGCACTCCAGCTTAGTGGAGTTGCCCGCCCCCTCCGGCCACGGCCCCCACTTTTGGCGGCAAGGCTGGAGGGAACAAAGAAAGCAACAAGGAGTCGTCACTGGCCAGTCAGGACAGCCCCTAAGGTGTCCTGAGCTGAAGTGACTCTAACTTTTAGAAATCCTCCATCTTGCAGATGGAGGATTCCCCCAATAGGGTTAGGATTGTGACCCCCTCCCCTTGGGAGGAGGCACAAAGAGGGTGTACCCACCCTCAGGGCTAGTAGCCATTGGCTACTAACCCCCCAGACCTAAACACGCCCTTAAATTTAGTATTTAAGGGCTACCCTGAACCCTAGAAAATTAGATTATTGCAACTACAAGAAGAAGGACTGCCTAGCTGAAAACCCCTGCAGAGGAAGACCAGAAGACAACTGCCTTGGCTCCAGAAACTCACCGGCCTGTCTCCTGCCTTCCAAAGATCCTGCTCCAGCGACGCCTTCCAAAGGGACCAGCGACCTCGACATCCTCTGAGGACTGCCCCTGCTTCGAAAAGACAAACTCCCGAGGACAGCGGACCTGCTCCAAGAAAAGCTGCAACTTTGTTTCCAGCAGCTTTAAAGAACCCTGCAAGCTCCCCGCAAGAAGCGTGAGACTTGCAACACTGCACCCGGCGACCCCGACTCGGCTGGTGGCGATCCAACACCTCAGGAGGGACCCCAGGACTACTCTGATACTGTGAGTACCAAAACCTGTCCCCCCTGAGCCCCCACAGCGCCGCCTGCAGAGGGAATCCCGAGGCTTCCCCTGACCGCGACTCTTTGAATCCAAAGTCCCGACACCTGGGAGAGACCCTGCACCCGCAGCCCCCAGGACCTGAAGGACCGGACTTTCACTGGAGGAGTGACCCCCAGGAGTCCCTCTCCCTTGACCAAGTGGAGGTTTCCCCGAGGAACCCCCCCCCTTGCCTGCCTGCAGCGCTGAAGAGATCCCGAGATCTCTCATAGACTAACATTACAAACCCGACGCTTGTTTCTACACTGCACCCGGCCGCCCCCGCGCTGCTGAGGGTGAAATTTCTGTGTGGGCTTGTGTCCCCCCCGGTGCCCTACAAAACCCCCCTGGTCTGCCCTCCGAAGACGCGGGTACTTACCTGCAAGCAGACCGGAACCGGGGCACCCCCTTCTCTCCATTCTAGCCTATGTGTTTTGGGCACCACTTTGAACTCTGCACCTGACCGGCCCTGAGCTGCGGGTGTGGTGACTTTGGGGTTGCTCTGAACCCCCAACGGTGGGCTACCTTGGACCAAGAACTAAGCCCTGTAAGTGTCTTACTTACCTGGTTAACCTAACAAATACTTACCTCCCCTAGGAACTGTGAAAATTGCACTGTGTCCACTTTCAAAACAGCTATTTGTGAATAACTTGAAAAGTATACATGCAATTTTGATGATTTGAAGTTCCTAAAGTACTTACCTGCAATACCTTTCGAATGAGATATTACATGTAGAATTTGAACCTGTGGTTCTTAAAATAAACTAAGAAAAGATATTTTTCTATATAAAAACCTATTGGCTGGATTTGTCTCTGAGTGTGTGTACCTCATTTATTGTCTATGTGTATGTACAACAAATGCTTAACACTACTCCTTGGATAAGCCTATTGCTCGACCACACTACCACAAAATAGAGCATTAGTATTATCTCTTTTTGCCACTATCTTACCTCTAAGGGGAACCCTTGGACTCTGTGCATACTATTCCTTACTTTGAAATAGTGCATACAGAGCCAACTTCCTACAGTACCCTTCATGAGGTCATAAGATTCTGCATCTTTTTTAGAGAGTGTGAGGAGTCTATCCCTACACTTTCCTGTGAACATTTCCCAAAGGAGAGCACCCCAGTGAGATTTGTTCACTTTTCTGGTTTCACAAGCCCTCTCAAAAGCTGTGAACCATTTGGTGATGTCATCACCATCTTCATATTTAGTTACAATCCCTTTGGGGATTTTCAACATGTCAGGAGAATCTCTGACCCTAGTTATGTTGCTGCCACCATTGATGGGTCCTAAGCCCATCTCTTGTCTTTCCCTTTCTATGGCTAGGATCTGTCTTTCCAAAGCCAATCTTTTGGCCATCCTGGCTAACTGGATGTCCTCTTCACTGGAGTTATCCTCAGTGATTTCAGAGTTGTTGGTCCCTCCTGTGAGGGAACCAGCATCTCTGACTATTATTTGTGGAGTCAGGGCTTGAGAAGCCCTGTTCTCCCTAAGTAGGACTGGAGGGGGGGGGAATTTCCCTCCAAGTCACTATCTTCATCCTCTGTGTTGCCCACAGAGGGGTTGGCTCTATCATACTCTGCCAACAGCTCCTGGAGCTGTGCTTTGGTAGGTCTGGAGCCCATTTTTATTTTTCTTATGTAACAGAGTGACCTTAGCTCTCTCATCTGGAGATGGAGGTAAGGTGTGGTGTCGAGTTCCACCACATTCACATCTGTGCTAGACATTATGCTTCTAAAAGTTGGAATACTTTTTAAGAAACTAAACTGATTCTAGAATCTAATTCAAACTTTTACAAACTTTTAAACTCTAAAAGAAATGCTAACAGGGACTAACACAAGGCCCTAGCAGGACTTTAAAGAATTTAGAAAACTTTTCAAATTGCAAAAATCTATTTCTAATGACAATTTTGGAATTTGTCGTGTGATCAGGTATTGGCTGAGTAGTCCAGCAAATGCAAAGTCTTGTATCCCACCGCTGCCACCAATGTAGGAAGTTGGCTCTGTATATGCTATTTCAAAGTAAGGAATAGCATGCACAGAGTCCAAGGGTTCCCCTTAGAGGTAAAATAGTGGTAAAAATAGATAATACTAATGCTCTATTTTGTGGTAGTGTGGTCGAGCAGTAGGCTTATCCAAGGAGTAGTGTTAAGCATTTGTTGTACATACACATAGACAATAAATGAGGTACACACACTCAGAGACAAATCCAGCCAATAGGTTTTGTATAGAAAAATATCTTTTCTTAGTTTATTTTAAGAACCACAGGTTCAAATTCTACATGTAATATCTTGTTTGAAAGGTATTGCAGGTAAGTACATTAGGAACTTTGAATCATTTCAATTGCATGTATACTTTTCAAGTTATTCACAAATAGCTATTTTAAAAGTGGACAGTGCAATTTTCACAGTTCCTGGGGGAGGTAAGTTTTTGTTAGTTTTACCAGGTAAGTAAGACACTTACAGGGTTCAGTTCTTGGTCCAAGGTAGCCCACCGTTGGGGGTTCAGAGCAACCCCAAAGTTACCACACCAGCAGCTCAGGGCTGGTCAGGTGCAGAGTTCAAAGTGGTGCCCAAAACGCATAGGCTCCAATGGAGAGAAGGGGGTGCCCCGGTTCCAGTCTGCCAGCAGGTAAGTACCCACGTCCTCGGGGGGGGCAGACCAGGGGGGTTTTGTAGGGCACCGGGGGGGACACAAGCCCACACAGAAATTTCACCCTCAGCGGCGCGGGGGCGGCCGGGTGCAGTGTTAGAACAAGCGTCGGGTTCGCAATGGAAGTCAATGAGAGATCAAGGGATCTCTTCAGCGCTGCAGGCAGGCAAGGGGGGGCTTCCTCGGGGAAACCTCCACTTGGGCAAGGGAGAGGGACTCCAGGGGGTCACTTCTGCAGTGAAAGTCCGGTCCTTCAGGTCCTGGGGGCTGCGGGTGCAGGGTCTTTTCCAGGCGTCGGGACTTAGGTTTCAGAGAGTCGCGGTCAGGGGAAGCCTCGGGATTCCCTCTGCAGGCGGCGCTGTGGGGGCTCAGGGGGGACAGGTTTAGGTACTCACAGTCGTAGAGTAGTCCGGGGGTCCTCCCTGAGGTGTTGGTTCTCCACCAGCCGAGTCGGGGTCGCCGGGTGCAGTGTTGCAAGTCTCACGCTTCTTGCGGGGAGATTGCAGGGTTCTTTAAAGCTGCTCCTTTGGATAAAGTTGCAGTCTTTTTGGAGCAGGTCCGCTGTCCTCAGGAGTTTCTTGTCGTCGTCGAAGCAGGGCAGTCCTCAGAGGATGCAGAGGTCGCTGGTCCCTTTGGAAGGCGTCGCTGGAGCAGAGTTCTTTGGAAGGCAGGAGACAGGCCGGTGAGTTTCTGGAGCCAAGGCAGTTGTTGTCTTCTGGTCTTCCTGTGCAGGGGTTTTCAGCTAGGCAGTCCTTCTTCTTGTTGTTGCAGGAATCTAGTTTCTAGGTTCAGGGAGAGCCCTTAAATACTAAATTTAAGGGCGTGTTTAGGTCTGGGGGGTTAGTAGCCAATGGCTACTAGCCCTGAGGGTGAGTACACCCTCTTTGTGCCTCCTCCCAAGGGGAGGGGGTCACATCCCTAATCCTATTGGGGGAATCCTCCATCTGCAAGATGGAGGATGTAAGGAAATGCCTCCTTGGCATGGTTGCCCCCTGACTTTTTGCCTTTGCTGATGCTATGTTTACAATTGAAAGTGTGCTGAGGCCTGCTAACCAGGCCCCAGCACCAGTGTTCTTTCCCTAACCTGTACTTTTGTATCCACAATTGGCAGACCCTGGCATCCAGATAAGTCCCTTGTAACTGGTACTTCTAGTACCAAGGGCCCTGATGCCAAGGAAGGTCTCTAAGGGCTGCAGCATGTCTTATGCCACCCTGGAGACCTCTCACTCAGCACAGACACACTGCTTGCCAGCTTGTGTGTGCTAGTGAGGACAAAACGAGTAAGTCGACATGGCACTCCCCTCAGGGTGCCATGCCAGCCTCTCTCTGCCTATGCAGTATAGGTACGACACCCCTCTAGCAGGCCTTACAGCCCTAAGGCAGGGTGCACTATACCATAGGTGAGGGTACCAGTACATGAGCATGGTACCCCTACAGTGTCTAAACAAAACCTTAGACATTGTAAGTGCAGGGTAGCCATAAGAGTATATGGTCTGGGAGTCTGTCAAACACGAACTCCACAGCACCATAATGGCTACACTGAAAACTGGGAAGTTTGGTATCAAACTTCTCAGCACAATAAATGCACACTGATGCCAGTGTACATTTTATTGTAAAATACACCACAGAGGGCACCTTAGAGGTGCCCCCTGAAACTTAACCGACTATCTGTGTAGGCTGACTAGTTTTAGCAGCCTGCCACAAACCGAGACATGTTGCTGGCCCCATGGGGAGAGTGCCTTTGTCACTCTGAGGCCAGTAACAAAGCCTGCACTGGGTGGAGATGCTAACACCTCCCCCAGGCAGGAATTGTCACACCTGGCGGTGAGCCTCAAAGGCTCACCTCCTTTGTGCCAACCCAGCAGGACACTCCAGCTAGTGGAGTTGCCCGCCCCCTCCGGCCAGGCCCCACTTTTGGCGGCAAGGCCGGAGAAAATAATGAGAAAAACAAGGAGTCGTCACTGGCCAGTCAGGACAGCCCCTAAGGTGTCCTGAGCTGAAGTGACTCTAACTTTTAGAAATCCTCCATCTTGCAGATGGAGGATTCCCCCAATAGGGTTAGGATTGTGACCCCCTCCCCTTGGGAGGAGGCACAAAGAGGGTGTACCCACCCTCAGGGCTAGTAGCCATTGGCTACTAACCCCCCAGACCTAAACACGCCCTTAAATTTAGTATTTAAGGGCTACCCTGAACCCTAGAAAATTAGATTCCTGCAACTACAAGAAGAAGGACTGCCCAGCTGAAAACCCCTGCAGCGGAAGACCAGAAGACGACAACTGCCTTGGCTCCAGAAACTCACCGGCCTGTCTCCTGCCTTCCAAAGATCCTGCTCCAGCGACGCCTTCCAAAGGGACCAGCGACCTCGACATCCTCTGAGGACTGCCCCTGCTTCGAAAAGACAAGAAACTCCCGAGGACAGCGGACCTGCTCCAAGAAAAGCTGCAACTTTGTTTCCAGCAGCTTTAAAGAACCCTGCAAGCTCCCCGCAAGAAGCGTGAGACTTGCAACACCGCACCCGGCGACCCCGACTCGGCTGGTGGCGATCCAACACCTCAGGAGGGACCCCAGGACTACTCGGATACTGTGAGTACCAAAACCTGTCCCCCCTGAGCCCCCACAGCGCCGCCTGCAGAGGGAATCCCGAGGCTTCCCCTGACCGCGACTCTTTGAACCTAAAGTCCCGACGCCTGGGAGAGACCCTGCACCCGCAGCCCCCAGGACCTGAAGGACCGGACTTTCACTGGAGAAGTGACCCCCAGGAGTCCCTCTCCCTTGCCCAAGTGGAGGTTTCCCCGAGGAATCCCCCCCTTGCCTGCCTGCAGCGCTGAGGAGATCCCGAGATCTCTCATAGACTAACATTGCGAACCCGACGCTTGTTTCTACACTGCACCCGGCCGCCCCCGCGCCGCTGAGGGTGAAATTTCTGTGTGGGCTTGTGTCCCCCCCGGTGCCCTACAAAACCCCCCTGGTCTGCCCTCCGAAGACGCGGGTACTTACCTGCAAGCAGACCGGAACCGGGGCACCCCCTTCTCTCCATTCTAGCCTATGTGTTTTGGGCACCACTTTGAACTCTGCACCTGACCGGCCCTGAGCTGCTGGTGTGGTGACTTTGGGGTTGCTCTGAACCCCCAACGGTGGGCTACCTTGGACCAAGAACTAAGCCCTGTAAGTGTCTTACTTACCTGGTAAAACTAACAAAAACTTACCTCCCCCTAGGAACTGTGAAAATTGCACTAAGTGTCCACTTTTAAAACAGCTATTTGTCAATAACTTGTAAAGTATACATGCAATTCTTATGATTTGAAGTTCCTAAAGTACTTACCTATAATACCTTTCGAATGAGATATTACATGTAGAATTTGAACCTGTGGTTCTTAAAATAAACTAAGAAAAGATATTTTTCTATATAAAAACCTATTGGCTGGATTTGTCTCTGAGTGTGTGTACCTCATTTATTGTCTGTGTATGTACAACAAATGCTTAACACTACTCCTTGGATAAGCCTACTGCTCGACCACACTACCACAAAATAGAGCATTAGTATTATCTATTTTTACCACTATTTTACCTCTAAGGGGAACCCTTGGACTCTGTTCATGCTATTCCTTACTTTGAAATAGCACATACAGAGCCAACTTCCTACATTGGTGGATCAGCGGTGGGGTACAAGACTTTGCATTTGCTGGACTACTCAGCCAATACCTGATCACACGACAAATTCCAAAATTGTCATTAGAAATTGATTTTTGCAATTTGAAAAGTTTTCTAAATTCTTAAAAGACCTGCTAGGGCCTTGTGTTAGATCCTGTTTAGCATTTCTTTTAGAGTTTAAAAGTTTGTAAAAGTTTGAATTAGATTCTAGAACCAGTTGTAGATTCTTAAAAAGTATTCCAACTTTTAGAAGCAAAATGTCTAGCACAGATGTGACTGTGGTGGAACTCGACACCACACCTTACCTCAATCTTAAGATGAGGGAGCTAAGGTCACTCTGTAAAATAAAGAAAATAACAATGGGCCCCAAACCTACCAAAATACAGCTCCAGGAGCTTTTGGCAGAGTTTGAAAAGGCCAACCCCTCTGAGGGTGGCAACTCAGAGGAAGAGGATAGTGACTTGGAGGAAAATTCCCCCCTACCAGTCCTATCTAGGGAGAACAGGGTCCCTCAAACCCTGACTCCAAAAATAATAGTTAGAGATGCTGGTTCCCTCACAGGAGAGACCAACACCTCTGAAATCACTGAGGATAACCCCAGTGAAGAGGACATCCAGTTAGCCAGGATGGCCAAAAGATTGGCTTTGGAAAGACAGATCCTAGCCATAGAGAGGGAAAGACAAGAGATGGGCCTAGGACCCATCAATGGTGGCAGCAACATAAATAGGGTCAGAGATTCTCCTGACATGTTGAAAATCCCTAAAGGGATTGTAACTAAATATGAAGATGGTGATGACATCACCAAATGGTTCACAGCTTTTGAGAGGGCTTGTGTAACCAGAAAAGTGAACAGATCTCACTGGGGTGCTCTCCTTTGGGAAATGTTCACAGGAAAGTGTAGGGATAGACTCCTCACACTCTCTGGACAAGATGCAGAATCTTATGACCTCATGAAGGGTACCCTGATTGAGGGCTTTGGATTCTCCACTGAGGAGTATAGGATTAGATTCAGGGGGGCTCAAAAATCCTCGAGCCAGACCTGGGTTGACTTTGTAGACTACTCAGTGAAAACACTAGATGGTTGGATTCAAGGCAGTGGTGTAAGTAATTATGATGGGCTGTACAATTTATTTGTGAAAGAACACCTATTGAGTAATTGTTTCAATGATAAACTGCATCAGCATCTGGTAGACCTAGGACCAATTTCTCCCCAAGAATTGGGAAAGAAGGCGGACCATTGGGTCAAGACAAGGGTGTCCAAGACTTCAACAGGGGGTGACCAAAAGAAAGGGGTCACAAAGACTCCCCAGGGGAAGGGTGATGAGACAACCAAAACTAAAAATAGTAAAGAGTCTTCTACAGGCCCCCAAAAACCTGCACAGGAGGGTGGGCCCAGAGCCTCTTCACAAAACAATGGGTACAAGGGTAAAAACTTTGATCCCAAAAAGGCCTGGTGTCATAGCTGTAAACAGCATGGACACCAAACTGGAGACAAGATGTAAGGAAATGCCTCCTTGGCATGGTTGCCCCCTGACTTTTTGCCTTTGCTGATGCTATGTTTACAATTGAAAGTGTGCTGAGGCCTGCTAACCAGGCCCCAGCACCAGTGTTCTTTCCCTAACCTGTACTTTTGTATCCACAATTGGCAGACCCTGGCATCCAGATAAGTCCCTTGTAACTGGTACTTCTAGTACCAAGGGCCCTGATGCCAAGGAAGGTCTCTAAGGGCTGCAGCATGTCTTATGCCACCCTGGAGACCCCTCACTCAGCACAGACACACTGCTTGCCAGCTTGTGTGTGCTAGTGAGGACAAAACGAGTAAGTCGACATGGCACTCCCCTCAGGGTGCCATGCCAGCCTCTCACTGCCTATGCAGTATAGGTAAGACACCCCTCTAGCAGGCCTTACAGCCCTAAGGCAGGGTGCACTATACCATAGGTGAGGGTACCAGTGCATGAGCATGGTACCCCTACAGTGTCTAAACAAAACCTTAGACATTGTAAGTGCAGGGTAGCCATAAGAGTATATGGTCTGGGAGTCTGTCAAACACGAACTCCACAGCACCATAATGGCTACACTGAAAACTGGGAAGTTTGGTATCAAACTTCTCAGCACAATAAATGCACACTGATGCCAGTGTACATTTTATTGTAAAATACACCCCAGAGGGCACCTTAGAGGCGCCCCCTGAAACTTAACCGACTATCTGTGTAGGCTGACTAGTTTCAGCAGCCTGCCACAAACCGAGACATGTTGCTGGCCCCATGGGGAGAGTGCCTTTGTCACTCTGAGGCCAGTAACAAAGCCTGCACTGGGTGGAGATGCTAACACCTCTCCCAGGCAGGAATTGTCACACCTGGCGGTGAGCCTCAAAGGCTCACCTCCTTTGTGCCAACCCAGCAGGACACTCCAGCTAGTGGAGTTGCCCGCCCCCTCCGGCCAGGCCCCACTTTTGGCGGCAAGGCCGGAGAAAATAATGAGAATAACAAGGAGGAGTCTCTGGCCAGTCAGGACAGCCCCTAAGGTGTCCTGAGCTGAGGTGACTCTAACTTTTAGAAATCCTCCATCTTGCAGATGGAGGATTCCCCCAATAGGGTTAGGATTGTGACCCCCTCCCCTTGGGAGGAGGCACAAAGAGGGTGTACCCACCCTCAGGGCTAGTAGCCATTGGCTACTAACCCCCCAGACCTAAACACGCCCTTAAATTTAGTATTTAAGGGCTACCCTGAACCCTAGCTGAAAAACCCCTGCAGAGGAAGACCAGAAGACGACAACTGCCTTGGCTCCAGAAACTCACCGGCCTGTCTCCTGCCTTCCAAAGATCCTGCTCCAGCGACGCCTTCCGAAGGGACCAGCGACCTCGACATCCTCTGAGGACTGCCCCTGCTTCGAAAAGACAAGAAACTCCCGAGGACAGCGGACCTGCTCCAAGAAAAGCTGCAACTTTGTTTCCAGCAGCTTTAAAGAACCCTGCAAGCTCCCCGCAAGAAGCGTGAGACTTGCAACACTGCACCCGGCGACCCCGACTCGGCTGGTGGCGATCCAACACCTCAGGAGGGACCCCAGGACTACTCTGATACTGTGAGTACCAAAACCTGTCCCCCCTGAGCCCCCACAGCGCCGCCTGCAGAGGGAATCCCGAGGCTTCCCCTGACCGCGACTCTTTGAACCTAAAGTCCCGACGCCTGGGAGAGACCCTGCACCCGCAGCCCCCAGGACCTGAAGGACCGGACTTTCACTGGAGAAGTGACCCCCAGGAGTCCCTCTCCCTTGCCCAAGTGGAGGTTTCCCCGAGGAATCCCCCCCTTGCCTGCCTGCAGCGCTGAAGAGATCCCGAGATCTCTCATAGACTAACATTGCGAACCCGACGCTTGTTTCCTACACTGCACCCGGCCGCCCCCGCGCCGCTGAGGGTGAAATTTCTGTGTGGACTTGTGTCCCCCCCGGTGCCCTACAAAACCCCCCTGGTCTGCCCTCCGAAGACGCGGGTACTTACCTGCAAGCAGACCGGAACCGGGGCACCCCCTTCTCTCCATTCTAGCCTATGTGTTTTGGGCACCACTTTGAACTCTGCACCTGACCGGCCCTGAGCTGCTGGTGTGGTGACTTTGGGGTTGCTCTGAACCCCCAACGGTGGGCTACCTTGGACCAAGAACTGAACCCTGTAAGTGTCTTACTTACCTGGTAAAACTAACAAATACTTACCTCCCCTAGGAACTGTGAAAATTGCACTAAGTGTCCACTTTTAAAACAGCTATTTGTCAATAACTTGAAAAGTATACATGCAATTTTGATGATTTGAAGTTCCTAAAGTACTTACCTGCAATACCTTTCGAATGAGCTATTACATGTAGAATTTGAACCTGTGGTTCTTAAAATAAACTAAGAAAATATATTTTTCTATATAAAAACCTATTGGCTGGATTTGTCTCTGAGTGTGTGTACCTCATTTATTGTCTATGTGTATGTACAACAAATGCTTAACACTACTCCTTGGATAAGCCTACTGCTCGACCACACTACCACAAAATAGAGCATTAGTATTATCTATTTTTACCACTATTTTACCTCTAAGGGGAACCCTTGGACTCTGTGCATGCTATTCCTTACTTTGAAATAGCACATACAGAGCCAACTTCCTACATTGGTGGATCAGCGGTGGGGTACAAGACTTTGCATTTGCTGGACTACTCAGCCAATACCTGATCACACGACAAATTCCAAAATTGTCATTAGAAATTGATTTTTGCAATTTGAAAAGTTTTCTAAATTCTTAAAAGACCTGCTAGGGCCTTGTGTTAGATCCTGTTTAGCATTTCTTTTAGAGTTTAAAAGTTTGTTAAAAGTTTGAATTAGATTCTAGAATCAGTTTTAGTTTCTTAAAAAGTATTCCAACTGTTAGAAGCATAATGTCTAGCACAGATGTGAATGTGGTGGAACTCGACACCACACCTTACCTCCATCTACAGATGAGAGAGCTAAGGTCACTCTGTAAACTAAAGAAAATAACAATGGGCCCCAAACCTACCAAAATACAGCTCCAGGAGCTTTTGGCAGAGTTTGAAAAGGCCAACCCCTCTGAGGGTGGCAACTCAGAGGAAGAGGATAGTGACTTGGAGGACAATTCCCCCCTACCAGTCCTATCTAGGGAGAACAGGGTCCCTCAAACCCTGACTCCTAAAATAATAGTCAGAGATGCTGGTTCCCTCACAGGAGAGACCAACACCTCTGAAATCACTGAGGATAGCCCCAGTGAAGAGGACATCCAGTTAGCCAGGATGGCCAAAAGATTGGCTTTGGAAAGACAGATCCTAGCCATAGAGAGGGAAAGACAAGAGATGGGCCTAGGACCCATCAATGGTGGCAGCAACATAAATAGGGTCAGAGATTCTCCTGACATGTTGAAAATCCCCAAAGGGATTGTAACTAAATATGAAGATGGTGATGACATCACCAAATGGTTCACAGCTTTTGAGAGGGCTTGTGTAACCAGAAAAGTGAACAGATCTCACTGGGGTGCTCTCCTTTGGGAAATGTTCACAGGAAAGTGTAGGGATAGACTCCTCACACTCTCTGGACAAGATGCAGAATCTTATGACCTCATGAAGGGTACCCTGATTGAGGGCTTTGGATTCTCCACTGAGGAGTACAGGATTAGGTTCAGGGGGGCTCAAAAATCCTCGAGCCAGACCTGGGTTGACTTTGTTGACTACTCAGTGAAAACACTAGATGGTTGGATTCAAGGCAGTGGTGTAAGTAATTATGATGGGCTGTACAATTTATTTGTGAAAGAACACCTGTTAAGTAATTGTTTCAATGATAAACTGCATCAGCATCTGGTAGACCTAGGACCAATTTCTCCCCAAGAATTGGGAAAGAAGGCGGACCATTGGGTCAAGACAAGGGTGTCCAAGACTTCAACAGGGGGTGACCAAAAGAAAGGGGTCACAAAGACTCCCCAGCAGAAGGGTGATGAGACAACCAAAATTAAAAATAGTAAAGAGTCTTCTACAGGCCCCCAAAAACCTGCACAGGAGGGTGGGCCCAGAGCCTCTTCACAAAACAATGGGTACAAGGGTAAAAACTTTGATCCCAAAAAGGCCTGGTGTCATAGCTGTAAACAGCATGGACACCAAACTGGAGACAAGGCCTGTCCCAAGAAAGGTTCCACTCCAAACTCCCATCCAGGTAACACTGGTATGGCTAGTCTCCAAGTGGGATCAACAGTGTGCCCAGAGCAAATCAGGGTCCACACTGAAGCTACTCTAGTTTCTGAGGGTGGGGTGGATTTAGCCACACTAGCTGTCTGGCCGCCTAACATGCAAAAATACAGACAGCAACTCTTAATTAATGGGACTAGAATAGAGGGCCTGAGGGATACAGGTGCCAGTGTCACCATGGTGACAGAGAAACTGGTTTCCCCTGGCCAATACCTGACTGGAAAAACTTACACAGTCACCAACGCTGACAATCAGAGAAAAGTACATCCCATGGCAATGGTTACTTTAGAATGGGGAGGGGTCAACGGCCTGAAACAGGTGGTGGTCTCCTCAAATATCCCAGTGGACTGTCTGCTTGGAAATGACCTGGAGTCCTCAGCATGGGCTGAGGTAGAGCTAAAAACCCATGCAGCAATGCTGGGTATCCCTGAACTGGTGTGTGTGAAAACAAGAGCACAATGCAAGGCACAGGGTGAACAAGTAGAGCTGGAGTCTGGAAGAATGGCCCAGCCTACCAAGAGGAAAGGAAAGTCAGTTGGGAAACCAACTGCAACACAGCAAAAGAAAGGGAACCTCTCTTCTCAGGAAGAAGTTCTGCCCTCTGAGGGAACTGAGCCTTTGGAGCTTGAACCTTATCAGGTTGAGCTCTTAGGCCCAGGGGGACCCTCAAGGGAGGAGCTGTGTAAGGGACAAGAAACCTGTCCCTCTCTTGAAGGCCTTAGGCAGCAAGCTGCTGAAGAGTCCAAAGGCAAGAAAAATGGAACACATAGGGTCTATTGGGAAGATGGGCTCCTGTACACTGAGGCCAGAGACCCCAAACCTGGTGCCACTAGGAGAGTGGTAGTGCCTCAGCTGTTCAGAGAGTTCATCCTAACATTGGCCCATGACATTCCCCTTGCTGGACATTTGGGACAAACCAAGACGTGGGAGAGGTTAGTCAACCACTTCTACTGGCCCAATATGTCCAACATGGTTAAGGAGTTTTGCCTCTCCTGCCCCACCTGTCAAGCCAGTGGTAAGACAGGTGGGCATCCAAAGGCCCCCCTCATTCCACTTCCAGTGGTGGGGGTGCCCTTTGAAAGAGTGGGTGTGGACATAGTTGGTCCACTGGAACCTCCCACAGCCTCAGGAAATATGTATATCCTGGTAGTAGTGGATCATGCTACCAGGTATCCTGAAGCTATTCCCCTTAGGTCGACTACTGCCCCTGCAGTAGCCAAGGCCCTCATTGGTATCTTTACCAGAGTGGGTTTCCCTAAGGAGGTGGTGTCTGACAGAGGTACCAACTTCATGTCAGCATACCTAAAGCACATGTGGAATGAGTGTGGAGTGACTTATAAATTCACTACACCTTACCATCCACAAACTAATGGCTTAGTTGAGAGATTCAACAAGACATTAAAGGGCATGATCATGGGGCTCCCAGAAAAACTCAAAAGGAGATGGGATGTCCTCCTGCCATGTCTGCTTTTCGCTTACAGGGAGGTACCACAGAAGGGAGTAGGGTTCTCACCCTTTGAACTTCTGTTTGGTCATCCTGTAAGGGGACCACTTGCCCTTGTTAAAGAAGGCTGGGAGAGACCTCTCCATGAGCCTAAACAGGACATAGTGGACTATGTACTTGGCCTTCGCTCTAGAATGGCAGAGTACATGGAAAAGGCAACCAAAAACCTTGAGGCCAGCCAACAACTCCAGAAGTTTTGGTATGACCAAAAGGCTGCACTGGTTGAGTTCCAACCAGGGCAGAAAGTCTGGGTTCTGGAGCCTGTGGCTCCCAGGGCACTCCAGGACAAATGGAGTGGCCCTTACCCAGTACTAGAAAGGAAGAGTCAGGTCACCTACCTGGTGGACCTGGGCACAAGCAGGAGCCCCAAGAGGGTGATCCATGTAAACCGCCTTAAGCTCTTCCACGACAGGGCTGATGTCAATCTGTTGATGGTAACAGATGAGGATCAGGAGGCAGAGAGTGAACCTCTCCCTGATCTTCTGTCATCAGACCCAAAAGATGGCACAGTAGATGGAGTGATCTACTCAGACACCCTCTCTGGCCAACAGCAAGCTGATTGTAGGAGAGTCCTACAACAGTTTCCTGAACTCTTCTCCTTAACCCCTGGTCAGACACACCTGTGTACCCATGATGTGGACACAGGAGACAGCATGCCTGTCAAGAACAAAATCTTTAGACAATCTGACCATGTTAAGGAAAGCATCAAGGTGGAAGTCCACAAGATGCTGGAATTGGGAGTAATTGAGCGCTCTGACAGCCCCTGGGCTAGCCCAGTGGTCTTAGTCCCCAAACCTCACACCAAAGATGGAAAGAAAGAGATGAGGTTTTGTGTGGACTACAGAGGGCTCAATTCTGTCACCAAGACAGATGCCCATCCAATTCCAAGAGCTGATGAGCTCATTGATAAATTAGGTGCTGCCAAATTTCTAAGTACCTTTGACTTGACAGCAGGGTACTGGCAAATAAAAATGGCACCTGGAGCAAAAGAAAAGACAGCATTCTCCACACCTGATGGGCATTATCAGTTTACTGTTATGCCCTTTGGTTTAAAGAATGCCCCTGCCACCTTCCAAAGGTTGGTGAATCAAGTCCTTGCTGGCTTGGAGTCCTTTAGCACAGCTTATCTTGATGATATTGCTGTCTTTAGCTCCACCTGGCAGGATCACCTGGTCCACCTGAGGAAGGTTTTGAAGGCTCTGCAATCTGCAGGCCTCTCTATCAAGGCATCCAAATGCCAGATAGGGCAGGGAACTGTGGTTTACTTGGGACACCTTGTAGGTGGAGGCCAAGTTCAGCCACTCCAACCCAAGATCCAGACCATTCTGGACTGGGTAGCTCCAAAAACCCAGACTCAAGTCAGGGCATTCCTTGGCTTGACTGGGTACTACAGGAGGTTTGTGAAGGGATATGGATCCATTGTGACAGCCCTCACTGAGCTCACCTCCAAGAAAATGCCCAAGAAAGTGAACTGGACTGTGGACTGCCAACAGGCCTTTGACACCCTGAAACAAGCAATGTGCTCAGCACCAGTTCTCAAAGCTCCAGATTATTCTAAGCAGTTCATTGTGCAGACTGATGCCTCTGAACATGGGATAGGGGCAGTTTTGTCCCAAACAAATGATGATGGCCTTGACCAGCCTGTTGCTTTCATTAGCAGGAGGTTACTCCCCAGGGAGCAGCGTTGGAGTGCCATTGAGAGGGAGGCCTTTGCTGTGGTTTGGTCCCTGAAGAAGCTGAGACCATACCTCTTTGGGACTCACTTCCTAGTTCAAACTGACCACAGACCTCTCAAATGGCTGATGCAAATGAAAGGTGAAAATCCTAAACTGTTGAGGTGGTCCATCTCCCTACAGGGAATGGACTTTATAGTGGAACACAGACCTGGGACTGCCCATGCCAATGCAGATGGCCTTTCCAGGTTCTTCCACTTAGAAAATGAAGACTCTCTTGGGAAAGGTTAGTCTCATCCTCTTTCGTTTGGGGGGGGGTTGTGTAAGGAAATGCCTCCTTGGCATGGTTGCCCCCTGACTTTTTGCCTTTGCTGATGCTATGTTTACAATTGAAAGTGTGCTGAGGCCTGCTAACCAGGCCCCAGCACCAGTGTTCTTTCCCTAACCTGTACTTTTGTATCCACAATTGGCAGACCCTGGCATCCAGATAAGTCCCTTGTAACTGGTACTTCTAGTACCAAGGGCCCTGATGCCAAGGAAGGTCTCTAAGGGCTGCAGCATGTCTTATGCCACCCTGGAGACCCCTCACTCAGCACAGACACACTGCTTGCCAGCTTGTGTGTGCTAGTGAGGACAAAACGAGTAAGTCGACATGGCACTCCCCTCAGGGTGCCATGCCAGCCTCTCACTGCCTATGCAGTATAGGTAAGACACCCCTCTAGCAGGCCTTACAGCCCTAAGGCAGGGTGCACTATACCATAGGTGAGGGTACCAGTGCATGAGCATGGTACCCCTACAGTGTCTAAACAAAACCTTAGACATTGTAAGTGCAGGGTAGCCATAAGAGTATATGGTCTGGGAGTCTGTCAAACACGAACTCCACAGCACCATAATGGCTACACTGAAAACTGGGAAGTTTGGTATCAAACTTCTCAGCACAATAAATGCACACTGATGCCAGTGTACATTTTATTGTAAAATACACCCCAGAGGGCACCTTAGAGGCGCCCCCTGAAACTTAACCGACTATCTGTGTAGGCTGACTAGTTTCAGCAGCCTGCCACAAACCGAGACATGTTGCTGGCCCCATGGGGAGAGTGCCTTTGTCACTCTGAGGCCAGTAACAAAGCCTGCACTGGGTGGAGATGCTAACACCTCTCCCAGGCAGGAATTGTCACACCTGGCGGTGAGCCTCAAAGGCTCACCTCCTTTGTGCCAACCCAGCAGGACACTCCAGCTAGTGGAGTTGCCCGCCCCCTCCGGCCAGGCCCCACTTTTGGCGGCAAGGCCGGAGAAAATAATGAGAATAACAAGGAGGAGTCTCTGGCCAGTCAGGACAGCCCCTAAGGTGTCCTGAGCTGAGGTGACTCTAACTTTTAGAAATCCTCCATCTTGCAGATGGAGGATTCCCCCAATAGGGTTAGGATTGTGACCCCCTCCCCTTGGGAGGAGGCACAAAGAGGGTGTACCCACCCTCAGGGCTAGTAGCCATTGGCTACTAACCCCCCAGACCTAAACACGCCCTTAAATTTAGTATTTAAGGGCTACCCTGAACCCTAGAAAATTAGATTCCTGCAACTACGAGAAGAAGGACTGCCTAGCTGAAAAACCCCTGCAGAGGAAGACCAGAAGACGACAACTGCCTTGGCTCCAGAAACTCACCGGCCTGTCTCCTGCCTTCCAAAGATCCTGCTCCAGCGACGCCTTCCGAAGGGACCAGCGACCTCGACATCCTCTGAGGACTGCCCCTGCTTCGAAAAGACAAGAAACTCCCGAGGACAGCGGACCTGCTCCAAGAAAAGCTGCAACTTTGTTTCCAGCAGCTTTAAAGAACCCTGCAAGCTCCCCGCAAGAAGCGTGAGACTTGCAACACTGCACCCGGCGACCCCGACTCGGCTGGTGGCGATCCAACACCTCAGGAGGGACCCCAGGACTACTCTGATACTGTGAGTACCAAAACCTGTCCCCCCTGAGCCCCCACAGCGCCGCCTGCAGAGGGAATCCCGAGGCTTCCCCTGACCGCGACTCTTTGAACCTAAAGTCCCGACGCCTGGGAGAGACCCTGCACCCGCAGCCCCCAGGACCTGAAGGACCGGACTTTCACTGGAGAAGTGACCCCCAGGAGTCCCTCTCCCTTGCCCAAGTGGAGGTTTCCCCGAGGAATCCCCCCCTTGCCTGCCTGCAGCGCTGAAGAGATCCCGAGATCTCTCATAGACTAACATTGCGAACCCGACGCTTGTTTCCTACACTGCACCCGGCCGCCCCCGCGCCGCTGAGGGTGAAATTTCTGTGTGGACTTGTGTCCCCCCCGGTGCCCTACAAAACCCCCCTGGTCTGCCCTCCGAAGACGCGGGTACTTACCTGCAAGCAGACCGGAACCGGGGCACCCCCTTCTCTCCATTCTAGCCTATGTGTTTTGGGCACCACTTTGAACTCTGCACCTGACCGGCCCTGAGCTGCTGGTGTGGTGACTTTGGGGTTGCTCTGAACCCCCAACGGTGGGCTACCTTGGACCAAGAACTGAACCCTGTAAGTGTCTTACTTACCTGGTAAAACTAACAAATACTTACCTCCCCTAGGAACTGTGAAAATTGCACTAAGTGTCCACTTTTAAAACAGCTATTTGTCAATAACTTGAAAAGTATACATGCAATTTTGATGATTTGAAGTTCCTAAAGTACTTACCTGCAATACCTTTCGAATGAGCTATTACATGTAGAATTTGAACCTGTGGTTCTTAAAATAAACTAAGAAAATATATTTTTCTATATAAAAACCTATTGGCTGGATTTGTCTCTGAGTGTGTGTACCTCATTTATTGTCTATGTGTATGTACAACAAATGCTTAACACTACTCCTTGGATAAGCCTACTGCTCGACCACACTACCACAAAATAGAGCATTAGTATTATCTATTTTTACCACTATTTTACCTCTAAGGGGAACCCTTGGACTCTGTGCATGCTATTCCTTACTTTGAAATAGCACATACAGAGCCAACTTCCTACACAAGACCTGTCCCAAGAAAGGTTCCACTCCAAACTCCCATCCAGGTAACACTGGTATGGCTAGTCTCCAAGTGGGATCAACAGTGTGCCCAGAGCAAATCAGGGTCCACACTGAAGCTACTCTAGTTTCTGAGGGTGGGGTGGATTTAGCCACACTAGCTGTGTGGCCGCCTAACATGCAAAAATACAGACAGCAACTCTTAATTAATGGGACTAGAATAGAGGGCCTGAGGGATACAGGTGCCAGTGTCACCATGGTGACAGAGAAACTGGTTTCCCCTGGCCAATACCTGACTGGAAAAACTTACACAGTCACCAACGCTGACAATCAGAGAAAAGTACATCCCATGGCAATGGTTACTTTAGAATGGGGAGGGGTCAATGGCCTGAAACAGGTGGTGGTCTCCTCAAATATCCCAGTGGACTGTCTGCTTGGAAATGACCTGGAGTCCTCAGCATGGGCTGAGGTAGAGCTAAAAACCCATGCAGCAATGCTGGGTATCCCTGAACTGGTGTGTGTGAAAACAAGAGCACAGTGCAAGGCACAGGGTGAACAAGTAGAGCTGGAGTCTGGAAGAATGGCCCAGCCTACCAAGAGAACAGGAAAGTCAGTTGGGAAACCAACTGCAACACAGCAAAAGAAAGGGAACCTCTCTTCTCAGGAAGAAGTTCTGCCCTCTGAGGGAACTGAGCCTTTGGAGCTTGAACCTTATCAGGTTGAGCTCTTAGGCCCAGGGGGACCCTCAAGGGAGGAGCTGTGTAAGGGACAAGAAACCTGTCCCTCTCTTGAAGGCCTTAGGCAGCAAGCTGCTGAAGAGTCCAAAGGCAAGAAAAATGGAACACATAGGGTCTATTGGGAAGATGGACTCCTGTACACTGAGGCCAGAGACCCCAAACCTGGTGCCACTAGGAGAGTGGTAGTGCCTCAGCTGTTCAGGAAGTTCATCCTAACATTGGCCCATGACATTCCCCTTGCTGGACATTTGGGACAAACCAAGACGTGGGAGAGGTTAGTCAACCACTTCTACTGGCCCAATATGTCCAACATGGTTAAGGAGTTTTGCCTCTCCTGCCCCACCTGTCAAGCCAGTGGTAAGACAGGTGGGCACCCAAAGGCCCCCCTCATTTCACTTCCAGTGGTGGGGGTTCCCTTTGAAAGAGTGGGTGTGGACATAGTTGGTCCACTAGAACCTCCCACAGCCTCAGGAAATATGTATATCCTGGTAGTAGTGGATCATGCTACCAGGTATCCTGAAGCTATTCCCCTTAGGTCGACTACTGCCCCTGCAGTAGCCAAGGCCCTCATTGGTATCTTTACCAGAGTGGGTTTCCCTAAGGAGGTGGTGTCTGACAGAGGTACCAACTTCATGTCAGCATACCTAAAGCACATGTGGAATGAGTGTGGAGTGACTTATAAATTCACTACACCATACCATCCACAAACTAATGGCTTGGTTGAGAGATTCAACAAGACATTAAAAGGCATGATCATGGGGCTCCCAGAAAAGCTCAAAAGGAGATGGGATGTCCTCTTGCCATGTCTGCTTTTCGCTTACAGAGAGGTGCCACAGAAGGGAGTAGGATTCTCACCCTTTGAACTTCTGTTTGGTCATCCTGTAAGGGGACCACTTGCCCTTGTTAAAGAAGGCTGGGAGAGACCTCTCCATGAGCCTAAACAGGACATAGTGGACTATGTACTTGGCCTTCGCTCTAGAATGGCAGAGTACATGGAAAAGGCAACCAAAAACCTTGAGGCCAGCCAACAGCTCCAGAAGTTTTGGTATGACCAAAAGGCTGCACTGGTTGAGTTCCAACCAGGGCAGAAAGTCTGGGTTCTGGAGCCTGTGGCTCCCAGGGCACTCCAGGACAAATGGAGTGGCCCTTACCCAGTGCTAGAGAGGAAGAGTCAGGTCACCTACTTGGTGGACCTGGGCACAAGCAGGAGCCCCAAGAGGGTGATCCATGTAAACCGCCTTAAGCTCTTCCACGACAGGGCTGATGTCAATCTGTTGATGGTAACAGATGAGGATCAGGAGGCAGAGAGTGAACCTCTCCCTGATCTTCTGTCATCAGACCCAAAAGATGGCACAGTAGATGGAGTGATCTACTCAGACACCCTCTCTGGCCAACAGCAAGCTGATTGTAGGAGAGTCCTACAACAGTTTCCTGAACTCTTCTCCTTAACCCCTGGTCAGACACACCTGTGTACCCATGATGTGGACACAGGAGACAGCATGCCTGTCAAGAACAAAATCTTTAGACAGTCTGACCATGTTAAGGAAAGCATCAAGGTGGAAGTCCACAAGATGCTGGAATTGGGAGTAATTGAGCGCTCTGACAGCCCCTGGGCTAGCCCAGTGGTCTTAGTCCCCAAACCTCACACCAAAGATGGAAAGAAAGAGATGAGGTTTTGTGTGGACTACAGAGGGCTCAATTCTGTCACCAAGACAGATGCCCATCCAATTCCAAGAGCTGATGAGCTCATTGATAAATTAGGTGCTGCCAAATTTCTAAGTACCTTTGACTTGACAGCAGGGTACTGGCAAATAAAAATGGCACCTGGAGCAAAAGAAAAGACAGCATTCTCCACACCTGATGGGCATTATCAGTTTACTGTTATGCCCTTTGGTTTAAAGAATGCCCCTGCCACCTTCCAAAGGTTGGTGAATCAAGACCTTGCTGGCTTGGAGTCCTTTAGCACAGCTTATCTTGATGATATTGCTGTCTTTAGCTCCACCTGGCAGGATCACCTGGTCCACCTGAGGAAGGTTTTGAAGGCTCTGCAATCTGCAGGCCTCTCTATCAAGGCATCCAAATGCCAGATAGGGCAGGGAACTGTGGTTTACTTGGGCCACCTTGTAGGTGGAGGCCAAGTTCAGCCACTCCAACCCAAGATCCAGACTATTCTGGACTGGGTAGCTCCAAAAACCCAGACTCAAGTCAGGGCATTCCTTGGCTTGACTGGGTATTACAGGAGGTTTGTGAAGGGATATGGATCCATTGGGACAGCCCTCACTGAACTCACCTCCAAGAAAATGCCCAAGAAAGTGAACTGGACTGTGGAATGCCAACAGGCCTTTGACACCCTGAAACAAGCAATGTGCTCAGCACCAGTTCTAAAAGCTCCAGATTATTCTAAGCAGTTCATTGTGCAGACTGATGCCTCTGAACATGGGATAGGGGCAGTTTTGTCCCAAACAAATGATGATGGCCTTGACCAGCCTGTTGCTTTCATTAGCAGGAGGTTACTCCCCAGGGAGCAGCGTTGGAGTGCCATTGAGAGGGAGGCCTTTGCTGTGGTTTGGTCCCTGAAGAAGCTGAGACCATACCTCTTTGGGACTCACTTCCTAGTTCAAACTGACCACAGGCCTCTCAAATGGCTGATGCAAATGAAAGGTGAAAATCCTAAACTGTTGAGGTGGTCCATCTCCCTACAGGGAATGGACTTTATAGTGGAACACAGACCTGGGACTGCCCATGCCAATGCAGACGGCCTTTCCAGGTTCTTCCACTTAGAAAATGAAGACTCTCTTGGGAAAGGTTAGTCTCATCCTCTTTCGTTTGGGGGGGGGTTGTGTAAGGAAATGCCTCCTTGGCATGGTTGCCCCCTGACTTTTTGCCTTTGCTGATGCTATGTTTACAATTGAAAGTGTGCTGAGGCCTGCTAACCAGGCCCCAGCACCAGTGTTCTTTCCCTAACCTGTACTTTTGTATCCACAATTGGCAGACCCTGGCATCCAGATAAGTCCCTTGTAACTGGTACTTCTAGTACCAAGGGCCCTGATGCCAAGGAAGGTCTCTAAGGGCTGCAGCATGTCTTATGCCACCCTGGAGACCTCTCACTCAGCACAGACACACTGCTTGCCAGCTTGTGTGTGCTAGTGAGGACAAAACGAGTAAGTCGACATGGCACTCCCCTCAGGGTGCCATGCCAGCCTCTCACTGCCTATGCAGTATAGGTACGACACCCCTCTAGCAGGCCTTACAGCCCTAAGGCAGGGTGCACTATACCATAGGTGAGGGTACCAGTACATGAGCATGGTACCCCTACAGTGTCTAAACAAAACCTTAGACATTGTAAGTGCAGGGTAGCCATAAGAGTATATGGTCTGGGAGTCTGTCAAACACGAACTCCACAGCACCATAATGGCTACACTGAAAACTGGGAAGTTTGGTATCAAACTTCTCAGCACAATAAATGCACACTGATGCCAGTGTACATTTTATTGTAAAATACACCACAGAGGGCACCTTAGAGGTGCCCCCTGAAACTTAACCGACTATCTGTGTAGGCTGAGTAGTTTTAGCAGCCTGCCACAAACCGAGACATGTTGCTGGCCCCATGGGGAGAGTGCCTTTGTCACTCTGAGGCCAGTAACAAAGCCTGCACTGGGTGGAGATGCTAACACCTCCCCCAGGCAGGAATTGTCACACCTGGCGGTGAGCCTCAAAGGCTCACCTCCTTTGTGCCAACCCAGCAGGACACTCCAGCTAGTGGAGTTGCCCGCCCCCTCCGGCCAGGCCCCACTTTTGGCGGCAAGGCCGGAGAAAATAATGAGAAAAACAAGGAGGAGTCACTGGTAGTCAGGACAGCCCCTAAGGTGTCCTGAGCTGAAGTGACTCTAACTTTTAGAAATCCTCCATCTTGCAGATGGAGGATTCCCCCAATAGGGTTAGGATTGTGACCCCCTCCCTTAGGAGGAGGCACAAAGAGGGTGTACCCACCCTCAGGGCTAGTAGCCATTGGCTACTAACCCCCCCAGACCTAAACACGCCCTTAAATTTAGTATTTAAGGGCTACCCTGAACCCTAGAAAATCAGATTCCTGCAACTACAAGAAGAAGGACTGCCCAGCTGAAAACCCCTGCAGCGGAAGACCAGAAGACGACAACTGCCTTGGCTCCAGAAACTCACCGGCCTGTCTCCTGCCTTCCAAAGATCCTGCTCCAGCGACGCCTTCCAAAGGGACCAGCGACCTCGACATCCTCTGAGGACTGCCCCTGCTTCGAAAAGACAAGAAACTCCCGAGGACAGCGGACCTGCTCCAAGAAAAGCTGCAACTTTGTTTCCAGCAGCTTTAAAGAACCCTGCAAGCTCCCCGCAAGAAGCGTGAGACTTGCAACACCGCACCCGGCGACCCCGACTCGGCTGGTGGCGATCCAACACCTCAGGAGGGACCCCAGGACTACTCTGATACTGTGAGTACCAAAACCTGTCCCCCCTGAGCCCCCACAGCGCCGCCTGCAGAGGGAATCCCGAGGCTTCCCCTGACCGCGACTCTTTGAACCTAAAGTCCCGACGCCTGGGAGAGACCCTGCACCCGCAGCCCCCAGGACCTGAAGGACCGGACTTTCACTGGAGAAGTGACCCCCAGGAGTCCCTCTCCCTTGCCCAAGTGGAGGTTTCCCCGAGGAATCCCCCCCTTGCCTGCCTGCAGCGCTGAGGAGATCCCGAGATCTCTCATAGACTAACATTGCGAACCCGACGCTTGTTTCTACACTGCACCCGGCCGCCCCCGCGCCGCTGAGGGTGAAATTTCTGTGTGGGCTTGTGTCCCCCCCGGTGCCCTACAAAACCCCCCTGGTCTGCCCTCCGAAGACGCGGGTACTTACCTGCAAGCAGACCGGAACCGGGGCACCCCCTTCTCTCCATTCTAGCCTATGTGTTTTGGGCACCACTTTGAACTCTGCACCTGACCGGCCCTGAGCTGCTGGTGTGGTGACTTTGGGGTTGCTCTGAACCCCCAACGGTGGGCTACCTTGGACCAAGAACTAAGCCCTGTAAGTGTCTTACTTACCTGGTAAAACTAACAAAAACTTACCTCCCCCAGGAACTGTGAAAATTGCACTAAGTGTCCACTTTTAAAACAGCTATTTGTCAATAACTTGTAAAGTATACATGCAATTCTTATGATTTGAAGTTCCTAAAGTACTTACCTATAATACCTTTCGAATGAGATATTACATGTAGAATTTGAACCTGTGGTTCTTAAAATAAACTAAGAAAAGATATGTTCGATGGCATCTGTCGCTGTAGATACGCATGTTCTGCAATAGCTCGCCATCTGGTGTTGGGCCGGAGTGTTACAAGTTGTTTTTCTTCGAAGAAGTCTTTCGAGTCACGGGACCGAGTGACTCCTCCTTTTGTCTCCATTGCGCATGGGCGTCGACTCCATCCTCGATTGTTTTTTTTCCGCCATCGGGTTCGGACGTGTTCCTGTCGCTCCGAGTTTCGGAACGGAAAAAATAGTTAATTTCGGAAGATTTTCGTCGGTATTGTTGCGTTCGGGATCGGCGTACTTAGATTCAACACCGCATCGAAGATCGAAGAGCTCCGGTGCCCTTCGGGGTAGTTTTTCGATCCTCCGTCGGGGCCTGGTCGGCCCGACCGCGTGCTGAGGAACGCCGATGGAACGGACCCCGTTCCGTTTCTGCCCCAAATGCCACAATAAATACCCCTACACAGACCAACACTTGGTCTGCAACCTGTGCCTGTCACCTGAGCACAGCGAAGACACCTGCGAGGCCTGTCGTGCGTTCCGGTCCCGAAAAACACTCCGAGACCGTCGAGCCAGAAGACTTCAAATGGCGTCCGCACCGACAGCCCAACGGGAGTTCGAGGAACAGGAAGAGGAAGGTACCTTCTCGATCCAAGACTCAGACTCCGAAGGATTCGACGATACACAAACCGTGAGTAAGACGTCGAAAACCACACAAAGAAACATTTACAAGGCCCAGGGGACGCCACTGCCACCAGGCCATGGCTCAACCCATAAAATCGGTGACCGACCGTCGGCACCGAAAAAGGCCCAAACAGTGCCGAGATCGTCCGACTCCGGTCGAGACACCGGCACGCAGCCTTCTCGGGACCGAGAAAGTGCTGGAGACAAGCCTCGACACCGAGATGCCGGTGTGGACACGGCTCGACGCCGAGACAGCGGCACCGAAACAGATCGACGCCGAGAGGTTTCGGCACCGAAAAGAAAAAAAGTCACCTCGGAGCCGAAAAAACACGCAGACACAGTTTCGACGCCGAAACAAACTGCAAGCGACCCAGCTTCAGGCTCTTATACAGAAGAGCACTCGCTAACCTCCCAAATGCAGAAGCATAGGTTTGAGGAAGAGCTACAAGCAACTGATGCGGACCATACGCAAAAGCGTATCTTCATTCAGCAGGGGACAGGAAAAATAAGCACCCTTCCCCCCATTAGGAGAAAGAGAAGGTTGGAGTTCCAGGCGGAACAAGTACCACAACCAAAAGTGGTGAAAAGAGTTACACCACCACCCTCTCCTCCGCCCGTGATTAACGTTTCACCAGCACAAACGCCATCACACTCCCCAGCTCACACCACCATGAGCCAGGGTGACCAAGACCAGGACGCATGGGACCTATACGACGCCCCAGTGTCAGATAACAGCCCAGAGGCATACCCTACAAAACCATCTCCACCAGAAGACAGCACCGCGTACTCTCAGGTGGTGGCTAGAGCAGCACAATTTCACAACGTAAGCCTCCACTCAGAACAGGTCGAGGATGATTTCCTGTTCAACACACTCTCCTCCACCCACAGCTCCTACCAAAGCCTGCCTATGCTCCCTGGTATGCTCCGGCACGCAAAAGACATATTTAAGGACCCGGTCAAAAGTAGGGCAATCACACCAAGGGTGGAAAAAAAGTATAAGCCGCCTCCTACAGACCCGGCTTTCATCACAACACAGCTGCCACCAGACTCTGTTGTTGTAGGAGCAGCTAGGAAAAGGGCCAACTCTCACACATCTGGAGATGCACCACCCCCAGATAAAGAAAGCCGCAAGTTTGATGCAGCTGGTAAAAGAGTCGCAGCACAAGCTGCAAACCAGTGGCGCATCGCGAACTCCCAGGCACTACTTGCGCGCTATGACAGAGCCCACTGGGACGAGATGCAACATCTCATTGAACATCTGCCCAAAGACTTCCAAAATAGGGCAAAACAAGTGGTTGAGGAGGGACAGGCCATCTCCAACAACCAGATCCGCTCCTCCATGGACGCTGCAGATACAGCTGCACGGACAATTAATACATCTGTAACTATCAGAAGGCATGCATGGCTCCGAACGTCTGGATTTAAACCAGAGATTCAACAAGCAGTTCTCAATATGCCTTTTAATGAAAAAGAACTGTTCGGTCCAGAAGTGGACACAGCGATTGAGAAACTCAAAAAAGATACGGACACTGCCAAAGCCATGGGCGCACTCTACTCCCCGCAGAGCAGAGGGAATTACAGCTCATTCCGTAAAACGCCCTTTCGAGGGGGGTTTCGGGGTCAAAGCACACAAGCCAGCACCTCACAAGCCACACCGTCCAGTTACCAAGGACAGTATAGAGGAGGTTTTCGGGGACAATATAGAGGAGGGCAATTCCCTAGAAATAGAGGAAGATTCCAAAGCCCCAAAACCCCTACTACTAAACAGTGACTCACATGTCACTCACCCCCTCCACACAACACCAGTGGGGGGACGAATAGGTCATTATTACAGAGCATGGGAGAAAATCACTACAGACACTTGGGTTCTAGCAATTATCCAACATGGTTACTGCATAGAATTTCTACAGTTCCCTCCAAACATACCACCAAAAGCACAAAATTTAACAACACACCATTCCAATCTCCTAGAGATAGAAGTGCAGGCACTATTGCAAAAGAATGCAATCGAATTAGTGCCAAACACACAAATAAACACAGGAGTTTACTCACTGTACTTTCTGATACCAAAGAAGGACAAAACACTGAGACCAATCCTAGACCTCAGAGTAGTCAACACTTTCATCAAATCAGACCACTTCCACATGGTCACACTACAAGAAGTATTGCCATTGCTAAAGCTGCACGACTACATGGCAACTTTAGACCTCAAGGATGCTTATTTCCATATACCAATTCACCCATCGCACAGGAAATACCTAAGGTTTGTATTCAAAGGAATACATTACCAATTCAAGGTACTGCCTTTCGGATTAACAACCGCACCAAGAGTCTTTACCAAATGTCTAGCGGTAGTCGCTGCACACATCAGAAGGCAGCAAATACATGTGTTCCCATATCTAGACGACTGGCTAATCAAGGCCCATTCGTTAATAGAGTGCTCAAATCACACAAATCATATCATACAAACCCTCTTCAAACTAGGGTTCATCGTCAATTTCACAAAATCCAAGATTCGGCCACGCAAGGTACAACAATACCTGGGAGCCATAATAGACACATCAAAAGGAGTAGCCACTCCAAGTCCACAAAGAATTCAAAATTTCAACACCATCATACAACGCATGTATCCAACACAAAAGATACAAGCAAAGATGGTATTACAACTCCTAGGCATGATGTCATCATGCATAGCCATTGTCCCAAACGCAAGACTGCACATGAGGCCCTTACAACAATGCCTAGCATCACAGTGGTCTCAAGCACAGGGTCACCTTCTAGATCTGGTGTTAATAGACCGCCAAACTTACCTCTCGCTTCTGTGGTGGAACAACATAAATTTAAACAAGGGGCGGCCTTTCCAAGACCCAGTGCCACAATACGTAATAACAACAGATGCTTCCATGACAGGGTGGGGAGCACACCTCGATCAACACAGCATACAAGGACAATGGAACGTACATCAAACAAAACTGCATATCAATCACCTAGAACTTCTTGCAGTTTTTCAAGCACTAAAAGCTTTCCAACCAATAATAGTTCACAAATACATTCTCGTCAAAACAGACAACATGACAACAATGTATTATCTAAACAAGCAGGGAGGGACGCACTCCACGCAGTTAAGCATGTTAGCACAAAAAATTTGGCATTGGGCAATTCACAACCAAATTCGCCTAATTGCACAGTTTATACCAGGGATACAAAATCAACTCGCAGACAATCTCTCTCGAGATCACCAACAGGTCCACGAATGGGAAATTCACCCCCAAATACTGAACACTTATTTCAAACTCTGGGGAACACCTCAGATAGACTTGTTTGCGACAAGGGAGAACGCAAAATGCCAAAACTTCGCATCCAGATACCCACACAAACAATCCCAAGGCAATGCCCTATGGATGAACTGGTCAGGGATATTTGCTTACGCTTTTCCTCCTCTCCCTCTCCTTCCTTACCTGGTAAACAAACTCAGTCAAAGCAAACTCAAACTCATATTGATAGCACCAACTTGGGCAAGGCAACCCTGGTACACAACGCTGCTAGACCTATCAGTGGTACCCTGCATCAAATTGCCCAACAGGCCAGATCTGTTGACACAGCACAACCAAAAGATCAGACACCCAGATCCAGCATCGCTGAATCTAGCAATCTGGCTCCTGAAATCCTAGAATTCGGGCACTTACAACTTACCCAAGAATGTATGGAAGTCATAAAACAAGCAAGAAGGCCATCCACCAGGCACTGCTATGCAAGTAAATGGAAGAGGTTTGTTTGCTACTGCCATATTAATCAAATACAACCATTACACACAACTCCAGAACATGTAGTGGGTTACTTGCTTCACTTACAAAAATCTAACCTAGCTTTCTCTTCCATTAAGATTCACCTTGCAGCAATATCTGCATACCTGCAGACTACCTATTCAACTTCCCTATATAAAATACCAGTCATTAAAGCATTCATGGAGGGCCTTAGGAGAATTATACCACCAAGAACACTACCTGTTCCTTCATGGAACCTAAATGTTGTCCTAACTAGACTTATGGGTCCACCTTTTGAACCCATGCACTCCTGCGACATACAGTTCCTAACCTGGAAGGTGGCATTTCTCATCGCCATTACTTCCCTGAGAAGAGTAAGCGAGATTCAGGCGTTTACTATACAGGAACCTTTTATACAACTACACAAAAATAAAGTCGTCCTAAGGACCAATCCTAAATTTTTGCCAAAGGTTATTTCACCGTTCCATCTAAATCAAACAGTGGAACTTCCGGTGTTCTTTCCACAGCCAGATACCGTAGCTGAAAGGGCACTACATACATTAGATGTCAAAAGAGCATTAATGTATTACATTGACAGAACAAAGAACATCAGAAAGACTAAACAACTCTTTATTGCATTTCAAAAACCTCATGCAGGAAACCCAATTTCAAAACAAGGTATAGCCAGATGGATAGTTAAATGCATCCAAATCTGCTACCTTAAAGCTAAACGACAGCTGCCCGTTACACCAAGGGCACACTCAACCAGAAAGAAAGGTGCTACCATGGCCTTTCTAGGAAACATCCCAATGCAAGAAATATGTAAGGCAGCCACATGGTCTACGCCTCACACATTCACCAAGCACTACTGTGTAGACGTGTTATCCGCACAACAAGCCACAGTAGGTCAAGCTGTATTAAGGACATTATTTCAGACTACTTCCACTCCTACAGGCTGATCCACCGCTTTTGGGGAAATAACTGCTTACTAGTCTATTGCAGAACATGCGTATCTACAGCGACAGATGCCATCGAACTGAAAATGTCACTTACCCAGTGTACATCTGTTCGTGGCATCAGTCGCAGTAGATTCGCATGTGCCCACCCGCCTCCCCGGGAGCCTGTAGCAGTTTGGAAGTTACCTTCAATTATTTATATATGTATCATCTCAACCTTAAATAAGTGCATACTTAGTCACTCCATTGCATGGGCACTATTACTACAATTCAACTCCTACCTCACCCTCTGCGGGGAAAAACAATCGAGGATGGAGTCGACGCCCATGCGCAATGGAGACAAAAGGAGGAGTCACTCGGTCCCGTGACTCGAAAGACTTCTTCGAAGAAAAACAACTTGTAACACTCCGGCCCAACACCAGATGGCGAGCTATTGCAGAACATGCGAATCTACTGCGACTGATGCCACGAACAGATGTACACTGGGTAAGTGACATTTTCATTTTCTATATAAAAACCTATTGGCTGGATTTGTCTCTGAGTGTGTGTACCTCATTTATTGTCTATGTGTATGTACAACAAATGCTTAACACTACTCCTTGGATAAGCCTACTGCTCGACCACACTACCACAAAATAGAGCATTAGTATTATCTATTTTTACCACTATTTTACCTCTAAGGGGAACCCTTGGACTCTGTGCATGCTATTCCTTACTTTGAAATAGCACATACAGAGCCAACTTCCTACAGAGGATTTCTAAAAGTTAGAGTCACTTCAGCTCAGGACACCTTAGGGGCTGTCCTGACTGGCCAGTGACTCCTTGTTATTCTCATTATTTTCTCCGGCCTTGCCGCCAAAAGTGGGGGCCGGGGCCGGAGGGGGCGGGCAACTCCACTAGCTGGAGTGTCCTGCGGTGCTGTGACAAAGGGGTGAGCCTTTGAGGCTCACCGCCAGGTGTTACAGCTCCTGCCTGGGGGAGGTGTTAGCATCTCCACCCAGTGCAGGCTTTGTTACTGGCCTCAGAGTGACAAAGGCACTCTCCCCATGGGGCCAGCAACATGTCTCTAGTGTGGCAGGCTGCTGGAACCAGTCAGCCTACACAGATAGTCGGTTAAGTTTCAGGGGGCACCTCTAAGGTGCCCTCTGTGGTGCATTTTACAATAAAATGTACACTGGCATCAGTGTGCATTTATTGTGCTGAGAAGTTTGATACCAAACTTCCCAGTTTTCAGTGTAGCCATTATGGTGCTGTGGAGTTCGTGCAAAACAGACTCTCAGACTATATACTCTTATGGCTACCCTGCACTTACAATGTCTAAGGTTTTGCTTAGACACTGTAGGGGCACAGTGCTCATGCACTGGTACCCTCACCTATGGTATAGTGTACCCTGCCTTAGGGCTGTAAGGCCTGCTAGAGGGGTGTCTTACCTATACTGCATAGGCAGTGAGAGGCTGGCATGGCACCCTGAGGGGAGTGCCATGTCGACTTACTCAGTTTGTTCTCACTAGCACACACAAGCTGGTAAGCAGTGTGTCTGTGCTGGGTGAGGGGTCTCTAGGGTGGCATAATACATGCTGCAGCCCTTAGAGACCTTCCCTGGCATCAGGGCCCTTGGTACCAGAGGTACCAGTTACAAGGGACTTATCTGGGTGCCAGGGTGTGCCAATTGTGGAATCAAAAGTACAGGTTAGGGAAACACTGGTGCTGGGGCCTGGTTAGCAGGTCTCAGCACACTTTCAATTCAAAACATAGCATCAGCAAAGGCAAAAAGTCAGGGGGTAACCATGCCAAGGAGGCATTTCCTTACACATGCCCATCACTTTAATTTGTTCCTGGGCTTGCCTTTCAAAAGTCACTTTATGACATTGGTAAATGCTTTACGTTTGTCCCACCTTGAGGCTGTTTTTGTCTTGCCTTCCTGACTGCCCCTGTTACATAGATTATTGTACGATTGCTGATATACTTAAGCATGGGCATACTTTTTTTTTTCCCCTCTCCCCTTTGTGCTGCATGACGGCCGTGGTGCCCACAGTGTGAACAGGCACAACAGCTTTAACCCAGTGTAGGAAGTTGGCTCTGTATGCACTATTTCAAAGTAAGGAATAGTATGCACAGAGTCCAAGGGTTCCCCTTAGAGGTAAGATAGTGGCAAAAAGAGATAATACTAATGCTCTATTTTGTGGTAGTGTGGTCGAGCAATAGGCTTATCCAAGGAGTAGTGTTAAGCATTTGTTGTACATACACATAGACAATAAATGAGGTACACACACTGAGACAAATCCAGCCAATAGGTTTTTATATAGAAAAATATCTTTTCTTAGTTTATTTTAAGAACCACAGGTTCAAATTCTACATGTAATATCTCATTCGAAAGGTATTGCAGGTAAGTACTTTAGGAACTTCAAATCATCAAAATTGCATGTATACTTTTCAAGTTATTCACAAATAGCTGTTTTAAAAGTGGACACTTAGTGCAATTTTCACAGTTCCTAGGGGAGGTAAGTATTTGTTAGGTTAACCAGGTAAGTAAGACACTTACAGGGCTTAGTTCTTGGTCCAAGGTAGCCCACCGTTGGGGGTTCAGAGCAACCCCAAAGTCACCACACCAGCAGCTCAGGGCCGGTCAGGTGCAGAGTTCAAAGTGGTGCCCAAAACGCATAGGCTAGAATGGAGAGAAGGGGGTGCCCCGGTTCCGGTCTGCTTGCAGGTAAGTACCCGCGTCTTCGGAGGGCAGACCAGGGGGGTTTTGTAGGGCACCGGGGGGGACACAAGCCCACACAGAAATTTCACCCTCAGCAGCGCGGGGGCGGCCGGGTGCAGTGTAGAAACAAGCGTCGGGTTTGTAATGGAAGTCAATGGGAGATCTAGGGATCTCTTCAGCGCTGCAGGCAGGCAAAGGGGGGGGTTCCTCCGGGAAACCTCCACTTGGTCAAGGGAGAGGGACTCCTGGGGGTCACTCCTCCAGTGAAAGTCCGGTCCTTCAGGTCCTGGGGGCTGCGGGTGCAGGGTCTCTCCCAGGTGTCGGGACTTAGGATTCAAAGAGTCGCGGTCAGGGGAAGCCTCGGGATTCCCTCTGCAGGCGGCGCTGTGGGGGCTCAGGGGGGACAGGTTTTTGTACTCACAGTCTTAGAGTAGTCCTGGGGTCCCTCCTGAGGTGTTGGATCGCCACCAGCCGAGTCGGGGTCGCCGGGTGCAGTGTTGCAAGTCTCACGCTTCTTGCGGGGAGCTTGCAGGGTTCTTTAAAGCTGCTGGAAACAAAGTTGCAGCTTTTCTTGGAGCAGGTCCGCTGTCCTCAGGAGTATCTTGTCTTTTCGAAGCAGGGGCAGTCCTCAGAGGATGTCGAGGTCGCTGGTCCCTTTGGAAGGCGTCGCTGGAGCAGGATCTTTGGAAGGCAGGAGACAGGCCGGTGAGTTTCTGGAGCCAAGGCAGTTGTCGTCTTCTGGTCTTCCTCTGCAGGGGTTTTCAGCTAGGCAGTCCTTCTTCTTGTAGTTGCAGGAATCTGATTTTCTAGGGTTCAGGCTAGCCCTTAAATACTAAATTTAAGGGCGTGTTTAGGTCTGGGGGGTTAGTAGCCAATGGCTACTAGCCCTGAGGGTGGGTACACCCTCTTTGTGCCTCCTCCCAAGGGGAGGGGGTCACAATCCTAACCCTATTGGGGGAATCCTCCATCTGCAAGATGGAGGATTTCTAAAAGTTAGTCACTTCAGCTCAGGACACCTTAGGGGCTGTCCTGACTGGCCAGTGACTCCTCCTTGTTGCTTTCTTTGTTCCCTCCAGCCTTGCCGCCAAAAGTGGGGGCCGTGGCCGGAGGGGGCGGGCAACTCCACTAAGCTGGAGTGCCCTGCTGGGCTGTGACAAAGGGGTGAGCCTTTGAGGCTCACCGCCAGGTGTCACAGCTCCTGCCTGGGGGAGGTGTTAGCATCTCCACCCAGTGCAGGCTTTGTTACTGGCCTCAGAGTGACAAAGGCACTCTCCCCATGGGGCCAGCAACATGTCTCTAGTGTGGCAGGCTGCTGGAACTAGTCAGCCTACACAGACAGTCGGTTAAGTTTCAGGGGGCACCTCTAAGGTGCCCTCTGTGGTGTATTTTACAATAAAATGTACACTGGCATCAGTGTGCATTTATTGTGCTGAGAAGTTTGATACCAAACTTCCCAGTTTTCAGTGTAGCCATTATGGTGCTGTGGAGTTCGTGTTTGACAGACTCCCAGACCATATACTCTTATGGCTACCCTGCACTTACAATGTCTAAGGTTTTGTTTAGACACTGTAGGGGTACCATGCTCATGCACTGGTACCCTCACCTATGGTATAGTGCACCCTGCCTTAGGGCTGTAAGGCCTGCTAGAGGGGTGTCTTACCTATACTGCATAGGCAGTGAGAGGCTGGCATGGCACCCTGAGGGGAGTGCCATGTCGACTTGCTCGTTTTGTTCTCACTAGCACACACAAGCTGGCAAGCAGTGTGTCTGTGCTGAGTGAGAGGTCTCCAGGGTGGCATAAGACATGCTGCAGCCCTTAGAGACCTTCCTTGGCATCAGGGCCCTTGGTACTAGAAGTACCAGTTACAAGGGACTTATCTGGATGCCAGGGTCTGCCAATTGTGGATACAAAAGTACAGGTTAGGGAAAGAACACTGGTGCTGGGGCCTGGTTAGCAGGCCTCAGCACACTTTCAATTGTAAACATAGCATCAGCAAAGGCAAAAAGTCAGGGGGCAACCATGCCAAGGAGGCATTTCCTTACACAACCCCCCCCCCAAACGAAAGAGGATGAGACTAACCTTTCCCAAGAGAGTCTTCATTTTCTAAGTGGAAGAACCTGGAAAGGCCATCTGCATTGGCATGGGCAGTCCCAGGTCTGTGTTCCACTATAAAGTCCATTCCCTGTAGGGAGATGGACCACCTCAACAGTTTAGGATTTTCACCTTTCATTTGCATCAGCCATTTGAGAGGTCTGTGGTCAGTTTGAACTAGGAAGTGAGTCCCAAAGAGGTATGGTGTCAGCTTCTTCAGGGACCAAACCACAGCAAAGGCCTCCCTCTCAATGGCACTCCAACGCTGCTCCCTGGGGAGTAACCTCCTGCTAATGAAAGCAACAGGCTGGTCAAGGCCATCATCATTTGTTTGGGACAAAACTGCCCCTATCCCATGTTCAGAGGCATCAGTCTGCACAATGAACTGCTTAGAATAATCTGGAGCTTTTAGAACTGGTGCTGAGCACATTGCTTGTTTCAGGGTGTCAAAGGCCTGTTGGCATTCCACAGTCCAGTTCACTTTCTTGGGCATTTTCTTGGAGGTGAGTTCAGTGAGGGCTGTCACTATGGATCCATATCCCTTCACAAACCTCCTGTAGTACCCAGTCAAGCCAAGGAATGCCCTGACTTGAGTCTGGGTTTTTGGAGCTACCCAGTCCAGAATAGTCTGGATCTTGGGTTGGAGTGGCTGAACTTGGCCTCCACCTACAAGGTGGCCCAAGTAAACCACAGTTCCCTGCCCTATCTGGCATTTGGATGCCTTGATAGAGAGGCCTGCAGATTGCAGAGCCTTCAAAACCTTCTTCAGGTGGACCAGGTGATCCTGCCAGGTGGAGCTAAAGACAGCAATATCATCCAGATAAGCTGTGCTAAAGGACTCCAAGCCAGCAAGGACTTGATTCACCAACCTTTGGAAGGTGGCAGGGGCATTCTTTAAACCAAAGGGCATAACAGTAAACTGATAATGCCCATCAGGTGTGGAGAATGCTGTTTTCTCTTTTGCTCCAGGTGCCATTTTTATTTGCCAGTACCCTGCTGTCATGTCAAAGGTACTTAAGAATTTGGCAGCACCTAATTTATCTATGAGCTCATCAGCTCTAGGAATTGGATGAGCATCTGTCTTGGTGACAGAATTGAGCCCTCTGTAGTCCACACAAAACCTCATCTCTTTCTTTCCATCTTTGGTGTGAGGTTTGGGGACTAAGACCACTGGGCTAGCCCAGGGGCTGTCAGAGCGCTCAATTACTCCCAATTCCAGCATCTTGTGGACTTCCACCTTGATGCTTTCCTTAACATGGTCAGACTGTCTAAAGATTTTGTTTGTGACAGGCATGCTGTCTCCTGTGTCCACATCATGGGTACACAGGTGTGTCTGACCAGGGGTTAAGGAGAAGAGTTCAGGAAACTGTTGTAGGACTCTCCTACAATCAGCTTGCTGTTGGCCAGAGAGGGTGTCTGAGTAGATCACTCCATCTACTGTGCCATCTTTTGGGTCTGATGACAGAAGATCAGGGAGAGGTTCACTCTCTGCCTCCTGATCCTCATCTGTTACCATCAACAGATTCACATCAGCCCTGTCATGGAAGAGCTTAAGGCGGTTCACATGGATCACCCTCTTGGGGCTCCTGCTTGTGCCCAGGTCCACCAGGTAGGTGACCTGACTCTTCCTTTCTAGCACTGGGTAAGGGCCACTCCATTTGTCCTGGAGTGCCCTGGGAGCCACAGGCTCCAGAACCCAGACTTTCTGCCCTGGTTGGAACTCAACCAGTGCAGCCTTTTGGTCATACCAAAACTTCTGGAGCTGTTGGCTGGCCTCAAGGTTTTTGGTTGCCTTTTCCATGTACTCTGCCATTCTAGAGCGAAGGCCAAGTACATAGTCCACTATGTCCTGTTTAGGCTCATGGAGAGGTCTCTCCCAGCCTTCTTTAACAAGGGCAAGTGGTCCCCTTACAGGATGACCAAACAGAAGTTCAAAGGGTGAGAACCCTACTCCCTTCTGTGGTACCTCCCTGTAAGCGAAAAGCAGACATGGTAGGAGGACATCCCATCTCCTTTTGAGTTTTTCTGGGAGCCCCATGATCATGCCCTTTAATGTCTTGTTGAATCTCTCAACTAAGCCATTAGTTTGTGGATGGTAAGGTGTAGTGAATTTATAAGTCACTCCACACTCATTCCACATATGTTTCAGGTATGCTGACATGAAGTTGGTACCTCTGTCAGACACCACCTCCTTAGGGAAACCCACTCTGGTAAAGATACCAATGAGGGCCTTGGCTACTGCAGGGGCAGTAGTCGACCTAAGGGGAATAGCTTCAGGATACCTGGTAGCATGATCCACTACTACCAGGATATACATATTTCCTGAGGCTGTGGGAGGTTCTAGTGGACCAACTATGTCCACACCCACTCTTTCAAAGGGAACCCCCACCACTGGAAGTGGAATGAGGGGGGCCTTTGGATGCCCACCTGTCTTACCACTGGCTTGACAGGTGGGGCAGGAGAGGCAAAACTCCTTAACCATGTTGGACATATTGGGCCAGTAGAAGTGGTTGACTAGCCTCTCCCACGTCTTGGTTTGTCCCAAATGTCCAGCAAGGGGAATGTCATGGGCCAATGTTAGGATGAACTCTCTGAACAGCTGAGGCACTACCACTCTCCTAGTGGCACTAGGTTTGGGGTCTCTGGCCTCAGTGTACAGGAGTCCATCCTCCCAATAGACCCTATGCGTTCCATTTTTCTTGCCCTTGGACTCTTCAGCAGCTTGCTGCCTAAGGCCTTCAAGAGAGGGACAGGTTTCTTGTCCCTTACACAGCTCCTCCCTTGAGGGTCCCCCTGGGCCTAAGAGCTCAACCTGATAAGGTTCAAGCTCCAAAGGCTCAGTTCCCTCAGAGGGCAGAACTTCTTCCTGAGAAGAGAGGTTCCCTTTCTTTTGCTGTGTTGCAGTTGGTTTCCCAACTGACTTTCCTTTCCTCTTGGTAGGCTGGGCCATTCTTCCAGACTCCAGCTCTACTTGTTCACCCTGTGCCTTGCATTGTGCTCTGGTTTTCACACACACCAGTTCAGGGATACCCAGCATTGCTGCATGGGTTTTTAGTTCTACCCCAGCCCATGCTGAGGACTCCAGGTCATTTCCAAGCAGACAGTCCACTGGGATATTTGAGGAGACCACCACCTGTTTCAGGCCATTGACCCCTCCCCATTCTAAAGTAACCATTGCCATGGGATGTACTTTTCTCTGATTGTCAGCGTTGGTGACTGTGTAAGTTTTTCCAGTCAGGTATTGGCCAGGGGAAACCAGTTTCTCTGTCACCATGGTGACACTGGCACCTGTATCCCTCAGGCCCTCTATTCTAGTCCCATTAATTAAGAGTTGCTGTCTGTATTTTTGCATGTTAGGCGGCCAGACAGCTAGTGTGGCTAAATCCACCCCACCCTCAGAAACTAGAGTAGCTTCAGTGTGGACCCTGATTTGCTCTGGGCACACTGTTGATCCCACTTGGAGACTAGCCATACCAGTGTTACCTGGATGGGAGTTTGGAGTGGAACCTTTCTTGGGACAGGCCTTGTCTCCAGTTTGGTGTCCATGCTGTTTACAGCTATGACACCAGGCCTTTTTGGGATCAAAGTTTTTACCCTTGTACCCATTGTTTTGTGAAGAGGCTCTGGGCCCACCCTCCTGTGCAGGTTTTTGGGGGCCTGTAGAAGACTCTACTATTTTTAGTTTTGGTTGTCTCATCACCCTTCCCCTGGGGAGTCTTTGTGACCCCTTTCTTTTGGTCACCCCCTGTTGAAGTCTTGGACACCCTTGTCTTGACCCAATGGTCCGCCTTCTTTCCCAATTCTTGGGGAGAAATTGGTCCTAGGTCTACCAGATGCTGATGCAGTTTATCATTGAAACAATTACTCAATAGGTGTTCTTTCACAAATAAATTGTACAGCCCATCATAATTACTTACACCACTGCCTTGAATCCAACCATCTAGTGTTTTCACTGAGTAGTCTACAAAGTCAACCCAGGTCTGGCTCGAGGATTTTTGAGCCCCCCTGAATCTAATCCTATACTCCTCAGTGGAGAATCCAAAGCCCTCAATCAGGGTACCCTTCATGAGGTCATAAGATTCTGCATCTTGTCCAGAGAGTGTGAGGAGTCTATCCCTACACTTTCCTGTGAACATTTCCCAAAGGAGAGCACCCCAGTGAGATCTGTTCACTTTTCTGGTTACACAAGCCCTCTCAAAAGCTGTGAACCATTTGGTGATGTCATCACCATCTTCATATTTAGTTACAATCCCTTTAGGGATTTTCAACATGTCAGGAGAATCTCTGACCCTATTTATGTTGCTGCCACCATTGATGGGTCCTAGGCCCATCTCTTGTCTTTCCCTTTCTATGGCTAGGATCTGTCTTTCCAAAGCCAATCTTTTGGCCATCCTGGCTAACTGGATGTCCACTTCACTGGAGTTATCCTCAGTGATTTCAGAGGTGTTGGTCTCTCCTGTGAGGGAACCAGCATCTCTGACTATTATTTTTGGAGTCAGGGTTTGAGGGACCCTGTTCTCCCTAGATAGGACTGGTAGGGGGGAATTTTCCTCCAAGTCACTATCCTCTTCCTCTGAGTTGCCACCCTCAGAGGGGTTGGCCTTTTCAAACTCTGCCAAAAGCTCCTGGAGCTGTATTTTGGTAGGTTTGGGGCCCATTGTTATTTTCTTTATTTTACAGAGTGACCTTAGCTCCCTCATCTTAAGATTGAGGTAAGGTGTGGTGTCGAGTTCCACCACAGTCACATCTGTGCTAGACATTTTGCTTCTAAAAGTTGGAATACTTTTTAAGAATCTACAACTGGTTCTAGAATCTAATTCAAACTTTTACAAACTTTTTAAACTCTAAAAGAAATGCTAAACAGGATCTAACACAAGGCCCTAGCAGGACTTTTAAGAATTTAGAAAACTTTTCAAATTGCAAAAATCAATTTCTAATGACAATTTTGGAATTTGTCGTGTGATCAGGTATTGGCTGAGTAGTCCAGCAAATGCAAAGTCTTGTACCCCACCGCTGATCCACCAATGTAGGAAGTTGGCTCTGTATGCACTATTTCAAAGTAAGGAATAGTATGCACAGAGTCCAAGGGTTCCCCTTAGAGGTAAGATAGTGGCAAAAAGAGATAATACTAATGCTCTATTTTGTGGTAGTGTGGTCGAGCAATAGGCTTATCCAAGGAGTAGTGTTAAGCATTTGTTGTACATACACCTAGACAATAAATGAGGTACACACACTCAGAGACAAATCCAGCCAATAGGTTTTTATATAGAAAAATATATTTTCTTAGTTTATTTTAAGAACCACAGGTTCAAATTCTACATGTAATATCTCATTCGAAAGGTATTGCAGGTAAGTACTTTAGGAACTTCAAATCATCAAAATTGCATGTATACTTTTCAAGTTATTCACAAATAGCTGTTTTAAAAGTGGACACTTAGTGCAATTTTCACAGTTCCTAGGGGAGGTAAGTATTTGTTAGGTTAACCAGGTAAGTAAGACACTTACAGGGCTTAGTTCTTGGTCCAAGGTAGCCCACCGTTGGGGGTTCAGAGCAACCCCAAAGTCACCACACCAGCAGCTCAGGGCCGGTCAGGTGCAGAGTTCAAAGTGGTGCCCAAAACGCATAGGCTAGAATGGAGAGAAGGGGGTGCCCCGGTTCCGGTCTGCTTGCAGGTAAGTACCCGCGTCTTCGGAGGGCAGACCAGGGGGGTTTTGTAGGGCACCGGGGGGGACACAAGCCCACACAGAAATTTCACCCTCAGCAGCGCGGGGGCGGCCGGGTGCAGTGTAGAAACAAGCGTCGTGTTTGTAATGGAAGTCAATGGGAGATCTAGGGATCTCTTCAGCGCTGCAGGCAGGCAAAGGGGGGGGTTCCTCGGGGAAACCTCCACTTGGTCAAGGGAGAGGGACTCCTGGGGGTCACTCCTCCAGTGAAAGTCCGGTCCTTCAGGTCCTGGGGGCTGCGGGTGCAGGGTCTCTCCCAGGTGTCGGGACTTAGGATTCAAAGAGTCGCGGTCAGGGGAAGCCTCGGGATTCCCTCTGCAGGCGGCGCTGTGGGGGCTCAGGGGGGACAGGTTTTTGTACTCACAGTCTTAGAGTAGTCCTGGGGTCCCTCCTGAGGTGTTGGATCGCCACCAGCCGAGTCGGGGTCGCCGGGTGCAGTGTTGCAAGTCTCACGCTTCTTGCGGGGAGCTTGCAGGGTTCTTTAAAGCTGCTGGAAATAAAGTTGCAGCTTTTCTTGGAGCAGGTCCGCTGTCCTCGGGAGTTTCTTGTCTTTTCGAAGCAGGGGCAGTCCTCAGAGGATGTCGAGGTCGCTGGTCCCTTTGGAAGGCGTCGCTGGAGCAGGATCTTTGGAAGGCAGGAGACAGGCCGGTGAGTTTCTGGAGCCAAGGCAGTTGTCGTCTTCTGGTCTTCCTCTGCAGGGGTTTTCAGCTAGGCAGTCCTTCTTCTTGTAGTTGCAGGAATCTGATTTTCTAGGGTTCAGGGTAGCCCTTAAATACTAAATTTAAGGGCGTGTTTAGGTCTGGGGGGTTAGTAGCCAATGGCTACTAGCCCTGAGGGTGGGTACACCCTCTTTGTGCCTCCTCCCAAGGGGAGGGGGTCACAATCCTAACCCTATTGGGGGAATCCTCCATCTGCAAGATGGAGGATTTCTAAAAGTTAGAGTCACTTCAGCTCAGGACACCTTAGGGGCTGTCCTGACTGGCCAGTGACTCCTCCTTGTTGCTTTCTTTGTTCCCTCCAGCCTTGCCGCCAAAAGTGGGGGCCGGGGCCGGAGGGGGCGGGCAACTCCACTAAGCTGGAGTGCCCTGCTGGGCTGTGACAAAGGGGTGAGCCTTTGAGGCTCACCGCCAGGTGTCACAGCTCCTGCCTGGGGGAGGTGTTAGCATCTCCACCCAGTGCAGGCTTTGTTACTGGCCTCAGAGTGACAAAGGCACTCTCCCCATGGGGCCAGCAACATGTCTCTAGTGTGGCAGGCTGCTGGAACTAGTCAGCCTACACAGACAGTCGGTTAAGTTTCAGGGGGCACCTCTAAGGTGCCCTCTGTGGTGTATTTTACAATAAAATGTACACTGGCATCAGTGTGCATTTATTGTGCTGAGAAGTTTGATACCAAACTTCCCAGTTTTCAGTGTAGCCATTATGGTGCTGTGGAGTTCGTGTTTGACAGACTCCCAGACCATATACTCTTATGGCTACCCTGCACTTACAATGTCTAAGGTTTTGTTTAGACACTGTAGGGGTACCATGCTCATGCACTGGTACCCTCACCTATGGTATAGTGCACCCTGCCTTAGGGCTGTAAGGCCTGCTAGAGGGGTGTCTTACCTATACTGCATAGGCAGTGAGAGGCTGGCATGGCACCCTGAGGGGAGTGCCATGTCGACTTACTCGTTTTGTTCTCACTAGCACACACAAGCTGGCAAGCAGTGTGTCTGTGCTGAGTGAGAGGTCTCCAGGGTGGCATAAGACATGCTGCAGCCCTTAGAGACCTTCCTTGGCATCAGGGCCCTTGGTACTAGAAGTACCAGTTACAAGGGACTTATCTGGATGCCAGGGTCTGCCAATTGTGGATACAAAAGTACAGGTTAGGGAAAGAACACTGGTGCTGGGGCCTGGTTAGCAGGCCTCAGCACACTTTCAATTGTAAACATAGCATCAGCAAAGGCAAAAAGTCAGGGGGCAACCATGCCAAGGAGGCATTTCCTTACACCCAGTGAGCAGTATTGGAGCACTGGTCACATTGTTCATACATAACTAATCAGTCATTTCTTGTGGCTCTCCCCTAAAACACTTAAATTTGATAAATGCTTTAGATAAAACTGAAATCCTCAAAGCGAAACAAAATTCACTACACTGAGGAAATTGCCCCATAATGCTTTGCAGGGCATCACTTACAAAACACTTTTGCTCATAACTCAGCCTGTGGTTGTAGGAGGCTGGCCTGACTTATAGTGGGTGCCTTGTGGTACTTACACCTTGTGGCAGGTTCAGTTATCCTTTATTGGTAGGTTAGAGGTGTTCTAGCAGCTTAGGCTGATAGGGGTAGCTATAGCAGAGCAGCTTAGGCTGAACTAGGAGACATGCAAAGCTCCTACTATACCACTTACATAGCACTATATCATAAGAAAACACAATACTCAGTTACTAAAAGTAAAGGTACTTTATTTTAGTGACAATATGCCAAAAGTATCTCAGAGGATATACTCCCTTAGGAGGTAAGTAATATACACAAAATATATAGACACAAACCAAAATCAGGTAAGTAACAGGTAGAAAAGTAGTGCAAACAATGTAGAACACAATAGAATGCAATAGGGAGAAATAGGCCTAGGGGCAACACAAACCATATACTCCAAAAGTGGAATGCGAACCACAAATGGACCCCCAGGCCTAGTGTAGTATGTAGAGGGTCGCTGGGAGTGTAAGAAAACACTAAGGGGTGTTCAAGATGCCCCATCCCAAGACCCTGAAAAGTAGGAGTAAAGTTACCCTACTACCCCAGAAAGACAGTAGAGTTGAGATAGGGGATTCTGCAAGGACAACAACTGACTGCAAAACACTGAAGACGGATTCCTGGACCTGAGGACCTGTAAAGGAAGGGGACCAAGTCCAACAGACACACAAGTGTCCAGTGGGGCAGGAGCCCACTAAACCCCGGATGAAGGTGCAAAAGGGCTGCCTCCGGGTGGAAGAAGCCGAAGAGTCTGCAACAACGGAAGGTGCCAGGAACTTCTCCTTTGGTCAGAAGATGTCCCACGGCGTGCTGGAGGATGCAGAGTTGTTTCCATGCTGAAAGACTGCAAACAAGCCTTGCTAGCTGCAAGAGTCGCGGTTGAGGATTTTGGGTGCTGCTAGGGCCCAGGAAGGACCAGGAGGTCGCCCTTTGGAGGAGACAGAAGGGGCGATCAGCAACACAGAGAGCCCACGCAGAAGCAGGCAGCACCCGCAGAAGTACCTGAACAGGCACCTAGAAGATCTGAGGACAGCGGTCGACTCAGTCACAAAGGAGGGTCCCATGACGTCGGAGTCCAACCCAGCGAGTTGGGCAATGCAGGACAGAGTGCTGTGGACCTGGGCTAGGCTGTGCACAAAGGAAGTCTTGCAAAAGTGCACAGAAGCCCGAGCAGCTGCGGTTCACAGGATTACTGTCTGGCGTGGGGAGGCAAGGACTTACCTCCACCAAATTTGGACAGAAGGGCCACTGGACTGTCAAAGACACTTGGACCCAGCTCCTGTGTTCCAGGGAACCACGCTCATCAGGTTGAGAGGGGACCCAGAGGACCGGTGATGCAGACGTTTGGTGCCTGCGTTGGCGGCGGGAAGATTCCGTTGACCCACAGGAGATTTCTTCTTGGCTTCCAGTGCAGTGTGAAGGCAGACAGCCCTCAGAGCATGCACCACCAGGAAACAGTCGAGAAAGCCGGCAGGATGAGGCGCTGCAATGTTGCTGGTAGCCTTCTTGCTACTTTGTTGCAGTTATGCAGGCGTCCTGGAGCAGTCAGCGGTCGATCCTTGGCAGAAGTCGGAGAGGGAAGTGCAGAGGAACTCTGGTGAGCTCTTGCATTCGTTATCTGGTGAGATGCCCACAGTAGAGACCCTAAATAGCCCACAGATTGGCTACTGAGAAAGGTAAGCACCTATCAGGAGGGGTCTCTGACGTCACCTGCTGGCACTGGCCACTCAGAGCTGTCCATTGTGCCCTCACTCTTCTGCATCCAAGATGGCAGAGGTCTGGGACACACTGGAGGAGCTCTGGGCACCTCCCCTGGGAGGTTCTGGTCAGTGGAGTGGTCACTCCCCTTTCCTTTGTCCAGTTTCGGGCCAGAGCGGGGCTGGGGGAATCCCTGAACCGGTCTAGACTGGCTTATGCAGAGAGGGCACCATCTGTGCCCTTCAAAGCATTTCCAGAGGCTGGGGGGGGCTACTCCTCTGCAGCCCTTCACACCTATTTCCAAAGGGAGAGGGTGTAACACCCTCTCTCAGAGGAAATCCTTTGTTCTGCCTTCCTGGGACCAGGCTGCCCAGGCCCCAGGGGGGCAGAAACCTGTCTGAGGGGTTGGCAGCAACAGTAGCTGCAGTGGAGACCCCGGAAAGGCAGTTTGGCAGTACCCGGGCTCTGTGCTGGAGATCCGGGGATGCATGGAATTGTCCTCCCAATACCAGAATGGTATTGGGGTGACAATTCCATGATCCTAGACATGTTACATGGCCATGTTCGGAGTTACCATTGTGACGCTACATATAGGTATTGCCCTATATGTAATGCACGTGTGTAATGGTGTCCCACACTCACAAAGTCCTGGGAAATTTTTCCTGAACAATGTGGGGGCACCTGGCTAGTGCCAGGGTGCCCACACGCTAAGTAACTTTTCACCTAACTTTCCCCAAGAGGGTTAGACATATAGGTGACTTATAAGTTACTTATGTGCAGTGTAAAATGGCTGTGAAATAACGTGGACGTTACTTCACTCAGGCTGCAGTGGCAGTCCTGTGTAAGAATGGTCTGAGCTCCCTATGGGTGGCAAAAGAAATGCTGCAGCCCATAGGGATCTCCTTGAACCCCAATACCCTGGGTACCTAGGTACTATATACAAGGGAATTATAAGGGTGTTCCAGTGTGTCAATGAGAATTGGTAAAATTAGTCACTAGCCTGCAGTGCCAATTTTAAAAGCAGAGAGAGCATAAACACTGAGGTTTTGGTTAGCAGAGCCTCAGTGATACAGTTAGGCACCACACAGGGAACACATACAGGGCATACTTTATGAGCACTGGTGTAAGGAAATGCCTCCTTGGCATGGTTACCCCCTGACTTTTTGCCTTTGCTGATGCTAAGTTTTGATTTGAAAGTGTGCTGAGGCCTGCTAACCAGGCCCCAGCACCAGTGTTCTTTCCCTAACCTGTACTTTTGTTTTCACAATTGGCACACCCTGGCATCCAGGTAAGTCCCTTGTAACTGGTACCCCTGGTACCAAGGGCCCTGATGCCAGGGAAGGTCTCTAAGGGCTGCAGCATATCTTATGCCACCCTTGGGACCCCTCACTCAGCACAGACACTGCTTGCCAGCCTGTGTGTGCTGGTGAGGACAAACCGAGTAAGTCGACATGGCACTCCCCTCAGGGTGCCATGCCAACCTCACACTGCCTATGCAGTATAGATAAGTCACCCCTCTAGCAGGCCTTACAGCCCTAAGGCTGGAGGGAACAAAGAAAGCAACAAGGAGGAGTCACTGGCCAGTCAGGACAGCCCCTAAGGTGTCCTGAGCTGAAGTGACTCTAACTTTTAGAAATCCTCCATCTTGCAGATGGAGGATTCCCCCAATAGGGTTAGGATTGTGACCCCCTCCCCTTGGGAGGAGGCACAAAGAGGGTGTACCCACCCTCAGGGCTAGTAGCCATTGGCTACTAACCCCCCAGACCTAAACACGCCCTTAAATTTAGTATTTAAGGGCTACCCTGAACCCTAGAAAATTAGATTCCTGCAACTACAAGAAGAAGGACTGCCTAGCTGAAAACCCCTGCAGAGGAAGACCAGAAGACGACAACTGCCTTGGCTCCAGAAACTCACCGGCCTGTCTCCTGCCTTCCAAAGATCCTGCTCCAGCGACGCCTTCCAAAGGGACCAGCGACCTCGACATCCTCTGAGGACTGCCACTGCTTCGAAAAGACAAGAAACTCCCGAGGACAGCGGACCTGCTCCAAGAAAAGCTGCAACTTTGTGTCCAGCAGCTTTAAAGAACCCTGCAAGCTCCCCGCAAGAAGCGTGAGACTTGCAACACTGCACCCGGCGACCCCGACTCGGCTGGTGGCGATCCAACACCTCAGGAGGGACCCCAGGACTACTCTAAGACTGTGAGTACAAAAACCTGTCCCCCCTGAGCCCCCACAGCGCCGCCTGCAGAGGGAATCCCGAGGCTTCCCCTGACCGCGACTCTTTGAATCCTTAGTCCCGACACCTGGGAGAGACCCTGCACCCGCAGCCCCCAGGACCTGAAGGACCGGACTTTCACTGGAGGAGTGACCCCCAGGAGTCCCTCTCCCTTGACCAAGTGGAGGTTTCCCCGAGGAACCCCCCCCTTTCCTGCCTGCAGCGCTGAAGAGATCCCTAGATCTCCCATTGACTTCCATTACAAACCCGACGCTTGTTTCTACACTGCACCCGGCCGCCCCCGCGCTGCTGAGGGTGAAATTTCTGTGTGGGCTTGTGTCCCCCCCGGTGCCCTACAAAACCCCCCTGGTCTGCCCTCCGAAGACGCGGGTACTTACCTGCAAGCAGACCGGAACTGGGGCACCCCCTTCTCTCCATTCTAGCCTATGCGTTTTGGGCACCACTTTGAACTCTGCACCTGACCGGCCCTGAGCTGCTGGTGTGGTGACTTTGGGGTTGCTCTGAACCCCCAACGGTGGGCTACCTTGGACCAAGAACTAAGCCCTGTAAGTGTCTTACTTACCTGGTTAACCTAACAAATACTTACCTCCCCTAGGAACTGTGAAAATTGCACTGTGTCCACTTTTAAAACAGCTATTTGTGTATAACTTGAAAAGTATACATGCAATTTTGATGATTTGAAGTTCCTAAAAGTACTTACCTGCAATACCTTTTGAATGAGATATTACATGTAGAATTGGAACCTGTGGTTCTTAAAATAAACTAAGAAAAGATATTTTTCTATATAAAAACCTATTGGCTGGATTTGTCTCTGAGTGTGTGTACCTCATTTATTGTCTATGTGTATGTACAACAAATGCTTAACACTACTCCTTGGATAAGCCTATTGCTCGACCACACTACCACAAAATAGAGCATTAGTATTATCTCTTTTTGCCACTATCTTACCTCTAAGGGGAACCCTTGGACTCTGTGCATACTATTCCTTACTTTGAAATAGTGCATACAGAGCCAACTTCCTACATTGGTGGATCAGCGGTGGGGTACAAGACTTTGCATTTGCTGGACTACTCAGCCAATACCTGATCACACGACAAATTCCAAAATTGTCATTAGAAATTCATTTTTGCAATTTGAAATTTTTCTAAATTCTTAAAAGTCCTGCTAGGGCCTTGTGTGTTAAGTCCCTGTTTAGCATTGTCTTTTAGAGTTTAAAAGTTTGTTAAAAGTTTGAAATTAGATTCTAGAAACAGTTTTAGATTCTTTAAAAAGTCTTCCAACTTTTAGCAAAATAATGTCTGATACAGAGATGAATGTGGTGGAACTCGACACCACACCTTACCTCCATCTTAAGATGAGGGAGCTAAGGTCTCTCTGTAATATCAAAAAAATAACCATTGGCTCCAGACCTACCAAAATTCAGCTCCAGGAGCTGTTGGCAGAGTTTGAAAAAGCCAACCCCTCTGATGATGACATCACAGAGGAAGAAATTAGTGACTTGGAGGCCAATGTCCCTCCTCCAGTCCTAAATAGGGAGAACAGGACCCCTCAAGTCCTGTCTCCAACTGTGTTAGTCAGAAATAGTGAGTCCCTCACAGGAGGATCCCACATTTCTGAAATCACTGAGGATGCTCTCAGTGAAGATGACCTCCTGTTAGCCAGGATGGCCAAAAGATTGGCTTTAGAGAGACAGCTCCTAGCCATAGAAAGGGAAAGACAAGAGATGGGCCTAGGACCCATCAATGGTGGCAGCAATATAAATAGGGTCAGAGATTCTCCTGACATGTTAAAAATCCCCAAAGGGATTGTGACAAAATATGAAGATGGTGATGACATCACCAAATGGTTCACAGTTTTTGAGAGGGCTTGTGTAACCAGAAAAGTGAACAGATCTCACTGGGGTGCTCTCCTTTGGGAAATGTTCACTGGAAAGTGTAGGGATAGACTCCTCACACTCTCTGGAAAAGATGCAGAATCTTATGACCTCATGAAGGGTACCCTGATTGAGGGCTTTGGATTCTCCACTGAGGAGTACAGGATTAGGTTCAGGGGGGCTCAAAAATCCTCGAGCCAGACCTGGGTTGACTTTGTTGACTACTCAGTGAAAACACTAGATGGTTGGATTCAAGGCAGTGGTGTAAGTAATTATGATGGGCTGTACAATTTATTTGTGAAAGAACACCTGTTAAGTAATTGTTTCAATGATAAACTGCATCAGCATCTGGTAGACCTAGGACCAATTTCTCCCCAAGAATTGGGAAAGAAGGCGGACCATTGGGTCAAGACAAGGGTGTCCAAGACTTCAACAGGGGGTGACCAAAAGAAAGGGGTCACAAAGACTCCCCAGGGGAAGGGTGATGAGACAACCAAAACTAAAAATAGTAAAGAGTCTTCTACAGGCCCCCAAAAACCTGCACAGGAGGGTGGGCCCAGAGCCTCTTCACAAAACAATGGGTACAAGGGTAAAAACTTTGATCCCAAAAAGGCCTGGTGTCATAGCTGTAAACAGCATGGACACCAAACTGGAGACCAGGCCTGTCCCAAGAAAGGTTCCACTCCAAACTCCCATCCAGGTAACACTGGTATGGCTAGTCTCCAAGTGGGATCAACAGTGTGCCCAGAGCAAATCAGGGTCCACACTGAAGCTACTCTAGTCTCTGAGGGTGGGGTGGATTTAGCCACACTAGCTGTCTGGCCGCCTAACATGCAAAAATACAGACAGCAACTCTTAATTAATGGGACTAGAATAGAGGGCCTGAGGGATACAGGTGCCAGTGTCACCATGGTGACAGAGAAACTGGTTTCCCCTGGCCAATACCTGACTGGAAAAACGTACACAGTCACCAACGCTGACAATCAGAGAAAAGTACATCCCATGGCAATGGTTACTTTAGAATGGGGAGGGGTCAATGGCCTGAAACAGGTGGTGGTCTCCTCAAATATCCCAGTGGACTGTCTGCTTGGAAATGACCTGGAGTCCTCAGCATGGGCTGGGGTAGAACTAAAAACCCATGCAGCAATGCTGGGTATCCCTGAACTGGTGTGTGTGAAAACCAGAGCACAATGCAAGGCACAGGGTGAACAAGTAGAGCTGGAGTCTGGAAGAATGGCCCAGCCTACCAAGAGGAAAGGAAAGTCAGTTGGGAAACCAACTGCAACACAGCAAAAGAAAGGGAACCTCTCTTCTCAGGAAGAAGTTCTGCCCTCTGAGGGAACTGAGCCTTTGGAGCTTGAACCTTATCAGGTTGAGCTCTTAGGCCCAGGGGGACCCTCAAGGGAGGAGCTGTGTAAGGGACAAGAAACCTGTCCCTCTCTTGAAGGCCTTAGGCAGCAAGCTGCTGAAGAGTCCAAAGGCAAGAAAAATGGAACGCATAGGGTCTATTGGGAAGATGGACTCCTGTACACTGAGGCCAGAGACCCCAAACCTGGTGCCACTAGGAGAGTGGTAGTGCCTCAGCTGTTCAGAGAGTTCATCCTAACATTGGCCCATGACATTCCCCTTGCTGGACATTTGGGACAAACCAAGACGTGGGAGAGGTTAGTCAACCACTTCTACTGGCCCAATATGTCCAACATGGTTAAGGAGTTTTGCCTCTCCTGCCCCACCTGTCAAGCCAGTGGTAAGACAGGTGGGCATCCAAAGGCCCCCCTCATTCCACTTCCAGTGGTGGGGGTTCCCTTTGAAAGAGTGGGTGTGGACATAGTTGGTCCACTAGAACCTCCCACAGCCTCAGGAAATCTGTATATCCTGGTAGTAGTGGATCATGCTACCAGGTATCCTGAAGCTATTCCCCTTAGGTCGACTACTGCCCCTGCAGTAGCCAAGGCCCTCATTGGTATTTTTACCAGAGTGGGTTTCCCTAAGGAGGTGGTGTCTGACAGAGGTACCAACTTCATGTCAGCATACCTAAAGCACATGTGGAATGAGTGTGGAGTGACTTATAAATTCACTACACCTTACCATCCACAAACTAATGGCTTAGTTGAAAGATTCAACAAGACATTAAAGGGCATGATCATGGGGCTCCCAGAAAAACTCAAAAGGAGATGGGATGTCCTCTTGCCATGTCTGCTTTTCGCTTACAGGGAGGTACCACAGAAGGGAGTAGGATTCTCACCCTTTGAACTTCTGTTTGGTCATCCTGTAAGGGGACCACTTGCCCTTGTTAAAGAAGGCTGGGAGAGACCTCTCCATGAGCCTAAACAGGACATAGTGGACTATGTACTTGGCCTTCGCTCTAGAATGGCAGAGTACATGGAAAAGGCAACCAAAAACCTTGAGGCCAGCCAACAACTCCAGAAGTTTTGGTATGACCAAAAGGCTGCACTGGTTGAGTTCCAACCAGGGCAGAAAGTCTGGGTTCTGGAGCCTGTGGCTCCCAGGGCACTCCAGGACAAATGGAGTGGCCCTTACCCAGTGCTAGAGAGGAAGAGTCAGGTCACCTACCTGGTGGACCTGGGCACAAGCAGGAGCCCCAAGAGGGTGATCCATGTGAACCGCCTTAAGCTCTTCCATGACAGGGCTGATGTGAATCTGTTGATGGTAACAGATGAGGATCAGGAGGCAGAGAGTGAACCTCTCCCTGATCTTCTGTCATCAGACCCAAAAGATGGCACAGTAGATGGAGTGATCTACTCAGACACCCTCTCTGGCCAACAGCAAGCTGATTGTAGGAGAGTCCTACAACAGTTTCCTGAACTCTTCTCCTTAACCCCTGGTCAGACACACCTGTGTACCCATGATGTGGACACAGGAGACAGCATGCCTGTCAAAAACAAAATCTTTAGACAATCTGACCATGTTAAGGAAAGCATCAAGGTGGAAGTCCACAAGATGCTGGGATTGGGAGTAATTGAGCGCTCTGACAGCCCCTGGGCTAGCCCAGTGGTCTTAGTCCCCAAACCTCACACCAAAGATGGAAAGAAAGAGATGAGGTTTTGTGTGGACTACAGAGGGCTCAACTCTGTCACCAAGACAGATGCCCATCCAATTCCAAGAGCTGATGAGCTCATTGATAAATTAGGTGCTGCCAAATTCCTAAGTACCTTTGACTTGACAGCAGGGTACTGGCAAATAAAAATGGCACCTGGAGCAAAAGAAAAAACAGCATTCTCCACACCTGATGGGCATTATCAGTTTACTGTTATGCCCTTTGGTTTAAAGAATGCCCCTGCCACCTTCCAAAGGTTGGTGAATCAAGTCCTTGCTGGCTTGGAGTCCTTTAGCACAGCTTATCTTGATGATATTGCTGTCTTTAGCTCCACCTGGCAGGATCACCTGGTCCACCTGTAGAAGGTTTTGAAGGCTCTGCAATCTGCAGGCCTCTCTATCAAGGCATCCAAATGCCAGATAGGGCAGGGAACTGTGGTTTACTTGGGTCACCTTGTAGGTGGAGGCCAAGTTCAGCCACTCCAACCCAAGATCCAGACTATTCTGGACTGGGTAGCTCCAAAAACCCAGACTCAAGTCAGGGCATTCCTTGGCTTGACTGGGTATTACAGGAGGTTTGTGAAGGGATATGGATCCATTGTGACAGCCCTCACTGAACTCACCTCCAAGAAAATGCCCAAGAAAGTGAACTGGACTGTGGAATGCCAACAGGCCTTTGACACCCTGAAACAAGCAATGTGCTCAGCACCAGTTCTAAAAGCTCCAGATTATTCTAAGCAGTTCATTGTGCAGACTGATGCCTCTGAACATGGGATAGGGGCAGTTTTGTCCCAAACAAATGATGATGGCCTTGACCAGCCTGTTGCTTTCATTAGCAGGAGGTTACTCCCCAGGGAGCAGCGTTGGAGTGCCATTGAGAGGGAGGCCTTTGCTGTGGTTTGGTCCCTGAAGAAGCTGAGACCATACCTCTTTGGGACTCACTTCCTAGTTCAAACTGACCACAGACCTCTCAAATGGCTGATGCAAATGAAAGGTGAAAATCCTAAACTGTTGAGGTGGTCCATCTCCCTACAGGGAATGGACTTTATAGTGGAACACAGACCTGGGACTGCCCATGCCAATGCAGATGGCCTTTCCAGGTTCTTCCACTTAGAAAATGAAGACTCTCTTGGGAAAGGTTAATCTCATCCTCTTTCGTTTGGGGGGGGGTTGTGTAAGGAAATGCCTCCTTGGCATGGTTGCCCCCTGACTTTTTGCCTTTGCTGATGCTATGTTTACAATTGAAAGTGTGCTGAGGCCTGCTAACCAGGCCCCAGCACCAGTGTTCTTTCCCTAACCTGTACTTTTGTATCCACAATTGGCAGACCCTGGCATCCAGATAAGTCCCTTGTAACTGGTACTTCTAGTACCAAGGGCCCTGATGCCAAGGAAGGTCTCTAAGGGCTGCAGCATGTCTTATGCCACCCTGGAGACCTCTCACTCAGCACAGACACACTGCTTGCCAGCTTGTGTGTGCTAGTGAGGACAAAACGAGTAAGTCGACATGGCACTCCCCTCAGGGTGCCATGCCAGCCTCTCACTGCCTATGCAGTATAGGTAAGACACCCCTCTAGCAGGCCTTACAGCCCTAAGGCAGGGTGCACTATACCATAGGTGAGGGTACCAGTGCATGAGCATGGTACCCCTACAGTGTCTAAACAAAACCTTAGACATTGTAAGTGCAGGGTAGCCATAAGAGTATATGGTCTGGGAGTTTGTCAAACACGAACTCCACAGCACCATAATGGCTACACTGAAAACTGGGAAGTTTGGTATCAAACTTCTCAGCACAATAAATGCACACTGATGCCAGTGTACATTTTATTGTAAAATACACCCCAGAGGGCACCTTAGAGGTGCCCCCTGAAACTTAACCGACTGTCTGTGTAGGCTGACTAGTTCCAGCAGCCTGCCACACCAGAGACATGTTGCTGGCCCCATGGGGAGAGTGCCTTTGTCACTCTGAGGCCAGTAACAAAGCCTGCACCTGGGTGGAGATGCTAACACCTCCCCCAGGCAGGAACTGTAACACCTGGCGGTGAGCCTCAAAGGCTCACCCCTTTGTCACAGCCCAGCAGGGCACTCCAGCTTAGTGGAGTTGCCCGCCCCCTCCGGCCACGGCCCCCACTTTTGGCGGCAAGGCTGGAGGGAACAAAGAAAGCAACAAGGAGGAGTCACTGGCCAGTCAGGACAGCCCCTAAGGTGTCCTGAGCTGAAGTGACTCTAACTTTTAGAAATCCTCCATCTTGCAGATGGAGGATTCCCCCAATAGGGTTAGGATTGTGACCCCCTCCCCTTGGGAGGAGGCACAAAGAGGGTGTACCCACCCTCAGGGCTAGTAGCCATTGGCTACTAACCCCCCAGACCTAAACACGCCCTTAAATTTAGTATTTAAGGGCTACCCTGAACCCTAGAAAATTAGATTCCTGCAACTACAAGAAGGACTGCCTAGCTGAAAACCCCTGCAGAGGAAGACCAGAAGACGACAACTGCCTTGGCTCCAGAAACTCACCGGCCTGTCTCCTGCCTTCCAAAGATCCTGCTCCAGCGACGCCTTCCAAAGGGACCAGCGACCTCGACATCCTCTGAGGACTGCCCCTGCTTCGAAAAGACAAGAAACTCCCGAGGACAGCGGACCTGCTCCAAGAAAAGCTGCAACTTTGTGTCCAGCAGCTTTAAAGAACCCTGCAAGCTCCCCGCAAGAAGCGTGAGACTTGCAACACTGCACCCGGCGACCCCGACTCGGCTGGTGGCGATCCAACACCTCAGGAGGGACCCCAGGACTACTCTAAGACTGTGAGTACAAAAACCTGTCCCCCCTGAGCCCCCACAGCGCCGCCTGCAGAGGGAATCCCGAGGCTTCCCCTGACCGCGACTCTTTGAATCCTAAGTCCCGACACCTGGGAGAGACCCTGCACCCGCAGCCCCCAGGACCTGAAGGACCGGACTTTCACTGGAGGAGTGACCCCCAGGAGTCCCTCTCCCTTGACCAAGTGGAGGTTTCCCCGAGGAACCCCCCCCTTGCCTGCCTGCAGCGCTGAAGAGATCCCTAGATCTCCCATTGACTTCCATTACAAACCCGACGCTTGTTTCTACACTGCACCCGGCCGCCCCCGCGCTGCTGAGGGTGAAATTTCTGTGTGGGCTTGTGTCCCCCCCGGTGCCCTACAAAACCCCCCTGGTCTGCCCTCCGAAGACGCGGGTACTTACCTGCAAGCAGACCGGAACCGGGGCACCCCCTTCTCTCCATTCTAGCCTATGCGTTTTGGGCACCACTTTGAACTCTGCACCTGACCGGCCCTGAGCTGCTGGTGTGGTGACTTTGGGGTTGCTCTGAACCCCCAACGGTGGGCTACCTTGGACCAAGAACTAAGCCCTGTAAGTGTCTTACTTACCTGGTTAACCTAACAAATACTTACCTCCCCTAGGAACTGTGAAAATTGCACTAAGTGTCCACTTTTAAAACAGCTATTTGTGAATAACTTGAAAAGTATACATGCAATTTTGATGATTTGAAGTTCCTAAAGTACTTACCTGCAATACCTTTCGAATGAGATATTACATGTAGAATTGGAACCTGTGGTTCTTAAAATAAACTAAGAAAAGATATTTTTCTATATAAAAACCTATTGGCTGGATTTGTCTCTGAGTGTGTGTACCTCATTTATTGTCTATGTGTATGTACAACAAGTGCTTAACACTACTCCTTGGATAAGCCTATTGCTCGACCACACTACCACAAAATAGAGCATTAGTATTATCTCTTTTTGCCACTATCTTACCTCTAAGGGGAACCCTTGGACTCTGTGCATACTATTCCTTACTTTGAAATAGTGCATACAGAGCCAACTTCCTACAAGGGGTTTTTCAGCTCAGCAGTCCTCTTCTTCTGTAAGTTGCAGGAATCTAAAATCTTAGGTTCAGGGAAGCCCTTAAATACTAAATTTAAGGGCGTGTTTAGGTCTGGGGGGTTAGTAGCCAATGGCTACTAGCCCTGAGGGTGGGTACACCCTCTTTGTGCCTCCTCCCAAGGGGAGGGGGTCACAATCCTATCCCTATTGGGGGGATTTCTAAAAGTTAATCACTTCAGCTCAGGACACCTTAGGGGCTGTCCTGACTGGCCAGTGACTCCTCCTTGTTATTCTCATTATTTCCTCCGGCCTTGCCGCCAAAAGTGGGGCCGTGGACGGAGGGGGTGGGCAACTCCACTAGCTGGAGTGCCCTGTGGTGCTGGAACAAAGGGGGTGAGCCTTTGAGGCTCACCGCCAGGTGTTACAGCTCCTGCCTGGGGGAGGTGTTAGCATCTCACCCAGTGCAGGCTTTGTTACTGGCCTCAGGGTGACAAAGGCACTCTCTCCATGGGGCCAGCAACATGTCTAGAGTGTGGCAGGCTGCTAGAACCAGTCAGCCTACACTGGTAGTTGGTTAAAGTTTCAGGGGGCACCTCTAAGGTGCCCTCTGGGGTGTTTTTTACAATAAAATGTACACTGGCATCCGTGTGCATTTATTGTGCTGAGAAGTTTGATACCAAACTTCCCAGTTTTCAGTGTAGCCATTATGGTGCTGTGGAGTTCGTGTTTGACAGACTCCCAGACCATACACTCTTATGGCTACCCTGCATTTACAATGTCTAAGGTTTGGCTTAGACACTGTAGGGGCACAGTGCTCATGCACTGGTGCCCTCACCTATGGTATAGTGCACCCTGCCTTAGGGCTGTAAGGCCTGCTAGAGGGGTGACTTATCTATACTTGCATAGGCAGTGAGAGGCTGGCATGGCACCCTGAGGGGAGTGCCATGTCGACTTACTCATTTTGTTCTCACCAGCACGCACAAGCTGGCAAGCAGTGTGTCTGTGCTGAGTGAGGGGTCTCCAGGGTGGCATAAGACATGCTGCAGCCCTTAGAGACCTTCCCTGGCATCAGGGCCCTTGGTACCAGAGGTACCAGTTACAAGGGACTTACCTGGATGCCAGGGTGTGCCAATTGTGGATACAAAAGTACAGGTTAGGGAAAGAACACTGGTGCTGGGGCCTGGTTAGCAGGCCTCAGCACACTTTCAATTCAAAACATAGCATCAGCAAAGGCAAAAAAGTCAGGAGGTAACCATGCCAAGGAGGCATTTTCTAAGTGTTTCAGTATCGTCTGTCTCTGAACAGAGCAAGGGAATGTTTGCATCCCTTTTAGCTAAGGCAGGCACAGGCGTTTGCTTTGAGAAGCAGGGTTGAGTAATTTAATAAAATATCTACTTGTCGATGGGACAAGTTGCTTCTTAAATCTATTTGTGCTGTAAAAAATCTACTTGTGCTGTAAAAAAAAATCTACTTGTCCCTTTGGTGCAGCGAAAAATTATGGCAGCAATCACATTATGTAAGAGCTCTGATAATGGCATCTCTGTTCATGCCAGGGCCAATACTATAGAAGGGCTTGAATACTTGCAATTTCAAAACTTACTATATAGTAGGGCTTGAATACTAGCAATTTCAAAACCTACTATAGCAATTTCCTTATTTTGACACTTTTCCTCAGATCTGGGGCTGGAGAAAGCACTACCTTAATAGTTCCAGGGCTTTGAATGCCTTCAACTATGAGCAAATCTACTAACGTGCATATTTTAAGGATTTTCACCAGCTCTTCTCTAATTTTTTCCCACACTTAGAAAGGCTGGAAATTTAGTCCTGACAAGGGCAGAAGTAGAAGTTCTTTCAGGGTTAGGAAAAAATAGTGGTTGGAGGGAAAGTGAACCTGTAAACACTCAAAAGATTTCCGCATGAGCAAATCTACAAATATTTTCAAGGAGTACGATTTCCTGGTCCACTTCTGCAAATTCTTGTGAATTCATAAACGCCACTAATGTAAAGACATACCATGGGTGCACTTTTGTGATTTATTGTTTTTTTTTTTTAAATAATTGGGCCCATAATTAGGTTAGGTGTTAACCAAGACATTTTGTTTTTACTAAAATTCTATTTCTCCCTTGATCCATCTATTGGCTGGCTTTACTGTGAGTGATAGCATTCTGCTCTTCCATAAGGAGCATATTGGCACACAAAGTTTTGTTCTGTGCCAGGTACTACTGTGGCAATGTGTGCTTTTTGAGACCCACAAACTTTCTTTGGTTTTTGCCAATGTTTGTTACAATGGTGAAGGCCTGGCAGCTCCCACAACAAAGTGTTGCAAAAGCCATGTCTAAACAAGACAGGCATTGACAAAACCAAAAGACTGACAACCAATGTGGGATCGTTTGGCTTTGCCTGTTTATTTTCATGTTTCTCAATCTTGTTGAAAATGATTACATTTTCCATTAACGAGCATTTTTTAAATTCTAGCATGCATCAACACATTTCACTAAGTGATGCTTCAAAGAAATACCTAAAATTTCACAGTAATTTTACACCGTGTTTTGTTCCTACTAGCATTGTTCTTTTCTTTCAAGATAGTGTTCAGAAAACAATCTTGCTTACAAGTATTTGCAACTAATCAGAGCATTCAGGGAGCATTATATGTAGCCTCATGTTAATCATTTCAAACGTGTACACTTTTTTTTTTTTTTACACTGAAACCACTGTCAGTAGTGTAGTGTGACCTTAAATCGTTTATTCAGACTGCTCACCCTAACAATAAAGGCTTTGCATTAATGCACCATAAATACAAGTTCAAACAGCATTTACATATGGACACAAATATTACCTCAACTGCAGACAGTTCATTTCCCTGTAAACTGGCAGCCAATGTGTTTGCGCAGCAGGGGGGGTGGGCCGACTTGTCCCAAGGACAAATTAAACATGTTTACTTGTTGTCCTTGACACTAAATGGTGTTTTCTGGTCGTTGGGCTATAGGAATTCCACACCCCTGGAGAAGCTATAAAAACCCTTGGTTATGGAGCTTCTAAAAGTCTTGTGTTGGAGGAAGCCAATGTGGCAGCGCACCTCAATGCAAGTCAACATAATTAATGTACCAGAAAAGTCAAAGCTACTTAGCTTCGATTATAATCCCACAAATGAATATACATATTTAAATACAATTTCTAACATTAGACTTTGACAAGTCAGATAGCTCTAAAATGCCATTAATCAGCAATTTAGAGAAACTGCCACTCTGAATAACAATGGCAACAAAAAAAGCAAAAGATATACAACTGTAAGTAAGGTATAAAGTCTTCATTTTGATGACTCTTGTGTTAAATCAATACCCATGCAGCTCTACTACAGATTTGTTTTCTATATTGCCATCATATAAGTACTGAATTTGCAAAATGCAGAAAAGGATATTAATTACTGCTTTAGGGTTGCAAACACCACTGTCTGAGACTTTGCCTCGTAAATGTAAAATGCTTCCCATTAAGAAGTATTTATGGGATTTAAGATCCCATATTTATGGGATTTAAGAAGTATTTAAGTGCAGGGTAGCCATAAGAGTATATGGTCTGGGAGTTTGTCAAACACGAACTCCACAGCACCATAATGGCTACACTGAAAACTGGGAAGTTTGGTATCAAACTTCTCAGCACAATAAATGCACACTGATGCCAGTGTACATTTTATTGTGAAATACACCCCAGAGGGCACCTTAGAGGTGCCCCCTGAAACCTTAACCAACTACCCGTGTAAGCTGACTGGTTCTAGCAGCCTGCCACAACCGAGACATGTTGCTGGCCCCATGGGGAGAGTGCCTTTGTCACTCTGAGGCCAGTAACAAAGCCTGCACTGGGTGGAGATGCTAACACCTCCCCCAGGCAGGAGCTGTAACACCTGGCGGTGAGCCTCAAAGGCTCACCCCCTTTGTTCCAGCACCACAGGGCACTCCAGCTAGTGGAGTTGCCCGCCCCCTCCGGCCACGGCCCCACTTTTGGCAGCAAGGCCGGGGGAAATAATGAGAATAACAAGGAGTCACCTGCCAGTCGGGACAGCCCCTAAGGTGTCCTGAGCTGAAGTTACTCTAACTTTTAGAAATCCTCCATCTTGCAGATGGAGGATTCCCCCAATAGGGATAGAATTGTGACCCCCTCCCCTTGGGAGGAGGCACAAAGAGGGTGTACCCACCCTCAGGGCTAGTAGCCATTGGCTACTAACCCCCAGACCTAAACACGCCCTTAAATTTAGTATTTAAGGGCTCCCCAGAACCTAAGAATTTAGATTCCTGCAACTTACCGAAGAAGACTGCTGAGCTGAAAACCCCTGCAGAAGAAGAAGGAAGACACCAACTGCTTTGTCCCCAGTCCTACCGGCCTGTCTCCTGCCTTCCAAAGAAACCTGCTCCAGCGACGCTTTCCCAAGGACTAGCGACCTCTGAATCCTCAGAGGACTGCCCTGCTTCAAGAAAGACAAGAAACTCCCCAGGACAGCGGCACTGCTCCAAAAAGACTGCAACTTTGTTACAGAGGAGCAGATTTAAAGACCCCTGCAAATCCCCGCAAGAAGCGTGAGACTTGCAACACTGCACCCGGCGACCCCGACTCGACTGGTGGAGAACCAACACCTCAGGGAGGACCCTCCGGCGACTCCGAGACCGTGAGTAACCAAAGTTGTCCCCCCTGAGCCCCCACAGCAAAGCCTGCAGAGGGAATCCCGAGGCTCCCCCTGACCGCGACTGCCTGACCCTAAAGTCCTGACGGCTGGAAAAGACCCTGCACCCGCAGCCCCCAGCACCTGAAGGAACGGAACTTCAGTGCAGGAGTGACCCCCAGGAGGCCCTCTCCCTTGCCTAGGTGGTGGCTACCCCGAGGAGCCCCCCCCCCTTGCCTGCCTGCACCGCTGAAGAGACCCCTTGGTCTCCCATTGAAACCTACAGAGAACCCGACGCTTGTTTGCACACTGCACCTGGCCGCCCCCGCGCTGCTGAGGGTGTACTTTCTGTGTGGACTTGTCGTTGCCCCCCCCCCCCCCCCCCCCCACTGGTGCCCTATAAAACCACCCTGGTCTGCCCTCCGAAGACGCGGGTACTTACCTGCTGGCAGACCGGAACCGGGGCACCCCTTTCTCTCCATTGAAGCCTATGTGTTTTGGGCACCTCTTTGACCTCTGCACCTGACCGGCCCTGAGCTGCTGGTGTGGTAACTTTGGGGTTGCTCTGAACCCCCAACGGTGGGCTACCTTGGACCCAAAACTGAACCCTGTAGGTAATTTACTTACCTGCTAAAACTAACAATACTTTACCTCCCCCAGGAACTGTGAAAATTGCACTGTCCACTTTTAAAACAGCTATTTGTGTTTTATGTGAAAAGTATATATATGCTACTGTAATTATTCAAAGTTCCTAAAGTACTTACCTGCAACACCTTTCAAATGAGATATTACATGTAGAATTTGAACCTGTGGTTCTTAAAATAAACTAAGAAAAGATGTGTTCGGTGGCATGTGTAGCTGCAGATACACATGTTGTGCATAGTCCGCCGTCTGGTGTTGGGTCGGAGTGTTACAAGTTGTTTTTCTTCGAAGAAGTCTTTTCGAGTCACGAGACCGAGGGACTCCTCCTCCTCCTTTGTTCCATTGCGCATGGGCGTCGACTCCATGTTAGATTGTTTTTTTTCCGCCATCGGGTTCGGACGTGTTCCTTTTCGCTCCGGGTTTCGGGATGGAAAGATAGTCATAACTTCGGAAAACTACGTCGGTATTGGGTTAGAATAGAATCGACACCGAATCGTGAAGAGCTCCTGTAGCCCTTCGGGGTAATTTCAATCCCCCGTTGGGGCCTGGTCGGCCCGACCGCGTGTAAGATCGACACTGATGGAAAGGACCCCGTTCCGATTCTGTCCTAAATGCCACAATAAATTTCCATATACAGACCAACATTTGGTCTGTAACTTGTGCCTGTCGCCCGAGCACAAGGAAGAGACGTGTGAGGCCTGTCGTGCGTTTCGGTCCCGAAAAACGCTCCGTGACCGGCGAGCCAGAAGATTACAGATGGCGGCCACGCCGACAGGACAACGAGGGTTCGAGGAACAAGGAGAAGAAGAGGAAGCCTTCTCCATTCATGAATTGGACTCTGACGAATTAGACGTCGAAGAAACCGTGAGTAAGACGTCGAAGCAAGCACCACACAAGAAATCAAACAAGGCCCAGGGGATGCCACTGCCAACAGGCCATGGCTCAACCCATAAAGTAGGTGACCGACCATCGGCACTGAAAAAGGCCGAACTGGTGCCGAGATCGTCCGACTCTGGTCGAGACACAGGCACGCAGCAATCTGGGGACTGAGACACTGCTGCCGAAAAAGATCGACGCCGAGACAGCGGAACCGAAGCTGCTCGACGCAGAGACAGCGGCACCGAGGAGGATCGACGCCGAGAAGGCTCGAAAAAGAGGAAATTCTCCTCTGAGCCGAAAACAAGCAAAGACACAGTTTCGGTGCCAAAACGACCGGCAACCGAACCGACTGCCAGCTCGTATTCAGAGGAACAATCACTATCCTCTCAAATGCGCAAGCACAGATTTGAGGAAGAGTTGCAGACCACTGACGTGGACCACACACAAAAGCGGATTTTCATACAAAGTGGGACAGGGAAAATCAGCACCCTTCCCCCAATCAGGAGAAAAAGGAGACTCGAGTTCCAAACACAGGAACAAACACCACAAACAAAAGTGGTTAAAAAGGTAACCCCGCCACCCTCTCCTCCACCTGTAACTCATGTATCACCGGAACAGACTCCGTCACATTCACCGGCTCATACCACCATGAGCCAAGATGACCAAGACGCTTGGGACCTATACGAAGCCCCAGTATCAGACAATAGTCCTGAGTCGTACCCTACCAAGCCCTCACCACCTGAGGACAGCACAGCGTATGCACAGGTGGTAGCTAGGGCAGCAGAGTTCCATAACGTGTCGTTACACGCAGAGCCTGTCGAGGATGACTTGGTTTTCAACACCCTCTCTTCCACCCATAGCACCTACCAAAGCCTGCCTATGCTTCCAGGAATGCTAAGGCACGCAAAGCAGATCTTCAAAGAACCTGTCAAGAGTAGAGCGTTAACTGCAAGGGTGGAGAAAAAATATAAAGCACCGCCCACGGACCCTACTTTTATCACCTCACAGCTGCCACCAGATTCAGTCGTGGTAGGGGCAGCTCGCAAGAGAGCCAACTCGCACACATCAGGCGAGGCACCACCTCCGGATAAGGAGAGCCGCAAGTTCGACGCGGCTGGGAAAAGGGTCGCAGTACAAGCTGCAAACCAGTGGCGCATCGCCAACTCTCAGGCGCTCCTAGCGCGATATGATAGAGCCCATTGGGACGAGATGCAGCATCTCATCGAGCATCTACCCAAGGAATTTCAGAAACGGGCAAAACAAGTGGTTGAGGAGGGACAAAACATCTCCAATAACCAAATACGCTCCTCTATGGACGCAGCGGACACAGCTGCAAGAACAATAAATACCGCAGTAACCATAAGAAGGCACGCATGGTTGCGCACATCTGGCTTTAAACCGGAAATACAGCAAGCGGTGCTCAATATGCCGTTCAATGAACAACAATTGTTTGGACCCGAAGTCGACACTGCAATTGAGAAATTGAAAAAGGACACGGACACAGCCAAGGCCATGGGCGCACTCTATTCCCCGCAGGGCAGAGGCACTTTCGGCACCTTCCGCAAAACAACCTTCAGAGGGGGGTTTCGGGGTCAAGCCACACAAGCCAGCACCTCACAATCTACACCGTCTACCTACCAGGGACAGTACCAAAGGGGAGGCTTTCGGGGCCAGTATAGAGGAGGACAATTTCCTAGAAACCGGGGAAAATTTCAAAGTCCAAAAACCCCTCCAACCAAACAGTGACTCACAAGTCACTCAACCCCTTCACACAACACCAGTGGGGGGAAGACTAAGTCAGTTTTACAAATCTTGGGAGGAGATAACAACAGACACTTGGGTCTTAGCAATTATCCGACATGGTTATTGCATAGAATTTCTCCAACTCCCTCCAGATGTACCACCAAAAACACAGAATATGTCAAAACAACATCTAGACCTTCTAGAACTAGAAGTTCAAGCATTACTGCAAAAGGACACAATAGAATAGGTACCATGTACACAAAAAAACACGGGAGTTTACTCACTGTACTTTCTAATACCAAAAAAGGACAAAACACTGAGACCAATCCTAGATCTCAGAACACTAAACACCTACATCAAATCAGACCACTTTCACATGGTCACGCTACAAGACGTGTTACCACTGCTAAAGCAACAAGACTACATGACAACCTTAGATCTAAAGGACGCGTATTTCCACATACCGATACATCCCTCGCACAGGAAATACCTAAGGTTCGTATTCAAAGGAATACATTACCAATTCAAAGTGTTGCCGTTCGGTATAACAACCGCACCAAGAGTATTTACAAAATGCCTAGCAGTAGTAGCTGCACACATCAGAAGGCAGCATATACACGTATTCCCGTACCTAGACGATTGGCTAATCAAGACCAACTCCCTCACAAAGTGTTCACACCACACAGATTATGTCATACAAACCCTCTACAAACTCGGTTTCTCCATCAACTATACAAAATCTCACATTCTGCCGTGCAAAACACAGCAATACTTAGGAGCGACAATCAACACAACAAAGGGAATAGCCACTCCAAGTCCACCAAGGGTTCAAAATTTTCACAAGGTTATACAAGACATGTATCCAACACAAAAGATACAGGCAAAGACGGTATTAAAACTCCTAGGCATGATGTCCTCATGCATAGCCATTGTCCCAAATGCAAGGCTGCACATGCGGCTCTTACAACAGTGCCTAGCATCACAATGGTCACAAGCACAGGGTCAACTTCTAGATCTGGTGTTGATAGACCGCCAAACATACATCTCGCTTCTATGGTGGAACAGTATAAATTTAAACAAAGGGCGGCCTTTCCAAGACCCAGTGCCACAATACGTGATAACAGATGCTTCCATGACAGGGTGGGGAGCACACCTCAATCAACACAGCATCCAAGGACAATGGGACGTACATCAAACAAAGCTGCATATAAATCACCTCGAATTGTTAGCAGTATTCCTAGCGTTGAAAGCATTTCAACCCATCATAACCCACAAATACATTCTTGTCAAAACAGACAACATGACAACAATGTATTATCTAAACAAACAGGGGGGAACACACTCGACACAGCTGTGCCTCCTGGCACAAAAGATATGGCAATGGGCAATTCACAACCACATTCGCCTAATAGCACAATTTATTCCAGGGATCCAAAATCAACTAGCAGACAATCTCTCTCGAGATCACCAACAGGTCCACGAATGGGAGATTCACCCCCAAATTCTAAACACTTACTTCAAAATTTGGGGGACACCTCAAATAGACCTATTTGCAACAAAGGAGAACGCAAAATGCCAAAACTTCGCATCCAGGTACCCACACAGGCAGTCTCAAGGCAATGCTCTATGGATGAACTGGTCAGGGATATTTGCGTACGCTTTTCCCCCTCTCCCTCTCCTTCCATATCTAGTAAACAAATTGAGTCAAAACAAACTCAAACTCATACTAATAGCACCAACATGGGCAAGACAACCTTGGTACACAACACTACTAGACCTGTCAGTAGTACCCCATGTCAGGTTGCCCAACAGACCAGATCTGTTAACACAACACAAACAGATCAGGCATCCAAACCCAGCATCGCTGAATCTAGCAATCTGGCTCCTGAGATCCTAGAATTCGGACATTTAAACCTCACCCAAGAATGTATGGAGGTCATAAAACAAGCTAGAAGACCATCCACTAGACACTGCTACGCAAGCAAATGGAAAAGATTTGTTTGCTTCTGCCATAATAAGCAAGTTCACCCATTACATGCATCGCCAAAGGATATAGTGGGATACTTACTACATTTACAGAAATCAAATCTAGCCTTCTCTTCCATAAAAATACACCTCGCAGCAATATCTGCATACCTGCAGATTACCCATTCAACTTCACTATTTAGGATACCTCTCATTAAAGCGTTTATGGAAGGCCTAAAAAGAATTATACCACCAAGAACACCACCTGTTCCTTCATGGAACCTCAACATCGTCTTAACAAGACTCATGGGCCCACCTTTTGAACCCATGCACTCTTGCGAAATGCAATTCTTAACGTGGAAAGTTGCATTTCTCATTGCCATCACATCTCTAAGAAAAGTAAGTGAAATTCAGGCGTTTACTATACAAGAACCTTTTATTCAAATACAGAAAAATAAGGTAGTCCTAAGAACCAATTGTAAAGAAATGGCTCCTGTAGGAAGTTGGCTCTGTATGCACTATTTCAAAGTAAGGAATAGTATGCACAGAGTCCAAGGGTTCCCCTTAGAGGTAAGATAGTGGCAAAAAGAGATAATACTAATGCTCTATTTTGTGGTAGTGTGGTCGAGCAGTAGGCTTATCCAAGGAGTAGTGTTAAGCATTTGTTGTACATACACATAGACAATAAATGAGGTACACACACTCAGAGACAAATCCAGCCAATAGGTTTTTGTATAGAAAAATATCTTTTCTTAGTTTATTTTAAGAACCACAGGTTCAAATTCTACATGTAATATCTCATTCGAAAGGTATTGCAGGTAAGTACTTTAGGAACTTCAAATCATCAAAATTGCATGTATACTTTTCAAGTTATTCACAAATAGCTGTTTTAAAAGTGGACACTTAGTGCAATTTTCACAGTTCCTAGGGGAGGTAAGTATTTGTTAGGTTAACCAGGTAAGTAAGACACTTACAGGGCTTAGTTCTTGGTCCAAGGTAGCCCACCGTTGGGGGTTCAGAGCAACCCCAAAGTTACCACACCAGCAGCTCAGGGCCGGTCAGGTGCAGAGTTCAAAGTGGTGCCCAAACACATAGGCTAGAATGGAGAGAAGGGGGTGCCCCGGTTCCGGTCTGCTTGCAGGTAAGTACCCGCGTCTTCGGAGGGCAGACCAGAGGGGTTTTGTAGGGCACCGGGGGGGACACAAGTCCACACAGAAATTTCACCCTCAGCAGCGCGGGGGCGGCCGGGTGCAGTGTAGAAACAAGCGTCGGGTTTGTAATGGAAGTCAATGGGAGATCTCGGGATCTCTTCAGCGCTGCAGGCAGGCAAGGGGGGGGTTCCTCGGGGAAACCTCCACTTGGTCAAGGGAGAGGGACTCCTGGGGGTCACTCCTCCAGTGAAAGTCCGGTCCTTCAGGTCCTGGGGGCTGCGGGTGCAGGGTCTCTCCCAGGTGTCGGGACTTAAGATTCAAAGAGTCGCGGTCAGGGGAAGCCTCGGGATTCCCTCTGCAGGCGGCGCTGTGGGGGCTCAGGGGGGACAGGTTTTTGTACTCACAGTCTTAGAGTAGTCCTGGGGTCCCTCCTGAGGTGTTGGGTCGCCACCAGCCGAGTCGGGGTCGCCGGGTGCAGTGTTGCAAGTCTCACGCTTCTTGCGGGGAGCTTGCAGGGTTCTTTAAAGCTGCTGGAAACAAAGTTGCAGCTTTTCTTGGAGCAGGTCCGCTGTCCTCGGGAGTTTCTTGTCTTTTCGAAGCAGGGGCAGTCCTCAGAGGATGTCGAGGTCGCTGGTCCCTTTGGAAGGCGTCGCTGGAGCAGGATCTTTGGAAGGCAGGAGACAGGCCGGTGAGTTTCTGGAGCCAAGGCAGTTGTCGTCTTCTGGTCTTCCTCTGCAGGGGTTTTTCAGCTAGGCAGTCCTTCTTCTTGTAGTTGCAGGAATCTAATTTTCTAGGGTTCAGGGTAGCCCTTAAATACTAAATTTAAGGGCGTGTTTAGGTCTGGGGGGTTAGTAGCCAATGGCTACTAGCCCTGAGGGTGGGTACACCCTCTTTGTGCCTCCTCCCAAGGGGAGGGGGTCACAATCCTAACCCTATTGGGGGAATCCTCCATCTGCAAGATGGAGGATTTCTAAAAGTTAGTCACTTCAGCTCAGGACACCTTAGGGGCTGTCCTGACTGGCCAGTGACTCCTCCTTGTTGCTTTCTTTGTTCCCTCCAGCCTTGCCGCCAAAAGTGGGGGCCGTGGCCGGAGGGGGCGGGCAACTCCACTAAGCTGGAGTGCCCTGCTGGGCTGTGACAAAGGGGTGAGCCTTTGAGGCTCACCGCCAGGTGTCACAGCTCCTGCCTGGGGGAGGTGTTAGCATCTCCACCCAGTGCAGGCTTTGTTACTGGCCTCAGAGTGACAAAGGCACTCTCCCCATGGGGCCAGCAACATGTCTCTGGTGTGGCAGGCTGCTGGAACTAGTCAGCCTACACAGACAGTCGGTTAAGTTTCAGGGGGCACCTCTAAGGTGCCCTCTGTGGTGTATTTTACAATAAAATGTACACTGGCATCAGTGTGCATTTATTGTGCTGAGAAGTTTGATACCAAACTTCCCAGTTTTCAGTGTAGCCATTATGGTGCTGTGGAGTTCGTGTTTGACAGACTCCCAGACCATATACTCTTATGGCTACCCTGCACTTACAATGTCTAAGGTTTTGTTTAGACACTGTAGGGGTACCATGCTCATGCACTGGTACCCTCACCTATGGTATAGTGCACCCTGCCTTAGGGCTGTAAGGCCTGCTAGAGGGGTGTCTTACCTATACTGCATAGGCAGTGAGAGGCTGGCATGGCACCCTGAGGGGAGTGCCATGTCGACTTACTCGTTTTGTCCTCACTAGCACACACAAGCTGGCAAGCAGTGTGTCTGTGCTGAGTGAGAGGTCTCCAGGGTGGCATAAGACATGCTGCAGCCCTTAGAGACCTTCCTTGGCATCAGGGCCCTTGGTACTAGAAGTACCAGTTACAAGGGACTTATCTGGATGCCAGGGTCTGCCAATTGTGGATACAAAAGTACAGGTTAGGGAAAGAACACTGGTGCTGGGGCCTGGTTAGCAGGCCTCAGCACACTTTCAATTGCAAACATAGCATCAGCAAAGGCAAAAAGTCAGGGGGCAACCATGCCAAGGAGGCATTTCCTTACAGCTCCCTGTTGCAGTTACCCCCCACTTTTTGCCTGATACTGATGCTGACTTGACTGAGAAGTGTGCTGGGACCCTGCTAACCAGGCCCCAGCACCAGTGTTCTTTCACCTAAAATGTGCTTTTGATTCCACAATTGGCACACCCTGGCATCCAGGTAAGTCCCTTGTAACTGGTACCCCTGGTACCAAGGGCCCTGATGCCAGGGAAGGTCTCTAAGGGCTGCAGCATATCTTATGCCACCCTGGGGACCCCTCACTCAGCACAGACACACTGCTTGCCAGCTTGTGTGTGCTGATGAGAACAAAACGAGTAAGTCGACATGGCACTCCCCTCAGGGTGCCATGCCAACCTCACACTACCTATGCAGTATAGATAAGTCACCCCTCTAGTAGGCCTTACAGCCCTAAGGCAGGGTGCACTATACCATAGGTGAGGGCACCAGTGCATGAGCACTATGCCCCTACAGTGTCTAAGCAAAACCTTAGACATTGTAAGTGCAGGGTAGCCATAAGAGTATATGGTCTGGGAGTCTGTCAAACACGAACTCCACAGCACCATAATGGCTACACTGAAAACTGGGAAGTTTGGTATCAAACTTCTCAGCACAATAAATGCACACTGATGCCAGTGTACATTTTATTGTGAAATACACCCCAGAGGGCACCTTAGAGGTGCCCCCTGAAACCTTAACCGACTATCTGTGTAGGCTGACTAGTTCCAGCAGCCTGCCACACTAGAGACATGTTGCTGGCCCCATGGGGAGAGTGCCTTTGTCACTCTGAGGCCAGTAACAAAGCCTGCACTGGGTGGAGATGCTAACACCTCCCCCAGGCAGGAGCTGTAACACCTGGCGGTGAGCCTCAAAGGCTCACCCCTTTGTCACAGCACCGCAGGACACTCCAGCTAGTGGAGTTGCCCGCCCCCTCCGGCCCGGCCCCCACTTTTGGCGGCAAGGCCGGAGAAAATAATGAGAATAACAAGGAGGAGTCACTGGCCAGTCAGGACAGCCCCTAAGGTGTCCTGAGCTGAGGTGACTCTAACTTTTAGAAATCCTCCATCTTGCAGATGGAGGATTCCCCCAATAGGATTAGGGATGTGACCCCCTCCCCTTGGGAGGAGGCACAAAGAGGGTGTACTCACCCTCAGGGCTAGTAGCCATTGGCTACTAACCCCCCAGACCTAAACACGCCCTTAAATTTAGTATTTAAGGGCTACCCTGCACCCTAGAAAATTAGATTCCTGCAACAACAAGAAGAAGGACTGCCTAGCTGAAAACCCCTGCAGAGGAAGACCAGAAGACAACTACTGCCTTGGCTCCAGAAACTCACCGGCCTGTCTCCTGCCTTCCAAAGAACTCTGCTCCAGCGACGCCTTCCAAAGGGACCAGCGACCTCTGAATCCTCTGAGGACTGCCCTGCTTCGACGACGACAAGAAACTCCCGAGGACAGCGGACCTGCTCCAAAAAGACTGCAACTTTATCCAAAGGAGCAGCTTTAAAGACCCCTGCAATCTCCCCGCAAGAAGCGTGAGACTTGCAACACTGCAACCGACGACCCCGACTCGGCTGGTGGAGAACCAACACCTCAGGGAGGACCCCCGGACTACTCTACGACTGTGAGTACCAAAACCTGTCCCCCCTGAGCCCCCACAGCGCCACCTGCAGAGGGAATCTCGAGGCTTCCCCTGACCGCGACTCTCTGAAGCCTAAGTCCTGACGCCTGGAAAAGACCCTGCACCCGCAGCCCCCAGGACCTGAAGGACCGGACTTTCACTGCAGAAGTGACCCCCAGGAGTCCCTCTCCCTTGCCCAAGTGGAGGTTTCCCCGAGGAAGCCCCCCCCTTGCCTGCCTGCAGCGCTGAAGAGATCCCTTGATCTCTCATTGACTTCCATTGCGAACCCGACGCTTGTTCTAACACTGCACCCGGCCGCCCCGCGCCGCTGAGGGTGAAATTTCTGTGTGGGCTTGTGTCCCCCCCGGTGTCCTACAAAACCCCCCTGGTCTGCCCTCCGAAGACGCGGGTGCTTACCTGCTGGCAGACTGGAACCGGGGCATCCCCTTCTCTCCATTGAAGCCTATGCGTTTTGGGCACCACTTTGAACTCTGCACCTGACCGGCCCTGAGCTGCTGGTGTGGTAACTTTGGGGTTGCTCTGAACCCCCAACGGTGGGCTACCTTGGACCAAGAACTGAACCCTGTAAGTGTCGTACTTACCTGGTAAAACTAACAAAAACTTACCTCCCCCAGGAACTGTGAAAATTGCACTGTGTCCACTTTTAAAATAGCTATTTGTGAATAACTTGAAAAGTATACATGCAATTGAAATGATTCAAAGTTCCTAATGTACTTACCTGCAATACCTTTCAAACAAGATATTACATGTTAAATTTGAACCTGTGGTTCTTAAAATAAACTAAGAAAATATATTTTTCTATAACAAAACCTATTGGCTGGATTTGTCTCTGAGTGTGTGTACCTCATTTATTGTCTATGTGTATGTACAACAGATGCTTAACACTACTCCTTGGATAAGCCTACTGCTCGACCACACTGCCACAAAATAGAGCATTAGTATTATCTCTTTTTACCACTATTTTACCTCTAAGGGGAACCCTTGGACTCTGTATGTGCTATTTCAAAGTAAGGAATAGCATGCACAGAGCCAACTTCCTACACCAATCCTACATTTTTACCAAAAGTTATTTCACCGTTCCACTTAAATCAAACGGTAGAACTACCAGTGTTCTTCCCACAGCCAGACTCAGTAGCTGAAAGGGCACTACATACATTAGACATCAGAAGAACCATAATGTACTATGTAAGGAAATGCCTCCTTGGCATGGTTGCCCCCTGACTTTTTGCCTTTGCTGATGCTATGTTTACAATTGAAAGTGTGCTGAGGCCTGCTAACCAGGCCCCAGCACCAGTGTTCTTTCCCTAACCTGTACTTTTGTATCCACAATTGGCAGACCCTGGCATCCAGATAAGTCCCTTGTAACTGGTACTTCTGGTACCAAGGGCCCTGATGCCAAGGAAGGTCTCTAAGGGCTGCAGCATGTCTTATGCCACCCTGGAGACCTCTCACTCAGCACAGACACACTGCTTGCCAGCTTGTGTGTGCTAGTGAGGACAAAACGAGTAAGTCGACATGGCACTCCCCTCAGGGTGCCATGCCAGCCTCTCACTGCCTATGCAGTATAGGTAAGACACCCCTCTAGCAGGCCTTACAGCCCTAAGGCAGGGTGCACTATGCCATAGGTGAGGGTACCAGTGCATGAGCATGGTACCCCTACAGTGTCTAAACAAAACCTTAGACATTGTAAGTGCAGGGTAGCCATAAGAGTATATGGTCTGGGAGTCTGTCAAACACGAACTCCACAGCACCATAATGGCTACACTGAAAACTGGGAAGTTTGGTATCAAACTTCTCAGCACAATAAATGCACACTGATGCCAGTGTACATTTTATTGCAAAATACACCCCAGAGGGCACCTTAGAGGTGCCCCCTGAAACTTAACCGACTGTCTGTGTAGGCTGACTAGTTCCAGCAGCCTGCCACACCAGAGACATGTTGCTGGCCCCATGGGGAGAGTGCCTTTGTCACTCTGAGGCCAGTAACAAAGCCTGCACTGGGTGGAGATGCTAACACCTCCCCCAGGCAGGAGCTGTAACACCTGGCGGTGAGCCTCAAAGGCTCACCCCTTTGTCACAGCACCGCAGGACACTCCAGCTAGTGGAGTTGCCCGCCCCCTCCGGCCACGGCCCCACTTTTGCCGGCAAGGCTGGAGGGAACAAAGAAAGCAACAAGGAGGAGTCACTGGCCAGTCAGGACAGCCCCTAAGGTGTCCTGAACTGAAGTGACTCTAACTTTTAGAAATCCTCCATCTTGCAGATGGAGGATTCCCCCAATAGGGTTAGGATTGTGACCCCCTCCCCTTGGGAGGAGGCACAAAGAGGGTGTACCCACCCTCAGGGCTAGTAGCCATTGGCTACTAACCCCCCAGACCTAAACACGCCCTTAAATTTAGTATTTAAGGGCTACCCTGAACCCTAGAAAATTAGATTCCTGCAACTACAAGAAGAAGGACTGCCTAGCTGAAAACCCCTGCAGAGGAAGACCAGAAGACGACAACTGCCTTGGCTCCAGAAACTCACCGGCCTGTCTCCTGCCTTCCAAAGATCCTGCTCCAGCGACGCCTTCCAAAGGGACCAGCGACCTCGACATCCTCTGAGGACTGCCCCTGCTTCGAAAAGACAAGAAACTCCCGAGGACAGCGGACCTGCTCCAAGAAAGGCTGCAACTTTGTTTCCAGCAGCCTTGAAAGAACCCTGCAAGCTCCCCGCAAGAAGCGTGAGACTTGCAACACTGCACCCGGCGACCCCGACTCGGCTGGTGGAGATCCAACACCTCAGGAGGGACCCCAGGACTACTCTGATACTGTGAGTACAAAAACCTGTCCCCCCTGAGCCCCCACAGCGCCGCCTGCAGAGGGAATCCCGAGGCTTCCCCTGACCGCGACTCCTTGAATCCAAAACCCGACGCCTGGGAGAGACCCTGCACCCGCAGCCCCCAGGACCTGAAGGACCGGACTTTCACTGGAGAAGTGACCCCCAGGAGTCCCTCTCCCTTGCCCAAGTGGAGGTTTCCCCGAGGAACCCCCCCCTTGCCTGCCTGCAGCGCTGAAGAGATCCCTAGATCTCCCATAGACTAACACTACAAACCTGACGCTTGTTTCTACACTGCACCCGGCTGCCCCCGCGCCGCTGAGGGTGAAATTCCTGTGTGGGCTTGTGTCCCCCCCGGTGCCCTACAAAACCCCCCTGGTCTGCCCTCGGAAGACGCGGGTACTTACCTGCTGGCAGACTGGAACCGGGGCACCCCCTTCTCCATTGAAGCCTATGTGTTTTGGGCACCACTTTGAACTCTGCACCTGACCGGCCCTGAGCTGCTGGTGTGGTAACTTTGGGGTTGCTCTGAACCCCCAACGGTGGGCTACCTTGGACCAAGAACTGAACCCTGTAAGTGTCTTACTTACCTGGTTAACCTAACAAATACTTACCTCCCCTAGGAACTGTGAAAATTGCACTAAGTGCCCACTTTTAAAACGGCTATTTGTCAATAACTTGAAAAGTATACATGCAATTTTTATGATTTAAAGTTCCTAAAGTACTTACCTGCAATACCTTTCGAATGAGATATTACATGTAGAATTTGAACCTGTGGTTCTTAAAATAAACTAAGAAAAGATATTTTTCTATACAAAAACCTATTGGCTGGATTTGTCTCTGAGTGTGTGTACCTCATTTATTGTCTATGTGTATGTACAACAAATGCTTAACACTACTCCTTGGATAAGCCTACTGCTCGACCACACTACCACAAAATAGAGCATTAGTATTATCTCTTTTTACCACTATTTTACCTCTAAGGGGAACCCTTGGACTCTGTGCATGCTATTCCTTACTTTGAAATAGCACATACAGAGCCAACTTCCTACATTGGTGGATCAGCGGTGGGGTACAAGACTTTGCATTTGCTGGACTACTCAGCCAATACCTGATCACACGACAAATTCCAAAATTGTCATTAGAAATTGATTTTTGCAATTTGAAAAGTTTTCTAAATTCTTAAAAGACCTGCTAGGGCCTTGTGTTAGATCCTGTTTAGCATTTCTTTTAGAGTTTAAAAGTTTGTAAAAGTTTGAATTAGATTCTAGAACCAGTTTTAGATTCTTAAAAAGTATTCCAACTTTTAGAAGCAAAATGTCTAGCACAGATGTGGCTGTGGTGGAACTCGACACCACACCATACCTCCATCTACAGATGAGAGAGCTAAGGTCACTCTGTAAACTAAAGAAAATAACCATAGGCCCCAAACCTACCAAAATACAGCTCCAGGAGCTTTTGGCAGAGTTTGAAAAGGCCAACCCCTCTGAGGGTGGCAACTCAGAGGAAGAGGATAGTGACTTGGAGGACAATTCCCCCCTACCAGTCCTATCTAGGGAGAACAGGGTCTCTCAAACCCTGACTCCAAAAATAATAGTCAGAGATGCTGGTTCCCTCACAGGAGAGACCAACACCTCTGAAATCACTGAGGATAACTCCAGTGAAGAGGACATCCAGTTAGCCAGGATGGCCAAAAGATTGGCTTTGGAAAGACAGATCCTAGCCATAGAGAGGGAAAGACAAGAGATGGGCCTAGGACCCATCAATGGTGGCAGCAAAATAAATAGGGTCAGAGATTCTCCTGACATGTTGAAAATCCCTAAAGGGATTGTAACTAAATATGAAGATGGTGATGACATCACCAAATGGTTCACAGCTTTTGAGAGGGCTTGTGTAACCAGAAAAGTGAACAGATCTCACTGGGGTGCTCTCCTTTGGGAAATGTTCACAGGAAAGTGTAGGGATAGACTCCTCACACTCTCTGGAAAAGATGCAGAATCTTATGACCTCATGAAGGGTACCCTGATTGAGGGCTTTGGATTCTCCACTGAGGAGTATAGGATTAGATTCAGGGGGGCTCAAAAATCCTCGAGCCAGACCTGGGTTGACTTTGTAGACTACTCAGTGAAAACACTAGATGGTTGGATTCAAGGCAGTGGTGTAAGTAATTATGATGGGCTGTACAATTTATTTGTGAAAGAACACCTATTGAGTAATTGTTTCAATGATAAACTGCATCAGCATCTGGTAGACCTAGGACCAATTTCTCCCCAAGAATTGGGAAAGAAGGCGGACCATTGGGTCAAGACAAGGGTGTCCAAGACTTCAACAGGGGGTGACCAAAAGAAAGGGGTCACAAAGACTCCCCAGGGGAAGGGTGATGAGACAACCAAAACTAAAAATAGTAGAGTCTTCTACAGGCCCCCAAAAACCTGCACAGGAGGGTGGGCCCAGAGCCTCTTCACAAAACAATGGGTACAAGGGTAAAAACTTTGATCCCAAGAAGGCCTGGTGTCATAGCTGTAAACAGCATGGACACCAAACTGGAGACAAGGCCTGTCCCAAGAAAGGTTCCACTCCAAACTCCCATCCAGGTAACACTGGTATGGCTAGTCTCCAAGTGGGATCAACAGTGTGCCCAGAGCAAATCAGGGTCCACACTGAAGCTACTCTAGTTTCTGAGGGTGGGGTGGATTTAGCCACACTAGCTGTCTGGCCGCCTAACATGCAAAAATACAGACAGCAACTCTTAATTAATGGGACTAGAATAGAGGGCCTGAGGGATACAGGTGCCAGTGTCACCATGGTGACAGAGAAACTGGTTTCCCCTGGCCAATACCTGACTGGAAAAACTTACACAGTCACCAACGCTGACAATCAGAGAAAAGTACATCCCATGGCAATGGTTACTTTAGAATGGGGAGGGGTCAATGGCCTGAAACAGGTGGTGGTCTCCTCAAATATCCCAGTGGACTGTCTGCTTGGAAATGACCTGGAGTCCTCAGCATGGGCTGAGGTAGAACTAAAAACCCATGCAGCAATGCTGGGTATCCCTGAACTGGTGTGTGTGAAAACAAGAGCACAATGCAAGGCACAGGGTGAACAAGTAGAGCTGGAGTCTGGAAGAATGGCCCAGCCTACCAAGAGGAAAGGAAAGTCAGTTGGGAAACCAACTGCAACACAACACCAAAAAGAGAACCTCTCTTCTCAGGAAGAAGTTCTGCCCTCTGAGGGAACTGAGCCTTTGGAGCTTGAACCTTATCAGGTTGAGCTCTTAGGCCCAGGGGGACCCTCAAGGGAGGAGCTGTGTAAGGGACAAGAAACCTGTCCCTCTCTTGAAGGCCTTAGGCAGCAAGCTGCTGAAGAGTCCAAGGGCAAGAAAACTGGAACACATAGGGTCTATTGGGAAGATGGACTCCTGTACACTGAGGCCAGAGACCCCAAACCTGGTGCCACTAGGAGAGTGGTAGTGCCTCAGGAGTTCAGAGAGTTTATTCTGACCTTAGCCCATGATATTCCCCTTGCTGGACATTTGGGACAAACCAAGACGTGGGAGAGGCTAGTCAACCACTTCTACTGGCCCAATATGTCCAACATGGTTAAGGAGTTTTGCCTCTCCTGCCCCACCTGTCAAGCCAGTGGTAAGACAGGTGGGCATCCAAAGGCCCCCCTCATTCCACTTCCAGTGGTGGGGGTTCCCTTTGAAAGAGTGGGTGTGGACATAGTGGGTCCACTGGAACCTCCCACAGCCTCAGGAAATATGTATATCCTGGTAGTAGTGGATCATGCTACCAGGTATCATGAAGCTATTCCCCTTTGGTCGACTACTGCCCCTGCAGTAGCCAAGGCCCTCATTGGTATCTTTACCAGAGTGGGTTTCCCTAAGGAGGTGGTGTCTGACAGAGGTACCAACTTCATGTCAGTATACCTGAAACACGTGGAATGAGTGTGGAGTGACTTATAAATTCACTACACCCTATCATCCACAAACTAATGGCCTTGTTGAGAGATTCAACAAGACATTAAAGGGCACGATCATGGGGCTCCCAGAAAAACTCAAAAGGAGATGGGATGTCCTCTTGCCATGTCTGCTTTTCACTTACAGAGAGGTGCCTCCGAAGGGAGTAGGGTTCTCACCCTTTGAACTTCTGTTTGGCCACCCTGTAAGGGTACCACTAGCTCTTGTGAAAGAAGGCTGGGAGAGACCTCTTCATGAGCCTAAACAAGAATTAGTGGACTATGTACTTGGCCTTCGCTCAAGGATGGCAGAGTACATGGAAAAGGCAAGTAAAAACCTTGAGGCCAGCCAACAGCTCCAGAAGTTTTGGTATGACCAAAAGGCTGCAATGGTTGAATTTCAACCAGGGCAGAAAGTCTGGGTTTTGGAGCCTGTGGCTCCCAGGGCACTTCAGGACAGATGGAGTGGCCCTTACCCAATCCTAGAGAAGAATAGTCAGGTCACCTACCTGGTGGGCCTAGGCACAAGCAGGAGCCCCAAGAGGGTGATCCATGTGAACCGCCTAAAGCTCTTCCACGACAGGGCTGATGTAAATCTGTTGATGGTAACAGATGTGGACCAGGAAGCTGAGAGTGAGCCTCTCCCTGATCTCCTCTCCCTGATCTCCTCTCATTAGACCCTAAAGATGGCTCAGTGGATGGAGTGATCTATTCAGACATCCTCTCTGGCCAACAGCAATCTGACTGGAGGAAAGTCCTGCAGCAGTTTGCTGAGCTCTTTTCCCTAACCCCTGGTCAGACACACCTGTGTACCCATGATGTGGACACAGGAGACAGCATGCCTGTCAAAAACAAAATATTCAGACAGTCTGATCAAGTTAAGGAAAGCATCAAGATGGAAGTCCACAAGATGCTGGAGTTGGGAGTAATTGAGCACTCTGACAGCCCCTGGGCTAGCCCAGTGGTCTTAGTCCCCAAACCTCACACCAAAGATGGAAAGAGAGAGATGAGGTTTTGTGTGGACTACAGAGGTCTTAATTCTGTCACCAAGACAGATGCCCATTCCATTCCTAGAGCTGATGAGCTGATTGATAAATTAGGTGCTGCCAAATTCTTAAGTACCTTTGACTTAACAGCAGGGTACTGGCAAATCAAAATGGCACCTGGAGCAAAAGAGAAAACCGCATTCTCCACACCTGATGGGCATTATCAGTTTACTGTTATGCCCTTTGGTTTAAAGAATGTCCCTGCCACCTTCCAAAGGTTGGTGAATCAAGTCCTTGCTGGGTTGGAATCCTTTAGTGCAGCTTATCTTAATGATATTTTGTCTTTAGCTCCACCTGGCAGGATCACCTGGTCCACCTGTAGAAGGTTTTGAAGGCTCTGCAATCTGCAGGCCTCTCTATCAAGGCATCCAAATGCCAGATAGGGCAGGGAACTGTGTTTTACTTGGGACACCTTGTAGGTGGAGGCCAAGTTCAGCCACTCCAGCCTACGATCCAGACTATTCTGGACTGGGCAGCTCCAAAAACCCAGACTCAAGTCAGGGCATTCCTTGGCTTGACTGGGTACTATAGGAGGTTTGTGAAGGGATATGGATCCATTGTGACAGCCCTCGCAGAACTCACCTCCAAGAAAATGCCCAAGAAGGTAAACTGGACTGTAGAATGCCAACAGGCCTTTGACACCCTGAAACAAGCTATGTGCACAGCACCAGTTCTAAAAGCTCCAGATTACTCCAAGCAATTCATTGTGCAAACAGATGCCTCTGAACATGGGATAGGGGCAGTTTTGTCCCAAACAAATGATGATGGCCTTGACCAGCCTGTTGCTTTCATTAGCAGGAGGTTACTCCCCAGGGAGCAGCGTTGCAGTGCCATTGAGAGGGAGGCCTTTGCTGTGGTTTGGTCCCTGAAGAAGCTGAGACCATACCTCTTTGGTACTCACTTTGTAGTTCAAACTGACCACAGACCTCTCAGATGGCTGATGCAAATGAAAGGTGAAAATCCAAAACTGTTGAGGTGGTCCATCTCCCTACAGGGAATGGACTTTATAGTGGAACACAGACCTGGGACTGCCCATGCCAATGCAGATGGCCTTTCCAGGTTCTTCCACTTAAACAATGAAGACTCTCTTGGGAAAGGTTAGTCTCATCCTCTTTCGTTTGGGGGGGGGGGGGGGGTTGTGTAAGGAAATGCCTCCTTGGCATGGTTACCCCCTGACTTTTTTGCCTTTGCTGATGCTATGTTTTGAATTGAAAGTCTGCTGAGGCCTGCTAACCAGGCCCCAGCACCAGTGCTCTTTCCCTAACCTGTACTTTTGTATCCACAATTGGCACACCCTGGCATCCAGGTAAGTCCCTTGTAACTGGTACCCCTGGTACCAAGGGCCCTGATGCCAGGGAAGGTCTCTAAGGGCTGCAGCATGTCTTATGCCACCCTGGAGACCCCTCACTCAGCACAGACACACTGCTTGCCAGCTTGTGTGTGCTGGTGAAAACAAAATGAGTAAGTAGACATGGCACTCCCCTCAGGGTGCCATGCCAGCCTCTCACTGCCTATGCAAGTATAGATAAGTCACCCCTCTAGCAGGCCTTACAGCCCTAAGGCAGGGTGCACTATACCATAGGTGAGGGCACCAGTGCATGAGCACTGTGCCCCTACAGTGTCTAAGCCAAACCTTAGACATTGTAAGTGCAGGGTAGCCATAAGAGTATATGGTCTGGGAGTTTGTCAAACACGAACTCCACAGCACCATAATGGCTACACTGAAAACTGGGAAGTTTGGTATCAAACTTCTCAGCACAATAAATGCACACTGATGCCAGTGTACATTTTATTGTGAAATACACCCCAGAGGGCACCTTAGGGGTGCCCCCTGAAACCTTAACCGACTAGCTGTGTAGGCTGACTGGTTCTAGCAGCCTGCCACAACCGAGACATGTTGCTGGCCCCATGGGGAGAGTGCCTTTGTCACTCTGAGGCCAGTAACAAAGCCTGCACTGGGTGGAGATGCTATCACCTCCCCCAGGCAGAAGCTGTAACACCTGGCGGTGAGCCTCAAAGGCTCACCCCCTTTGTTCCAGCACCACAGGGCACTCCAGCTAGTGGAGTTGCCCGCCCCCTCCGGCCACGGCCCCACTTTTGGCGGCAAGGCCGGGGGAAATAATGAGAATAACAAGGAGTCGTCACTGGCCAGTCAAGACAGCTCCTAAGGTGTCCTGAGCTGAGGTGACTCTAACTTTTAGAAATCCTCCATCTTGCAGATGGAGGATTCCCCCAATAGGGATAGAATTGTGACCCCCTCCCCTTGGGAGGAGGCACAAAGAGGGTGTACCCACCCTCAGGGCTAGTAGCCATTGGCTACTAACCCCCCAGACCTAAACACGCCCTTAAATTTAGTATTTAAGGGCTTCCCTGAACCTAAAGATTGAGATTCCTGCAACTTACAAGAAGAAGAGGACTGCTGAGCTGAAAACCCCTGCAGAAGAAGAAAGAAGACACCAACTGCTTTGGCCCCAGTCCTACCGGCCTGTCTCCTGCCTTCCAAAGAAACCTGCTCCAGCGACGCTTTCCCAAGGACCAGTGACCTCTGAATCCTCAAAGGACTGCCCTGCTTCAAGAAAGACAAACTCCCCAGGACAGCGGCACTGCTCCAAAAAGACTGCAACTTTGTTACAGAGGAGCAGATTTAAAGACCCCTGCAAATCCCCGCAAGAAGCGTGAGACTTGCAACACTGCACCCGGCGACCCCGACTCGACTGGTGGAGAACCAACACCTCAGGGAGGACCCTCCGGCGACTCCCAGACCGTGAGTAACCAAAGTTGTCCCCCCTGAGCCCCCACAGCGACGCCTACAGAGGGAATCCCGAGGCTCCCCCTGACCGCGACTGCCTGACCCTAAAGTCCCGACGGCTGGAAAAGACCCTGCACCCGCAGCCCCCAGCACCTGAAGGAACGGAACTTCAGTGCAGGAGTGACCCCCAGGAGGCCCTCTCCCTTGCCTAGGTGGTGGCTACCCCGAGGAGCCCCCCCCCCTGCCCCCCTGCCTGCCTGCACCGCTGAAGAGACCCCTTGGTCTCCCATTGAAACCTACAGAGAACCCGACGCTTGTTTGCAGACTGCACCCGGCCGCCCCCGCGCTGCTGAGGGTGTACTTTCTGTGTGGACTTGTGCCCCCCCGACCCCCCCCCCAGTGCCCTACAAAACCCCCCTGGTCTGCCCTCCGAAGACGCGGGTACTTACCTGCTGGCAGACTGGAACCGGGGCACCCCCTTCTCTCCATTGAAGCCTATGTGTTTTGGGCACCTCTTTGACCTCTGCACCTGACCGGCCCTGAGCTGCTGGTGTGGTAACTTTGGGGTTGCTCTGAACCCCCAACGGTGGGCTACCTTGGACCCAAAACTGAACCCTGTAGGTAATTTACTTACCTGCTAAAACTAACAATACTTTACCTCCCCCAGGAACTGTGAAAATTGCACTGTCCACTTTTAAAACAGCTATTTGTGTTTTATGTGAAAAGTATATATGCTACTGTAATTATTCAAAGTTCCTAAAGTACTTACCTGCAATACCTTTCAAATGAGATATTACATGTAGAATTTGAACCTGTGGTTCTTAAAATAAACTAAGAAAATATATTTTTCTATAACAAAACCTATTGGCTGGATTTGTCTCTGAGTGTGTGGTCCTCATTTATTGCCTGTGTGTATGTACAACAAATGCTTAACACTACTCCTTTGATAAGCCTACTGCTCGACCACACTACCACAAAATAGAGCATTAGTATTATCTCTTTTTGCCACTATCTTACCTCTAAGGGGAAACCTTGGACTCTGTGCATGCTATTCCTTACTTTGAAATAGCACATACAGAGCCAACTTCCTTTAAACACATTTATATCTTAAAGTGATTTCAAGCTATTCCGGAGCAGGAACTCCTGAGCAGTTCAGTTGGCCGTGTTCTGCTGCAATGTTCTTCAGTCACCATGTAGCTGCTGAACAAAAACTACCAGCAACTGCTGACAAAGGATGGAAGAATAGTGTAGGAAGTTGGCTCTGTATGTGCTATTTCAAAGTAAGGAATAGCATGCACAGAGTCCAAGGGTTCCCCTTAGAGGTAAAATAGTGGTAAAAATAGATAATACTAATGCTCTATTTTGTGGTAGTGTGGTCGAGCAGTAGGCTTATCCAAGGAGTAGTGTTAAGCATTTGTTGTACATACACATAGACAATAGATGAGGTACACACACTCAGAGACAAATCCAGCCAATAGGTTTTTGTATAGAAAAATATCTTTTCTTAGTTTATTTTAAGAACCACAGGTTCAAATTCTACATGTAATATCTCATTCGAAAGGTATTGCAGGTAAGTACTTTAGGAACTTCAAATCATCAAAATTGCATGTATACTTTTCAAGTTATTCACAAATAGCTGTTTTAAAAGTGGACACTTAGTGCAATTTTCACAGTTCCTAGGGGAGGTAAGTATTTGTTAGGTTAACCAGGTAAGTAAGACACTTACAGGGCTTAGTTCTTGGTCCAAGGTAGCCCACCGTTGGGGGTTCAGAGCAACCCCAAAGTCACCACACCAGCAGCTCAGGGCCGGTCAGGTGCAGAGTTCAAAGTGGTGCCCAAAACACATAGGCTAGAATGGAGAGAAGGGGGTGCCCCGGTTCCGGTCTGCTTGCAGGTAAGTACCCGCGTCTTCGGAGGGCAGACCAGGGGGGTTTTGTAGGGCACCGGGGGGGACACAAGCCCACACAGAAATTTCACCCTCAGCAGCGCGGGGGCGGCCGGGTGCAGTGTAGGAACAGGCGTCGGGTTCGCAATGTTAGTCTATGAGAGATCTCGGGATCTCTTCAGCGCTGCAGGCAGGCAAGGGGGGGGTTCCTCGGGGAAACCTCCACTTGGTCCAGGGAGAGGGACTCCTGGGGGTCACTCCTCCAGTGAAAGTTCGGTCCTTCCGGTCCTGGGGGCTGCGGGTGCAGGGTCTCTCCCAGGTGTCGGGACTTAGGATTCAAAGAGTCGCGGTCAGGGGAAGCCTCGGGATTCCCTCTGCAGGCGGCGCTGTGGGGGCTCAGGGGGGACAGGTTTTGGTACTCACAGTATCAGAGTAGTCCTGGGGTCCCTCCTGAGGTGTTGGATCTCCACCAGCCGAGTCGGGGTCGCCGGGTGCAGTGTTGCAAGTCTCACGCTTCTTGCGGGGAGCTTGCAGGGTTCTTTAAAGCTGCTGGAAACAAAGTTGCAGCTTTTCTTGGAGCAGGTCCGCTGTCCTCGGGAGTTTCTTGTCTTTTCGAAGCAGGGGCAGTCCTCAGAGGATGTCGAGGTCGCTGGTCCCTTTGGAAGGCGTCGCTGGAGCAGGATCTTTGGAAGGCAGGAGACAGGCCGGTGAGTTTCTGGAGCCAAGGCAGTTGTCGTCTTCTGGTCTTCCTCTGCAGGGGTTTTTCAGCTAGGCAGTCCTTCTTCTTGTAGTTGCAGGAATCTAGTTTCTAGGTTTCAGGGTAGCCCTTAAATACTAAATTTAAGGGCGTGTTTAGGTCTGGGGGGTTAGTAGCCAATGGCTACTAGCCCGGAGGGTGGGTACACCCTCTTTGTGCCTCCTCCCAAGGGGAGGGGGTCACAATCCTAACCCTATTGGGGGAATCCTCCATCTGCAAGATGGAGGATTTCTAAAAGTTAGAGTCACTTCAGCTCAGGACACCTTAGGGGCTGTCCTGACTGGCCAGTGACTCCTCCTTGTTTTTCTCATTATTTTCTCCGGCCTTGCCGCCAAAAGTGGGGCCTGGCCGGAGGGGGCGGGCAACTCCACTAGCTGGAGTGTCCTGCTGGGTTGGCACAAAGGAGGTGAGCCTTTGAGGCTCACCGCCAGGTGTGACAATTCCTGCCTATGGGAGGTGTTAGCATCTCCACCCAGTGCAGGCTTTGTTACTGGCCTCAGAGTGACAAAGGCACTCTCCCCATGGGGCCAGCAACATGTCTCGGTTTGTGGCAGGCTGCTAAAACTAGTCAGCCTACACAGATAGTCGGTTAAGTTTCAGGGGGCACCTCTAAGGTGCCCTCTGGGGTGCATTTTATAATAAAATGTACACTGGCATCAGTGTGCATTTATTGTGCTGAGAAGTTTGATACCAAACTTCCCAGTTTTCAGTGTAGCCATTATGGTGCTGTGGAGTTCGTGTTTGACAAACTCCAAGACCATATACTCTTATGGCTACCCTGCACTTACAATGTCTAAGGTTTTGTTTAGACACTGTAGGGGTACCATGCTCATGCACTGGTACCCTCACCTATGGTATAGTGCACCCTGCCTTAGGGCTGTAAGGCCTGCTAGAGGGGTGTCTTACCTATACTGCATAGGCAGTGAGAGGCTGGCATGGCACCCTGAGGGGAGTGCCATGTCGACTTACTCGTTTTGTCCTCACTAGCACACACAAGCTGGCAAGCAGTGTGTCTGTGCTGAGAGAGAGGTCTCCAGGGTGGCATAAGACATGCTGCAGCCCTTAGAGACCTTCCTTGGCATCAGGGCCCTTGGTACTAGAAGTACCAGTTACAAGGGACTTACCTGGATGCCAGGGTCTGCCAATTGTGGATACAAAAGTACAGGTTAGGGAAAGAACACTGGTGCTGGGGCCTGGTTAGCAGGCCTCAGCACACTCAATTGTAAACATAGCATCAGCAAAGGCAAAAAGTCAGGGGGCAACCATGCCAAGGAGGCATTTCCTTACAAATAGACTTTGTATATTTTTATATAGAGACAAAAAAACGTGAGTAGTGCACTAGGTTTCATCCGATATGTGCGTCTTTGCATCCATTTGTAAATGAATGTAAATATAGGTACATAATGGCATGTGTGTTTTTTCGCACAAATATACATTTGTGCACATGTTTTTTCAGTTTGTTTTTATAACAATGTGAAGGGCAGAGTTACTTAAAGTAGCAGTAAAGTAAAACGAAGTGCTTCTGTTTCTTTTGCATCGCACTCCCAGTGAAAAGTGCTTTTAGGTAAACTCCGGCACTATGGGATGCCGAACACAATAATTTATGCTTATGCTCGTATAAACAAAGATTAAACTGGTGAGTAGAGAGCCACATTGTGTTGTCAAACAGGATGTCTTAATGAAGACAGAGAGGTCTTCTATCTACACGTTAAGAAAAACGCTACTGTTTACCGCTGAAATTAACATTGGCGGTTCAGTTCTTTAAACTCGAAACACGTGGCAGTTAAGAGCGCCTGAAGAACTTTTAATAAGGCTAATGACAATTGTGGTTCAGCTATTCTTAATGATTACAGTCCTTTCAAGTTACAAAAAAGTAAAAATGAAAAGATATGATGTGAAATGTTTTTTAATAAAAAGTTAGTAAGGTGTTAAGTATGCAGTGATTTCAAAGGGTGGGACAGTTTAGTTTTCCCTGATGGGGCACTGTTGATGTCAAAATCTTCATAAAACCTCCACTAGTAATTGTATTGATTGTCAATGGTACTGTAAGCATTTTCAGTTATCACATATTACTTTATGCCATTCAAAAAGAACTTGAATGTGATCCAAATTGGGAGTACATTCCATGCTGTGAAATCGTAGCTGCTGGCTCCTTAAAGTAACGGTGTATATTATCTGCAGCTTCTATACTCTTGAACTAACAGACACCTTTTCCTTCATTTTTCTCTTTCACCGTCGTCTGAAGTTTAGAGGTAATGTACCACTTTTATTTCAGTTAAGTGCTTTAAAGTGGTCTTACTACTGTACAGGAGAAGGGATAATTCAGTAAAAGATAGCCTGTCTTGGAATTCATTGAGATATCACTAGATTATGACCATTGAGGGTCCCCATCGCCAACCACAGACTGATTGTTAGTTTCAGAGAGAAGTGTTATAGGCTCCCTGTACGTGGCAGGAATATTCTGATTATGCATTAAGTGAGGATTACGACGATGCATAACTTGGATTGAAAGTAGGTAACATTTTCTTTCCTTTCATTTAATTGCTGTGTGCCTCAATGTGAATAGCTGCTGCTTCCAAGTCATATGACGATCTTGGAACGGTAATCTTCATAGTGTCCTTGTTATACTTTTCAGTTACCACTGCCATATATATAATTTATAAACACAGCAGTCATTTTGGAGGTTAAGCACAATGATGCATTATGTACAATGCTGTTTCAAGATGGCCGCCCACTACTATATTTAATTTAATATTTTACTTTTTTATTGCAAGTATGTGCCAGTCACCTTTAGAACTTTATTTTCTTTTAATGTATCTTTCACATGTGTAGGTGTGTGTTTTTGTGTTTATATGAGTGGGTGAATGCAAAAGCGAGTCAGTGGGGAGATAAACGGATACATGATTACAAGGTTAAGTCACGGAGTGGATGAATGAAGTACGTGCCTAAACTCACTAACTGGAGACAGACCTTTAGACGTAAACCAGGCCTATTGGGATTGCTAGTGATTGTTAGGCTTGTGTTGGAATAGCCTGAAATGCACACGAAGGACCTTCATACCATGCAATTACTTCAACTTCATGTATCTTTCAATTGTACTAGATGTAACAATTTTATGCGTTTTTTCCGAGTTGTTTAGTTATTTAATTTTATATTTCCATATTTATTGGCTGAAACTCACAAATGCTGGTTTACTTGTACAAACTTGCTGCCACATAAAAATTGTATATTTTGCAGATCACAACAATGAAACTGGAGCGTGAAAAAGCCCTGGAGCACAAGAACCGATTGTCTCGGATGCTGGAGGATAGAGATACGTTTGAAGAAAAACTCAAATCTTCACGACGATCTGTTTATGAGGTAAGTATCAGTTTGTCTCAGGAGAGCGGATCATGCTTAGTAAGATGTAAAACATGTTATGCCATAAGCCAGTGGTTGTCAAACTTTTTGGACCCGCAGCTCCCTTGACCTGTCGGCGGTGGCTCCCCATTATGTAAATTTATTTTTTTTGGCTTGTGAGCGATGTAAGCCAGGCCTGGGAGAACTTCCATTTTTCTTCCTAAAAACAATTGGGATGAAGCCAATGAAGGTATTATAATATACGACCTGAAAGCCTAGAAACATGCCCATCGCCCTGGCATTACACCCACAAATCTTAGACCACACCCACAGGAAACTAGCGCATGGAGAGGGTATACACTGAGTGTGGAGAGAGCATGAACTGCTGAGGGTTGTCTAATCAGACAGTAGGGACAGTCTGAATTCATGGAGGGTGAGGAACATGAATGTGAGGAGGTATCTGTGTGGAGAGAACACAGACTGCTGGGGCAGAGGGTGTTATCACTATCTACATAAGAGAGAGGGAGGAAGCAGCACCTTCAGGTGGGGGTTGGGGGAGGGAGGGGGGGTGGGTAGAAGGACCCAAGGACTGTTGAAGAGGAAGATTGAGTGCGCCATGTGGGAGAGTAAGGAGCGGTGTGAGAGTAAGGAGCGGTGGGAGCAGGAGTTGCTGGAGGGGGAGAGGGGTGAGTATGGACTCTGTCTGGGTGAGTGAGTACCTGGCAGACTGAGCCCTGAACTGATCTTCCCCCTTAATGGTCCTGTGAGACCGGGTGCTTCAGTGCCCGGGAAAAAGCAGTTAGTGAGCATTCACATCACTTCAGTGTGTGGGTGGGGGGAAGCACCAGTGACCAGTGTGTGCCTCCTCACATTCCTTCACCAAGCTCCTCCCATTAAGTGCAGGTGGGCGGGGGATGGTGCGTGACCATTTCTATGTGAAACCGGAGCTTGGTGAACTTGTCAGACCAGGCCTTGGTGTGAGCAGTGCACAGGTCGTACACATTAACTACTGCACTGCTGTTCACCTGTGTACCGTCCAGAGGAGGGTGAAGGCTCCTCGCCTTCTGTTATGAAGGTTTAACTTTGAAAGCAGATTTTACCAGAAGCGTGGAGTCGCTAGAGGCGTAGACCATAACCTTGGAAACGTAAGGTTGCAGCAGTGGCCAGTCTAAAAAGGAACAATCTTAAACCAGAAACAGAGATAATACATAGTTAGCTCTCACACCTCGAATGATGGCAGGTAGCTGTGATCTTATAGCGATTAAGAGTGTGCACTGGCTTTAAAACAGTGGACAACCTGCACTCACATTTCGAATAAAGTGCATTGCCCTGTAGTGTGATGTCATGTCTCATGAACTGAGCTGGTCATACTGGCCAGTGGCAAACTGTATAATGGACTTTTTGAGCTTATTCTTACTGCTATAAAGTAAAACTGTGAGCCCTAAATTCATCGTGGGTCCAAAGACAGGTCTGACTTACTGGCTCGGATGAAAAATGAGCCCACCTTACAGACATGAAGACATTATTTCAACTGTGACCAAAGGAAATGGCTTGTCAAGACTATCCAGGTTAGTCACTTGCAGGTATAAGGAAAAGAAAATGGAGGAAATTGCAGGAAATGTAAGATTTATGAGTGAAAGTAGAGACGAAGATATTTCAACGCAGCTCTTGAAATTTTCAGTTTTTTCCCCCCTAATATTTAAATTACGATAAAAAAAGACAGCAAAGCGAAACTGACTTTTTTTTTTTTTTTGATGCAGACCTGAAATAAATGAAACATACACGACAGAGTGGACGCCTTACCTGCACAGACTGTTTGCAAAAAGGCTCTGCCCTTTGCCTGCAGTATTGCCAGGCTGCCGACTCCACAAGGGCCCCTCTGCACTTGAGCTGCTGTCCTGAAACACTAGTTGTTTCCTCCATATGCTGGTCACGTGGTGCTGATGCTGTGCAGCCGGGCACGGACTCCCTCCTAAGGATGGCCAGCTTCCGGAATGCAGCTTGGCTCAGCTGGGCAGTGCCCTTACAAGCAAACACAACAGTGATGAAATCACCTAGTGTGGAATCTATAATGACCCTGCAATGGTTCCCAAACTGTGTGCTTGGTGTCTGGCACCTATGGCTACTTTTTGATGGCACACTAGGGTGCCGCGACACACAGATTGGAAACCACTCCCATAAGTGAGTTAGTCCTTGCCATTAAGTTTACATGCAAAGCTTCCATGATCCTCAACTATAGAAAACTGATTAACCTGCATCCTCACGTTTATTGTATTTTTGCATTTTGCTGTAGTTTTACCCTTGTGCTGCCCCTTCACGTCTGTTACTTCCCACGGCAAATTAAGAATCGGCTGATTGAACACAGTGAGTGTCTAATTGCGGTCTCAGGTCACTGGCCATACAGTTCGTAACACCCTTCTCCCCCTCAAAATAGTTAGATGTGCCTTCATGGACCCACTATACGGGAGTGGTCCCAACCCCTCTCACCCTGCCCTCCCACCCCTATTTTACCTATAATGTCCCCTAGTGCTCTTCTGAGGACCTCTGATCTCATTTCCCGAGCCCCAGCGTCCCCATATTTTGTCAGATTTCTGCAGACAACCATTGCAATTGTATTCCTTCCTTTCCAGTGGCCTGCAGCTAGCCATGCCGGTCTCCCAATCCTGAAGTCGGGGGGACAGTCTCACTTCCTCATTTCTGAGCGATATCTGTTTTGCCAACATTTATCTTATGTTCGCCTGGATTTCCTTATATTGCACACCTCAGAGGAATCCCATATTCTAATCAACACAAGCTTGGGTTAGTGCTGTGTGCTCCCCAGTCACATCCTCCAGCTATTTTGTTACTGCCTCCCAAAAGAGCCACCCCTTCGAGCAATGCCACAGTGTTTGCATGAGTGAACCTTCCAGCCCGCATCTCCGAATATACTTTGCATTCCCCAGCTGTAGGAAAGTCCCTCTTTTTGGCATGGTTACCCCACTTTTTGACTGTTATGAGTGTGCTTAGACTGTCTTCACTGGAATCCTGCTAACCAGTACCCCAGTGATGGTGCTCTCTCCTCTAAATTTGGTTGTCTTGGTTCTCTTTGCACCCTACATTGGGCATACTGGTGTACCTCTGTAAGTCCCTAGTGTATGGTACTTAGGCACCTAGGGCATTGGTACACCAGGGGGCCCCCATGGGCTACAGCATGTATTATGCCACCAGTGGGAGCCGATGCAAACTGCCTGCAGGCCTGCCATTTGCAGCCTGTGTAAAAAGGTGCATGCACCATTTCACTGCTGGTCCCTGCGCCAGGTCACTGTAAGCCACCCATATGGAAGGCCCTTCCAGCCCTAAGGGTAGGGTTCAGGTCCCTGTGTATGTGGGCACCCCTGCAGGGGCAGAGGTGCCCCTACAAACTCCATTTTCAATTTTCTGGACTTTGTAGGGGCAGAGGTGCCCCTACAAACTCCATTTTCAATTTTCTGGACTTTGTAAGTGCGGGGAAGCCATTTTAGCTCTGTACTGGCCACAGGTCAAAAACCTATGGTCCAGCTACATAATGGGAACTCTGAACTTAGGCATGTTTTATATCAAACATGTCAAAATCATACCCCAATACTGATGGCACGATTCTATGCTCTCTGGGGCCCCCTACTATTGCTCCTACCAGTCTTCCAGGGTCTGCGAGCAGCCCACGCTGCTACAGCCCCTCTGACAAGGTTGGCACCCAGAGCTCCTTCAGGTGACCACTTGATTGTACCACCTCGGAAAAAAAGATGGGCAGAGGCCCCTGGGAGCAATTGACAGGTCAGGTTAGGCAGATGACGTCAGTGAGCCCCTCTGATAGGGGGTCACATTGCAGAGTGACCCTTAAGAGACTCCCTTTTGGGTGGGTCCCTGGATTCAGCATGCAAGACTGCACCAGGACTCCTCTGCAACTACCTTTTCTGCTTCTGGACTTCACAGGAACCGAACAAGACTACAACACTGAGACAACCTCTCCATGCAACATTGCTTCCGCGGCTCCTGTCAGCAACTTGCAATTCGGCAAGATTTTAGCTGCACCAAAGAAGCAATAAGGAATCTCCCTTGGAGTGAAGGAGTCACTCCCTTGCATCTGCAGGCAACTAAGGCAGTGACGTCTGCCTTCTGGGATCTTCTGCCCTCTGGGCATGCGAAGGTTGTCCAACACAGGTCGTGGTTCTGAAGGGTCCTCTGGGTCCTCTCTCCCTTCTGTCCACATTGGGAGAAGGTGAGTCCTTGTCTCTTTCTCCAAGACAGAACCCCTGTGCACCACAAATGTTGCAGCAACCAAGGCTTGTTGCCTCCTGCTGCTCCAGTGATGTGGGAGGTCTTCAGGTGTACTACCTGGGTCTCACTGTGGCTTACTGTGCCTGCTGCCATGGGGTTGCTTGTGGGGGCTCAGACTGCTTCTGCTGGCTCTCCTGTCTTCTGCGGGTCCGTCCGGACTCCCCTCCAATGGTCGAGTCCTGAGGACCTTACTGGTCTTCTTCAGCTCTGCAAATCTGCAACAGCTCTAATGGCATTTGCTTGTGCTTGTTGGTGGTCCTCCTGACTACTAACCCATCTGCAATCCGGTGACCATCGAGGGTCAGCTCCTAGGGAGCTTCAGGGTCTCCTCTGCAGCTCCTGGACTCTGCAGCTGGACTTCATCCACCATTGTCGTCCCAGATGTTCACCAAGAGAAGGGTGGTCCTTGCCACCTGGACACTCCTGCATAGACTGGACTCTTTTGCAGGTCCTGTTCATCCAGAATCCACCTTGGGGTTCCAGCAGCCTGGTCCTGTTCTTGCAGTATTCCATTCACAAGTCCTCATGTTAGCCTGTGGGATGACCAGGTAACTTACCTCTGCTCTCCTGGTCGCTGGGGGTCTTCTAGCTACTTGATTCTTGTGGTTCATATCCTCTGGTGGGGGACCCATTCTCACATTCCACTTTTCTAATATTTGGTTTGACCCTCTTATAGGCCCTTTGTTATTTTGTGCTAATTCCTAATACTTACCTGAGTATGTTTTGTGTGTACTTACCTCCAGAGGGGATTTGCCTATAGTAATCTAGTTTTGTGTTCCTGTAAAAAAGAAAACTTTATTTTTGCAAAATTGTCTGGTTCCTTTCATGGATAAGTTACTGTGTGACTCTTGTGGTCTTGCATGTGCTTCACACTACTCCTGGATAAGTCCTGGCTGATCACCACGGCTACCACTAGAGAGCCCTGGCTACCTAGACACTGTAACACTACCTAATAAGGGTTGCCGGGACCCAGTATAAGGTGTAACACCATAGGTGTCCATCACACACTGGGCCAGCCTCCTACAGGATGTTACAAAGAATGATGGCTTCTTGTATACCTTTGATTCCATAGGCAAGACTTCACACAAGGCCATTACAGGAATGGCTGCAAAATCAATGCTCAAGGCAACAGGGAGTTGGGAGGATCTAGTGGTTATCACACAGAAGGTGGAGGAAGAGATGGTGTGTTGGAGCACAGATAACTCGGGAGAGGGTGATGAACATTTCTACAATCAACTCATATAGTGACCATCACAACAGACGCTTCACATATGGGATGGGGGTGGACACATGGGCAATTTCAGGGTGCGAGGAGCGTGTAAAGATCAGGAAGGAGGTCATCACATCAGCTTTCTGGAACTAAAGACATTGTTCCTAGCCTTAAAAGTATTTCAGAAATGGCTTTCGGGAAAGATAATTTTGATCCAAACCGACAATAAAACAATCATATTCTGTATCAACAGGGGTGGGAACCCAATTCCTAACTGTTGGAAGCTGGCTTTCTGTGTGGTGCACTAAAAAGTACACCATGCAGAGTTTCCAATGGATCCCCAATTGGTTTGCAGAGGCAAAAGTAGATGGGACTAATGCTCTATTTTGTGGTAGTGTGGGCGAGCAGTTAGGCTTTGTCGATTCTTACACATAGTAAGTAAACAGGGAAGACATTTCAAGTACATGTGCTGGACACTAGTCAATAAGAGTTCCCCAGCTACATGGTGGCTTCACTGAAAATAGGGATGTTTGGTATCAAACATCTCTTATTAACCCTCACGGATTCCAGTGATTGATTTATTAATACATGCACCCAGAGGGCACTTCGGGGGTGCTTTCTGAAAACCTACCAACTATTGGTGGGCTGACTGGCTATATCTAACCTACCTGCCACCAACAGATGAGAATCTGACCCCCAGGGTGAGACACCCCTCCTGTAAGATGCTGGCCTGGTGTGTGGTGGGTTCCCAAGATACTTGCACCTTATACCAGGTACCCACTCTTAGTGAAGTGTAGACCGTGTCTAGAAGGCAGGCTCTCTAGAGGTAGGTGTGGATGAGCAGCCAAAGGCTTATCTAGGGGACATGCAAAGCTCATGCAATCCCACTGTAGTCACACAGCACTTACACACATGAAAGAAAACACTCAGTTGTACAAAAATAAAGGTATGTTCGATGGCATCTGTCGCTGTAGATACGCATGTTTTGCAATAGCTCGCCATCTGGTGTTGGGCCGGAGTGTTACAAGTTGTTTTTCTTCGAAGAAGTCTTTCGAGTCACGGGACCGAGTGACTCCTCCTTTTGTCTCCATTGCGCATGGGCGTCGACTCCATCTTCGATTTTTTTTTTTCCGCCATCGGGTTCGGACGTGTTCCTGTCGCTCCGAGTTTCGGAACGGAAAGATAGCTAATTTCGGAAGATTTTCATCGGTATTGTTGCGTTCGGGATCGGCGTAGTTAGATTCAACACCGCATCGAAGAGCTCCGGTGCCCTTCGGGGTAGTTTTTCGATCCCCCGTCGGGGCCTGGTCGGCCCGACCGCGTGCTGAAAAACGCCGATGGAACGGACCCCGTTCCGTTTCTGCCCCAAATGCCACAATAAATACCCCTATACAGACCAACACTTGGTCTGTAACCTGTGCCTGTCACCTGAGCACAGTGAAGACACCTGCGAGGCCTGTCGTGCGTTCCGGTCCCGAAAAACACTCCGAGACCGTCGAGCCAGAAGACTTCAGATGGTGTCCGCGCCGACAGCCCACCGAGAGTTCGAGGAACAAGAAGAGGAAGGTACCTTCTCGATCCAAGACTCAGACTCCGAAGGATTCGACGATACACAAACCGTGAGTAAGACGTCGAAAACCACACAGAGGAAGATTTACAAGGCCCAGGGGACGCCACTGCCATCAGGCCATGGCTCCACCCATAAATTCGGTGACCGACCGCCGGCACCGAAAAAGGCCCAAACAGTGCCGAGATCGTCCGACTCCGGTCGAGACACCGGCACGCAGCCTTCTCGGGACCGAGAAAGTGCTGGAGACAAGCCTCGACACCGAGATGCCGGTGTGGACACGGCTCGACGCCGAGACAGCGGCACCGAAGAAGATCGACGCCGAGAGGTTTCGGCCCCGAAAAAGAAAAAAGTCACCTCGGAGCCGAAAAAACACGCAGACAGGGTTTCGATGCCGAAACAAACTGCAAGCGACCCAGCTTCAGGCTCTTATACAGAAGAGCACTCGCTAACCTCCCAAAAGCATAGGTTTGAGGAAGAGCTACAATCAACTGATGTGGACCATACGCAAAAGCGTATTTTCATACAGCAGGGGACAGGAAAAATAAGCACCCTTCCCCCCATTAGAAGAAAGAGAAGGTTGGAGTTCCAAACTGAACAGACACCACAACCAAAAGTGTTGAAAAGAGTTACCCCACCACCCTCTCCTCCGCCCGTGATTAACGTCTCACCAGCACAAACTCCATCACACTCCCCAGCTCACACCACCATAAGCCAGGGTGACCAAGATCAACACGCATGGGACCTATACGACGCCCCAGTGTCAGATAACAGTCCGGAGGCATACCCTACGAAGCCATCTCCACCAGAGGACAGCACCGCGTATTCTCAAGTGGTGGCTAGAGCAGCACAATTTCACAACGTAAGCCTCCACTCAGAACAGGTCGAGGATGATTTTTTATTCAACACACTCTCCTCCACCCACAGCTCATACCAAAGCCTGCCTATGCTCCCTGGTATGCTCCGGCACGCAAAAGAAATCTTTAAGGAGCCGGTCAAAAGTAGGGCTATCACACCAAGGGTGGAAAAAAAGTATAAGGCGCCTCCTACAGACCCGGTTTTCATCACTACACAGCTGCCACCAGACTCTGTCGTCGTAGGAGCAGCTAGGAAAAGGGCCAACTCCCACACATCTGGAGATGCACCACCCCCAGATAAAGAAAGCCGCAAGTTCGATGCAGCTGGTAAGAGTCGCAGCACAAGCTGCAAACCAGTGGCGCATCGCGAACTCCCAGGCACTACTTGCGCGCTATGACAGAGCCCACTGGGACGAGATGCAACATCTCATTGAACATCTGCCCAAGGACTTACAAAATAGGGCAAAACAAGTGGTTGAGGAGGGACAGACCATTTCCAACAACCAGATCCGCTCCTCCATGGACGCTGCAGATACAGCTGCACGGACAATTAATACATCTGTAACTATCAGAAGGCATGCATGGCTCCGAACGTCTGGATTTAAACCAGAGATTCAACAAGCAGTTCTCAATATGCCTTTTAACGAAAAAGAACTGTTCGGTCCAGAAGTGGACACAGCGATTGAGAAACTCAAAAAAGATACGGACACTGCCAAAGCCATGGGTGCACTCTACTCCCCGCAGAGCAGAGGCAATTACAGCACATTCCGTAAAACATCCTTTCGAGGGGTGTTTCGGGGTCAGAGCACACAAGCCAGCACCTCACAAGCAACACCGTCCAGTTACCAGGGACAGTATAGAGGAGGTTTTCGGGGACAATATAGAGGAGGGCAATTCCCTAGGAATAGAGGAAGATTTCAGAGCCCCAAAACCCCTACTACTAAACAGTGACTCACATGTCACTCACCCCCTCCACACAACACCAGTGGGGGGAAGAATAAGTCATTATTACAAAGCATGGGAGGAAATCACTACAGACACTTGGGTTCTAGCAATTATCCAACATGGTTATTGCATAGAATTTCTACAATTCCCTCCAAACATACCACCAAAAGCACAAAATTTGACAACACACCATTCCAATCTCCTGGAGATAGAAGTGCAGGCACTATTGCAAAAGAATGCAATCGAATTAGTGCCAAACACACAAATAAACACAGGAGTTTACTCACTGTACTTTCTGATACCAAAGAAGGACAAAACGCTGAGACCAATCCTAGACCTCAGAGTAGTGAACACTTTCATCAAATCAGACCACTTTCACATGGTCACACTACAAGAAGTATTGCCATTGCTAAAACTACACGACTACATGTCAACTTTAGACCTCAAGGATGCTTATTTCCATATACCAATACACCCATCGCACAGGAAATACCTAAGGTTTGTATTCAAGGGAATACATTACCAATTCAAGGTACTGCCTTTCGGATTAACAACCGCACCAAGAGTCTTTACCAAATGTCTAGCGGTAGTCGCTGCACACATAAGAAGGCAGCAAATACATGTGTTCCCATATCTAGACGACTGGCTAATCATGGCCCATTCGTTAATTGAGTGCTCAAATCACACAAATCATATCATACAAACCCTCTTCAAACTAGGGTTCACCGTCAATTTCACAAAATTCTGCCGCGCAAGGTACAACAATACCTGGGAGCCATAATAGACACATCAAAAGAAGTAGCCACTCCAAGTCCCCAAAGAATTCAAAATTTCAACACCATCATACAACGCATGTATCCAACACAAAGGATACAAGCAAAGATGGTACTACAACTCCTAGGCATGATGTCTTCATGCATAGCCATTGTCCCAAACGCAAGACTGCACATGAGGCCCTTACAACAGTGCCTAGCATCACAATGGTCACAAGCACAGGGTCACCTTCTAGATCTGGTGTTAATAGACCACCAAACTTACCTCTCGCTTCTGTGGTGGAACAACATAAATTTAAACAAAGGGCGGCCTTTCCAAGACCCAGTGCCACAATACGTAATAACAACAGATTCTTCCATGACAGGGTGGGGAGCACACCTCGATCAACACAGCATACAAGGACAATGGAACGTACATCAAACAAAACTGCATATAAATCACCTAGAACTTCTAGCAGTTTTTCAAGCACTAAAAGCTTTCCAACCAATAATAGTTCAGAAATACATTCTCGTCAAAACAGACAACATGACAACAATGTATTATCTAAACAAGCAAGGGGGGACGCACTCCACGCAGTTAAGCCTGCTAGCACAAAAGATTTGGCGTTGGTCAATTCACAACCAAATACGCCTAATAGCACAATTTATACCAGGGATCCAAAATCAACTCGCAGACAATCTCTCTCGAGATCACCAACAGGTCCACGAATGGGAAATTCACCCCCAAATTCTGAACACTTATTTCAAACTCTAGGGAACACCTCAGATAGACTTGTTTGCGACAAAGGAGAACGCAAAATGCAAAAACTTCGCATCCAGATACCCACACAAACAGTCCCAAGGCAATGCCCTATGGATGAACTGGTCAGGGATATTTGCTTACGCTTTTCCTCCTCTCCCTCTCCTTCCTTACCTGGTAAACAAACTCAGTCAAAACAAACTCAAACTCATATTAATAGCACCAACTTGGGCAAGGCAACCCTGGTACACAACGCTGCTAGACCTATCAGTAGTACCCTGCATCAAATTGCCCAACAGGCCAGATCTGTTGACACAGCACAACCAAAAGATCAGACACCCAGATCCAGCATCGCTGAATCTAGCAATCTGGCTCCTGAAATCCTAGAATTCGGGCACTTACAACTTAGCCAAGAATGTATGGAAGTCATAAAACAAGCCAGAAGGCCACCCACCAGGCACTGCTATGCAAGTAAATGGAAGAGGTTTGTTTGCTACTGCCATATTAATCAAATACAACCATTACACACAACTCCAGAACATGTAGTGGGTTACTTGCTTCACTTACAAAAATCTAACCTGGCTTTCTCTTCCATTAAAATACACCTTGCAGCAATATCTGCATACCTGCAGACTACCTATTCAACTTCCCTATATAAGATACCAGTCATTAAAGCATTCATGGAGGGCCTTAGGAGAATTATACCACCAAGAACACCACCTGTTCCTTCATGGAACCTAAATGTTGTCCTAACTAGACTTATGGGTCCACCTTTTGAACCCATGCACTCCTGCGAAATACAGTTCCTAACCTGGAAGGTGGCATTTCTCATCGCCATCACTTCCCTAAGAAGAGTAAGCGAGATTCAGGCGTTTACAATACAGGAACCTTTTATACAACTACACAAGAATAAGGTCGTCCTAAGGACCAATCCTAAATTTTTGCCAAAGGTTATTTCACCGTTCCATCTAAATCAAACAGTGGAACTTCCAGTGTTCTTTCCACAGCCAGATACCGTAGCTGAAAGGGCACTACATACATTAGATGTCAAAAGAGCATTGATGTATTACATTGACAGAACAAAAAACATCAGAAAGACTAAACAACTATTTATTGCATTTCAAAAACCTCATGCAGGAAACCCAATATCAAAACAAGGTATAGCCAGATGGATAGTTAAATGCATCCAAATCTGCTACCTTAAAGCTAAACGACAGCTGACCATTACACCAAGGGCACACTCAACCAGAAAGAAAGGTGCTACCATGGCCTTTCTAGGAAACATCCCAATGCAAGAAATATGTAAGGCAGCCACATGGTCTACGCCTCACACATTCACCAAGCACTACTGTGTAGACGTGTTATCCGCACAACAAGCCACAGTAGGTCAAGCCGTATTAAGAACATTATTTCAGACTACTTCCACTCCTACAGGCTGATCCACCGCTTTTGGGGAGATAACTGCTTACTAGTCTATGCAAAACATGCGTATCTACAGCGACAGATGCCATCGAACTGAAAATGTCACTTACCCAGTGTACATCTGTTCGTGGCATCAGTCGCAGTAGATTCGCATGTGCCCACCCGCCTCCCCGGGAGCCTGTAGCAGTTTGGAAGTTACCTTCAACTATTTATATATGTATCATCTCAACCTTAAATAGGTGCATACTTAGTCACTCCATTGCATGGGCACTATTACTACAATTCAACTCCTACCTCACCCTCTGCGGGGAAAAACAATCGAAGATGGAGTCGACGCCCATGCGCAATGGAGACAAAAGGAGGAGTCACTCGGTCCCGTGACTCGAAAGACTTCTTCGAAGAAAAACAACTTGTAACACTCCGGCCCAACACCAGATGGCGAGCTATTGCAAAACATGCGAATCTACTGCGACTGATGCCACGAACAGATGTACACTGGGTAAGTGACATTTTCATTTTGGCACAGATTACCACAAATCACTAGACAGGTGACCCACCCTTAGGAGGTAATACACCAAATATATACACTAATAATCAGAAATAGGCCTAGAAAAGGTTAGAAAACAGTGCAAACAGTAATAACCAATAGTGACCCTAGGGGGAGCACAAACAATATACTAAAAAAGAAAATGGAATGCAAACAAGGTACCTCCACCTAGGTGTAAGTAAAATGTGTAAAGGGGTATATCAGAAAACCACAAATAAGTAACACAGTACTCCCCAGCGACCAGGAATGCAGGAGCAAAACACTGTGTTTTCCCCAAACCACCCAAAAGGAGGCAAAGACACCCAGAGAAGACTGCAAGAAAACTAGCAGTGGATTCCTGAAGAAAGACGACTTGTGGAGAGAGGGGACCAAGTCCAAGAGTCACAGTGGAGTACTGGAGGAGTAGGAGGTACTAGCCACCCAGCTGTGGATACAGGAGATGACGGTTCTGAAGAACAGGTCAGTACTGCAGCCCAGGAACCGATGAGTTCCACATGGATGCAGCAGATGTCCCACGTCGCAAGAAAGATTGCAGACTGGTGTCTGTGCAGGATTTCCACCAACAAGCCTTGGCAAAGGCAAACTCGCGGTTAGTGGAAAAGAGGTAGTGCCAGGGACCAGCAAGGCCCAGGAGGACTCAACCCAGGAGGGGGAGTCATAGGGGACACTCAGCGTCGCAGAGTCCACAGGAGCAGAGGCAGCACCCACAGGAGTCCTATAAGATGGGGACACTGAAGCCACAGAAGAAGCCCACGCAGCACTACAAAAGTGGATCCCACGCTGCAGTAAAATCACGTAGGAGGCTGGGATTTGCTGGAAGGAGTGCTGGGGCCTTGAGCTGCATGTCACCTGAAGATCCCTTGGAGATGCAAACAAGCCTTGGCACCTGCAAGAGATGGATTACATGAGGGGTATTGTCCTGCGTGGGAAGGCAAAGGCTTTCCTCCAAAGTTGGACAGCTTGCAGAGAGGACCAAGAGGACTACTCCGGACCACCACCACCAGTCATACAGGATCCACGCAGCTCAGCACGAGAGGGGATCCACGCAGCCGGTCGTCGCTTGTTATAGGTTGCCTACGATTGCAGGGAAGTGACTCCTTCACTCCAAGCAAGATTTTTCCCTCTTGTGTAGGATGAAGAGTTGCAGTCTTCTAAGGATGCATGGCGAGGAAAATGTTGCAAAGCTGGCAGGAACTCTGGATACGATGTTGCAGAAGAGCCTTCCTCACGGATCTGCAGCTTGTTGGTTCCTGGAGGGTCCAGTTGTGGTTCCGTAGGCCAGAAGTCGAAGTAAGGTTGCAGAGGAGTCCTTCTGGAATCTTGCAAGCCGAATCTGAGGACCCACCCAAGAGAGACCTTAAATAGCCCTGGAAGGGGGTATTGGTCACTGTAGGAAGTTGGCTTTGTATATACTATCTCAAAGTAAGAGGTATGGTTCCCCCTTAGTGGCAAAAGTAGATCATTCTTATGCTCTATTTTGTGGTAGTGTGGTCGAGCAGTAGGCTTATCAGAGGGTAGTGTTAAGCATTTGTTGTACACACACAGGCAATAAATGAGGAACACACAATCAAAAACTTACTCCAGGCCAATAGGTTTTTATATAGAAAAATATATTTTCTTAGTTTATTGTAAGAACCACAGGTTCAAGTTTTACATGTAATACTTTAAATGAAAGGTATTGCAGGTAGGTACTCTAGGAACTTTGAATAATCAAAATAGCATACACAGTTTTCAAATAAATCACATATAGCTATTTTAAAACTAGACAGTGCAATTTTCAACAGTTCCTGGGGGGGAGTAAGAGTTTATTAGTTTTTGCAGGTAAGTAAATCACCTACAGGGTTCAAGTTTGGGTCCAAGGTAGCCCACCGTTGGGGGTTCAGAGCAACCCCAAAGTTACCACACCAGCAGCTCAGGGCCGGTCAGGTGCAGAGGTCAAAGTGGTGCCCAAAACGCATAGGCTTCAATGGAGAAGGGGGTGCCCTGGTTCCAGTCTGCCAGCAGGTAAGTACCCGCGTCTTTGGAGGGCAGACCAGGGGGGTTTTGTAGGGCATCAGGGGGGGGACACAAGTCAGCACAGAAAGTACACCCTCAGCAGCACGGGGGCGGCCGGGTGCAGTGTGCAAACACGTGTCTGATTTCCAATAGGTTTCAATGGGAGACCAAGGGGTCTCTTCAGCGGTGCAGGCAGGCAAGGGTGGGGGGGGGGGGGGGGGGTCCTCAGGGTAGCCACCACCTGGGCAAGGGAGAGGGCCTCCTGGGGGTCACTCCTGCACTGGAGTTCGGATCCTTCAGGTCCTGGGGGCTGTGGGTGCAGAGTCTTTACCAGGCGTCGGGATCTGAGGAGCAGGCAGTCGCGGTCAGGGGGAGCCTCTGGATTCCCTCTGCAGGTGTCACTGTGTGGGCTCGGGGGGGGGGCAGCTCTGGCTACTCACGGTCTCGTAGTCGCCGGGGAGTCCTCCCTGAAGTGATTGTTCTCCACAAGTCGAGCTGGGGGCGTCGGGTGCAGAGTAGCAAGTCTCACGCTTCTGGCGGGAAACGCAAGTTGTTTTAAAGTTGCTCCTTTGTTTCAAAGTTGCAGTCTTGGGTGAACAGAGCCGCTGTCCTCGGGAGTTTCTTGGTCCTTTTAGAGCAGGGCAGTCCTCTGAGGATTCAGAGGACCAGGTCGCTGGTCCCTGGGGAAAGCGTAGCTGGAGCAGTGTCTTTAGAAGTGGGGAGACAGGCCGGTAGGACTGGGGCCAAAGCAGTGGGTGTCACCGTCTTCTCTGCAGTGTTTTTCAGCTTAGCTGTCCTCTTCTTAGGTTGCAGAAATCTGAGTTCCTAGGTTCTGGGGAGCCCTTAAATACTAAATTTAAGGGCGTGTTTAGGTCTGGGGGGTTAGTAGCCAATGGCTACTAGCCCTGAGGGTGGGTACACCCTCTTTGTGCCTCCTCCCTGAGGGGAGGGGGGCACATCCCTAATCCTATTGGGGGAATCCTCCATCTGCAAGATGGAGGATTTCTAAAAGTTAGACACCTCAGCTCAGGACACCTTAGGGGGTGTCATGACTGGCCAGTGACTCCTCCTCGTTTTTCTCATTATCTCCTCCGGCCTTGCCGCCAGAAGTGGGGCCGTGGCCGGAGGGGGCGGGCAACTCCACTAGCTGGAGTGCCCTGGGGTGCTGTAACAAAGGGGGAGAGCCTTTGAGGCTCACCGGCAGGTGTTACAGTTCCTGCAGGGGGAGGTGAGAGGCACCTCCACCCAGTACAGGCTTTGTTACTAGCCACAGAGTGACAAAGCCACTCTCCCCATGTGGCCAGCAACATGTCTAGTGTGTGGCAGGCTGCTTGAACTAGTCAGCCTACACAGATAGTCGGTTTAGGTTTCAGGGGGCACCTCTAAGGTGCCCTCTGGGGTGTATTTTACAATAAAATGTACACTGGCATCAGTGTGCATTTTTTGTGCTGAGAAGTTTGATATCAAACTTCACAGTTTTCAGTGTAGCCATTATGGTGCTGTGGAGTTTGTGTATGACAGACTCCCAGACCATATACTCTTATGGCTACCCTGCACTTACAATGTCTAAGGTTTGGCTTAAACACTGTAGGGGCATAGTGCTCATGCACATATGCCTTCACCTGTGGTATAGTGCACCCTGCCTTAGGGCTGTAAGGCCTGCTAGAGGGGTGACTCACCTATGCCACAGGCAGTGTGAGGTTGGCATGGCACCCTGAGGGGAGTGCCATGTCGACTTAGTCATTTTCTCCCCACCAGCACACACCAGATGTGAAGCAGTGTGCATGTGCTGAGTGAGTGGTCCCTAGGTTGGCATAAGACATGCTGCAGCCCTTCGAGACCTTCCCTGGCATCAGGGCCCTTGGTACCAGGGGTACCAGTTACAAGGGACTTACCTGGATGCCAGGGTGAGCCAATTGTGGAACAAAAGTACAGGTTAGGGAAAGAAAATTGGTGCTGGGGCCTGGTTAGCAGGCCTCAGCACACTTTCAAATCAAAACTTAGCATCAGCAAAGGCAAAAAGTCAGGGGGTAACCATGCCAAGGAGGCATTTCCTTACAGGTAAGTATTGGTTAGGTTGTGAGGTAAGTAAGACACTTACTGGGGCAGTGGCCGGAGGGGTGGGCATCTCCACTAGCTGGGATGTCCTGTGGCGCTGTAACAAAAGGGGTGAACCTTTTGAGGCTCACCGCCAGGTGTTAAAGTTCCTGCTACGGGTTTGATATCTTCCACCATCAGCCTGGTACTAAATGCACGTCTCAAAATGAGACTGTTTCAGGAAGAATTGCAGGTTCAGTGGAATTAATTGCAAGGTTCGTTCGAGGTTCACATTCTGGTTTTGCCAAAAACGATAGGCATTGGGCTGGTGGGCTTACCAATCTGATCTTTCTCAAGGCCTCACGTTCATTCCGTTAGTTCCACAATTCATAATTACCACGGACGCACCCATGGAAGTATGGGGAGGGCATCGCCAAGATCTGCAAATCCAGGGGAAATGGTCAAGCCACCAAAGGCTGGGGCATATCAACAGCCTAGAACTCAAAGCCATCTTCTTCACGTTGGATGCTTTCCTCCCGAGGATAAAAGAGTCTTGAGTGTTGGTGCGGACAGACAACCCAACCAGCATGTTTTATATAAACAAACAGGGAGGCACGAGGTCTTCAACACTTTCACAGGAAGCTCAGCTACTATGGAACAGGCTTACAAAACACAACATCTCTCTGACATCCGAGCATGTTCCAGGAGTGCGCAACACGCTGGCAGACACACTCAGCAGGACCAACAGTGATTGTCACGAATGGGAACTGAATCAGGCTCAACTGGACAAAATATTTGCAACATGAGGGAAGGCATCTCTAAACCTATTCGCAACGAACGACCATACCAAATGCTGATTTTATGCAAGTCTGTATCCCCTCCTTCGACATACAGATGTTCTTCAGACACGGCTTCACTTTGCTTGTCGCATCTTATTAAACAGTTCATGAGAGGTTTATTCAGAGCTTTTCCTCCAGTAATGTTGCCTCCTCCTGAATGGCACCTTAATGTTGTACCTTCACAACTAATGAAACCTCCGTTTGAACCCATACATAAACCGGATCTTAAGTTCCTTACTTGGAAGGTATCTTTCTTTCTAGCGATCACTTCTATCAGAAGGGTCAGTGAAATTCAAGCCTTCACCACACAACAACTTTTCAGCTTTTTACTAATGATTTTGTCATTCTCAAGCCAAATCCAAAGTTTATTCCTAAAGTTCCTTCTCAATTTCATCTGAATCAACCAGTTATTCTCTGGACATGTTCCTAATCCGACATCTCCAGCGGAAAAGTCTCTCCACAAGTTGAATGTAAAGAGGTGTCTTAAGTTTTATCTTCAACAAACTAACACTTTAAGCAAATCTGATCAGTTATTACTTTCCTATGGACCTGGGTGTCTGGGTTCTTCAGTAACAGTCAACGATAGCAAGGTGGCTATCGGCAACTATTCAGTTCTGCCATTCTGCAGCAGGAAAACCTCTACGAAGACGGCCTAGAGCGCATTCAACAAGAGCAGTTTCAACTTCTGCGGCTCTTTTTGCTGGGGTGCCGCTGGATCAAATATGCCATGCTGCTACATGGAAGAGTACCCACTCCTTTGCAAAGCACTATTGTCTAAAGGCCACCCATAGGATGGATGCGGCCATGGGCCAAGCAGTTCTACGACACCTGTTCCAGTAAAGTGAGTGAGCCTCTTGGTAATGTAGAATTGTGTTTTATAATGCTATTGTTGTATTTGTTCTCGTATTTTCTGATTAACGTTCCAAGTTCAACATCTCTCCTGTCGGTATGGTTTGACCATGATTCATTTGGATACTTGCTTATCTGAGATTTTCAACAAAAAAAAGGGGAAACAAAATATTTTCATTCCGTCCATCCACTTCAGTTGTATTGTCCTGCTTGTTCTTAGTCAAGCATGTGAATCTATGAAAGATCCAATACGGGACAAGAAATTAGTTACTTTCCTGTAACTGCAGTTATCTAGTATTGGTATCTTTCATAGATTCACATGCGACCCACCCTACTCCCCTTAGAGGCTCCCTTTACTGACTTGGGTACCATGGTTTACTCTCACGTAGAAAATCTGAGGAAGGGAGCTTCTCTTGGGAGTGTTCTAAAGGGTGCAATTGCCTGATTGGTTATGGATCAAGCTTGGTCCATTAAAAAAAAAAAAAAAAAAAAAAGATATGGACAGACTACCAAATTTAGGCCTGTCTATATTATAGACTATTATGAGTGTGGTGATGTACTGCTTTATAAGATACAGTGGGACTCCCACTTAGATGATGGGAACGATTCAAGCATGTGAATCTATAAAAGATACCAAGTGACCAGCAGGAGGCCCTCCCTCCCCCCCGGCCCGACGGTGGCTGGCCCGAGAAGCCTGCCTGCATTGCCAGTGTGACCCCCGGGTCTCTCCACTGATTCCTATCTGAATCCCGACACCTACTTCACACACTGCACCCGGCCGCCCCTGTGCTGCTGAGGGTGTATTTTATGTGCCTGTTTGTGGGAAAATCTGAGGGAAGGCAGCTCCTCACAGGAGTTTCTAAAGGGATGAGGCAATCTGATTAGCTCAAGTTTAAGTTTGGGTCTATTTTACAAAACGACTAGGATGGGTTATTGTATTGAAGCCTACTTCATGTATTGTGTGCATACATCTTCAGGCCTGGTTTTATATTCCACCGGGGACTCCCATCTCGACGACAGTGAAGTATTCAAGCATGTGAATCTATGAAAGTGCCCAGTACTGGAGAAACTACAGTTACAGGTAACTAACTTATTTCTACTGCCAGGTGCAGAAATCATACATTCTATTTTTTGTCAAGTTTACTGCCTTTCCTATGAATTGGTTGCTGTCTCATTTTAGGAGAAATTGAAACTGTTTGAAGACAGGCTGGCAGAAGAAAGGACTTTTCGTTTGGAAGAGCGCAAGAGACAGCGCAAAGAAGAGAGACGTATAACATACTACCGGGAGAAAGAGGAGGAAGAGCAAAGACTCTTGGAAGAAAAAATTTTAAAAGGTAGAAACTCTTTGGTCAGCTTCCGTTGTCCTCATTCCCTTCATCAGAGTAATTTTATTTTAAACAAATATATCTGTAAAGCATCTCTTCTGTGTAGCTTTGGTAAGCTTTCTTTGTTTTTCAGTGTAAATCTTATCTAGATGTGCAAGCTGTGCACAAGTGGTTGGTGTAAAGAAATGGCTCCCTGTTGCAGTTACCCCCCACTTTTTGCCTGATACTGATGCTGACTTGACTGAGAAGTGTGCTGGGACCCTGCTAACCAGGCCCCAGCACCAGTGTTCTTTCACCTAAAATGTACCATTGTCTCCACAATTGGCACAACCCTGGCACCCAGGTAAGTCCCTTGTAACTGGTACCCCTGGTACCAAGGGCCCTGATGCCAGGGAAGGTCTCTAAGGGCTGCAGCATATCTTATGCCACCCTGGGGACCCCTCACTCAGCACAGACACACTGCTTGTCAGCTTGTGTGTGCTAGTGAGGACAAAACGAGTAAGTCGACATGGCACTCCCCTCAGGGTGCCATGCCAACCTCCCACTGCCTGTGGCATAGGTAAGTCACCCCTCTAGTAGGCCTTACAGCCCTAAGGCAGGGTGCACTATACCACAGGTGAGGGCATATGTGCATGAGCACTATGCCCCTACAGTGTCTAAGCAAAACCTTAGACATTGTAAGTGCAGGGTAGTCATAAGAGTATATGGGCTGGGAGTCTGTCAAAAACGAACTCCACAGCTCCATAATGGCTACACTGAATACTGGGAAGTTTAGTATCAAACTTCTCAGAATAATAAACCCACACTGATGCCAGGGTTGGATTTATTAAAAAATGCACACAGAGGGCATCTTAGAGATACCCCCTGTATTTTACCCAATTGTTCAGTGCAGGACTGACTGGTCTGTGCCAGCCTGCTGCTGAGAGACGAGTGTCTGACCTCATGCGGTGAGAGCCTTTGTGCTCTCTGAGGACAGAAACTAAGCCTGCTCTGGGTGGAGGTGCTTCACACCTCCCCCCTGCAGGAACTGTAACACCTAGCAGTGAGCTTCAAAGGCTCAAGCTTCGTGTTACAATGCCCCATGGCACTCCAGCTAGTGGAGATGCCCGCCCCCTGGACACAGCCCCCACTTTTGGCGGCAAGTCCAGGAGAGATAATGAGAAAAACAAGGAGGAGTCACTGGCCAGTCAGGACAGCCCCTAAGGTGTCCTGAGCTGAGGTGACTCTGACTTTTAGAAATCCTCCATCTTGTAGAAGGAGGATTCCCCCAATAGGGATAGGAATGTGACCCCCTCCCCTTAGGAGGAGGCACAAAGAGGGTGTACCCACCCTCAGGGCTAGTAGCCATTGGCTACTAACCCCCCAGACCTAAACACGCCCTTAAATTTAGTATTTAAGGGCTCCCCTGAACCTGAGAATTTAGATTCCTGCAACTTACCGAAGAAGAAGACTGCTGAGCTGAAAACCCCTGCAGAAGAAGAAAGAAGACACCAACTGCTTTGGCCCCAGTCCTACCGGCCTGTCTCCTGCCTTCTAAAGAACCCTGCTCCAGCGACGCTTTCTCCAGGACCAGCGACCTGAATCCTCAGAGGACTGCCCTGCTTCCAAGAGACCAAGAAACTCCCGAGGACAGCGGCACTGCTCCAAAAGAACTGCAACTTTGTTTCAAGGAGCAGATTTAAAGACCCCTGCAATTCCCCGCAAGAAGCGTGAGACTTGCAACACTGCACACGGCGACCCCGACTCGACTGGTGGGGAACCAACACCTCAGGGGGGACCCTCCGGCGACTCCGAGTCCGTGAGTAACCAAAGTTGTCCCCCCTGAGCCCCCACAGCGACGCCTGCAGAGGGAATCCCGAGGCTCCCCCTGACCGCGACTGCCTGAACTCCATTCCCCGACGGCTGGAAAAGACCCTGCACCCGCAGCCCCCAGCACCTAAAGGAACGGAACTCCTGTGCAGGAGTGACCCGCAGGAGGCCCTCTCCCTTGCCCAGGTGGTGGCTACCCCGAGGAGCCCCCCCCCCTTGCCTGCCTGCGACGCTGAAGAGATCCCTTGATCTCTCATTGAAAACCATTGTAAACCCGACGCGTGTTTGCACACTGCACCCGGCCGCCCCCGCGCTGCTGAGGGTGTACTTTTTGTGCTGACTTGTGTCCCCCCTGGTGGCCTACAAAACCCCCCTGGTCTGCCCTCCGAAGACGCAGGTACTTACCTGCTGGCAGACCGGAACCGGGGCACCCCCTTCTCTCCATTGAAGCCTATGTGTTTTGGGCACCTCTTTGACCTTTGCACCTGACCGGCCCTGAGCTGATGGTGTGATAACTTTGGGGTTGCTCTGAACCCCCAACGGTGGGCTACCTTGGACCAAAAACTGAAACCTGTAAGTGACTTACTTACCTGTTAAAACTAACATTACTTTACCTCCCCCAGGAACTGTGAAAATTGCACTGTGTCCACTTTTAAAACAGCTTATTGTGTTTTATGTAAAAAGTATACATGCTAATGAAATGATTCAAAGTTCCTAAAGTACTTACCTGCAATACCTTTCAAATGAGATATTACATGTACAATTTGAACCTGTGGTTCTTAAAATAAACTAGGAAAAGATATTTTTCTATAACAAAACCTATTGGCTGGATTTGTCTCTGAGTGTGTGTTCCTCATTTATTGCCTGTGTGTATGTACAACAAATGCTTAACACTACTCCTTTGATAAGCCTACTGCTCGACCACACTACCACAAAATAGAGCATTGGTATTATCTCTTTTTGCCACTATCTTACCTCTAAGGGGAACCCTTGGACTCTGTGCATACTATTCCTTACTTTGAAATAGTGCATACAGAGCCAACTTCCTACAGTTGGGTATTGTAGGAAAGTGCCCTCTCTTTGGCTTGGTTATACACACTTTTTGCCTTGCCTGCAGTCAGTGTGTGTAGGAAGTTGGCTCTGTATGTGCTATTTCAAAGTAAGGAATAGCATGCACAGAGTCCAAGGGTTCCCCTTAGAGGTAAAATAGTGGTAAAAATAGATAATACTAATGCTCTATTTTGTGGTAGTGTGGTCGAGCAGTAGGCTTATCCAAGGAGTAGTGTTAAGCATTTGTTGTACATACACATAGACAATAAATGAGGTACACACACTCAGAGACAAATCCAGCCAATAGGTTTTTATATAGAAAAATATCTTTTCTTAGTTTATTTTAAGAACCACAGGTTCAAATTCTACATGTAATAGCTCATTCGAAAGGTATTGCAGGTAAGTACTTTAGGAACTTCAAATCATCAAAATTGCATGTATACTTTTCAAGTTATTGACAAATAGCTGTTTCAAAAGTGGACACTTAGTGCAATTTTCACAGTTCCTGGGGGAGGTAAGTTTTTGTTAGTTTTACCAGGTAAGTAGGACACTTACAGGGTTCAGTTCTTGGTCCAAGGTAGCCCACCGTTGGGGGTTCAGAGCAACCCCAAAGTCACCACACCAGCAGCTCAGGGCCGGTCAGGTGCAGAGTTCAAAGTGGTGCCCAAAACACATAGGCTAGAATGGAGAGAAGGGGGTGCCCCGGTTCCGGTCTGCTTGCAGGTAAGTACCCGCGTCTTCGGAGGGCAGACCAGAGGGGTTTTGTAGGGCACCGGGGGGGACACAAGTCCACACAGAAATTTCACCCTCAGCAGCGCGGGGGCGGCCGGGTGCAGTGTAGAAACAAGCGTCGGGTTTTCAATGTTAGTCTATGAGAGATCTCGGGATCTCTTCAGCGCTGCAGGCAGGCAAGGGGGGGATTCCTCGGGGAAACCTCCACTTGGGCAAGGGAGAGGGACTCCTGGGGGTCACTTCTCCAGTGAAAGTCCGGTCCTTCAGGTCCTGGGGGCTGCGGGTGCAGGGTCTCTCCCAGGCGTCGGGACTTTAGGTTCAAAGAGTCGCGGTCAGGGGAAGCCTCGGGATTCCCTCTGCAGGCGGCGCTGTGGGGGCTCAGGGGGGACAGGTTTTGGTACTCACAGTATCAGAGTAGTCCTGGGGTCCCTCCTGAGGTGTTGGATCGCCACCAGCCGAGTCGGGGTCGCCGGGTGCAGTGTTGCAAGTCTCACGCTTCTTGCGGGGAGCTTGCAGGGTTCTTTAAAGCTGCTGGAAACAAAGTTGCAGCTTTTCTTGGAGCAGGTCCGCTGTCCTCGGGAGTTTCTTGTCTTTTCGAAGCAGGGGCAGTCCTCAGAGGATGTCGAGGTCGCTGGTCCCTTTGGAAGGCGTCGCTGGAGCAGGATCTTTGGAAGGCAGGAGACAGGCCGGTGAGTTTCTGGAGCCAAGGCAGTTGTCGTCTTCTGGTCTTCCTCTGCAGGGGTTTTCAGCTAGGCAGTCCTTCTTCTTGTAGTTGCAGGAATCTAATTTTCTAGGGTTCAGGGTAGCCCTTAAATACTAAATTTAAGGGCGTGTTTAGGTCTGGGGGGTTAGTAGCCAATGGCTACTAGCCCTGAGGGTGGGTACACCCTCTTTGTGCCTCCTCCCAAGGGGAGGGGGTCACAATCCTAACCCTATTGGGGGAATCCTCCATCTGCAAGATGGAGGATTTCTAAAAGTTAGAGTCACCTCAGCTCAGGACACCTTAGGGGCTGTCCTGACTGGCCAGTGACTCCTCCTTGTTATTCTCATTATTTTCTCCGGCCTTGCCGCCAAAAGTGGGGCCTGGCCGGAGGGGGCGGGCAACTCCACTAGCTGGAGTGTCCTGCTGGGTTGGCACAAAGGAGGTGAGCCTTTGAGGCTCACCGCCAGGTGTGACAATTCCTGCCTGGGAGAGGTGTTAGCATCTCCACCCAGTGCAGGCTTTGTTACTGGCCTCAGAGTGACAAAGGCACTCTCCCCATGGGGCCAGCAACATGTCTCGGTTTGTGGCAGGCTGCTAAAACTAGTCAGCCTACACAGATAGTCGGTTAAGTTTCAGGGGGCACCTCTAAGGTGCCCTCTGTGGTGTATTTTATAATAAAATGCGCACTGGCATCAGTGTGCATTTATTGTGCTGAGAAGTTTGATACCAAACTTCCCAGTTTTCAGTGTAGCCATTATGGTGCTGTGGAGTTCGTGTTTGACAGACTCCCAGACCATATACTCTTATGGCTACCCTGCACTTACAATGTCTAAGGTTTTATTTAGACACTGTAGGGGTACCATGCTCATGCACTGGTACCCTCACCTATGGTATAGTGCACCCTGCCTTAGGGCTGTAAGGCCTGCTAGAGGGGTGTCTTACCTATACTGCATAGGCAGTGAGAGGCTGGCATGGCACCCTGAGGGGAGTGCCATGTCGACTTACTCGTTTTGTCCTCACTAGCACACACAAGCTGGCAAGCAGTGTGTCTGTGCTGAGTGAGAGGTCTCCAGGGTGGCATAAGACATGCTGCAGCCCTTAGAGACCTTCCTTGGTATCAGGGCCCTTGGTACTAGAAGTACCAGTTACAAGGGACTTATCTGGATGCCGGGGTCTGCCAATTGTGGATACAAAAGTTCAGGTTAGGGAAAGAACACTGGTGCTGGGGCCTGGTTAGCAGGCCTCAGCACACTTTCAATTGTAAACATAGCATCAGCAAAGGCAAAAAGTCAGGGGGCAACCATGCCAAGGAGGCATTTCCTTACACAACCCCCCCCCAAACGAAAGAGGATGAGACTAACCTTTCCCAAGAGAGTCTTCATTTTCTAAGTGGAAGAACCTGGAAAGGCCATCTGCATTGGCATGGGCAGTCCCAGGTCTGTGTTCCACTATAAAGTCCATTCCCTGTAGGGAGATGGACCACCTCAACAGTTTAGGATTTTCACCTTTCATTTGCATCAGCCATTTGAGAGGTCTGTGGTCAGTTTGAACTAGGAAGTGAGTCCCAAAGAGGTATGGTCTCAGCTTCTTCAGGGACCAAACCACAGCAAAGGCCTCCCTCTCAATGGCACTCCAACGCTGCTCCCTGGGGAGTAACCTCCTGCTAATGAAAGCAACAGGCTGGTCAAGGCCATCATCATTTGTTTGGGACAAAACTGCCCCTATCCCATGTTCAGAGGCATCAGTCTGCACAATGAACTGCTTAGAATAATCTGGAGCTTTGAGAACTGGTGCTGAGCACATTGCCTGTTTCAGGGTGTCAAAGGCCTGTTGGCAGTCCACAGTCCAGTTTACTTTCTTGGGCATTTTCTTGGAGGTGAGTTCAGTGAGGGCTGTCACAATGGATCCATATCCCTTCACAAACCTCCTGTAGTACCCAGTCAAGCCAAGGAATGCCCTGACTTGAGTCTGGGTTTTTGGAGCTACCCAGTCCAGAATAGTCTGGATCTTGGGTTGGAGTGGCTGAACTTGGCCTCCACCTACAAGGTGTCCCAAGTAAACCACAGTTCCCTGCCCTATCTGGCATTTGGATGCCTTGATAGAGAGGCCTGCAGATTGCAGAGCCTTCAAAACCTTCCTCAGGTGGACCAGGTGATCCTGCCAGGTGGAGCTAAAGACAGCAATATCATCAAGATAAGCTGTGCTAAAGGACTCCAAGCCAGCAAGGACTTGATTCACCAACCTTTGGAAGGTGGCAGGGGCATTCTTTAAACCAAAGGGCATAACAGTAAACTGATAATGCCCATCAGGTGTGGAGAATGCTGTCTTTTCTTTTGCTCCAGGTGCCATTTTTATTTGCCAGTACCCTGCTGTCAAGTCAAAGGTACTTAGAAATTTGGCAGCACCTAATTTGTCAATGAGCTCATCAGCTCTTGGAATTGGATGGGCATCTGTCTTGGTGACAGAATTGAGCCCTCTGTAGTCCACACAAAACCTCATCTCTTTCTTTCCATCTTTGGTGTGAGGTTTGGGGACTAAGACCACTGGGCTAGCCCAGGGGCTGTCAGAGCGCTCAATTACTCCCAATTCCAGCATCTTGTGGACTTCCACCTTGATGCTTTCTTTAACATGGTCAGATTGTCTAAAGATTTTGTTCTTGACAGGCATGCTGTCTCCTGTGTCCACATCATGGGTACACAGGTGTGTCTGACCAGGGGATAAGGAGAAGAGTTCAGGAAACTGTTGTAGGACTCTCCTACAATCAGCTTGCTGTTGGCCAGAGAGGGTGTCTGAGTAGATCACTCCATCTACTGTACCATCTTTTGGGTCTGATGACAGAAGATCAGGGAGAGGTTCACTCTCTGCCTCTTGATCCTCATCTGTTACCATCAACAGATTGACATCAGCCCTGTCGTGGAAGAGCTTAAGGCGGTTTACATGGATCACCCTTTTGCGGCTCCTGCTTGTGCCCAGGTCCACCAAGTAGGTGACCTGACTCTTCCTCTCTAGTACTGGGTAAGGGCCACTCCATTTGTCCTGGAGTGCCCTGGGAGCCACAGGCTCCAGAACCCAGACCTTCTGCCCTGGTTGGAACTCAACCAGTGCAGCCTTTTGGTCATACCAAAACTTCTGGAGCTGTTGGCTGGCCTCAAGGTTTTTGGTTGCCTTTTCCATGTACTCTGCCATTCTAGAGCGAAGGCCAAGTACATAGTCCACTATGTCCTGTTTAGGCTCATGGAGAGGTCTCTCCCAGCCTTCTTTAACAAGGGCAAGTGGTCCCCTTACAGGATGACCAAACAGAAGTTCAAAGGGTGAGAACCCTACTCCCTTCTGTGGTACCTCCCTGTAAGCGAAAAGCAGACATGGCAGGAGGACATCCCATCTCCTTTTGAGTTTTTCTGGGAGCCCCATGATCATGCCCTTTAATGTCTTGTTGAAAATCTCAACCAAGCCATTAGTTTGTGGATGGTATGGTGTAGTGAATTTATAAGTCACTCCACACTCATTCCACATGTGCTTTAGGTATGCTGACATGAAGTTGGTACCTCTGTCAGACACCACCTCCTTAGGGAAACCCACTCTGGTAAAGATACCAATGAGGGCCTTGGCTACTGCAGGGGCAGTAGTCGACCTAAGGGGAATAGCTTCAGGATACCTGGTAGCATGATCCACCACTACCAGGATATACATATTTCCTGAGGCTGTGGGAGGTTCTAGTGGACCAACTATGTCCACACCCACTCTTTCAAAGGGCACCCCCACCACTGGCAGTGGAATGAGGGGGGCCTTTGGATGCCCACCTGTCTTACCACTGGCTTGACAGGTGGGGCAGGAGAGGCAAAACTCCTTAACCATGTTGGACATATTGGGCCAGTAGAAGTGGTTGACTAACCTCTCCCACGTCTTGGTTTGTCCCAAATGTCCAGCAAGGGGAATGTCATGGGCCAATGTTAGGATGAACTCTCTGAACAGCTGAGGCACTACCACTCTCCTAGTGGCACCAGGTTTGGGGTCTCTGGCCTCAGTGTACAGGAGCCCATCTTCCCAATAGACCCTATGTGTTCCATTTTTCTTGCCTTTGGACTCTTCAGCAGTTTGCTGCCTAAGGCCTTCAAGAGAGGGACAGGTTTCTTGTCCCTTACACAGCTCTTCCCTTGAGGGTCCCCCTGGGCCTAAGAGCTCAACCTGGTAAGGTTCAAGCTCCAAAGGCTCAGTTCCCTCAGAGGGCAGAACTTCTTCCTGAGAAGAGAGGTTCCCTTTCTTTTGCTGTGTTGCAGTTGGTTTCCCAACTGACTTTCCTTTCCTCTTGGTAGGCTGGGCCATTCTTCCAGACTCCAGCTCTACTTGTTCACCCTGTGCCTTGCATTGTGCTCTTGTTTTCACACACACCAGTTCAGGGATACCCAGCATTGCTGCATGGGTTTTTAGTTCTACCTCAGCCCATGCTGAGGACTCCAGGTCATTTCCAAGCAGACAGTCCACTGGGATATTTGAGGAGACCACCACCTGTTTCAGGCCATTGACCCCTCCCCATTCTAAAGTAACCATTGCCATGGGATGTACTTTTCTCTGATTGTCAGCGTTGGTGACTGTGTAAGTTTTTCCAGTCAGGTATTGGCCAGGGGAAACCAGTTTCTCTGTCACCATGGTGACACTGGCACCTGTATCCCTCAGGCCCTCTATTCTAGTCCCATTAATTAAGAGTTGCTGTCTGTATTTTTGCATGTTAGGCGGCCAGACAGCTAGTGTGGCTAAATCCACCCCACCCTCAGAAACTAGAGTAGCTTCAGTGTGGACCCTGATTTGCTCTGGGCACACTGTTGATCCCACTTGGAGACTAGCCATACCAGTGTTACCTGGATGGGAGTTTGGAGTGGAATCTTTCTTGGGACAGGCCTTGTCTCCAGTTTGGTGTCCATGCTGTTTACAGCTATGACACCAGGCCTTTTTGGGATCAAAGTTTTTACCCTTGTACCCATTGTTTTGTGAAGAGGCTCTGGGCCCACCCTCCTGTGTAGGTTTTTGGGGGCCTGTAGAAGACTCTTTACTATTTTTAGTTTTGGTTGTCTCATCACCCTTCCCCTGGGGAGTCTTTGTGACCCCTTTCTTTTGGTCACCCCCTGTTGAAGTCTTGGACACCCTTGTCTTGACCCAATGGTCCGCCTTCTTTCCCAATTCTTGGGGAGAAATTGGTCCTAGGTCTACCAGATGCTGATGCAGTTTATCATTGAAACAATTACTTAACAGGTGTTCTTTCACAAATAAATTGTACAGCCCATCATAATTACTTACACCACTGCCTTGAATCCAACCATCTAGTGTTTTCACTGAGTAGTCAACAAAGTCAACCCAGGTCTGGCTCGAGGAGTTTTGAGCCCCCCTGAACCTAATCCTGTACTCCTCAGTGGAGAATCCAAAGCCCTCAATCAGGGTACCCTTCATGAGGTCATAAGATTCTGCATCTTGTCCAGAGAGTGTGAGGAGTCTATCCCTACACTTTCCTGTGAACATTTCCCAAAGGAGAGCACCCCAGTGAGATCTGTTCACTTTTCTGGTTACACAAGCCCTCTCAAAAGCTGTGAACCATTTGGTGATGTCATCACCATCTTCATATTTAGTTACAATCCCTTTAGGGATTTTCAACATGTCAGGAGAATCTCTGACCCTATTTATGTTGCTGCCACCATTGATGGGTCCTAGGCCCATCTCTTGTCTTTCCCTCTCTATGGCTAGGATCTGTCTTTCCAAAGCCAATCTTTTGGCCATCCTGGCTAACTGGATGTCCTCTTCACTGGGGTTATCCTCAGTGATTTCAGAGGTGTTGGTCTCTCCTGTGAGGGAACCAGCATCTCTGACTATTATTTTTGGAGTCAGGGTTTGAGGGACCCTGTTCTCCCTAGATAGGACTGGTAGGGGGGAATTGTCCTCCAAGTCACTATCCTCTTCCTCTGAGTTGCCACCCTCAGAGGGGTTGGCCTTTTCAAACTCTGCCAAAAGCTCCTGGAGCTGTATTTTGGTAGGTTTGGGGCCCATTGTTATTTTCTTTATTTTACAGAGTGACCTTAGCTCCCTCATCTTAAGATGGAGGTAAGGTGTGGTGTCGAGTTCCACCACAGTCACATCTGTGCTAGACATTTTGCTTCTAAAAGTTGGAATACTTTTTAAGAATCTACAACTGGTTCTAGAATCTAATTCAAACTTTTACAAATTTTTAAACTCTAAAAGAAATGCTAAACAGGGACTTAACACACAAGGCCCTAGCAGGACTTTTAAGAATTTAGAAAACTTTTCAAATTGCAAAAATCAATTTCTAATGACAATTTTGGAATTTGTCGTGTGATCAGGTATTGGCTGAGTAGTCCAGCAAATGCAAAGTCTTGTACCCCACCGCTGATCCACCAATGTAGGAAGTTGGCTCTGTATGTGCTATTTCAAAGTAAGGAATAGCATGCACAGAGTCCAAGGGTTCCCCTTAGAGGTAAAATAGTGGTAAAAATAGATAATACTAATGCTCTATTTTGTGGTAGTGTGGTCGAGCAGTAGGCTTATCCAAGGAGTAGTGTTAAGCATTTGTTGTACATACACATAGACAATAAATGAGGTACACACACTCAGAGACAAATCCAGCCAATAGGTTTTTATATAGAAAAATATCTTTTCTTAGTTTATTTTAAGAACCACAGGTTCAAATTCTACATGTAATAGCTCATTCGAAAGGTATTGCAGGTAAGTACTTTAGGAACTTCAAATCATCAAAATTGCATGTATACTTTTCAAGTTATTGACAAATAGCTGTTTCAAAAGTGGACACTTAGTGCAATTTTCACAGTTCCTGGGGGAGGTAAGTTTTTGTTAGTTTTACCAGGTAAGTAGGACACTTACAGGGTTCAGTTCTTGGTCCAAGGTAGCCCACCGTTGGGGGTTCAGAGCAACCCCAAAGTCACCACACCAGCAGCTCAGGGCCGGTCAGGTGCAGAGTTCAAAGTGGTGCCCAAAACACATAGGCTAGAATGGAGAGAAGGGGGTGCCCCGGTTCCGGTCTGCTTGCAGGTAAGTACCCGCGTCTTCGGAGGGCAGACCAGGGGGGTTTTGTAGGGCACCGGGGGGGACACAAGTCCACACAGAAATTTCACCCTCAGCAGCGCGGGGGCGGCCGGGTGCAGTGTAGAAACAAGCGTCGGGTTTTCAATGTTAGTCTATGAGAGATCTCGGGATCTCTTCAGCGCTGCAGGCAGGCAAGGGGGGGATTCCTCGGGGAAACCTCCACTTGGGCAAGGGAGAGGGACTCCTGGGGGTCACTTCTCCAGTGAAAGTCCGGTCCTTCAGGTCCTGGGGGCTGCGGGTGCAGGGTCTCTCCCAGGCGTCGGGACTTTAGGTTCAAAGAGTCGCGGTCAGGGGAAGCCTCGGGATTCCCTCTGCAGGCGGCGCTGTGGGGGCTCAGGGGGGACAGGTTTTGGTACTCACAGTATCAGAGTAGTCCTGGGGTCCCTCCTGAGGTGTTGGATCGCCACCAGCCGAGTCGGGGTCGCCGGGTGCAGTGTTGCAAGTCTCACGCTTCTTGCGGGGAGCTTGCAGGGTTCTTTAAAGCTGCTGGAAACAAAGTTGCAGCTTTTCTTGGAGCAGGTCCGCTGTCCTCGGGAGTTTCTTGTCTTTTCGAAGCAGGGGCAGTCCTCAGAGGATGTCGAGGTCGCTGGTCCCTTTGGAAGGCGTCGCTGGAGCAGGATCTTTGGAAGGCAGGAGACAGGCCGGTGAGTTTCTGGAGCCAAGGCAGTTGTCGTCTTCTGGTCTTCCTCTGCAGGGGTTTTCAGCTAGGCAGTCCTTCTTCTTGTAGTTGCAGGAATCTAATTTTCTAGGGTTCAGGGTAGCCCTTAAATACTAAATTTAAGGGCGTGTTTAGGTCTGGGGGGTTAGTAGCCAATGGCTACTAGCCCTGAGGGTGGGTACACCCTCTTTGTGCCTCCTCCCAAGGGGAGGGGGTCACAATCCTAACCCTATTGGGGGAATCCTCCATCTGCAAGATGGAGGATTTCTAAAAGTTAGAGTCACCTCAGCTCAGGACACCTTAGGGGCTGTCCTGACTGGCCAGTGACTCCTCCTTGTTATTCTCATTATTTTCTCCGGCCTTGCCGCCAAAAGTGGGGCCTGGCCGGAGGGGGCGGGCAACTCCACTAGCTGGAGTGTCCTGCTAGGTTGGCACAAAGGAGGTGAGCCTTTGAGGCTCACCGCCAGGTGTGACAATTCCTGCCTGGGAGAGGTGTTAGCATCTCCACCCAGTGCAGGCTTTGTTACTGGCCTCAGAGTGACAAAGGCACTCTCCCCATGGGGCCAGCAACATGTCTCGGTTTGTGGCAGGCTGCTAAAACTAGTCAGCCTACACAGATAGTCGGTTAAGTTTCAGGGGGCACCTCTAAGGTGCCCTCTGTGGTGTATTTTATAATAAAATGCGCACTGGCATCAGTGTGCATTTATTGTGCTGAGAAGTTTGATACCAAACTTCCCAGTTTTCAGTGTAGCCATTATGGTGCTGTGGAGTTCGTGTTTGACAGACTCCCAGACCATATACTCTTATGGCTACCCTGCACTTACAATGTCTAAGGTTTTATTTAGACACTGTAGGGGTACCATGCTCATGCACTGGTACCCTCACCTATGGTATAGTGCACCCTGCCTTAGGGCTGTAAGGCCTGCTAGAGGGGTGTCTTACCTATACTGCATAGGCAGTGAGAGGCTGGCATGGCACCCTGAGGGGAGTGCCATGTCGACTTACTCGTTTTGTCCTCACTAGCACACACAAGCTGGCAAGCAGTGTGTCTGTGCTGAGTGAGAGGTCTCCAGGGTGGCATAAGACATGCTGCAGCCCTTAGAGACCTTCCTTGGTATCAGGGCCCTTGGTACTAGAAGTACCAGTTACAAGGGACTTATCTGGATGCCAGGGTCTGCCAATTGTGGATACAAAAGTTCAGGTTAGGGAAAGAACACTGGTGCTGGGGCCTGGTTAGCAGGCCTCAGCACACTTTCAATTGTAAACATAGCATCAGCAAAGGCAAAAAGTCAGGGGGCAACCATGCCAAGGAGGCATTTCCTTACAGTGTGGTTGACTGTTTTCACTGTGATCCTGCTAACCAGGTCCCCAGTGACTGTGCTCGCTTACCTCTTAATTTGGTTGCCTAGGACTTTGACTCGTGCCCACAAGTAAGTCCCTAGTGTATGGTACTTAGGTACCCAGGGCATTGGGGCACCTGGGGTTTGCCATGGGCTGCAGCATGAATAGTCCCACCCATGGGAAACCATGCAAAATGTCTGCAGACCTGCCATTGCAGCCCACGTGAAAAGGTGCATGTACCCTTTGACTACAGGTCACTGTAGCAGGTCAGTGTAAGTCACCCTTATGGCAGGCCCTCCTAGCCCGGAGGACAGGGTGCAGGTCCATGTGTGTGAGGGTATCCCTGAATGAGCAGAGATGCCCCTAGGAACTCTGGTTCCAATGCACTGGACTGGACCTCGTAAGTGCAGGGAAGCCATTTTACCTGTGTACTTGCCACAGGCCAGTACCTGTGGTCCAGCTACATAATGGTAGCTCTGAACCTAGGCATGTTTGTTGTCAAACATGTCGGAATCATACCCCAATACTAATGGCAGTATTGGTGGCATGATTTCATGCTCTCTGGGGGGCTCCTTAGGGGACCTCCAGTATTGCTCTAGGAGTCTTTATTGATTTGCGTGCAGCCTGCTTTGCTGCAGCCCCTCAGACAGGTTTCTGTCCTCCTGCTTCTTGACCAGCTCAGGCAGAGGAAGGCAGAACAAAGTATTTCTTCTAGGAGAGGGAGGCAATTCCCTCTCCCTAGTTAAGTGGCTGGGGAGGGGCAGCCTCCCCACGACACCGGCTTGCTTTGAAGGGAACATTTGGTGTCCTCCTTGTCCCCTGGTCCCTGCTCTGGTGTCAAAGCTCACAAAGAAAAGAGGAGTGACCGCTCTCCTGTCAGTCGCCAGTGGTGCCCAGAGCTCCTGATTCTGCCATCTTGGAAACAAGATGTGCAGAGGCCTCTGGGAGCATTTAGTTGGTCCGGACAGGTGACTGACGTCAGTGACCCCCTCTGATAGGCGGTAACCCTGCAGTGTGACCAATCCTCCTAGTAGGACTACTTAGGGCTCCCTTGTGGGTGGGTCTCCAGATTCTGAGTGCAAGACTCCCCCAGGACTCCTGTATGTTGACTGCTTCTGTTCCTGGCCACTGGAACCACTGCTGGGCCTCACAGGAACTAAACATGCCTGCAACTGCTGAGACCTTGCAACATTGTTTCACCAGCTCCTTCCTGTAATTGTAACATTTCCAAGTTTTAGAATATGGTGCCCCCCCCCACACCACCACCTACCCCCCATCCGCCTCCCAAAAAAGAGCCCTTACTATTTTTCACTAATTTTTACAATGCTCGTTGTTTCTATATGCTATTAAAATATATTCAATGGCATGTGTAGCTGCAGATACACATGCTGTGCATATATCGCCATCTGGTGTTGGGCTTGAAGTGTCAAAAGTTGTTTTTCTTCGAAGAAGCTTTTTTCGAGTCACAGGATCAGATGACTTCTCTCGGTAATAGTGCGCATGGGCATCGACTCCTTTGTTAGATTGTTTTCTTTCCACTGTTGGTTTCAGATGTGTTCCTTTCGCTCCGGTGCTTTCGGTTTGGTACGATCTGAACTTTTATCTTACTGTTGTCATGTAGGCTATCATTTTAATGAGACTGCTGGACTTTGGGAGACAAAATCGCCTGCGGCATGGGAGACTGAGTCTAGCCCACTATGGGTGGCACCTGTCGCTCAAATCCGGATTTTGATCCGGCTAACTAGCAGTGCCTCATCTCCACCTAAGGATGGGGATGACAGGGCAGCCGAGCGCATGATATCCTTGGCTTCTCAGGGAATTCGTGGTCACTCATGTCTCATCCGGTTCTCTCATTAACGGTTCAGTCTCGCATATAAATGACATACAGAGGCACTATATGTTTCAATGATAGGTTTAATAAAATACTGCATCTTAGATAGCAAAGAGTGAGCTGCAATAACCAGGACGACACAACACAACATGACAGTATTAGAATTGTGACGAGAAGAGTTGTAGGTAGTTGGCTCTGTATGCACTATTTCAAAGTAAGGAATAGTATGCACAGAGTCCAAGGGTTCCCCTTATAGGTAAGATAGTGGCAAAAAGAGATAATTCTAATGCTCTATTTTGTGGTAGTGTGGTCGAGCAGTAGCTTATCAGAGGAGTAGTGTTAAGCATTTGTTGTACACACACAGGCAATAAACGAGGAACACACACTGAGACAATTCCAGGCCAATAGGTTTTTGTATAGAAAAATATATTTTCTTAGTTTATTTTAGGAACGACAGGTTCAAGATTTACAAGTAATACTTCAAATGAAAGGTATTTCAGGTAGGTACTTTAGGAACTTTGAATTAGCAAAATAGCATATACAGTTTTCGCATAAATGACATATAGCTATTTTAAAACTTGACAGTGCAATTTTCAACAGTTCCTGGGGGTGGTAAGTGATTGTTAGTTTTTGCAGGTAAGTAAACCACCTACGGGGTTAAAGTTTGGGTCCAAGGTAGCCCACCATTGGGGGTTCAGAGCAACCCCAAAGTTACCACACCAGCAGCTCAGGGCCGGTCAGGTGCAGAGGTCAAAGTGGTGCCCAAAACGCATAGGCTACAATGGAGAAGGGGGTGCCCCGGTTCCAGTCTGCCAGCAGGTAAGTACCCGCGTCTTCAGAGGGCAGACCAGGGGGGTTTTGTAGGGCACTGGGGGGGACACCAGTCCACACAAAGTACACCCTCAGCGGCATGTTGGCGGCCGGGTGCAGTGTGCATACAAGCGTTGGGTTTGTAATAGAAATCAATGGGAGACCAAGGGGTCTCTTCAGCGATGCAAGCAGGCAAGGGGGGGGGCTCCTCGGGGTAGCCACCACCTGGGCAAGGGAGAGGGCCACCTGGGGGTCGCTCCTGCACTGGAGGTCGGATCCTTCAGGTCCTGGGGGCTGCAGGGGCAGAGTCTATACCAGGAGTTGGGTCTTTGAAGCAGGCAGTCGCGGTCAGGGGGGGCCTCGGGATTCCCTCTGCAGGCGTTGCTGTGGGGACTCAGAAGGGTCAACTCTGGCTACTCACGGTCTCGTAGTCGCCTGGGAGTCCTCCCTGTGGTGTTTGCACCCGACTCAACTTGTGGAAAACAGAGTGCAAAGTCTCACGCTTCCGGCGGGAAACGTGTGTTTCAAAGTTGCTTCTTTGTTTCAAAGTTGTAGTCTTTGGTGAACAGAGCCGCTGTTCTCTGGAGTTCTTGGTCCTTCTAGATGCAGGGTAGTCCTCTGAGGCTTCAGAGGTTGCTGGACCCTGGGAACGCGTCGCTGGAGCAGTGTCTTTAGAAGTGGGAAGACAGGCCGGTAGAGCTGGGGCCAAAGCAGTTGGTGTCTCCGTCTTCTCTGCAGGTTTTCAGTTCAGCAGTCCTCTTCTTATTAGGTTGCAGGAATCTGAGTTTCTAGGTTCTGGGGAGCCCCTAAATACTGAATTTAGGGGTGTGTTTAGGTCTGGGGGGTTAGTAGCCAATGGCTACTAGCCCTGAGGGTGGCTACACCCTCTTTGTGCCCCCTCCCTGAGGGGAGGGGGCCACATCCCTATTCCTATTGGGGGAATCCTCCATGTGCAAGATGGAGGATTTCTAAGTCAGTCACCTCAGCTCAGGACACCTTAGGGGCTGTCCTGACTGGCCAGTGACTCCTCCTTGTTTTTCTCATTATCTCTCCTGGACTTGCCGCCAAAAGTGGGGGCTGTGTCCAGGGGCCGGGCATCTCCACTAGCTGGAGTGCCCTGGGGCATTGTAACACGAAGCCTGAGCCTTTGAAGCTCACTGCTAGGTGTTACAGTTCCTGCAGGGGGGAGGTGTGAAGCACCTCCACCCAGAGCAGGCTTTTGTTTCTATCCTCAAAGAGCACAAAGGCCCTCACCACATGGGGTCAGAAACTCGTCTCTCGGCAGCAGGCTGGCACAGACCAGTCTGTCCTGCACTGAACAATTGTGTAAAGTACAGGGGGCATCTCTAAGATGCACTCTGTGGGCATTTTTTAATAAATCCAACACTGGCATCAGTGTGGGTTTATTATTCTGAGAAGTTTGATAACAAACTTCCCAGTATTCAGTGTAGCCAATATGGAGTTGTGGAGTTCGTTTTTGACAGACTCCCAGACCATATACTCTTATGGCTACCCTGCACTTAGTGTCTAAGGTTTTGCTTAGACACTGTAGGGGCATAGTGCTCATGCACATATGCCCTCACCTGTGGTATAGTGCACCCTGCCTTAGGGCTGTAAGGCCTGCTAGAGGGGTGACTTAGCTATGCCACAGGGAGTGTGAGGTTGGCATGGCACCCTGAGGGGAGTGCCATGTCGACTTAGTCATTTTCTCCCCACCAGCACACACAAGCTGGCAAGCAGTGTGTCTGTGGTGAGTGAGGGGTCCCTAGGGTGGCATAAGGCATGCTGCAGCCCTTAGAGACCTTCCCTGGCATCAGGGCCCTTAGTACAAGGGGTACCAGTTACAAGGGACTTACCTGGATGGCAGGGTTGTGCCAATTGTGGAGACAATGGTACATTTTAGGTGAAAGAACACTGGTGCTGGGGCCTGGTTAGCAGGGTCCCAGCCCCCTTCAGTCAAGCCAGCATCAGTATCAGGCAAAAAGTGGGGGGTAACTGCAACAGGGAGACATTTCTTTACACCTGGTGTAGTGACCTGTAGTGAAAACTGGTGCATGCACCTGTTTCACACTGGTTGCAGTGGCAGGCCTGCAGAAATGGGAAATTTGAATGAGCAGTTTTTAAGCTGCTCTGCCAGTCTGCAGTGGCAGTCTTGGAGACACATTTTGTTTCTCCCAATCAGGGTGACCCAACAATTGCTGTTGTCCTTTAGGGGATACTCAAATGTACAGGCCCTGGGTACCCCTGTTACCATATACCAAGGACTTAGAAGTAACTTAGCATATGCCAGTTAAGCATATTCCAATCAAACATTCATGTTTATATGTCAGGACACTGCACTGATGTCTGGTTAGCAGGCCTCAGTGCAGTATCGGAGTTTAAAAACCAGCAACAGCAGAGCAAATCTTTGTGAGTGACCACATAAAAAGAGGAATTTCCTTACAACATCTGAAGAGAGAAAATGCTGCAGCTTACCCACTGAGTGTAGTGAATCGAGGGCAGTAGTGCCAACATCCCCAGCCTTTCTGAGCTCCTTTAGAACATGCTTAAGGGTAGTCTGGCCCACAGAAAGCTTTTTTCCTTTCTGTCATCCTTTTTCCTCTACTTTTACAATAGTAAAATAGGAAAACTCCAGTGAGACCTTGAAGGAACTGTAGTTGTGTGTCTGTTTTAAACTTTACATGGTATCCTAAAAACGGGGTGGACTTTCATCTAGGAAGCTTTCTTTGGTAAATAAAATGCAGCTGTCAACATGTACCTTGTGTGTAGCTAAAATCCTCCATAGGCCTGTATGTGGGTAAATAGCTGGGTGACTAATTGTCGGAGATAGACTTTAATGTAAAGGTGAAAATATTAGAAATGGCAACCTATAAAAATCATTTCTTTGTTTTTGTTGGGTTTATATAAGTGAAGGCTATTTGAAATACAGATTGATGTAATGGTGCTGAAGATATGCATGCTGTAGCTGAAATATACATATTTTGTCCTTGATGTAATGATGTTGCGAAATAAACCCTTTCACAAGAACTGCATTCATATTCACGTTTTGTAAATTGCAGCATTTATTTTGTACATTGCTTTAAAGCACATAGTGTTGCCGTTTGTCAGTAAGAATGGAACATGGTCATGGAGTCCTCAAACATTGCATGAAGGATTTTCATGAGCTATATCTGTGTTGCAGAGCGTGAAGAGCGGGAGCGAATTGAAAACGCAAAGCGAGAAGCGGAGCAGCAGGAATACCAGGAACGAGTCAGGAAGCTTGAAGAAGTAGAGAGGAAAAAACGCCAGCGTGAACAAGAGATTGAGGAAAGGGAGCGACGGAGGGAAGAGGAGAGGCGGCTTGGTGAAGACTCTTCAAAAAAGGCAAGTACAATATCGATGTACAGTACAATAAACCCCAAGGCACCATGCCCACTATAGGTCCAAGAGGTTTGTGTCTGCCAGATTTTCAATTGGGTCTGTAGAAATTCATTGTACTTACGTTTTTCGTTCATGGATATTCTGAAAAGCTAGCAGCAGTGTATACCCATGCTCTAACATGAGTCCCATCATCTCTATAGTTCTATGGCCAGTTGTTTGATTTCTTTGATTATAGGGTTCTGTAGATTCAGGACTTAATGAAAGCCACATTAACAGGCACCCGATTCTTTCTCAATAGGCTCTAGATTTTATTAAGAAACAATTTTGTTTTGCTACGATTTTTCAAGGCTGACTCGACTTTATATCCTTGCTGTAATTAATTCTGAAGGACATTACCTCCGTTTATTCTTATTCTTTTATTGATCTTTGTAGGAAGTTGGCTCTGTATGTGCTATTTCAAAGTAAGGAATAGCATGCACAGAGTCCAAGGGTTCCCCTTAGAGGTAAAATAGTGGTAAAAAGAGATAATACTAATGCTCTATTTTGTGGTAGTGTGGTCGAGCAGTAGGCTTATCCAAGGAGTAGTGTTAAGCATTTGTTGTACATACACATAGACAATAAATGAGGTACACACACTCAGAGACAAATCCAGCCAATAGGTTTTGTTATAGAAAAATATCTTTTCTTAGTTTATTTTAAGAACCACAGGTTCAAATTTAACATGTAATATCTTGTTTGAAAGGTATTGCAGGTAAGTACATTAGGAACTTTGAATCATTTCAATTGCATGTATACTTTTCAAGTTATTCACAAATAGCTATTTCAAAAGTGGACACTTAGTGCAATTTTCACAGTTCCTGGGGGAGGTAAGTTTTTGTTAGTTTTACCAGGTAAGTAAGACACTTACAGGGTTCAGTTCTTGGTCCAAGGTAGCCCACCGTTGGGGGTTCAGAGCAACCCCAAAGTCACCACACCAGCAGCTCAGGGCCGGTCAGGTGCAGAGTTCAAAGTGGTGCCCAAAACGCATAGGCTAGAATGGAGAGAAGGGGGTGCCCCGGTTCCGGTCTGCTTGCAGGTAAGTACCTGCGTCTTCGGAGGGCAGACCAGGGGGGTTTTGTAGGGCACCGGGGGGGACACAAGCCCACACAGAAATTTCACCCTCAGCAGCGCGGGGGCGGCCGGGTGCAGTGTAGAAACAAGCGTCGGGTTTGCAATGTTAGTCAATGAGAGATCAAGGGATCTCTTCAGCGCTGCAGGCAGGCAAGGGGGGGCTTCCTCGGGGAAACCTCCACTTGGGCAAGGGAGAGGGACTCCTGGGGGTCACTTCTGCAGTGAAAGTCCGGTCCTTCAGGTCCTGGGGGCTGCGGGTGCAGGGTCTTTTCCAGGCGTCGGGACTTAGGTTTCAGAGAGTCGCGGTCAGGGGAAGCCTCGGGATTCCCTCTGCAGGCGGCGCTGTGGGGGCTCAGGGGGGACAGGTTTTGGTACTCACAGTCGTAGAGTAGTCCGGGGGTCCTCCCTGAGGTGTTGGTTCTCCACCAGCCGAGTCGGGGTCGCCGGGTGCAGTGTTGCAAGTCTCACGCTTCTTGCGGGGAGTTGCAGGGTTCTTTAAAGCTGCTTCTGGAAACAAAGTTGCAGTCTTTTTGGAGCAGGTCCGCTGTCCTCGGGAGTTTCTTGTTGTCGTCGAAGCAGGGCAGTCCTCAGAGGATTCAGAGGTCGCTGGTCCCTTTGGAAGGCGTCGCTGGAGCAGAGTTCTTTGGAAGGCAGGAGACAGGCCGGTGAGTTTCTGGAGCCAAGGCAGTTGTTGTCTTCTGGTCTTCCTCTGCAGGGGTTTTCAGCTGGGCAGTCCTTCTTCTTGTTGTTGCAGGAATCTAATTTTCTAGGGTTCAGGATAGCCCTTAAATACTAAATTTAAGGGCGTGTTTAGGTCTGGGGGGTTGGTAGCCAATGGCTACTAGCCCTGAGGGTGGGTACACCCTCTTTGTGCCTCCTCCCAAGGGGAGGGGGTCACAATCCTAACCCTATTGGGGGAATCCTCCATCTGCAAGATGGAGGATTTCTAAAAGTGAGTCACCTCAGCTCAGGACACCTTAGGGGCTGTCCTGACTGGCCAGTGACTCCTCCTTGTTGCTTTCTTTGTTCCCTCCAGCCTTGCCGCCAAAAGTGGGGGCCGTGGCCGGAGGGGGCGGGCAACTCCACTAAGCTGGAGTGCCCTGCTGGGCTGTGACAAAGGGGTGAGCCTTTGAGGCTCACCGCCAGGTGTTACAGCTCCTGCCTGGGGGAGGTGTTAGCATCTCCACCCAGTGCAGGCTTTGTTACTGGTCTCAGAGTGACAAAGGCACTCTCCCCATGGGGCCAGCAACATGTCTCTGGTGTGGCAGGCTGCTGGAACTAGTCAGCCTACACAGACAGTCGGTTAAGTTTCAGGGGGCACCTCTAAGGTGCCCTCTGGGGTGTATTTTGCAATAAAATGTACACTGGCATCAGTGTGCATTTATTGTGCTGAGAAGTTTGATACCAAACTTCCCAGTTTTCAGTGTAGCCATTATGGTGCTGTGGAGTTCGTGTTTGACAGACTCCCAGACCATATACTCTTATGGCTACCCTGCACTTACAATGTCTAAGGTTTTGTTTAGACACTGTAGGGGTACCATGCTCATGTACTGGTACCCTCACCTATGGAATAGTGCACCCTGCCTTAGGGCTGTAAGGCCTGCTAGAGGGGTGTCGTACCTATACTGCATAGGCAGTGAGAGGCTGGCATGGCACCCTGAGGGGAGTGCCATGTCGACTTACTCGTTTTGTCCTCACTAGCACACACAAGCTGGCAAGCAGTGTGTCTGTGCTGAGTGAGAGGTCTCCAGGGTGGCATAAGACATGCTGCAGCCCTTAGAGACCTTCCTTGGCATCAGGGCCCTTGGTACTAGAAGTACCAGTTACAAGGGACTTATCTGGATGCCAGGGTCTGCCAATTGTGGATACAAAAGTACAGGTTAGGGAAAGAATACTGGTGCTGGGGCCTGGTTAGCAGGCCTCAGCACACTTTCAATTGTAAACATAGCATCAGCAAAGGCAAAAAGTCAGTGGGCAACCATGCCAAGGAGGCATTTCCTTACAATCTTAATAACTCCTTATCCTCACCAGTTAATTATAGGTAGATCTCTATGCTTTAATTGGCCACCATTGTTCTCATATATGCAGCGGAGTTTTCTCATTTACCAAATATCTGGAGTCCAGCTTAGTGCTGACCAAGTGTTAAGCAGAGTTTAAGCCTACCTGCTTGTAGGAAAGTAACTTCTTTTTATAGCTTGTCTGCCCCCACTTTTAGTCTGTGTCAGTGTGTTTGACTGTGTTCACTGGGATCCTGCTTACCAGGACCCCAGTGATTCTCTCTCTCTCTCGCCTCTAAATTTGTTTGCTGGTAACTTTTTATCCCCACAACTGGCATACTGGTGCCCCCATGTAAGTCCCTAGTATTTGTTACCTAGGTACCCAGGGCATTGGGGCTCCAGGGGATCCCTAGGGGCTGCAGCAGTTATTCTGCCACCCATAGGGAACTCATGCAAAGGGTTCTGCAGGCCTGCCATTGCCGTCTGCCTGAACCAGGTGCACACACCTGTTTTCACTACAGGTCACTGTACCAGGTCACTGTAAATCACCCCTATGGTAGGCGCTCTCAGCCCAGAGGGCAGGGTGGAAGTACCTGTGCATGAGGGCAGTCCTGCACTAACAGAGGTGCTCCCACAAACTCCAGCTACCTACCAACTCACTACCTATGCCCATCTACATAATGGTAACTCCAAACCTGGGCATGTTTGGTATCAATTATGTCTGAATATACCCCAATACTGTTGCAAGTATTGGAGGTATACTTCCATGCACTTTGGGTGCTCCTTAGCGGACCCCCAGCATTGCTACCACCAGTCTTGCAGGGTTTTCCGGGGCAGTTCAGCCGCTGCCTCCCCTCAGACAGGTTTCTGCCCTCCTGCTACTTGATCTGCAAAACAAAGGATTTCCTTTGGGAGAGGGAGGTAACACCCTCTCCCTTGGAAATAGGTGTGACTGGCTTGGGAGGGGTAGCCTCCTCAAGCCTCTGGTTTGCTTTGAAGGACACAATTGGTGCCCTCCGTGCATAAACCAATCCACACTGGTTCAGGGACCCTCAGTCCCCGCTCTGGCACAAAACTGTACAATGGAAAGGGGAGTGACAACTCTGCTGTCAATCACCACCCCAGGAGTGGTGCCCACAGCTCCTCCAGAGGGTCTCTGGGTTCTTTACATCTTGTTTCTAAGGTTGGCAGGTAACTCTGGGTGCTTCTAAATGGCTAGGCAGGTGACGTCAGAGCCCCCTCCTTGGTAGGTGCTTACCTGGTTCGGCGACCAATCCCCCTTTCAGGGCCTCTCTTGTGTGGGCCTTCAAATTCTGCGCGCAAGATTCCACCAGGACTCCTCTGCAATCTTCACGTCGACTTCTGGCCTCTGGAACTGTGACTGGAACCCCCAGGACCCGACATGCTGCTTCCAAGAATAAAGGACTTCAGCAACATTATTTCCAGGGCTCCAGCCAGCTTTGCAACAATTCTCTTGCCGTGCATCCTCAGAAGACTGCACCTCTTCCTCCTGCACAAGATCAAGTGCACTTGGTGTGAATGAGTCACTCCCCTGCCACCGCAGGCACCTACGACAAGCGAAGATTGGCTGCATAAATCCCCTCTCCTGCTGAGCTGCGTAGATCTGCTTTGTGGGTGGTGGTCCGGAGTAGTCCTCTTGGTCCTCTCTGCAAGCTGTCCAACTTGGTGCAGGTAATCCTTTGCCTTCCCACACAGGTCAGTACCCCAGTGCACTGTGCCCCTTGCAGCTGCCAAGGCTTGTTTGCATCTCCCCCAAGGGACCTTCAAGCGATGTGTATCTCCAGCTGCCAGCACTCCATCCTGCAAAGCAGAGCCTCCTTCGTGGCTCTTCTGCGACGTGGAATCCACTTTTGTAGTGCTGCGTGGGCTCCTTCTGCGACTCCTGTGTCCCCGTTCTGTGGGACTCCAGTGGGTGCTGCCTCTGCTTCTGTGGACTCTGCGACGCTGAGGGTCCCCTGTGACTCCCCCTCCTGGGTTGAGTCTTCTGGGGCCTTGCTGGTCCCCGGCACCACCTCCTCCTGGGCTCCACTGTGACTTTTGTACTTGGTCTCTTCTCTCCCCAGGTTTTCTTTCTTCAGGAATCCACCGCTGGTTTTCCTGCAGTCTTCTCTGGGCGTCGTCTTTTTCTTCTTTTCCTCCTTTTGGGTGGTTCTGGGAAAATCCAGTGTTTTTACTCCTGCATTCCTGGTTACTGGGATACTGTTACTTACCTTTGTGGTTTTCTAGTACTCCCAGCTCCCCTCTACACATTTTACTTACATAGGTTGGGGGTACCTTGTTCGAATTCCATTTTTTTTTTTGCATATAGTTTGTGCTCCCCCTAGGGTCACTATTGATTATTATTGTTTGCACTATTTTCTAACCTTTTCTATTCCTATTTCTGATTGCTAGTGTATATATTTAATGTATTACTTACCTCCTAAGGGTGAGTCACCTGTCTAGTATTTTGTGGTGATTTGTGCCAAAAAATAAATTACCTTTATTTTTGTAAAATAGTGTTTTTTCTTTCATGTGTGTAAGTGCTGTGACTACAGTGGCATTGTATGAGCTTTGCACACACACACACCTAGCTTCCTACAGTATATATTGATAAGTTTCATAGATCCCCCATCGATGCCCCCCCGTCTTAAGTTCTTCCACTTGTGCTGGAAAATCTGAGAGACTGGAGCTTCTGATTTGAGGCTTCTAGCGGGTGCTGTCGTCTGATTGGGTGGACTTGGGCTTTTTGTAATGATGCAAATAAGCTGTAAGAGAATGCACTTTAAGCTTGTTGTTCTATGGAGAGTTTCTTTAAACTGCTATTTTAAGGTCCCGTGGGACTCCACCTTGACAGGGATGATTAAAGCATGTGAATCTATAAAATATACTAATACTGGAGAACTGTAGCTACAGGTGAAAAACTAATTTTCTTCCTTCTGGTAGAGACTCTATTCTGCTGCAGATTTCTCACCACCTCTCCCATCCTCCCTGTCTGTGGTTTGCCTCTATTAAAGAGATTCTAAGTCTAGAAATCGGCACATAGGTCATAAAAAATAACTTTGGGACTGTGTGTCTGGGGGTGTGAACAGTTTTGAAAGTAACTGATGTCTGTGCATGGGATTGGCGTCTATATAGACGGCAACGTCAGTGTGGAGCTGCACAGTGCCACCTACTGGTGTGAAGATGTTTGGCTGAATATTTGCCAAATCCAGTTTGATACCAGAGGAACATTCAGAAGTTGAGTAATCTGCGATAATAGAGTCTCTACCACAAAGAGCGTTATTGAAAGTTAGTAACTTGTTCTATTGGCAGGATGTTGTCTCATATAAGGCAAGTGTTGATATGTCACAATAGTTTTACCTTTTTTTATTTATTTTTTATAAATTAGGACTCCCGTTGGGCGGATAGAGAAGCAGATAGTGGATGGAGAAGGCCTACAGATGACGATTCTGAAAAGCGGCGAGCCCCTGCGCTTCCTGAAAGGTAAGTACTTTCTTTACGTAGATGACTACACCGCATCAAATGGACAGCTTGTCTTACTTTTATTGGCTTGAGTATTCCCTATGTTAGGTGGCATGTGTAGCTGCAGATACACATTGTAAGGAAATGCCTCCTTGGCATGGTTACCCCCTGACTTTTTGCCTTTGCTGATGCTATGTTTTGATTTGAAAGTGTGCTAAGACCTGCTGTAAGGAAATGCCTCCTTGGCATGGTTGCCCCCTGACTTTTTGCCTTTGCTGATGCTATGTTTACAATTGAAAGTGTGCTGAGTCCTGCTAACCAGGCCCCAGCACCAGTGTTCTTTCCCTAACCTGTACTTTTGTATCCACAATTGGCAGACCCTGGCATCCAGATAAGTCCCTTGTAACTGGTACTTCTAGTACCAAGGGCCCTGATGCCAAGGAAGGTCTCTAAGGGCTGCAGCATGTCTTATGCCACCCTGGAGACCTCTCACTCAGCACAGACACACTGCTTGCCAGCTTGTGTGTGCTAGTGAGGACAAAACGAGTAAGTCGACATGGCACTCCCCTCAGGGTGCCATGCCAGCCTCTCACTGCCTATGCAGTATAGGTAAGACACCCCTCTAGCAGGCCTTACAGCCCTAAGGCAGGGTGCACTATACCATAGGTGAGGGTACCAGTGCATGAGCATGGTACCCCTACAGTGTCTAAACAAAACCTTAGACATTGTAAGTGCAGGGTATCCATAAGAGTATATGGTCTGGGAGCCTGTCAAACACGAACTCCACAGCACCATAATGGCTACACTGAAAACTGGGAAGTTTGGTATCAAACTTCTCAGCACAATAAATGCACACTGATGCCAGTGTACATTTTATTATAAAATGCACCCCAGAGGGCACCTTAGAGGTGCCCCCTGAAACTTAACCGACTATCTGTGTAGGCTGACTAGTTTTAGCAGCCTGCCACAAACCGAGACATGTTGCTGGCCCCATGGGGAGAGTGCCTTTGTCACTCTGAGGCCAGTAACAAAGCCTGCACTGGGTGGAGATGCTAACACCTCCCCCAGGCAGGAATTGTCACACCTGGCGGTGAGCCTCAAAGGCTCACCTCCTTTGTGCCAACCCAGCAGGACACTCCAGCTAGTGGAGTTGCCCGCCCCCTCCGGCCAGGCCCCACTTTTGGCGGCAAGGCCGGAGAAAATAATGAGAAAAACAAGGAGGAGTCACTGGCCAGTCAGGACAGCCCCTAAGGTGTCCTGAGCTGAAGTGACTCTAACTTTTAGAAATCCTCCATCTTGCAGATGGAGGATTCCCCCAATAGGGTTAGGATTGTGACCCCCTCCCCTTGGGAGGAGGCACAAAGAGGGTGTACCCACCCTCAGGGCTAGTAGCCATTGGCTACTAACCCCCCAGACCTAAACACGCCCTTAAATTTAGTATTTAAGGGCTACCCTGAACCCTAGAAAATTAGATTCCTGCAACTACAAGAAGAAGGACTGCCTAGCTGAAAACCCCTGCAGCGGAAGACCAGAAGACGACAACTGCCTTGGCTCCAGAAACTCACCGGCCTGTCTCCTGCCTTCCAAAGATCCTGCTCCAGCGACGCCTTCCAAAGGGACCAGCGACCTCGACATCCTCTGAGGACTGCCCCTGCTTCGAAAAGACAAGAAACTCCCGAGGACAGCGGACCTGCTCCAAGAAAAGCTGCAACTTTGTTTCCAGCAGCTTTAAAGAACCCTGCAAGCTCCCCGCAAGAAGCGTGAGACTTGCAACACTGCACCCGGCGACCCCGACTCGGCTGGTGGAGATCCGACACCTCAGGAGGGACCCCAGGACTACTCTGATACTGTGAGTACCAAAACCTGTCCCCCCTGAGCCCCCACAGCGCCGCCTGCAGAGGGAATCCCGAGGCTTCCCCTGACCGCGACTCTTTGAATCCAAAGTCCCGACACCTGGGAGAGACCCTGCACCCGCAGCCCCCAGGACCTGAAGGACCGGACTTTCACTGGAGAAGTGACCCCCAGGAGTCCCTCTCCCTTGCCCAAGTGGAGGTTTCCCCGAGGAACCCCCCCCTTGCCTGCCTGCAGCGCTGAAGAGATCCCGAGATCTCTCATAGACTAACATTGCGAACCCGACGCTTGTTTCTACACTGCACCCGGCCGCCCCCGCGCCGCTGAGGGTGAAATTTCTGTGTGGGCTTGTGTCCCCCCCGGTGCCCTACAAAACCCCCCTGGTCTGCCCTCCGAAGACGCTGGTACTTACCTGCAAGCAGACCGGAACCGGGGCACCCCCTTCTCTCCATTCTAGCCTATGTGTTTTGGGCACCACTTTGAACTCTGCACCTGACCGGCCCTGAGCTGCTGGTGTGGTGACTTTGGGGTTGCTCTGAACCCCCAACGGTGGGCTACCTTGGACCAAGAACTGAGCCCTGTAAGTGTCTTACTTACCTGGTTAACCTAACAAATACTTACCTCCCCTAGGAACTGTGAAAATTGCACTAAGTGTCCACTTTTAAAACAGCTATTTGTGAATAACTTGAAAAGTATACATGCAATTTTGATGATTTGAAGTTCCTAATTGTAGGAAGTTGGCTCTGTATGTGCTATTTCAAAGTAAGGAATAGCATGCACAGAGTCCAAGGGTTCCCCTTAGAGGTAAAATAGTGGTAAATATAGATAATACTAATGCTCTATTTTGTGGTAGTGTGGTCGAGCAGTAGGCTTATCCAAGGAGTAGTGTTAAGCATTTGTTGTACATACACATAGACAATAAATGAGGTACACACACTCAGAGACAAATCCAGCCAATAGGTTTTTATATAGAAAAATATCTTTTCTTAGTTTATTTTAAGAACCACAGGTTCAAATTCTACATGTAATAGCTCATTCGAAAGGTATTGCAGGTAAGTACTTTAGGAACTTCAAATCATCAAAATTGCATGTATACTTTTCAAGTTATTGACAAATAGCTGTTTTAAAAGTGGACACTTAGTGCAACTTTCACAGTTCCTAGGGGAGGTAAGTTTTGATTAGTTTTACCAGGTAAGTAAGACGCTTACAGGGTTCAGTTCTTGGTCCAAGGTAGCCCACCGTTGGGGGTTCAGAGCAACCCCAAAGTCACCACACCAGCAGCTCAGGGCCGGTCAGGTGCAGAGTTCAAAGTGGTGCCCAAAACACATAGGCTAGAATGGAGAGAAGGGGGTGCCCCGGTTCCGGTCTGCTTGCAGGTAAGTACCCGCGTCTTCGGAGGGCAGACCAGGGGGGTTTTGTAGGGCACTGGGGGGGACACAAGTCCACACAGAAATTTCACCCTCAGCAGCGCGGGGGCGGCCGGGTGCAGTGTAGGAACAGGCGTCGGGTTCGCAATGTTAGTCTATGAGAGATCTCGGGATCTCTTCAGCGCTGCAGGCAGGCAAGGGGGGGATTCCTCGGGGAAACCTCCACTTGGGTAAGGGAGAGGGACTCCTGGGGGTCACTTCTCCAGTGAAAGTCCGGTCCTTCGGGTCCTGGGGGCTGCGGATGCAGGGTCTCTCCCAGGCGTCGGGACTTTAGGTTCAAGGAGTCGCGGTCAGGGGAAGCCTCGGGATTCCCTCTGCAGGCGGCGCTGTGGGGGCTCAGGGGGGACAGGTTTTGGTACTCACAGTATTAGAGTAGTCCTGGGGTCCCTCCTGAGGTGTCGGATCTCCACCAGCCGAGTCGGGGTCGCCGGGTGCAGTGTTGCAAGTCTCACGCTTCTTGCGGGGAGCTTGCAGGGTTCTTTAAAGCTGCTGGAAACAAAGTTGCAGCTTTTCTTGGAGCAGGTCCGCTGTCCTCGGGAGTTTCTTGTCTTTTCGAAGCAGGGGCAGTCCTCAGAGGATGTCGAGGTCGCTGGTCCCTTTGGAAGGCGTCGCTGGAGCAGGATCTTTGGAAGGCAGGAGACAGGCCGGTGAGTTTCTGGAGCCAAGGCAGTTGTCGTCTTCTGGTCTTCCGCTGCAGGGGTTTTCAGCTGGGCAGTCCTTCTTCTTGTAGTTGCAGGAATCTAATTTTCTAGGGTTCAGGGTAGCCCTTAAATACTAAATTTAAGGGCGTGTTTAGGTCTGGGGGGTTAGTAGCCAATGGCTACTAGCCCTGAGGGTGGGTACACCCTCTTTGTGCCTCCTCCCAAGGGGAGGGGGTCACAATCCTAACCCTATTGGGGGAATCCTCCATCTGCAAGATGGAGGATTTCTAAAAGTTAGAGTCACCTCAGCTCAGGACACCTTAGGGGCTGTCCTGACTGGCCAGTGACTCCTCCTTGTTATTCTCATTATTTTCTCCGGCCTTGCCGCCAAAAGTGGGGCCTGGCCGGAGGGGGCGGGCAACTCCACTAGCTGGAGTGTCCTGCTGGGTTGGCACAAAGGAGGTGAGCCTTTGAGGCTCACCGCCAGGTGTGACAATTCCTGCCTGGGAGAGGTGTTAGCATCTCCACCCAGTGCAGGCTTTGTTACTGGCCTCAGAGTGACAAAGGCACCCTCCCCATGGGGCCAGCAACATGTCTCGGTTTGTGGCAGGCTGCTAAAACTAGTCAGCCTACACAGATAGTCGGTTAAGTTTCAGGGGGCACCTCTAAGGTGCCCTCTGGGGTGTATTTTACAATAAAATGTACACTGGCATCAGTGTGCATTTATTGTGCTGAGAAGTTTGATACCAAACTTCCCAGTTTTCAGTGTAGCCATTATGGTGCTGTGGAGTTCGTGTTTGACAAACTCCCAGACCATATACTCTTATGGCTACCCTGCACTTACAATGTCTAAGGTTTTGTTTAGACACTGTAGGGGTACCATGCTCATGCACTGGTACCCTCACCTATGGTATAGTGCACCCTGCCTTAGGGCTGTAAGGCCTGCTAGAGGGGTGTCTTACCTATACTGCATAGGCAGTGAGAGGCTGGCATGGCACCCTGAGGGGAGTGCCATGTCGACTTACCCATTTTGTTCTCACTAGCACACACAGGCTTGTAAGCAGTGTGTCTGTGCTGAGTGAGGGGTCTCTAGGGTGGCATAAGACATGCTGCAGCCCTTAGAGACCTTCCTTGGCATCAGGGCCCTTGGTACTAGAAGTACCAGTTACAAGGGACTTATCTGAATGCCAGGGTGTGCCAATTGTGGATACAATGGTATTTTTTTAGGTGAAGGAACACTGGTGCTGGGGCCTGGTTAGCAGGGTCCCAGCACTCTTCTCAGTCAAGTCAGCATCAGTATCTGGCAAAAAGTGGGGGGTAACTGCAACAGGGAGCCATTTCTTTACACAAGCCCCCCCCAGCCCACAGGCCAGGAGACTCAGCCCAAGCTGGGAGAGTCTTCCTAGTCTGTCAGGCGAGGAAGAGTAGGAGAAATAGGCTGGTTAGTTGCAGGGCCTACTCTGCCTTACATCCTTCTGTTCAGGTCATTCCCTTTGGGGAACTGACCTACTTCCACAGTGATAGGACCTAGTCTGAATTGCCTCTTGTCTGCCTCTTCAATGTCTCCACCCATTCTTTCTATTTTGGTCTTAGAGGTATCCACCTCTGCTAACCTTATCTTGGCCAGGGTTACCCCTAGCTTACCCAGAGAGGTTACCCAGAGCTGGAGTAACCCCACCATGACCAATAGGGTCAGGGGGCCTAACTTGCTATTTGGCATGGGGTCAGACCACCAGGCTAAGGATAGTGCAGCCATAAAGGCTAACACCCAGCAGAGGCCACTGACAGCTGTCAGTGCCCAGAACCACACCTTTAGCTCTTCACCTAAAAGGGAAGGGGCTAAGTTACAGGCCTCTTTGGGTTCAGGTTGCCTGTCTGCTGTATTAGAGTGGGGGGTTACCACCTCTTGTAGTAAACACCCTTCTTCCACTCTTTCTTCTGTTAGCTGAGGAGCCACCCACTCAGGTTTAACAGTTGCCTGACTAGCCAGGACTTCTTGTGGGTCAGGTTGGACTTTATCAGGGCCATTTTTGGAGTTCTCCCCTACTGGAGCAGAATCTCCTTGGCTTGCTGTAACCTTGGCTAAAGGTTGTCCACCCTTCCTACTCTGTTTTCTTTTTTTCTTCTTCTGGGGCCTGCTTGCATTTACTGCAGAGGCAGGACTTCCAGAATCCTTGGGAGAGGACTGGCACTGGACCAGTTCCTCTCTTGGGCTCTGACTAACCTCTGGGTAGTCATTTCCAAGGAGACAATCAAGGGGGAGGTCTGTACTGACTACTACCCTTCTCCAGCTAAGAGTGCCACCCACTTCTATGGGTACTAAAGCCACAGGCCTCTTAGTGACCCTGTCTAGGCTAACTCTTACCCTGGCAGTCTCACCTGGGATGTACTGGTTTGAGAGCACCAGCCTGTCATGCACAATAGTGTGACTGGCACAAGTGTCTCTCAGGGCAGTGGTTGGGATTCCATTCACCAGTAGGTGGTGGAAGTGTCTACTTCCCTCTGGAATCTCCAACTCACCTGTTGGGCCCTGTTTCCAGTTGAAGGCTATGAAGACCTCCTCATCTGAGGAGTCATCTCCCATGGCTATACTGGTTACCCCTGGAATTTTGTTCTGGGGTTTGTTTTTGGGACAAGAAGTGTCCTTGGTGTGGTGCCCAGACTGTTTACAGTTGTGGCACCATGCCTTAGTGGCATCCCAGTTCTTACCCTGGTACCCACCTTTGTTTTGGGTTGTGTCTTGGGGCCCACCCACCTGTTCTGGTTTTTGGGGGCCTACAGAGGACTCTTTTTCTTTGTTTCTAGTGTCACCCACTTTCTCCTGGGGAGTTTTTGTAACCCCTTTCTTTTGGTCACCCCCAGTGGAAGTTTTGGTTACCCTAGTCTTGACCCAGTGGTCTGCCTTCTTTCCCAATTCTTGGGGAGAAATTGGACCTAGGTCTACCAGATACTGATGCAACTTTTCATTGAAGCAGTTACTTAAAATGTGTTCTTTCATAAACAAATTATAAAGCCCAACATAGTCACACACTTCATTTCCAGTTAACCAACCATCTAGTGTTTTTACTGAGTAGTCTACAAAATCAACCCAGGTCTGATTCGAGGATTTTTGAGCCCCCCTGAATCTAATTCTATACTCCTCAGTGGAGAATCCAAAGCCCTCAATCAGGGTACCCTTCATGAGGTCATAAGATTCTGCATCTTTTCCAGAGAGTGTGAGGAGTCTATCCCTACACTTTCCAGTGAACATTTCCCAAAGGAGAGCACCCCAGTGAGATCTGTTTACTTTTCTGGTTACACAAGCCCTCTCAAAAGCTGTGAACCATTTGGTGATGTCATCACCATCTTCATATTTTGTTACAATCCCTTTGGGGATTTTTAGGATGTCAGGAGAATCTCTGACCCTATTTAAGTTGCTGCCACCATCGATGGGACCTAGGCCCATCTCTTTTCTTTCCCTCTCTATGGCTAGGATCTGTCTTTCCAAAGCCAATCTTTTGGCCATCCTGGCTAACTGGATGTCCTCTTCACTGGGGCTATCCTCAGTGATTTCAGAGGTGTTGGTCTCTCCTGTGAGGGAACCAGCATCTCTGACTATTATTTTTGGAGTCAGGGTTTGAGGGACCCTGTTCTCCCTAGATAGGACTGGTAGGGGGGAATTGTCCTCCAAGTCACTATCCTCTTCCTCTGAGTTGCCACCCTCAGAGGGGTTGGCCTTTTCAAACTCTGCCAAAAGCTCCTGGAGCTGTATTTTGGTAGGTTTGGGGCCCATTGTTATTTTCTTTATTTTACAGAGTGACCTTAGCTCCCTCATCTTAAGATGGAGGTAAGGTGTGGTGTCGAGTTCCACCACAGTCACATCTGTGCTAGACATTTTGCTTCTAAAAGTTGGAATACTTTTTAAGAATCTACAACTGGTTCTAGAATCTAATTCAAACTTTTACAAACTTTTAAACTCTAAAAGAAATGCTAAACAGGATCTAACACAAGGCCCTAGCAGGTCTTTTAAGAATTTAGAAAACTTTTCAAATTGCAAAAATCAATTTCTAATGACAATTTTGGAATTTGTCGTGTGATCAGGTATTGGCTGAGTAGTCCAGCAAATGCAAAGTCTTGTACCCCACCGCTGATCCACCAATGTAGGAAGTTGGCTCTGTATGTGCTATTTCAAAGTAAGGAATAGCATGCACAGAGTCCAAGGGTTCCCCTTAGAGGTAAAATAGTGGTAAAAATAGATAATACTAATGCTCTATTTTGTGGTAGTGTGGTCGAGCAGTAGGCTTATCCAAGGAGTAGTGTTAAGCATTTGTTGTACATACACATAGACAATAAATGAGGTACACACACTCAGAGACAAATCCAGCCAATAGGTTTTTATATAGAAAAATATCTTTTCTTAGTTTATTTTAAGAACCACAGGTTCAAATTCTACATGTAATAGCTCATTCGAAAGGTATTGCAGGTAAGTACTTTAGGAACTTCAAATCATCAAAATTGCATGTATACTTTTCAAGTTATTGACAAATAGCTGTTTTAAAAGTGGACACTTAGTGCAACTTTCACAGTTCCTAGGGGAGGTAAGTTTTGATTAGTTTTACCAGGTAAGTAAGACGCTTACAGGGTTCAGTTCTTGGTCCAAGGTAGCCCACCGTTGGGGGTTCAGAGCAACCCCAAAGTCACCACACCAGCAGCTCAGGGCCGGTCAGGTGCAGAGTTCAAAGTGGTGCCCAAAACACATAGGCTAGAATGGAGAGAAGGGGGTGCCCCGGTTCCGGTCTGCTTGCAGGTAAGTACCCGCGTCTTCGGAGGGCAGACCAGGGGGGTTTTGTAGGGCACCGGGGGGGACACAAGTCCACACAGAAATTTCACCCTCAGCAGCGCGGGGGCGGCCGGGTGCAGTGTAGGAACAGGCGTCGGGTTCGCAATGTTAGTCTATGAGAGATCTCGGGATCTCTTCAGCGCTGCAGGCAGGCAAGGGGGGGATTCCTCGGGGAAACCTCCACTTGGGTAAGGGAGAGGGACTCCTGGGGGTCACTTCTCCAGTGAAAGTCCGGTCCTTCGGGTCCTGGGGGCTGCGGATGCAGGGTCTCTCCCAGGCGTCGGGACTTTAGGTTCAAGGAGTCGCGGTCAGGGGAAGCCTCGGGATTCCCTCTGCAGGCGGCGCTGTGGGGGCTCAGGGGGGACAGGTTTTGGTACTCACAGTATTAGAGTAGTCCTGGGGTCCCTCCTGAGGTGTCGGATCTCCACCAGCCGAGTCGGGGTCGCCGGGTGCAGTGTTGCAAGTCTCACGCTTCTTGCGGGGAGCTTGCAGGGTTCTTTAAAGCTGCTGGAAACAAAGTTGCAGCTTTTCTTGGAGCAGGTCCGCTGTCCTCGGGAGTTTCTTGTCTTTTCGAAGCAGGGGCAGTCCTCAGAGGATGTCGAGGTCGCTGGTCCCTTTGGAAGGCGTCGCTGGAGCAGGATCTTTGGAAGGCAGGAGACAGGCCGGTGAGTTTCTGGAGCCAAGGCAGTTGTCGTCTTCTGGTCTTCCGCTGCAGGGGTTTTCAGCTGGGCAGTCCTTCTTCTTGTAGTTGCAGGAATCTAATTTTCTAGGGTTCAGGGTAGCCCTTAAATACTAAATTTAAGGGCGTGTTTAGGTCTGGGGGGTTAGTAGCCAATGGCTACTAGCCCTGAGGGTGGGTACACCCTCTTTGTGCCTCCTCCCAAGGGGAGGGGGTCACAATCCTAACCCTATTGGGGGAATCCTCCATCTGCAAGATGGAGGATTTCTAAAAGTTAGAGTCACCTCAGCTCAGGACACCTTAGGGGCTGTCCTGACTGGCCAGTGACTCCTCCTTGTTATTCTCATTATTTTCTCCGGCCTTGCCGCCAAAAGTGGGGCCTGGCCGGAGGGGGCGGGCAACTCCACTAGCTGGAGTGTCCTGCTGGGTTGGCACAAAGGAGGTGAGCCTTTGAGGCTCACCGCCAGGTGTGACAATTCCTGCCTGGGAGAGGTGTTAGCATCTCCACCCAGTGCAGGCTTTGTTACTGGCCTCAGAGTGACAAAGGCACCCTCCCCATGGGGCCAGCAACATGTCTCGGTTTGTGGCAGGCTGCTAAAACTAGTCAGCCTACACAGATAGTCGGTTAAGTTTCAGGGGGCACCTCTAAGGTGCCCTCTGGGGTGTATTTTACAATAAAATGTACACTGGCATCAGTGTGCATTTATTGTGCTGAGAAGTTTGATACCAAACTTCCCAGTTTTCAGTGTAGCCATTATGGTGCTGTGGAGTTCGTGTTTGACAAACTCCCAGACCATATACTCTTATGGCTACCCTGCACTTACAATGTCTAAGGTTTTGTTTAGACACTGTAGGGGTACCATGCTCATGCACTGGTACCCTCACCTATGGTATAGTGCACCCTGCCTTAGGGCTGTAAGGCCTGCTAGAGGGGTGTCTTACCTATACTGCATAGGCAGTGAGAGGCTGGCATGGCACCCTGAGGGGAGTGCCATGTCGACTTACCCATTTTGTTCTCACTAGCACACACAGGCTTGTAAGCAGTGTGTCTGTGCTGAGTGAGGGGTCTCTAGGGTGGCATAAGACATGCTGCAGCCCTTAGAGACCTTCCTTGGCATCAGGGCCCTTGGTACTAGAAGTACCAGTTACAAGGGACTTATCTGAATGCCAGGGTGTGCCAATTGTGGATACAATGGTATTTTTTTAGGTGAAGGAACACTGGTGCTGGGGCCTGGTTAGCAGGGTCCCAGCACTCTTCTCAGTCAAGTCAGCATCAGTATCTGGCAAAAAGTGGGGGGTAACTGCAACAGGGAGCCATTTCTTTACACTAATGTACTTACCTGCAATACCTTTCGAATGAGATATTACATGTAGAATTTGAACCTGTGGTTCTTAAAATAAACTAAGAAAAGATATTTTTCTATACAAAAACCTATTGGCTGGATTTGTCTCTGAGTGTGTGTACCTCATTTATTGTCTATGTGTATGTACAACAAATGCTTAACACTACTCCTTGGGTAAGCCTACTGCTCGACCACACTACCACAAAATAGAGCATTAGTATTATCTCTTTTTGCCACTATCTTACCTCTAAGGGGAACCCTTGGACTCTGTGCATGCTATTCCTTACTTTGAAATAGCACATACAGAGACAACTTCCTACACCTGCTAACCAGGCCCCAGCACCAGTGTTCTTTCCCTAACCTGTACTTTTGATTCCACAATTGGCACACCCTGGCACCCAGATAAGTCCCTTGTAACTGGTACCTCTGGTACCAAGGGCCCTGATGCCAGGGAAGGTCTCTAAGGGCTGCAGCATATCTTATGCCACCCTGGGGACCCCTCACTCCGCACAGACACACTGCTTGCCAGCTTGTGTGTGCTAGTGAGGACAAAACGAGTAAGTCGACATGGCACTCCCCTCAGGGTGCCATGCCAACCTCACACTGCCTATGCAGTATAGATAAGTCACCCCTCTAGCAGGCCTTACAGCCCTAAGCAGGGTGCACTATACCATAGGTGAGGGCACCAGTGCATGAGCACTGTGCCCCTACAGTGTCTAAGCTAAACCTTAGTGTAAGGAAATGCCTCCTTGGCATGGTTGCCCCCTGACTTTTTGCCTTTGCTGATGCTATGTTTACAATTGAAAGTGTGCTGAGGCCTGCTAACCAGGCCCCAGCACCAGTGTTCTTTCCCTAACCTGTACTTTTGTATCCACAATTGGCAGACCCTGGCATCCAGATAAGTCCCTTGTAACTGGTACTTCTAGTACCAAGGGCCCTGATGCCAAGGAAGGTCTCTAAGGGCTGCAGCATGTCTTATGCCACCCTGGAGACCTCTCACTCAGCACAGACACACTGCTTGCCAGCTTGTGTGTGCTAGTGAGGACAAAACGAGTAAGTCGACATGGCACTCCCCTCAGGGTGCCATGCCAGCCTCTCACTGCCTATGCAGTATAGGTACGACACCCCTCTAGCAGGCCTTACAGCCCTAAGGCAGGGTGCACTATACCATAGGTGAGGGTACCAGTACATGAGCATGGTACCCCTACAGTGTCTAAACAAAACCTTAGACATTGTAAGTGCAGGGTAGCCATAAGAGTATATGGTCTGGGAGTCTGTCAAACACGAACTCCACAGCACCATAATGGCTACACTGAAAACTGGGAAGTTTGGTATCAAACTTCTCAGCACAATAAATGCACACTGATGCCAGTGTACATTTTATTGTAAAATACACCCCAGAGGGCACCTTAGAGGTGCCCCCTGAAACTTAACCGACTATCTGTGTAGGCTGACTAGTTTTAGCAGCCTGCCACAAACCGAGACATGTTGCTGGCCCCATGGGGAGAGTGCCTTTGTCACTCTGAGGCCAGTAACAAAGCCTGCACTGGGTGGAGATGCTAACACCTCCCCCAGGCAGGAATTGTCACACCTGGCGGTGAGCCTCAAAGGCTCACCTCCTTTGTGCCAACCCAGCAGGACACTCCAGCTAGTGGAGTTGCCCGCCCCCTCCGGCCAGGCCCCACTTTTGGCGGCAAGGCCGGAGAAAATAATGAGAAAAACAAGGAGGAGTCACTGGCCAGTCAGGACAGCCCCTAAGGTGTCCTGAGCTGAAGTGACTCTAACTTTTAGAAATCCTCCATCTTGCAGATGGAGGATTCCCCCAATAGGGTTAGGATTGTGACCCCCTCCCCTTGGGAGGAGGCACAAAGAGGGTGTACCCACCCTCAGGGCTAGTAGCCATTGGCTACTAACCCCCCAGACCTAAACACGCCCTTAAATTTAGTATTTAAGGGCTACCCTGAACCCTAGAAAATTAGATTCCTGCAACTACAAGAAGAAGGACTGCCTAGCTGAAAACCCCTGCAGCGGAAGACCAGAAGACGACAACTGCCTTGGCTCCAGAAACTCACCGGCCTGTCTCCTGACTTCCAAAGATCCTGCTCCAGCGACGCCTTCCAAAGGGACCAGCGACCTCGACATCCTCTGAGGACTGCCCCTGCTTCGAAAAGACAAGAAACTCCCGAGGACAGCGGACCTGCTCCTAGAAAAGCTGCAACTTTGTTTCCAGCAGCTTTAAAGAACCCTGCAAGCTCCCCGCAAGAAGCGTGAGACTTGCAACACCGCACCCGGCGACCCCGACTCGGCTGGTGGCGATCCAACACCTCAGGAGGGACCCCAGGACTACTCTGATACTGTGAGTACCAAAACCTGTCCCCCCTGAGCCCCCACAGCGCCGCCTGCAGAGGGAATCCCGAGGCTTCCCCTGACCGCGACTCTTTGAACCTAAAGTCCCGACGCCTGGGAGAGACCCTGCACCCGCAGCCCCCAGGACCTGAAGGACCGGACTTTCACTGGAGAAGTGACCCCCAGGAGTCCCTCTCCCTTGCCCAAGTGGAGGTTTCCCCGAGGAATCCCCCCCTTGCCTGCCTGCAGCGCTGAGGAGATCCCGAGATCTCTCATAGACTAACATTGCGAACCCGACGCTTGTTTCTACACTGCACCCGGCCGCCCCCGCGCCGCTGAGGGTGAAATTTCTGTGTGGGCTTGTGTCCCCCCCCGGTGCCCTACAAAACCCCCCTGGTCTGCCCTCCGAAGACGCGGGTACTTACCTGCAAGCAGACCGGAACCGGGGCACCCCCTTCTCTCCATTCTAGCCTATGTGTTTTGGGCACCACTTTGAACTCTGCACCTGACCGGCCCTGAGCTGCTGGTGTGGTGACTTTGGGGTTGCTCTGAACCCCCAACGGTGGGCTACCTTGGACCAAGAACTAAGCCCTGTAAGTGTCTTACTTACCTGGTAAAACTAACAAAAACTTACCTCCCCCAGGAACTGTGAAAATTGCACTAAGTGTCCACTTTTAAAACAGCTATTTGTCAATAACTTGTAAAGTATACATGCAATTCTTATGATTTGAAGTTCCTAAAGTACTTACCTATAATACCTTTCGAATGAGATATTACATGTAGAATTTGAACCTGTGGTTCTTAAAATAAACTAAGAAAAGATATTTTTCTATATAAAAACCTATTGGCTGGATTTGTCTCTGAGTGTGTGTACCTCATTTATTGTCTATGTGTATGTACAACAAATGCTTAACACTACTCCTTGGATAAGCCTACTGCTCGACCACACTACCACAAAATAGAGCATTAGTATTATCTATTTTTACCACTATTTTACCTCTAAGGGGAACCCTTGGACTCTGTGCATGCTATTCCTTACTTTGAAATAGCACATACAGAGCCAACTTCCTACACTTAGACATTGTAAGTGCAGGGTAGCCATAAGAGTATATGGTCTGGGAGTCTGTCAAACACGAACTCCACAGCACCATAATGGCTACACTGAAAACTGGGAAGTTTGGTATCAAACTTCTCAGCACAATAAATGCACACTGATGCCAGTGTACATTTTATTGTGAAATACACCCCAGAGGGCACCTTAGAGGTGCCCCTGAAACCTTAACCAACTACCCGTGTAGGCTGACTGGTTTTAGCAGCCTGCCACACTCGAGACATGTTGCTGGCCCCATGGGGAGAGTGCCTTTGTCACTCTGAGGCCAGTAACAAAGCCTGCACTGGGTGGAGATGCTATCACCTCCCCCAGGCAGGAGCTGTAACACCTGGCGGTGAGCCTCAAAGGCTCACCCCCTTTATTCCAGCACCACAGGGCACTCCAGCTAGTGGAGTTGCCCGCCCCCTCCGGTCACGTCCCCACTTTTGGCGGCAAGGCCGGAGGAAATAATGAGAATAACAAGGAGTCACTGGCCAGTCAGGACAGCCCCTAAGGTGTCCTGAGCTGAAGTGAGTCTAACTTTTAGAAATCCTCCATCTTGCAGATTGAGGATTCCCCCAATAGGGATAGGAATGTGACCCCCTCCCCTTGGGAGGAGGCACAAAGAGGGTGTACCCACCCTCAGGGCTAGTAGCCATTGGCTACTAACCCCCCAGACCTAAACACGCCCTTAAATTTAGTGTTCGGTGGCATGTGTAGCTGCAGATACACATGCTGTGCATAGTCCGCCGTCTGGTGTTGGGCTCGGAGTGTTACAAGTTGTTTTTCTTCGAAGAAGTCTTTTCGAGTCACGAGACTGAGGGACTCCTCCCACTTCGGTTCCATTGCGCATGGGCGTCGACTCCATCTTAGATTGTTTTCTTTCCGCCGTCGGGTTCGGACGTGTTCCTTTTCGCTCCGTGTTTCGGGTCGGAAAGTTAGTCAGAATCGCGGAAAAAATCGTCGGTATTGTTTCGTTCGGTATCGGGTTAGTTACAACAAATCGACACCGAATCTTGAAGAGCTCCGGTAGCCCTTCGGGGTAATTTCGATCATCCGTCGGGGCCTGGTCGGCCCGACCGCGTGCAACACCGTGACTGATGGAACGGACCCCGTTCCGATTCTGTCCTAAATGCCATAATAAATATCTTTATACGGATCAACATTTGGTCTGTAACTTGTGCCTGTTCCCCGAGCACAAGGAGGATACGTGTGAAGCCTGTCGCGCGTTTCGGTCGAGAAAAACACTCAGAGACCGAAGAGCCAGGAGGTTGCAGATGGCGTCCACGCCGACAGGACAACAACAGTTCGAGGAGGAGGAAGAACAAACTTTCTCCATCCACGAGTCGGATTCCGAAGAATTCGACGTCGAAGAACAACCAACCGTGAGTAAGACGTCGAAACAAAAAACACAAGAAAAAACTGACAAAGCCCAGGGGACGCCACCGCCAACAGGCCATGGCTTAACCCGGAAAGTAGGTGACCGTCCATCGGCACCGAAAAAGGGCGAGCTGCTGTCGAAGTCATTCGACTCCGGTCGGGATACCGGCACGCAGCAATCTCGGGACCGAGAGAGTGACGCAGAAAAAATTCGGCAGCGGCACCGAAGTTGGTCGGCACCGAGAAGGCACGACGCCGAAAAGAAAAAAGATCTTGTCGGAGCCGAAAAAATCGAGAGACACGGTTTCGGTGCCGAAACACCCGGCAACCGAACCGAAAACTAGTTCCTACTCAGAGGAACAGGGACTGTCCTCCCAACTAAAGAAACACAGATTTGAGGAGGAATTACAAACAATAGAGCCAGATCACACGCAAAAGCGGATCTTTATTCAAAAGGATACAGGGAAGATTAGCACTCTTCCCCCAATCAAAAGAAAGAGGAAACTTGACTTCCAGCAAGGAGACAGGCAACCACAAGCAAAGGTTGTAAAGAAGGTAACTCCACCACCCTCTCCACCACCATCAACTCATGCATCACCGGCACAAACTCCACCATTAACACACTCACCAGCTCATACCACAATGAGCCAGGATGATCCGGATGCATGGGACCTCTACGACGCTCCAGTATCGGACAATAGCCCGGAGTTGTATCCAACTAAACCGTCACCACCTGAGGACAGTACTTCATATGCACAGGTGGTAGCTAGGGCAGCCGAATTCCATAATGTCTCGCTACATTCGGAGCCTATTGAGGATGACTTCCTCTTTAACACCCTGTCCTCCACCCATAGCCATTATCAAAGCCTTCCCATGCTTCCAGGAATGCTAAGGCACTCGAAACAGATATTTCAGGAGCCAGTTAAAAGCAGAGCCATAACTCCAAGGGTGGAGAAAAAATACAAGGCTCCGCCCACAGACCCTGTTTTTCTTACATCACAACTGACACCAGACTCAGTAGTTGTGGGTGCAGCTCGTAAGAGAGCCAACTCGCATACATCAGGCGACGCACCACCTCCGGACAAGGAGAGCCGCAAATTTGATGCAGCGGGAAAAAGGGTTGCAGCGCAAGCGGCAAATCAGTGGCGCATCGCCAACTCGCAAGCCCTCCTGGCGAGATACGACAGGGCTCATTGGGATGAGATGCAACATCTCATCGAACACCTCCCCAAAGAGCTCCAAAAACGTGCGCAACAAGTGGTGGAAGAGGGACAAAGTATCTCGAACAATCAGATACGGTCTTCCATGGATGCAGCAGATACAGCTGCAAGGACAATAAATACTGCAGTCACGATAAGAAGGCACGCATGGCTGCACACATCTGGGTTCAAACCCGAAATACAACAGGCTGTGCTCAATATGCCGTTTAATGAACAGCAATTGTTTGGGCCGGAGGTCGACACTGCAATCGAAAAATTAAAAAAGGACACCGATACAGCCAAAGCCATGGGCGCACTCTACTCCCCGCAGGGCAGAGGCACATTTGGCACATTTCGTAAAACAACTTTTAGGGGAGGGTTTCGAGATCAAGCCACAGAAACCAGCACCTCACAAACAAGACCACCTACCTACCAGGGACAATATCAAAGGGGAGGTTTTCGGGGACAATACAGAGGGGGCCAATTCCCAAGAAACCGGGGGAAATTTCAAGGTCCCAAAACCCCTCAAAATAAACAGTGACTCACAAGTCACACAACCCCTTCACACAACACCAGTGGGGGGGAAGACTAAGCCAGTTCTACAAATCTTGGGAGGAAATAACAACAGACACTTGGGTCTTAGCAATTATCCAACATGGTTATGGCATAGAATTTCTCCAACTCCCTCCAAACGTCCCACCGAAAACACACAATATGTCAAAATAGCATATAGACCTTCTAGGACTAGAAGTTCAAGCATTACTGCAAAAGGACGCAATAGAACTAGTACCACGTCAACAAAAGAACACAGGAGTTTACTCACTGTACTTTCTAATACCAAAAAAAAAAAAACCTCTGAGACCAATACTAGATCTCAGAACACTAAACACCTACATCAAATCAGACCACTTTCACATGGTCACATTACAAGACGTAATCCCACTGCTCAAACAGCAAGACTACATGACAACATTAGATCTAAAAGATGCGTATTTCCATATACCGATACATCCTTCGCACAGGAAATACCTAAGGTTCGTATTCAAGGGAATACATTACCAATTCAAAGTGTTGCCATTCGGAATAACAATTGCGCCAAGAGTCTTTACAAAATGCCTAGCAGTAGTAGCTGCACATATCAGAAGGCAGCAAATCCACATGTTCCCTTACTTAGACGATTGGTTAATCAAGACCAACACGCTAACAAAGTGTTCACATCACACAAATGATGTTATACAAATCCTTCACAAGTTGGGTTTCTCCATCAACTATGCAAAGTCACACCTTTTGCCGTGTCAAACACAGCAATACTTAGGAGCGACTATCAACACAACAAAAGGGATAGCCACTCCAAGTCCACAAAGAGTTCAAACATTTCACAAGTTAATACAGGCCATGTATCCAACACAAAAGATACAAGCAAAAATGGTATTAAAACTCCTAGGCATGATGTCTTCATGCATAGCAATTGTCCCATACGCAAGGTTTCACATGCGGCCCTTACAACAGTGCCTAGCATCACAATGGTCACAAGCACAGGGTCACCTTCTAGATCTGGTGTTGATAGACCGCCAAACATACATCTCGCTTCTATGGTGGAACAGTACAAATTTAAACAAAGGGCGGCCTTTCCAAGACCCAGTGCCAACATACGTTATAACAACAGATGCTTCTATGACAGGGTGGGGAGCACACCTCAATCAACACAGCATCCAAGGACAATGGGACATACATCAAAGGAAGTTTCACATAAATCACTTAGAACTGTTAGCAGTATTTCTAGCGTTGAAAGCATTCCAACCCATGATAACCCACAAATACATTCTTGTCAAAACAGATAACATGACGACAATGTATTATTTAAACAAACGGGGGGACACACTCGACACAGTTGTGCCTCCTAACACAAAAAATATGGCATTGGGCAATTCACAACCATATTCGCCTAATAGCACAATTTATTCCAGGGATCCAGAACCAACTAGCAGACAATCTCTCTCGGGATCACCAACAAGTCCACGAAGGGGAAATTCACCCCCAAATACTGAACACTTACTTTCAAATTTGGGGAACACCTCAAATAGATCTATTCACAACAAAAGAAAACGCAAAATGCCAAAACTTCGCATCCAGGTACCCACACAGGTACGCCCAAGGCAATGCTCTATGGATGAATTGGTCAGGGATATTTGCGTACGCTTTTCCCCCTCTCCCTCTCCTTCCATATCTAGTAAACAGATTGAGTCAAATCAAACTCAAACTCATACTAATAGCACCAACATGGGCAAGACAACCTTGGTATACGACACTACTAGACCCGTCAGTAGTACCTCATGTCAAACTACCCAACAGACCAGATCTGTTAACACAACACAATCAACAGATCAGGCATCCAAACCCAGCATCGCTGAATCTAGCAATTTGGCTCCTGAAATCCTAGAATTTGGACACTTAGACCTCACACAAGAATGTATGGAGGTCATAAAACAAGCTAGAAAACCTTTCACTATACACTGCTATGCAAGTAAATGGAAAAGATTTGTTTGTTACTGCCATAATAATCAAATTCATCCATTGCATGCGTCTCCAAAACATGTAGTAGGATATTTACTACATTTGCAAAAATCCAATCTAGCTTTCTCTTCCATAAAAATACATCTCGCCGCAATATCTGCTTACCTGCAGATTACTCATTCAACTTCCCTGTTTAGAATACCTGTCATTAAAGTGTTTATGGAAGGCCTAAAGAGAATTATACCACCAAGGACACCACCTGTTCCTTCATGGAACCCCAACATTGTCTTAACAAGGCTCATGGGTCCACCTTTCGAACCCATGCATTCTTGTGAAATGCAATACTTAACGTGGAAAGTTGCATTTCTCATTGCCATCACATCTCTAAGAAGAGTAAGTGAAATACAGGCGTTTACCATACAAGAACCATTTATTCAAATACACAAAAATAAAGTAGTTCTAAGAACAAATCCAAAATTCTTACCAAAGGTTATCTCACCGTTCCACTTAAATCAAACAGTAGAATTACCAGTGTTCTTCCCACAGCCAGATTCAATAGCTGAAAGAGCACTACTTACATTAGACATCAAAAGAGCACTAATGTACTACATTGACAGAACAAAAGTAATTAGAAAGACAAAACAACTATTTATTGCCTTTCAAAAACCTTGTACAGGAAATCCAATATCAAAACAAGGTATAGCTAGATGGATAGTTAGGTGCATCCAAACCTGCTATCTTAAAGCAAAGAGACAGCTGCCTATTACACCAAAGGCACACTCAACCAGAAAGAAAGGTGCTACCATGGCCTTTCTAGGAAATATTCCAATGAACGAAATATGTAAGGGAGCAACATGGTCTACGCCTCACACATTTACTAAGCACTACTGTGTAGACGTGTTATCTGCACAACAAGCCACAGTAGGTCAAGCTGTACTAAGAACTTTATTTCAAACTACTTCCACTCCTACAGGCTGAACCACCGCTTTTGAGGAGATAACTGCTTACTAGTCTATGCACAACATGTGTATCTGCAGCTACACATCCCACCGAACGGAAACTGTCACTTACCCAGTGTACATCTGTTCGTGGCATTAGTCGCTGCAGATTCACATGCGCCCACCCGCCTCCCCGGGAGCCTGTAGCCGTTTGAAAGTAATCTTCAACATTTGTACATTTGTAAATATATTACTTTAACCTTCATTTTGTACATACTTATTCATTCCATTGCATGGGCACTATTACTAACATACACAACTCCTACCTCACCCTCTGCTGGGAAAACAATCTAACATGGAGTCGACGCCCATGCGCAATGGAACCAAAGTAGGACGAGTCCCTCGGTCTCGTGACTCGAAAAGACTTCTTCGAAGAAAAACAACTTGTAACACTCCGACCCAACAACAGACGGCGGACTATGCACAGCATGGGAATCTGCAGCGACTAATTCCACGAACAGATGTACACTGGGTAAGTGACATTTTCATTTAAGGGCTTCCCTGAACCTAAGAGTTTAGATTCCTGCAACTTACAGAAGAAGAGGACTGCTGAGCTGAAAAACCCTGCAGAGAAGAAGACACCAACTGCTTTGGCCCCAGCCCTACCGGCCTGTCTCCCTCCTTCAGAAGAAAACTGCTCCAGCGACGCTTTCCTCGGGACCAGCGACCTCTGAATCCTCAGAGGACTGCCCTGCTTCCAAAAGACCAAGAAACTCCCGAGAACAGCGGCCCTGTTCAACAAAGACTGCAACTTTGTATCCAGAGGAGCAGATTTAAAGACCCCTGCAATCCCCGCAAGAAGCGTGAGACTTGCAACACTGCACCCGGCGACCCTGACTCGACTGGTGAAGAAACAACACCTCAGGGAGGACCCTCCAGCGACTCAGAGACCGTGAGTAACCAAAGTTGTTCCCTCTGAGCCCCCACAGCGACGCCTGCAGAGGGAATCCCGAGGCTCCCCCTGACCGTGACTGCCTGACTCTGAAATCCCGACGCCTGGAAAAGACCCTGCACCCGCAGCCCCCAGGACCTGAAGGATCGGAACTCCAGTGCAGGAGTGACCCCCAGGAGGCCCTCTCCCTTGCCCAGGTGGTGGCTACCCCGAGGAGCCCCCCCCTTGCCTGCCTGCACCGCTCAAGAGACCCCTTGGTCTCCCATTGAAATCTACTGGAAACCTGACGCTTGCTTGCACACTGCACCCGGCTGCCCCCGCGCTGCTGAGGGTGTACTTTTTTGTGGACTTGTGTCCAGCCCTGTGCCCTACAAAACCCCCCTGGTCTGCCCTATTTAGACATGGGTACTTACCTGCTGGCAGACCGGAACCGGGGCACCCCCTTCTCTCCATTGAAGCCTATGCGTTTTGGGCAACACTTTGAACTCTGCTCCTGAGCTGCTGGTGTGGTGACTTTGGGGTTGCTCTGAACCCCCAACGGTGGGCTACCTTGGACCCCAATCTGAACCCCGTAGGTGGTTTACTTACCTGCAAAAACTAACATTACTTTACCTCCCCCAGAAACTGTGAATATTGCACTGTCCACTTTTAAAACCGCTAAATGTGTTTTATGTAAAAAGTATATATGCTATTGGGATTATTCAAAGTTCCTAACGTACTTACCTGCAATACCTTTCAAATGAGATATTACATGTAGAATTTGAACCTGTGGTTCTTAAAATAAACTAAGAAAAGATATTTTTCTATAACAAAAACCTATTGGCCTGGAATTGTTTCCGAGTGTGTTCCTCATTTATTGCCTGTGTGTATGTACAACAAATGTTTAACACTACTCCTTTGATAAGCCTACTGCTCGACCACACTACCACAAAATAGAGCATTAGTATTATCTCTTTTTGCCACTATCTTACCTCTAAGTGGAACCCTTGGACTCTGTGCATACTATTCCTTACTTTGAAATAGTGCATACAGAGCCAACTTCCTACATTGGTGGATCAGCGGTGGGGTACAAGACTTTGCATTTGCTGGACTACTCAGCCAATACCTGGTCACACGACAAATTCCAAAAATTGTCATTAGAAATTGATTTTTGCAATTTGAACTATTTTTCTAAATTCTTAAAAGTCCTGCTAGGGCCTTGTGTTAGTCCCTGTTAGCATTTCTTTTAGTGTTTAAAAGTTTGTGAAAGTTTGAATTAGAACCTAAAACTAGTTTTAGATTCTTAAAAAGTATTCCAACTTTTAGAAGCATAATGTCTAGCACAGATATGAATGTGGTGGAACTCGACACCACCCCTTACCTCCGTCTTAAGATGAGGGAGCTAAGGTCACTCTGTAAAATAAAGAAAATAACAATGGGCCCCAGACCTTCCAAACTACAGCTCCAGGAGCTTTTGGCAGAGTTTGAAAAGGCCAACCCCTCTGAGGATGGCATCACAGAAGATGAAGATAGTGACTTGGAGGAAAATTCCCACCTACCAGTCCTAACTAGGGAGAACAGGGCCTCTCAAGCCCTGTCTCCAAACATAATAGTCAGAGATGCTGTTCCCCTCACAGGAGGGACCAACATCTCTGAAATCACTGAGGATAATCCCAGTGAAGATGACATCCAGTTAGCCAGGATGGCCAAAAGATTGGCTTTGGAAAGACAGATCCTAGCCATAGAAAGGGAAAGACAAGAGATGGGCCTAGGACCCATCAATGGTGGCAGCAACATAACTAGGGTCAGAGATTCTCCTGACATGTTGAAAATCCCTAAAGGGATTGTAACTAAATATGAAGATGGTGATGACATCACCAAATGGTTCACAGCTTTTGAGAGGGCTTGTTGGGGTTCTCTCCTTTGGGAAATGTTCACTGGAAAGTGTAGGGATAGACTCCTCACACTCTCTGGAAAAGATGCAGAATCTTATGACCTCATGAAGGGTACCCTGATTGAGGGCTTTGGATTCTCCACTGAGGAGTATAGGATTAGATTCAGGGGGGCTCAAAAATCCTCAACCAGACCTGGGTGGATTTTGTAGACTACTCAGTAAAAACACTGGATGGTTGGATTCAAGGCAGTGGTGTTAATGATTATGATGGGCTGTACAATTTATTTGTGAAAGAACACCTGTTAAGTAATTGTTCAAATGATAAACTGCATCAGCATCTGGTAGACCTAGGACCAATTTCTCCCCAAGAATTGGGAAAGAAGGTGGACCATTGGGTCAACACTAGGGTGACCAAGACTTCCACAGGGGGTGACCAAATGAAAGGGGTCACAAAGCCTCCCCAGGGGAAGAGTGTTGAGACATCCAAAAACAAAAATGGTAGAGAGTCTTCTTCAGGCCCCCAAAAACCTGCACAGGAGGGTGGGCCCAGAGCCTCTTCACAAAACAATTTTGGGTACAAGGGTAAAAACTTTGATACCAAAAAGGCCTGGTGTCGTAGCTGTAATCAGCCTGGACACCAAACTGGAGACAAGGCCTGTCTCAAGAAAACAACCACTTCTAACTCCACTCCAGCTAACACTGGAATGGCTAGTCTCCAAGTGGGATCAACAGTGTGCCCAGAGCAAATCAGGTGTCACACTGAAGCTACATTAGTCTCTGAGGGTGGGGTGGATTTAGCCACACTGGCTGCCTGGCCTCCTAACATGCAAAAATACAGGCAGCAGCTCTTAATTAATGGGACAAGTGTAGAAGGCCTGAGGGATACAGGTGCCAGTGTCACTAAGGTGACAGAGAAACTGGTTTCCCCTGGTCAATACCTGGCTGGACAAACTTATCCAGTCACCAACGCTGACAATCAGACTAAAGTACATCCCATGGCTATGGTAACTTTAGAGTGGGGAGGGGTCAATGGCCTGAAACAGGTGGTGGTCTCCTCAAATATCCCAGTTGACTGTTTGCTTGGAAATGACCTGGAGTCCTCAGCATGGGCTGAGGTAGAACTGAAAACCCATGCAGCCATGCTCGGTATCCCTGACCTGGTGTGTGTCAAGACAAGGGCGCAGAGCAAGGCTAAGGGTGAAAAAGTAGAGCTGGAGTCTGGAAAAAGGGCCCAGCCTACCAAGAGAAAGGGAAAGCCAGCTGGGAAACCAGCTGCAACACAACACCAAAAAGAGAACCTCTCTTCTCAGGAAGAAGTTCTGCCCTCTGAGGGAACTGAGCCTATGGAGTTAGAACCTTATCAGGTTGAGCTCTTAGGCCCAGGGGGATCCTCAAGGGAGCAGTTGTGTAAGGGGCAAGAAACCTGTCCCTCTCTTGAAGGCCTTAGGCAGCAAGCTGCTGAAGAGTCCAATGGCAAGAAAACTGGAACACACAGGGTCTATTGGGAAGATGGGCTCCTGTACACTGAGGCCAGAGATCCCAAACCTGGTGCCACTAGGAGAGTGGTAGTGCCTCAGGCGTTCAGAGAGTTCATACTGACCTTAGCCCATGATATTCCCCTTGCTGGGCATTTGGGACAAACCAAGACGTGGGAGAGACTAGTCAACCACTTCTACTGGCCCAACATGTCCCAGAAAGTTAGGGAGTTTTGTGTCTCCTGTACCACCGGTCAAGCCAGTGGTAAGACAGGTGGACATCCAAAGGCCCCCCTCATTCCACTTCCAGTGGTGGGGGTCCCCTTTGAAAGAGTGGGTGTGGACATAGTGGGTCCACTTGAACCTCCCACAGCCTCAGGAAATATGTACATCCTAGTAGTAGTGGATCATGCTACTAGGTATCCTGAAGCTATTCCCCTTAGGTCGACTACTGCCCCTGCAGTAGCCAAGGCCCTCATTGGTATCTTTACCAGAGTGGGCTTCCCTAAGGAGGTGGTGTCTGACAGAGGTACCAACTTCATGTCAGCATACCTGCAACACATGTGGAATGAGTGTGGAGTGACTTATAAATTCACTACACCCTATCATCCACAAACTAATGGCCTTGTTGAGAGATTCAACAAGACATTAAAGGGCATGATCATGGGGCTCCCAGAAAAACTCAAAAGGAGATGGAATGTCCTCTTGCCATGTCTGCTTTTCACTTAGAGAGGTGCCTCAGAAGGGAGTAGGGTTCCCACCCTTTGAACTTCTGTTTGGACACCCTGTAAGGGGACCACTAGCTCTTGTGAAAGAAGGCTGGGAGAGACCTCTTCATGAGCCTAAACAAGTCTTAGTGGACTATGTACTTGGCCTTCGCTCAAGGATGGCAGAATACATGTAAAAGGCAAGTAAAGATCTTGAGGCCAGCCAACAGCTCCAGAAGTTTTGGTATGACCAAAAGGCTGCACTGGTTGAATTTCAACCAGGGCAGAAACTCTGGGTTTTGGAGCCTGTGGCTCCCAGGGCACTCCAGGACAGATGGAGTGGCCCTTACCCAGTGCTAGAGAAGAAGAGTCAGGTCACCTACCTGGTGGACCTGGGCACTATCAGGAGCCCCAAGAGGGTGATCCATGTGAACCGCCTTAAGCTCTTCCATGACAGGGCTGATGTGAATCTGTTGATAGTAACAGATGAGGATCAGGAAGCTGAGAGTGAACCTCTCCCTGATCTTCTCTCATCAAACCCTAAAGATGGCTCAGTTGATGGAGTGATCTACTCAGACACCCTCTCTGGCCAACAGCAATCTGATTGTAGGAGGGTCCTGCAACAGTTTGCTGAGCTCTTTTCCCTAACCCCTGGTCAGACACACCTGTGTACCCATGATGTGGACACAGGAGACAGCATGCCTGTCAAAAACAAAATATTCAGACAGTCTGACCAAGTTAAGGAAAGCATCAAGGTGGAAGTCCACAAGATGCTGGAATTGGGAGTAATTGAGCACTCTGACAGCCCCTGGGCTAGCCCAGTGGTATTAGTCCCCAAACCCCACACCCAAGATGGAAAGAGAGAGATGAGGTTTTGTGTGAACTACAGAGGACCTAATTCTGTCACCAAGACAGATGCCCATCTCATTCCTAGAGCTGATGAACTGATAGACAAATTAGGTGCTGCCAAATTCTTAAGTACCTTTGACTTAACAGCAGGGTACTGGCAAATAAAAATGGCACCTGGAGCAAAAGAAAAGACAGCATTCTCCACACCTGATGGGCATTATCAGTTTACTGTTATGCCCTTTGGTTTAAAGAATGCCCCTGCCACCTTCCAAAGGTTGGTGAATCAAGTCCTTGCTGGTTTGGAGGCCTTTAGTGCAGCTTATCTTGATGATATTGCTGGCTTTAGCTCCAGCTGGCAGGATCACCTGGTCCACCTGAAGAAGGTTTTGAAGGCTCTGCAATCAGCAGGCCTCTCTATCAAGGCATCCAAATGCCAGATAGGGCAGGGAACTGTGGTTTACTTGGGACACCTTGTAGGTGGAGGCCAAGTTCAGCCACTCCAGCCTAAGATCCAGACTATTCTGGACTGGGCAGCTCCAAAAACCCAGACTCAAGTCAGGGCATTCCTTGGCTTGACTGGGTACTGTAGGAGGTTTGTGAAGGGATATGGATCCATAGTGACAGCCCTCACAGAACTCACCTCCAAGAAAATGCCCAAGAAGGTAAACTGGACTGTAGAATGCCAACAGGCCTTTGACTTTGCACAGCACCAGCTCTAAAAGCTCCAGATTACTCCAAGCAGTTAATTGTGCAGACAGATGCCTCTGAACATGGGATAGGGGCAGTTTTGTCCCAAACAAATGATGATGGCCTTGACCAGCCTGTTGCTTTCATTAGCAGGAGGTTACTCCCCAGGGAGCAGCGTTGGAGTGCCATTGAGAGGGTGGCCTTTGCTGTGGTTTGGACCCTGAAGAAGCTGAGACCATACCTCTTTGGTACTCACTTTGTAGTTCAAACTGACCACAGACCTCTCAGATGGCTGATGCAAATGAAAGGTGAAAATCCAAAACTGTTGAGGTGGTCCATCTCCCTACAGGGAATGGACTTTATAGTGGAACACAGACCTGGGACTGCCCATGCCAATGCAGATGGCCTTTCCAGGTTCTTCCACTTAGAAAATGAAGACTCTCTTGGGAAAGGTTAGTCTCATCCTCTTTCGTTTGGGGGGGGGGGGGGGGGGGTTGTGTAAGGAAATGCCTCCTTGGCATTGTTACCCCCTGACTTTTTGCCTTTGCTGATGCTATGTTTTGATTTGAACGTGTGCTGAGGCCTGATAACCAGGCCCCAGCACCAGTGTTCTTTCCCTAACCTGTCCTTTTGTTTCCACAATTGGCACACCCTGGCATCCAGGTAAGTCCCTTGTAACTGGTACCCCTGGTACCAAGGGCCCTGATGCCAGGGAAGGTCTCTAAGGGCTGCAGCATATCTTATGCCACCCTAGGGACCCCTCACTCAGCACAGACACACTGCTTGCCACCTTGTGTGTGCTGGTGAGGACAAAACGAGTAAGTCGACATGGCACTCCCCTCAGGGTGCCATGCCAACCTCACACTGCCTATGCAGTATAGATAAGTCACCCCTCTAGCAGGCCTTACAGCCCTAAGGCAGGGTGCACTATACCATAGGTGAGGGCACCAGTGCATGAGCACTGTGCCCCTACAGTGTCTAAGCTAAACCTTAGACATTGTAAGTGCAGGGTAGCCATAAGAGTATATGGTCTGGGAGTCTGTCAAACACGAACTCCACAGCACCATAATGGCTACACTGAAAACTGGGAAGTTTGGTATCAAACTTCTCAGCACAATAAATGCACACTGATGCCAGTGTACATTTTATTGTGAAATACACCCCAGAGGGCACCTTAGAGGTGCCCCCTGAAACCTTAACCAACTACCCGTGTAGGCTGACTGGTTTTAGCAGCCTGCCACACTCGAGACATGTTGCTGGCCCCATGGGGAGAGTGCCTTTGTCACTCTGAGGCCAGTAACAAAGCCTGCACTGGGTGGAGATGCTATCACCTCCCCCAGGCAGGAGCTGTAACACCTGGCGGTGAGCCTCAAAGGCTCACCCCCTTTGTTCCAGCACCACAGGGCACTCCAGCTAGTGGAGTTGCCCGCCCCCTCCTGTCACGGCCCCACTTTTGGCGGCAAGGCCGGAGGAAATAATGAGAATAACAAGGAGGAGTCACTGACCAGTCAGGACGGCCCCTAAGGTGTCCTGAGCTGAAGTGACTCTAACTTTTAGAAATCCTCCATCTTGCAGATTCCCTGAACCTAAGAATTTAGATTCCTGCAACTTAAAGAAGAAGAGGACTGCTGAGCTGAAAAACCCTGCAGAGAAGAAGACACCAACTGCTTTGGCCCCAGCCCTACCGGCCTGTCTCCCTCCTTCAGAAGAAAACTGCTCCAGCGACGCTTTCCCTGGGACCAACGACCTCTGAATCCTCAGAGGACTGCCCTGCTTCCAAAAGACCAAGAAACTCCCGAGAACAGCGGCCCTGTTCAACAAAGACTGCAACTTTGTATCCAGAGGAGCAGATTTAAAGACCCCTGCAATCCCCGCAAGAAGCGTGAGACTTGCAACACTGCACCCGGCGACCCCGACTCGACTGGTGGGGAACCAACACCTCAGGGAGGACCCTCCGGCGACTCCGAGACCGTGAGTAACCAAAGTTGTCCCCCCTGAACCCCCACAGCGACGCCTGCAGAGGGAATCCCGAGGCTCCCCCTGACCGCGACTGCCTGACTCTGAAATCCCGACGCCTGGAAAAGACCCTGCACCCGCAGCCCCCAGGACCTGAAGGATCGGAACTCCAGTGCAGGAGTGACCCCCAGGAGGCCCTCTCCCTTGCCCAGGTGGTGGCTACTCAGAGGAGACTCTCCCCCCCCCCCCCCCCCCCCTTGCCTACCTGCACCGCTGAAGAGACCCCTGGGTCTCCCATTAAAATCTACTGGAAACCAGACGCTTGTTTGCACACTGCACCCGGCCGCCCCCGCGCTGCTGAGGGTGTACTTTTTGTGTGGACTTGTTCCCCCCCCCCCCCCCTCCTCCCCCCCCCCCCCTCCTCCGGTGCCCTACAAAACCCCCCTGGTCTGCCCTCCGAAGACACGGTACTTACCTGCTGGCAGACCGGAACCGGGGCACCCCCTTCTCTCCATTGAAGCCTATGCGTTTTGGGCACCACTTTGAACTCTGCACCTGACCGGCCCTGAGCTGCTGGTGTGGTGACTTTGGGGTTGCTCTGAACCCCCAACGGTGGGCTACCTTGGACCCCAATCTGAACCCCATAGGTGGTTTACTTACCTGCAAAAACTGACATTACTTTACCTCCCCCAGGAACTGTGAAAATTGCACTGTCCACTTTTAAAACAGCTAAATGTGTTTTATGTAAAAAGTATATATGCTATTGTGATTATTCAAAGTTCCTAAAGTACTTACCTGCAATACCTTTCAAATGAGATATTACATGTAGAATTTGAACCTGGGGTTCTTAAAATAAACTAAGAAAATATATTTTTCTATAACAAAAACCTATTGGCCTGGAATTGTTTCTGAGTGTGTGTTCCTCATTTATTGCCTGTGTGTATGTACAACAAATGCTTAACACTCCTCCTTTGATAAGCCTACTGCTCGACCACACTACCACAAAATAGAGCATTAGTATTCTCTTTTTGCCACTATCTTACCTCTAAGGGGAACCCTTGGACTCTGTGCATACTATTCCTTACTTTGAAATAGTGCATACAGAGCCAACTTCCTACACACATGTTGTGCATTATCCTGCCATCTAGTGTTGGGCTCGGAGTGTTACAAGTTGTTTTTCTTCGAAGAAGTCTTTTCGAGTCACGGGACCGAGTGACTCCTCCCTTTCGGCTCCATTGCCCATGGGCGTCGACTCCATCTTAGATTGTTTTCTTTCCGCCATCAGGTTCGGACGTGTTCCTCTTCGCTCCGTATTTCGAATTGGGAAAGTTAGCTAAAGTGTTGAAAATTCAACGGTATTGTTATAGCTCGGTACCGGGTTAGTATTAGTGTATCGGCACCGACATCAATACCGCTTCAGCTGGGCTTCCACTCTTCACCGAGGCCTGGTTGGCCCGACCGCACCCATTGTCCCAGACTAATGGACCGGACCCCCTTCCGTTTCTGTCCTAAGTGCCACGCAAAGTATCCTTATACAGACCAGCACCGGGTCTATAATCTGTGTTTGTCACCCGAACACAGCGAGGATACCTGTGAAGCTTGCCGAGCGTTTCGATCGAAAAAGACCTTGAGGGATCGACGCGCAAGAAGACTGCAAATGGCGTTGAAACCGAAAGAACAGCTCGACGTCCAAGAGGAGGAAAGTATCTCCATCCAAGAGATGGACTCTGATGAATCTGAAAGTGAACGGCCCTCGAAGGTGCAACGAACCGTGAGTAAACCTGCCCCGTCCCAAACTCAGGGTCATACCAAAACACTTAAGGCCATGGGGACGCCACCATCAGCAGGCCATGGCTCAACCCACCGAAAGGAAGGTGACCAAACATCGGCACCGAAAAAGGCCAAGGAGTTGCCGAAGACTTCCGACTCCGGTCGAGAATCGGGCACTGAACGATTTCGATACCGAGTGATTGAATCGACCAAACCCCGTAAAATCTCCTCTGAACCGAAAAAGACTATAACAGCAGAAACTTCGGTACCGAAAAAAGCGGCCTCGGAGCTGAAAAGATGCTCTTATACAGAAGAGCAGGGACTTTCCAGCCAACTCAAAGAAAGACATTGATTCGAGCAAGAGTTAGGTATGGAAGAACCGGACCATACACAACAGAGGTTACATATTCAAAAAGAGACTGGCAAATTCAGGCTTTACCTCCACTCAAATCGAAAAGGAAGCTTGCTTTTCAGGAAATGGAAATTGAACCAAAGGCAAAAGTGGTTAGAGACAAATCACCACCACCAATGGTCTCACCACAACCATCCCCACCGCACTCACCATAATTGTCACCGGTGGGAACACCTATAATGCAGTCACCCACACATACTGGAATGACCCAGGATGATACTGATGCGTGGGATTTATATGATCCACCAGTATCTGATAACAGTCCAGAAGCGCAAGCCAACCTCCTAGCAAACGCCTTGAGCAGGACATTCATCCCGTATCACGAGTGGGAACTCGACCAACAAGTTCTCAACCAACTTTACCAAAAGTGGGGCAAGCCAAATCTGGATGTTTTTGCCACATACAAGAACAAGAAATGCACATAATATGCAAGCTGGCATCCCCAAAAAGGGTTGTGGGGGGAAATGCCTTTTTGATGAGATGGTCAGGAATCTATGCCTACTCTTTCCCCAGTTTCCACTCATCCCTAGAGTGAACAACAAAATGAAAGCAGAGGGATGTCTCTTCCTAGTAGCACCCAGGTGGCCCAGGCAGGTCTGGTTCACAGAACACCTTCTGTATTCAGGTCAACCACATGCTCTACTCAGACACCAGTCCTGCTGACCATGCACCAGAGCCAAGTCAGGCATCCAGGTCCTTCATCTCTACATTTACTGGCCTGGCTCCTGAATTCCATAAATACTCCACATTGAGTATTTCATCTGAATGTAGAGAAATATTGACCAAACACAGAGCGGACACCACCAATAAGACATATAAACTAAAATGGAAGTGTTTGTGATGTGCTGCGGAAGGAGTCCATCCTATGTCGTCACCCCCTTAGCAGATACTTCCTTATTTATTACATTTAGCAAAATCTGGGCTTTCTTACTCCTCAATACGGGTACATGTGGCGGCAGATTCAAGATTCTGCTGCTCTCAGCTCACCTCCTCACTGAAAGATACCAATACTGGAGAACTACAGTTACAGGTAAGTAACACATTTTCTTCCTACCTACCCTTCCTCTAGACTGAGCTAGATTTGGAAAGCATAATGAGCTGAATTGCTGCTGTAACCTGGATTGTCAGTACCCGGCAGAGAAGAACATAACTCACTAAACAGCATAAACATGGCCCAACTGATTTAATGACCTTCATAATGGACAGGCATTCATTTATGTGTTCAGGAATGTGAAGTGTTTAGCTGTTTAATGGTCTCCCTTAATAGGAGACTATTTGATCAGCTGTCATGACCCTTGCATCTTTGTATTCTTTGATAACAGTGTGATGCGGTTTACGGTAAAATGAGTTCTTGCTAAAGTCTATACAATTGATGGCTCCTGATAATCCCTGATTTGACCTGAACCATGGCCTGTTGGATATAATATTGGCTGTAGGGTAAATGTGATGCCACAGTATAGGACAAACTATAATAATGTTTAGGGACCGATCTCGGTCCCAAACGCTACTTGGATCTTCTGCTTAGACTCTTTCAGTGCTGCATTTAACTATCTGAAATAAACATCCATTTCAAAAGTAAAGCACAGATTTCGAATTGATTATGCTGAATTTTGTGTACTGCATCAGAATATAATTGATTTTTTTATTTATCTTGTACTCTTCCCCCTCCTGTAGTAAGACTTGATTGTTTGCCATGTGTGTTTAAATAATAAAAAGGGGCGGCTTTATTACCTTATTCAAGTGCATTTGTATAGCAGCCCTGGGGCACCAGTGCTAAGCAACACCCACATAGAACAGATGCATCAGTATGTATTGATTTGTTTCTGCTAAGTTTGGTTTTTAATTGAATTTAAAGATAAAAGAAAGGTAGATTGCTGATTTGTTTTTTTTTTTAAATAAAAGAAAAAGTGCTTCACTTTAAGTTCTAAAGATATAAGCATATGGAAACCCTGTGTTTTAAAAGTGAAAGTAAATTAATGAAACTTATGAGGCAGATATTCAGTAGTACTGCTTTTCTATCCTTGCAGTGTTCATTGGTGTTTATACCTTCCAGTGTGAGGAAGTTAGTGTAACTACAAAACCTTTTCCAGGCCCAACCCCTTATTTTGTTAGTTTGAACTACCATACTGTTTTATTTTTATTTGTTACATTCTATGTTCCAGATGTTTCAGGTTTATTAATTTTTGGGAGATGGAAAACGAATCCTGAACCCTGAACAGAGGTTAAGAAACTATATCTGAAACGCAGGATATGAAAAAGTCAGAGCTTCAAACATTATACAGTGGTGTCAAATAGACCCATGTACTTATGCTACCATCTTTAAAATGTGGTATGCTAATACTTATGTTCTTTTCTTAATATTTTATTATTTTGTACCCCCCCAGTAGGGAGTGGCGCAGGGCAGACGCACGTGATGAGCCACCTTCACGGTCTGCAGGTGCTGATGTCAAGAGTGGAGATTCGCCTGTAAAACGTGTTTTAGATGATGACCGCCCATTGAGACGGGGTCTTGATGATGACCGCCCATTGAGGCGGGGTCTTGATGATGACCGCCCATTGAGGCGGGGTCTTGATGATGACCGGCCATTGAGGCGGGGTCTTGATGATGAACGGCCATTGAGGCGGGGTCTTGATGATGAACGGCCATTAAGGAGAGGTCTGGATGATGAAAGACCACCGAGACGTGCAGCAGATGAAGATAGAGGATCTTGGCGTTTAGGAGATGATGATCGGGCTCCGAGGCGTGGATTGGATGATGACAGAGGCCCCCGTCGGGGGTGGGATGATGACCGTACATCAAGACGACCTTGGGATGATGACCGTGCACCAAGGCGTGCTTGGGATGAGGATCGTACTCCTCGTCGTGGACTGGACGATGACAAAGCTCCCCGTCGTGTGATTGATGATGACAGAGCTCCTCGTCGCGGTTGGGATGACGACAGAGCTCCTCGCAGGGGCTGGGATGATGGCCCCAGGCGTGGCCTGGATGACGACCGTGGGCCCAGGCGTGGCCTGGATGACGACCAAGGGCCCAGACGTGGCCTGGATGACGACCAAGGGCCCAGGCGTGCTTGGGATGATGATCGTCCTTCCAGAAGAGGGAATGAAACTGATGACACCTGGAAGCCTTTAGGGAGACCAGGTAATGAAATATGATTTTTCTTTTGTTACCTTTGAATTGCAATTAGCTTGTAGCCACAGCAGACTTACTTTGCATGTAATATAAAGAGCTTACTCCATTTGCCTCAATATCAGTAACCACTTGCTTCTTTTGCAGTGATTGAGTTGGTAAAATACTTCGCTTTCATTTGCAAGCTTTGACCTCTATGCTGAGGAAATGTACTAGCCTTTGGGTCTATTTAGTCCTTGTATTGCTCTAATTACTTTTTTGAATGCCATGAGACCATTGTTTTCCAACCTCCCGTATAGATCACTTTTTCATCCAACTCTACTCCTCACATACACCAAGAAATACTTACTATGTAAATATCCACCAGAAAAATGTGGGATGCTTCTGATGGATACTGTATTCTACCAGCAGATTACTCTCCTACCGAATCTTGACATAACTGATGGGCCAGCATTTAGCACCATCTCAGAGCCATATAAGGTGCCATCCTGTGTACTGATGATAGTTCTGTATTATATTTTCAGCTGCTTTCAATGTGGATCAATAGTGCTCTCCTTGGGTTTTCTGTACTTGCAGTGTTTGAAGTGTAGGTCCTGGTTTTAGTCTTGTTTCTGACTACCTGCTTGATCTGGTCTTAAGTTCATCTTTCCCCATGGATCAATTCTGTTTATTAAAGTCTCAAGCCAGCTGCAATTTTGAAAGAAAAGAACAATAGTAACCCAAAATAAACACTCCTCCCCTGATCTGATTCCTTCATAAGAGGTAACAAAGTGGTCTGTAGTGGAAGTGTGTTGTGGCGATTGGTGAATGTTGAGATGAGTGCGATGACCAGGCAGATTAGGTTGAGGTGAAATTGTCTGGGTTTGATCTCTGAGCAAGTTGGGCAGTTTTAGATGAGCTTGGCAGGTTAATATGTTGAATTTGGTGGCAATTACGTGAATAAATGGTGCCCATAGGCCAGGATAAGAATCGTTCTGCAGGTCAACAGCTAAAGACAATTTTCCCATACCCAGTATGAACCACAATTTTTTTAACCAGGTGGTGTTATCAGGAATCCTATTGGTGCCCCATAAGGAAAGAATCACCTGATGTACTGCCCTAAATGCCAAGGCCATTTGTTTCCCTCTGTGAGCAAAGTGGGAATGTCAGTGGATTACAAGGGCCAGGAACCTCTGGATCAGTGGTTTTAAAGGCATGATCTTTGTTGTCCAGAATGCATTCCCAGTAATGTCCTAGTTTCGGACAATCCCATAAAGGTGGAGCAAGTTCGTAGTACCCCAGCACCCCCTCCAACATTCTCTTGAGCGTTCAGGGTTCCATGCCTGGATACATGCTCTGGTTAAAAAAAAAATACCGTAACACAACCAGAGAGTTTAAGGGAGATTAGAAACATGTATTTGGTGGGAATCAACCCACACTAGCTCCCTACATCTAAAGCCAGTCAACACCGAAAAGTATGGGGTTCACCAATGATATGGAGCTACAGTCACGAGAAATTATCCGTGGGCTCCTAAACCTCGCTGGGTGTCGAAAAAGAGGGGTGTGGGTGCTGTTGGGGGGGGGGGGGGGGATGGAGGGGGGATGGGGTATTTCCTTTACAGACTAGGTGGTCTCACACACTATATAGTGTAATGCTTCATCATTTGACCACCTAGCCCCACCCAGGTAGGACAGTGCCACCTGGGCGGACTCAACCTCACCGTTAAAAGAACGGGAGGGAGTGCGTAAATATATTGTTATCTGGAGTTATTGGGATCCAGCTAAGCTAAGGGAATATAAAAACACCTGGGCAGTTACCAGTGTGTGATCTAAACTTTTAATAGTGGTGTCTGCTGGTGTATTAAAAACAAGGATGGGACACCTCGGTGAAAGTGAGTACTCACTGGGTCGCCTATCTAAAATCCTACCTGGGTGGGGCTAGCTGGTCAAATGATGAAGCATGACACTACATAGTGTGTGAGACCGCATAGTCCGTAAAGAAAATACCCCCTCCCCTAACCCCCCCACAGCATCCTCACCCCTCCTTTTTGACACCCAGCAAGGTTTAGGAGCCCACGGATAATTTCTCGTGACTGTAGCTCCATATCATTGGTGTAGGAAGTTGGCTCTGTATGTGCTATTTCAAAGTAAGGAATAGCATGCACAGAATCCAAGGGTTCCCCTTAGAGGTAAGATAGTGGCAAAAAGAGATAATACTAATGCTCTATTTTGTGGTAGTGTGGTCGAGCAGTAGGCTTATCCAAGGAGTAGTGTTAAGCATTTGTTGTACATACACATAGGCAATAAATGAGGTACACACACTCAGAGACAAATCCAGCCAATAGGTTTTTGTATAGAAAAATATCTTTTCTTAGTTTATTTTAAGAACCACAGGTTCAAATTCTACATGTAATATCTCATTCGAAAGGTATTGCAGGTAAGTACTTTAGGAACTTCAAATCATCAAAATTGCATGTATACTTTTCAAGTTATTGACAAATAGCTGTTTTAAAAGTGGACACTTAGTGCAATTTTCACAGTTCCTAGGGGAGGTAAGTATTTGTTAGGTTAACCAGGTAAGTAAGACACTTACAGGGCTTAGTTCTTGGTCCAAGGTAGCCCACCGTTGGGGGTTCAGAGCAACCCCAAAGTCACCACACCAGCAGCTCAGGGCCGGTCAGGTGCAGAGTTCAAAGTGGTGCCCAAAACGCATAGGCTAGAATGGAGAGAAGGGGGTGCCCCGGTTCCGGTCTGCTTGCAGGTACGTACCCGCGTCTTCGGAGGGCAGACCAGGGGGGTTTTGTAGGGCACCGGGGGGGACACAAGTCCACACAGAAATTTCACCCTCAGCGGCGCGGGGGCGGCCGGGTGCAGTGTAGAAACAAGCGTCGGGTTCGCAATGTTAGTCTATGAGAGGTCTCGGGATCTCTTCAGCGCTGCAGGCAGGCAAGGGGGGGATTCCTCGGGGAAACCTCCACTTGGGCAAGGGAGAGGGACTCCTGGGGGTCACTTCTCCAGTGAAAGTCCGGTCCTTCAGGTCCTGGGGGCTGCGGGTGCAGGGTCTCTCCCAGGCGTCGGGACTTTAGGTTCAAAGAGTCGCGGTCAGGGGAAGCCTCGGGATTCCCTCTGCAGGCGGCGCTGTGGGGGCTCAGGGGGGACAGGTTTTGGTACTCACAGTATCAGAGTAGTCCTGGGGTCCCGCCTGAGGTGTCGGATCTCCACCAGCCGAGTCGGGGTCGCCGGGTGCAGTGTTGCAAGTCTCACGCTTCTTGCGGGGAGCTTGCAGGGTTCTTTAAAGCTGCTGGAAACAAAGTTGCAGCTTTTCTTGGAGCAGGTCCGCTGTCCTCGGGAGTTTCTTGTCTTTTCGAAGCAGGGGCAGTCCTCAGAGGATGTCGAGGTCGCTGGTCCCTTTGGAAGGCGTCGCTGGAGCAGGATCTTTGGAAGGCAGGAGACAGGCCGGTGAGTTTCTGGAGCCAAGGCAGTTGTCGTCTTCTGGTCTTCCGCTGCAGGGGTTTTCAGCTGGGCAGTCCTCCTTCTTGTAGTTGCAGGAATCTAATTTTCTAGGGTTCAGGGTAGCCCTTAAATACTAAATTTAAGGGCGTGTTTTAGGTCTGGGGGGTTAGTAGCCAATGGCTACTAGCCCTGAGGGTGGGTACACCCTCTTTGTGCCTCCTCCCAAGGGGAGGGGGTCACAATCCTAACCCTATTGGGGGAATCCTCCATCTGCAAGATGGAGGATTTCTAAAAGTTAGTCACCTCAGCTCAGGACACCTTAGGGGCTGTCCTGACTGGCCAGTGACTCCTTGTTATTCTCATTATTTTCTCCGGCCTTGCCGCCAAAAGTGGGGCCTGGCCGGAGGGGGCGGGCAACTCCACTAGCTGGAGTGTCCTGCTGGGTTGGCACAAAGGAGGTGAGCCTTTGAGGCTCACCGCCAGGTGTGACAATTCCTGCCTGGGGGAGGTGTTAGCATCTCCACCCAGTGCAGGCTTTGTTACTGGCCTCAGAGTGACAAAGGCACTCTCCCCATGGGGCCAGCAACATGTCTCGGTTTGTGGCAGGCTGCTAAAACTAGTCAGCCTACACAGATAGTCGGTTAAGTTTCAGGGGGCACCTCTAAGGTGCCCTCTGGGGTGTATTTTACAATAAAATGTACACTGGCATCAGTGTGCATTTATTGTGCTGAGAAGTTTGATACCAAACTTCCCAGTTTTCAGTGTAGCCATTATGGTGCTGTGGAGTTCGTGTTTGACAAACTCCCAGACCATATACTCTTATGGCTACCCTGCACTTACAATGTCTAAGGTTTTGTTTAGACACTGTAGGGGTACCATGCTCATGCACTGGTACCCTCACCTATGGTATAGTGCACCCTGCCTTAGGGCTGTAAGGCCTGCTAGAGGGGTGTCTTACCTATACTGCATAGGCAGTGAGAGGCTGGCATGGCACCCTGAGGGGAGTGCCATGTCGACTTACTCGTTTTGTCCTCACTAGTACACACAAGCTGGCAAGCAGAGTGTCTGTGCTTAGTGAGAGGTCTCCAGGGTGGCATAAGACATGCTGCAGCCCTTAGAGACCTTCCTTGGCATCAGGGCCCTTGGTACTAGAAGTACCAGTTACAAGGGACTTATCTGGATGCCAGGGTCTGCCAATTGTGGATACAAAAGTACAGGTTAGGGAAAGAACACTGGTGCTGGGGCCTGGTTAGCAGGCCTCAGCACACTTTCAATTGTAAACATAGCATCAGCAAAGGCAAAAAGTCAGGGGGCAACCATGCCAAGGAGGCATTTCCTTACAATTGGTGAACCCCATATTTTTCTGTGTTGACTAAAAAAAACAATACAACACTATTTTGTATGCTGTTTGCCATATTGTGTGCCAAGTCCTGTAATGGATGTCTTGCTACTCCTTATCAGAAAGAGACCTGCCCACTTCGTCCTCCCATCTATATTGTCCTGCATGTCTGACCCCCTTACCCAGCAAGTTGTAGGGCTTGGTGATAAGGTGTTGGTCGACTTTCTTGAGGAGAACCTATTTTCCGCTGTTGAGAACAGCCCGTGGCTTAATAGAGGGTTGCATCACCCACTGTCATACCTTGGAGGTATTGTGTAAGGAAATGCCTCCTTGGCATGGTTACCCCCTGACTTTTTGCCTTTGCTGATGCTATGTTTTGAATTGAAAGTGTGCTGAGGCCTGCTAACCAGGCCCCAGCACCAGTGTTCTTTCCCTAACCTGTACTTTTGATTCCACAATTGGCACACCCTGGCATCCAGATAAGTCCCTTGTAACTGGTACCTCTGGTACCAAGGGCCCTGATGCCAGGGAAGGTCTCTAAGGACTGCAGCATGTATTATGCCACCCTAAGAGACCCCTCACTCAGCACAGACACACTGCTTACCAGCTTGTGTGTGCTAGTGAGAACAAAATGAGTAAGTCGACATGGCACTCCCCTCAGGGTGCCATGCCAGCCTCTCACTGCCTATGCAGTATAGGTAAGACACCCCTCTAGCAGGCCTTACAGCCCTAAGGCAGGGTGCACTATACCATAGGTGAGGGCACCAGTGCATGATCACTGTGCCCCTACAGTGTCTAAGCAAAACCTTAGACATTGTAAGTGCAGGGTAGCCATAAGAGTATATGGTCTGGGAGTCTGTTTTACACGAACTCCACAGCACCATAATGGCTACACTGAAAACTGGGAAGTTTGGTATCAAACTTCTCAGCACAATAAATGCACACTGATGCCAGTGTACATTTTATTGTAAAATACACCACAGAGGGCACCTTAGAGGTGCCCCCTGAAACTTAACCGACTATCTGTGTAGGCTGACTGGTTCCAGCAGCCTGCCACACTAGAGACATGTTGCTGGCCCCATGGGGAGAGTGCCTTTGTCACTCTGAGGCCAGTAACAAAGCCTGCACTGGGTGGAGATGCTAACACCTCCCCCAGGCAGGAGCTGTAACACCTGGCGGTGAGCCTCAAAGGCTCACCCCTTTGTCACAGCACCGCAGGACACTCCAGCTAGTGGAGTTGCCCGCCCCCTCCGGCCCCGGCCCCCACTTTTGGCGGCCAGGCCGGAGAAAATAATGAGAATAACAAGGAGGAGTCACTGGCCAGTCAGGACAGCCCCTAAGGTGTCCTGAACTGAGGTGACTCTAACTTTTAGAAATCCTCCATCTTGCAGATGGAGGATTCCCCCAATAGGATTAGGGATGTGACCCCCTCCCCTTGGGAGGAGGCACAAAGAGGGTGTACCCACCCTCAGGGCTAGTAGCCATTGGCTTCTAACCCCCCAGACCTAAACACGCCCTTAAACTTAGTATTTAAGGGCTCTCCCTGAACCTAGAAACTAGATTCCTGCAACTTACCTGAAGGAGAAGGACTGCTGAGCTGAAAAACCCCTGCAGAAGAAGAACAGAAGACACCAACTGCTTTGGCTCCAGACTTACCGGCCTGTCTCCTGCCTTCCAAAGAAACCTGCTCCAGCGACGCTTTCCAAGGGACCAGCGACCTCTGAATCCTCTGAGGACTGCCCAGCTTCAAGAAAGACTAGAAACTCCAGAGGACAGCGGCACTGCTCCAAAAGAACTGCAACTTTGTTACAAGGAGCAGATTTAAAGACCCCTGCAACTCCCCGCAAGAAGCGTGAGACTTGCAACACTGCACCCGGCGACCCCGACTCAACTGGTGGAGAACAAACAGCTCAGGGAGGACCCTCCGGCGACTCTACGACTGTGAGTAACCAAAGTTGTCCCCCCTGAGCCCCCACAGCGACGCCTGCAGAGGGAATCCCCAGGCTCCCCCTGACCGCGACTGTCTTAGACTCCATTTCCCGACGGCTGGAAAAGACCCTGCACCCGCAGCCCCCAGCGCCTAAAGAAACGGAACTTTTGTGCAGGAGTGACCCCCAGGAGGCCCTCTCCCTTGCCTAGGTGGTGGCTACCCCGAGGAGCCCCCCCCTTGCCTGCCTGCACCGCTGAAGAGACCTCCTGGTCTCCCATTGAAACCTGAAGGAAACCTGACGCGTGTTTGCACACTGCACCCGCCCGACCCCGCGCTGCTGAGGGTGTACTTTCTGTGCTACTTTGTGTCCCCCCCGGTGCCCTACAAAACCCCCCTGGTCTGCCCTCCGAAGACGCGGGTACTTACCTGCTGGCAGACTGGAACCGGGGCACCCCCTTCTCTCCATTATAGCCTGTGTGTTTTGGGCACCTCTTTGACCTTTGCACCTGAGCTGCTGGTGTGATAACTTTGGGGTTGCTCTGAACCCCCAACGGTGGGCTACCTTGGACCAAAAACTCAAACCTGTAGGTGGTTTACTTACCTGCAAGAACTAACATTACTTTACCTCCCCCAGGAACTGTGAAAATTGCACTGTCCACTTTTAAAACAGCTAAATGTGTTTCATGTAAAAAGTATATATGCTATTGTGATTATTCAAAGTTCCTAAAGTACTTACCTGCAATACCTTTCAAATGAGATATTACATGTAGAATTTGAACCTGTGGTTCTTAAAATAAACTAAGAAAATATATGTTCGATGGCATCTGTCGCTAAATATATTTTTCTATAACAAAACCTATTGGCTGGATTTGTCTCTGAGTGTGTGTTCCTCATTTATTGCCTGTGTGTATGTACAACAAATGCTTAACACTACTCCTTGGATAAGCCTACTGCTAGACCACACTACCACAAAATAGAGCATTAGTATTATCTCTTTTTACCACTATTTTACCTCTAAGGGGAACCCTTGGACTCTGTGCATGCTATTCCTTACTTTGAAATAGCACATACAGAGCCAACTTCCTACATATTGGATACGGTATGTTTCTGCGAGCCCATAGTCGGATTTTAGTTGCTCAAATTGGATAACCCCTGGTGATCAAATAGGCATGCTATTCCTTTGCACCCACCCTCCCGCCAGTGCCAAAAGCTGTCTTTTTGCATTACTGGAGAAAAGTCCAGGTTGGACAAGATTTGAGTCGTAGGGGGCAGGAAAGAGGTTAAACCAGCTTTGATCGCTTCAGCATCCCATACTTGGAAGACTGAACTAGTGACTGGGAATGAATACAGACCCTATGCCCAGTGGTTGCGGAGAAGCCAGGGTTCTTTCTATATGAGAGAGAATGCCACAGCCTGATTCGTGAAGCACCTGTGTTTCTCTGAGAGTGATCTGCTCCATTCTACCAAAAAGTGAAGTTGGGAGGCTTGGTAATAACGCAGTAGAAAGGGCACTGGCTATTTGCCCTCCCATGTCGGGGGATACATCAGGTGTTTTTGTAGGTGGGGTTTCTTCTCATCCCAAATGAACCTGGGGGAGCTTCTGTTGTAGGGGTCGCAAGGTATATTTCAGAGGGGGTCAGCAGAAGGTGTGGAAGAGGTACTGAATGCATGGAACAATAGTTATTTTTATGCCTATCTGTCTCAGTCACAAAAAAAGCTGAGGTGGTGCCATGTGTTTAGTTAGGCTAAAACTTGGATAGTAATGGTCTAGTTGTTAAATGTGGTGGTTTTATTCACATTGCTCGCTAGCTTGATTGCAAGGTAGGGTATGGAATCTTGTGCTCATTCAATGGTGAAGAATGAGTTGAGGTAAGCTTCATGACATGGAGTTAACAAAGGCTTTAAAATATGGGATTTTTGCTTACTCCAGTATTGGAACTTTAATAGATTCACATGCTTGAATCATTCCCCGTCGTCGAGATGGGAGTCCCGGTACAATTTTCACATGTAATGTTAAGACATATTAAAGAGAAAAAGGCCCTAGGCCTCTTCGATTCTATAGTCTATCAGAGTCATTTTGTGAAAAGGACCAAACCTGAGCCTCCACCAATCAGGCAATGGCACCCTTCAGAACCTCCTGAGAGAAGCTCTAGCACCTCAGAGTTTCTACCGCACGTCGTGCTAGGGAGTCTCCTCAGAGCTCTGCTCTGTCTTCACACCTTTATTCAACTATTTTTCTCTCAGAGAAACTCATTTATTTGGATTGGTCACCTATTTTTCAACTATGTCTGACAAGGAAAAGAAGAGTCTCTTCAGAGACTGCAAGACTTGTGGGAAGAAAAGGCTTCATTCTGAAGACCCTCACCAAGACTGCATTTACTGCCTGTACCCAGATCATTCAGCCAAAGACTGTAAGATTTGCCTTACTTTTTCTTCTAAAACCTTAAAAGACAGGGAAGGCAGATTATTAATATGGCTGCAGAAACTAAAACATGGGAAGGATCCAGTTTCTGATTCTGAGCGTGAGGAATCATCAACATCTAAGAGATCATCTAAAAGGGCAAGATCGCGCTCTAAATCTCCCTCACAAATCTCAAAGGCCCTCAAAAAGACTACTTCAGGGTCTTGTAAGGGTCGCAGCCCATCTTCTTCCCCAACGAAAGTTTCAAGTAAAGAGGGGAAAATACATTCTTCCAGTTCTGAGAGGCACAGAAAGTCTTCATCTGTTCCACCATCTGTGCCTTTCAAGAAGCCATCCTCTGTGACTGGAAAAAAGGCTTCGTCGATGGATTCCCCGTCAACGGCACCGTCGGTGGGTGCATTGCCGACGACAACATCTACTTCTGGATTTTCATCGTCGACGGCTCCGCCAGTGACATTGTCGACGAGAACAAGTACCCAACCTTCGACGAGAACTGCAGCTACGACGACCGTCTACACTTCGTCAACGGCGCTGATGTCAGTGTCAGCCCTACCGTCGTCGACAGTACACTCGTCGGCGAGACTGTCTGCTATTAAAATAACTGTGCGTCCAGCATCGACGGCACCGTCTATGATGAAGTCTATTTACACGTCGTCAACGACACCGTCGACGAGGGAAAAACATCTAAAGAGAGGAGAAAAGCTAACACCAACCCACACATCACCTAGTAAGGTGTCCTCCCTTGTGCCAGTACATCTTTTGGAGGGAGATGAAGATTCAGATGAAGACGGGCCTTTTGGAACAGCCCACAGTCCTTCTGAATTGAATGTAAAGTACCAGGAAGATGAGGAATATGAAGAAGCTTATGATCCTCAGGTTTACTCAGAGCAACAGCAATATCAACAGGGGCCGTTTATTCCTTCAGCACTGCTTACTGACCTTAGAGCGATGTTAGTGGATTACAACAGAAGGTTTCCTCCTCAAGGAGAACAACCTCCTCCATCGCCTATTTCTGGTGTTTCTACTCCACATCAGACCAACGTCCTTGCATCTCCCAAATGTGGCTACTTCTGACATGACAATTCCCCAGGACACCGACATCTCAGAAGGGGATCAGGAAGGAGAGCTCATGGACACTCACTCAGAGTGGGACGAGTACATTATCTCTGCTCCTTCTTCTCCTTCTCATTCGAAGGTGGAATCCCCACCAGAAGACATTGGAGGATTTCACAATCTTCTAGAGAGGGCAGCCAAGCGTTTTGCCTTACCGTTACCTACTAAGCAAACGGACTGTTTCCTGTACGATTTTAAAGAGCCCTTTCAGAAGTCTGTGCGCTCTATCCCGATGGTGAACTACCTGTGGGAGGAGGGCCTTAAAGTCATGAATAATCCGGCAACAGTCACAGCAGTTTTGCCACGTCTGGATAAAAAGTACAAAGCTCCTGATGATGCACCAACATGCTTAACAGGACATCCTCCCCCGGATTCAGTAGTGGCTCAGGCAGCTCAAAGAAGATCGAAGAATCCTTCTGCCCCGATTTCCGCACCCCCAGACAAAGAGGGTAGGCGGCTAGATAACATAGGCAAAAGGTTTTTGTCTATGGCTAGCCTAGTAGTTAGAGCTGCCAACTCCTTGGCTATTCTGTCTAGATTTGACAGACCGCTTTGGGCGGATATTGCACCTTTTATTAACCAATTGCCAGAGGACGCTAGATCAGAGGTGTAAAGAAATGGCTCCCTCTTGCAGTTACCCCCCACTTTTTGCCTGATACTGATGCTGACTTGACTGAGAAGTGTGCTGGGACCCTGCTAACCAGGCCCCAGCACCAGTGTTTTCACCTAAAATGTACTGTTGTCTCCACAATTGGCGCAACCCTGGCACCCAGGTAAGTCCCTTGTAACTGGTACCAAGGGCCCTGATGCCAGGGAAGGTCTCTAAGGGCTGCAGCATATCTTATGCCACCCTGGGGACCCCTCACTCAGCACTGACACACTGCTTGCCAGCTTGTGTGTGCGCTAGTGGGGATAAAATGACTAAGTCGACATGGCACTCCCCTCAGGGTGCCATGCCAACCTCACACTGCCTGTGGCATAGGTAAGTCACCTCTCTAGCAGGCCTTACAGTCCTAGGGCAGGGTGCACTATACCACAGGTGAGGGCATAGGTGCATGAGCACTATGCCCCTACAGTGTCTATGCAAAACCTTAGACATTGTAAGTGCAGGGTAGCCGTAAGAGTATATGGTCTGGGAGTCTGTCAAAAACGAACTCCACAGCTCCATAATGGCTACACTGAATACTGGGAAGTTTGGTATCAAACTTCTCAGAATAATAAACCCACACTGATGCCAGTGTTGGATTTATTAAAAAATGCACACAGAGGGCATCTTAGAGATGCCTCCTGTATTTTACCCAATTGTTCAGTGCACGACCGACTGGTCTGTGCCAGCCTGCTGCTGAGAGACTAGTTTCTGACCCCATGCGGTGAGAGCCTTTGTGCTCTCCGAGGACAGAAACAAAGCCTGCTCTGGGTGGAGGTGCTTCACACCTCCCCCCTGCAGGAACTGTATCACCTAGCAGTGAGCTTCAAAAGCTCAAGCTTCGTGTTACAATGCCCCAGGGAACTCCAGCTAGTGGAGATGCCCGCCCCCTGGACACAGCTCCCACTTTTGGCGGCAAGTCCAGGAGAGATAATGAGAAAAACAAGGAGGAGCCACTGGCCAGTCAGGACAGCCCCTAAGGTGTCCTGAGCTGAGGTAACTGACTTTTAGAAATCCTCCATCTTGCACATGGAGGATTCCCCCAATAGGAATAGGGATGTCTCCCTTCCCCTCAGGGAGGAGGCACAAAGAGGGTGTAGCCACCCTCAAGGACAGTAGTCATTGGCTACTGCCCTCCCAGACCTAAACACACCCCTAAATTCAGTATTTAGGGGCTCCCCAGAACCTAGGAAACTAGATTCCTGCAACCTAAGAAGAAGAGGACTGCTAAGCTGAAAAACCCTGCAGAGAAGATGGAGACACCAACTGCTTTGGCCCCAGCCCAGTGCTTAGACACTGTAGGGGCATAGTGCTCATGCACGTATGCCCTCACCTGTGGTATAGTGCACTCTGCCTTAGGGCTGTAAGGCCTGTTAGAGGGGTGACTTACCTATGCCATAGGCAGTGTGAGGTTGGCATGGCACCCTGAGGGGAGTGCCATGTCGACTTAGTCATTTTCTCCCCACCAGCACACACAAGCTGGCAAGCAGTGTATGTGCTGAGTGGGGGGTCCCTAGGGTGGCAGCCCTTAGAGACCTTCCCTGGCATCATGGCCCTTGGTACCAGGGGTACCAGTTACAAGGGATTTACCTGGGTGCCAGGGTTGTGCCAATTGTGGAGACAATGGTACATTTTAGGTGAAAGAACACTGGTGCTGGGGCCTGGTTAGCAGGGTCCCAGCACACTTCTCAGTCAAGTCAGTATCAGGCAAAAAGTGGGGGGTAACTGCAACAGGGAGCCATTTCCTTACAAGTTGTCATACTTTCACTAAGCACTACTGCTTGGAATCGCTTTCTCACGGAGAGGTAGCAGTGGGCCAAGTGGTTCTCAGGAATCTCTTCAGGTGAAGGTGAGTCATTTCTCCTACATCCCTCCATCCTAGAACAGGTATGCACATTGTTTACAATAAAAAAAAAAAAAGTGAGAAAAAAATAGAAATGTATAGAAGAATAAAAGAACGTTATGACAATCACATGAGTAAGCGGATTTGAACACAATGGTCATGTTACAGTAGTGTCTTATAATAGTTTCTTTTTACTGTTTTTTCTTGGAATTTCATCATGTATCTGTACAGGTATATCTGTATGTACTGGAGATATATATATGGGGGTATATATATATATGTTCGATGGTATGTGTAGCTGAAGATACACATGCTTTGCACATCCCGCCATCTAGTGTTGGGCTCGGAGTGTTACAAGTTGTTTTTCTTCGAAGAAGTGTTTTCGAGTCACGAGATCGAGGGACTCCGCCCCTTTTGGCTCCATTGCGCATGGGCGTCGACTCAATCTTAGATTGTTTTCTTTCCGCCATCGGGTTCGGACATGTTCCTTTTCGCTCCGTGTTTCGGTTCGGAAAGATAGTTAGAATCTCGGAAAATTCAACGGTATTGTTTGCGTTCGGTATCGGGTTAGTTACAACAGATCGACACCAAATTTTGAAGAGCTCCGGTGGCCCTTCGGGGTTTTCGATCTCCTGTCGGGGCCTGGTCGGCCCGACCACGTGTCTCTTCAAGGCTAATGGAATGGACCCCATTCCGCTTCTGCCCCAAATGTCACAACAAGTATCCTTATACAGATCAGCATCTGGTCTGTAACTTGTGTTTGTCTCCAGAACACAAAGAAGATACTTGTGAAGCCTGTCGAGCGTTTCAGTCGAGGAAGACATTGAGACCGAAGAGTGAGAAGGCTACAGATGGCCTCAGCGCCGACAGGACAAAAACACTTGGAGGAGGAAGAAGAAACCTACTCGGACGAGGTCGATCCCGAACAGACGCCGAAAACCGTGAGTAAGACGTCGACACACACAACTCCTGGAAAGACCACAAAAGCCCAGGGGACGCCACCGCCAGCAGGCCATGGCTTAACCCGAAAAATAGGTGACCAATCGTCCGCACCGACAAAAGGGCACGCATGTGTCGAAGACATCCGACTCCTGTCGAGATACCGGCACAGAGCAGACTCTACCCTGAGACAGCGGGTCAGAGCAAGTTTGGCATCAAGAGGGCGGCACCGAAACGAGTCGGCACCGAGAGACCGGAATGCCGAAAATTAAAGTGTCGTCGGAGCCGAAAAAGACTGCCGAAAAGGTTTCCATACCGAAACATCCGGCCTCAGAACCGAAAACAAGTTCCTACACAGAGGAACAGGGACTGTCCTCACAAATGCAAGGACATAGGTTCGGACAAGAACTAGAGTCAATGGAGCCAGACTACACTCAGAGAAGGCTCCACATCCAAAAAGGACACAGGGAAGATAAGTACTCTTCCCCCAATTAGGATGAAAAGAAGACTTGCCTTTCAAGAAAAAGACAAGCAGCCACAGGCAAAGGTGGAAAGACAAGTAACCCGCCACCATCTCCACCACGCTCAACGCACACATCACCGGTAGCCACTCCACCACTGATGCAGTCCCCAACTCCTACTGCAATGAGTCAGGATGATCCCGACGCATGGGATCTTTATGATGCGCCAGTATCAGATAACAGCCCAGACTGTTATCCAGCGAGACCGTCGCCACCTGAGGATAGTACAGCCTACACACAGGTGGTCAAGAGCAGCGGCGTTTCATAATGTCACCCTGCATGCAGAGCCTATTGAGGATGACTTCTTATTTAACACACTATCCTCCACACATAGCCAATACCAAAGTCTCCCTATGCTACCTGGAATGCTAAAACACTCCAAACAGGTGTTTCAGGAGCCTGTGAAGGGCAGGGCCATAACTCCAAGGGTGGAGAAAAAATATAAGCCGCCGCCAACAGACCCTGTATACATCACGCAGCAATTAACACCATACTCTGTGGTAGTAGGGACAGCTCGCAAGCGAGCAAATTCACACACCTCGGGAGACGCACCACCTCCAGACAAGGAGAGTCGCAAGTGGACGCTGCGGAGAAAAGGGTTGCAGCACAAGCGGCCAACCAATGGCGCATTGCCAACTCACAGGCATTGCTGGCGAGATATAATAGGGCTCATTGGGACGAAATGCAACATTTCATTGAACACTTGCCCAAAGAGTTCCAAAAAAGGGCACAACAGGTGGTGGAGGAAGGACAGAGTATCTCGAACAATCAGATACGCTCGGCAATGGATGCAGCAGATACAGCTGCTAGGACAGTAAATACAGCAGTGACCATAAGGAGACAAGCATGGTTGCGTACATCAGGATTCAAGACAGAAATACAACAAGCCGTGCTGAATATGCCATTTAACGGACAGCAGTTGTTTGGGCTGGAGGTGGACACTATCGCAAAACTTAAAAAGGACACTGATACGGCCAAAGCCATGGGCGCACTCTACTCCCCACAGAGCAGAGGCACATTTCGTAAAACAGTTTTGAGGGGGGTTTCGAGGACAAAGCACAGAACCCACAACCTCACAAACAAGGCCCACTTATCAGAGCCAATATCAGCGGGGAAGTTTTCGGGGACAATATAGAGGGGGCCAATTCCAAAAGAGTAGAGGGAAGTCCCAAAACTCCTCAAAACAAGCAGTGACTTCGACATCACAAATCCCCAACACCTGTGGGGGGGGGGAGACTAACCAAGTTCTACAAACATTGGGAGGAAATAACAGACACTTGGGTCCTAGCAATTATCCAGCATGGTTATTGCACAGAATTTCTCTAATTCCCTCCAAATGTCCCACCGAAAACACACAATATGTCAAAACAACACATAGATCTTCTACAACTAGAGGTCAATGCGTTGTTACAAAAAGATGCAATAGAACTGGTACCAATTCATCAGAGAGGAACAGGAGTTTACTCGCTGTACTTTCTCATACCCAAAAAGGACAAAACTCTAAGACCTATATTAGATCTCAGAGCATTAAATATCTACATCAAATCAGATCACTTTCACATGGTGACATTACAGGACGTAATCCCGTTGCTCAAACAACAAGACTACATGACAACACTAGACCTAAAGGATGCATACTTCCATATACCGATACATCCTTCACACAGAAAGTACTTAAGGTTTGTATTCCAAGGGGTACATTACCAATTCAAAGTGTTGCCATTCGGGATAACTGCGCCAAGAGTTTTTACAAAATGCCTGGCAGTAGTGGCTGCACATATCAGGAGGCAGCAAATACATGTGTTCCCGTACCTAGACGATTGGTTAATCAAAACCAACACGCAAGAACGGTGTTCACAACACACAAAGTATGTCATAGAAACCCTCCACAAACTAGGTTTCTCACTCAACTACACAAAGTCACACCTTCAGCCGTGTCAAACACAGCAATACTTAGGGGCGACAATCAACACAACAAAAGGGATTGCCACTCCAAGTCCACAAAGGGCACAGGCATTTCACAATGTAATACAGGCCATGTATCCAAAACAAAAGATACAAGTCAAGATGGTGATGAAACTACTAGGCATGATGTCCTCATGCATAGCCATTGTCCCAAACGCAAGGTTGCACATGCGGCCCTTGCAACAGTACCTAGCGTCTCAATGGTCACAGGCACAGGGTCAACTTCTAGATCTAGTGTTGATAGACCGCCAAACATACACCTCGCTTCAATGGTGGAACAATATAAATTTAAACCAAGGGCGGCCTTTCTAAGACCCAGTGCCTCAATATGTAATAACGACAGATGCCTCCATGATAGGGTGGGGAGCACACCTCAATCAACACAGCATCCAAGGACAATGGGACGCTCAGCAGAGACAGTTTAACATACATTACTTAGAACTACTGGCAGTATGTCTAGCGTTGAAGGCATTTCAACCCATAATAAGCCACAAGCACATTCTTGTCAAAACAGACAACATGACAACGATGTATTATCTGAACAAACAGGGAGGAACACACTCGACACAGTTGTCTCCTGACACAGAGAATATGGCATTGGGTGATTTACAACCACATTCGCCTAATAGCACAGTTTATTCCAGGGATTCAGAATCAGTTAGCAGACAATCTCTCTCGGGATCACTAACAGATCCACGAATGGGAGATTCACCCCCAAATACTAAACACTTACAAAGATGGGGAACACCACAAATAGACCTATTTGCAACAAAAGAAAACGCAAAATGCCAAAACTTCGCATCCAGGTACCCACAAGATCAATCTCAGGACAATGCGTTATGGATGAGTTGGTCAGGGATATTTGCTTACGCTTTTCCCCCTCTCCCACTCCTTCCATATCTAGTAAACAAATTGAGTCAAAACAAACTCAAACTCATACTAATAGCACCAACCTGGGCAAGACAACCTTGGTACAGAACCCTACTTAGACCTCTTAGTAGTGCCTCATATCAAGCTTCCAAACAGACCAGATCTGTTAACTCAACACAAATAGAACAGGCATCCAAATCCAGCATCACTGAATCTAGCGATTTGGCTCCTGAAGTCTTAGAATTCGGACATCTAGACCTTACACAGGAATGAATGGAGGTCATAAAACAAGCAAGGAAACCAACCACAAGACATTGCTATGCAAATAAGTGGAAAAGATTTGTTTATTATTGCCATAATAATCAAATTCAGCCATTACACGCATCTGCTAAACACACCGTAAGCTACTTACTACATTTACAAAAGTCAAAGCTAGCTTTTTCATCCATTAAAATACATCTTACCACAATTTCAGCTTATCTGCAAATTACGCACTCAACTTCATTATTTAGGATCCCAGTCATAAAAGCATTTATGGAGGGCCTAAAGAAAATTATCCCACCAAGAACGCCACCAGTTCCTTCATGGAACCTTAACATTGTCTTAACACGACTCATGGGTCCACCTTTTGAACCCATGCACTCATGTGAGATACAATATTTAACATGGAAAGTAGCGTTTCTCATTGCCATCACATCTCTAAGAAGAGTAAGTGAAATACAGGCATTTACCATACAAGAACCCTTTATTCAGCTACACAAGCATAAAGTAGTTTTACGAACTAATCCAAAGTTCTTACCAAAAGTCATATCACTGTTTCACTTAAATCAAACAGTAGAGCTACCAGTGTTCTTTCCAGAACCAGATTCTGTAGCCGAAAGAGCACTACATACATTAGACATCAAAAGAGCTTTAATGTACTACATTGATAGAACAAAACAAATACGGAAAACAAAACAACTGTTCGTTGCTTTTCAAAAACCTCATACAGGGAATCCAATATCTAAACAAGGCATTGCCAGATGGATAGTTAAATGTATTGAAACCTGTTATCTCAAAGCAAAAAGAGAACTGCCTATAACACCAAAGGCACATTCAACTAGGAAGAAAGGTGCTACTATGGCCTTTCTAGGAAACATTCCAATGACCAAAATATGTAAGGCAGCCACATGGTCTACGCCTCATACGTTCACCAAACATTACTGCATGGATGTTGTAAGGAAATGCCTCCTTGGCATGGTTACCCCCTGACTTTTTTGCCTTTGCTGATGCTATGTTTTGAATTGAAAGTGTGCTGAGGCCTGCTAACCAGGCCCCAGCACCAGTGTTCTTTCCCTAACCTGTACTTTTGATTCCACAATTGGCACACCCTGGCATCCAGATAAGTCCCTTGTAAGTGGTACCCCTGGTACCAAGGGCCCTGATGCCAAGGAAGGTCTCTAAGGGCTGCAGCATGTCTTATGCCACCCTGGAAACCCCTCACTCAGGTCAGACACACTGCTTGCCAGCTTGTGTGTGCTGGTGAGAACAAAACGAGTAAGTTGACATGGCACTCCCCTCAGGGTGCCATGCCAGCCTCTCACTGCCTATGCAGGTATAGATAAGTCACCCCTCTAGTAGGCCTTACAGCCCTGAGGCAGGGTGCACTATACCATAGGTGAGGGCACCAGTGCATGAGCACTGTGCCCCTACAGTGTCTAAGCAATACCTTAGACATTGTAAGTGCAGGGTAGCCATAAGAGTATATGGTCTGGGAGTCTGTTTTACACAAACTCCACAGCACCATAATGGCTACACTGAAAACTGGGAAGTTTGGTATCCAACTTCTCAGCACAATAAATGCACACTGATGCCAGTGTACATTTTATTGTAAACTACACCCCAGAGGGCACCTTAGAGGTGCCCCCTGAAACCTTAACCGACTATCTGTGTAGGCTGACTGGTTCCAGCAGCCTGCCACACTAGAGACATGTTGCTGGCCCCATGGGGAGAGTGCCTTTGTCACTCTGAGGCCAGTAACAAAGCCTGCACTGGGTGGAGATGCTAACACCTCCCCCAGGCAGGAGCTGTAACACCTGGCGGTGAGCCTCAAAGGCTCACCCCTTTGTCACAGCACCGCAGGACACTCCAGCTTAGTGGAGTTGCCCGCCCCCTCCGGCCACGGCCCCCGCTTTTGGCGGCAAGGCTGGAGGAAACAAAGAAAACAACAAGGAGGAGTCACTGGCCAGTCAGGACAGCCCCTAAGGTGTCCTGAGCTGAGGTGACTCTAACTTTTTGAAATCCTCCATCTTGCAGATGGAGGATTCCCCCAATAGGATTAGGGATGTGACCCCCTCCCCTTGGGAGGAGGCACAAAGAGGGTGTACTCACCCTCAGGGCTAGTAGCCATTGGCTACTAACCCCCCAGACCTAAACCCGCCCTTAAATTTAGTATTTAAGGGCTTCCCTGAACCTAAGAATTTAGATTCCTGCAACTTACCTGAAGAAGGACTGCTGAGCTGAAAAACCCCTGCAGAGGAAGAACAGAAGACACCAACTGCTTTGGCTCCAGACTTACCGGCCTGTCTCCTGCCTTCCAAAGAAACTTGCTCCAGCGACGCTTTCCAAGGGACCAGCGACCTCTGAATCCTCTGAGGACTGCCCAGCTTCAAGAAAGACTAGAAACTCCCGAGGACAGCGGCACTGCTCCAAGAGAACTGCAACTTTGTTACAAGGAGCAGATTTAAAGACCCCTGCAACTCCCCGCAAGAAGCGTGAGACTTGCAACACTGCACCCAGCGACCCCGACTCGACTGGTGAAGAACAACCAACTCAGGGAGGACCCTCCGGCGACTCTACGACTGTGAGTAACCAAAGTTGTCCCCCCTGAGCCCCCACAGCGACGCCTGCACATGGAATCCCCAGGCTCCCCCTGACCGCGACTGTCTGAACTCCATTTCCCGACGGCTGGAAAAGACCCTGCACTCGCAGCCCCTAAAGAAACAGAACTTCTGTGCAAGAGTGACCCCCAGGAGGCCCTCTCCCTTGCCCAGGTGGTGGCTACCCCGAGGAGCCCCCCCCCTTGCCTGCCTGCATCGCTGAAGAGACCCCTTGGTCTCCCATTGAAAACTAAAGGAAACCCGACGCTTGTTTGCACACTGCACCCGGCCGCCCCCGCGCTGCTGAGGGTGTACTTTCTGTGTGGACTTGTCCCCCCCCCCGGTGCCCTACAAAACCCCCCTGGTCTGCCCTCCGAAGACGCGGGTACTTACCTGCTGGCAGACTGGAACCGGAGCACCCCCTTCTCTCCATTATAGCCTATGCGTTTTGGGCACCTCTTTGACCTCTGCACCTGACCGGCCCTGAGCTGCTGGTGTGGTAACTTTGGGGTTGCTCTGAACCCCCAACGGTGGGCTACCTTGGACCAAAAACTGAAACCTGTAAGTGACTTACTTACCTGTTAAAACTAACATTACTTTACCTCCCCCAGGAACTGTGAAAATTGCACTGTGTCCACTTTTAAAACAGCTTATTGTGTTTTATGTGAAAAGTATACATGCTAATGAAATGATTCAAAGTTCCTAAAGTACTTATCTGCAATACCTTTCAAATGAGATATTACATGTAGAATTTGAACCTGTGGTTCTTAAAATAAACTAAGAAAAGATATTTTTCTATAACAAAACCTATTGGCTGGATTTGTCTGAGTGTGTGTTCCTCATTTATTGCCTGTGTGTATGTACAACAAATGCTTAACACTACTCCTTTGATAAGCCTACTGCTTGACCACACTACCACAAAATAGAGCATTGGTATTATCTCTTTTTGCCACTATCTTACCTCTAAGGGGAACCCTTGGACTCTGTGCATGCTATTCCTTACTTTGAAATAGCACATACAGAGCCAACTTCCTACAGATGTGTTAACAACACAACAAGCCACAGTAGGACAAGCAGTACTACAAACTTTATTTCAAACGACTTCAACTGCTACATGCTGAGCCACCTCTTTTGGGGAGATAACTGCTTACTAGTCTATGCAAAGCATGTATATCTGCAGCTACACATGCCATAGAACAGAAAATGTCACTTACCCAGTGTACATCTGTTCGTGGCATGAGACGCCTCAGATTCACACGCGCCCACCCGCCTCCCCGGGAGCCTGTAGCCGTTTCGAAGTTGATCTTGAACATTTGTAAATTTGTAAAAATATCACTTTAAATCACATGTACATACATATTTACTCCATTGCATGGGCACTATTACTATAATACACAACTCCTACCTCACCCTCTGCGGGGACAACAATCTAAGATGGAGTCGACGCCCATGCGCAATGGAGCCGAAAGGGGAGGAGTCCCTCGATCTCGTGACTCGAAAAGACTTCTTCGAAGAAAAAACAACTTGTAACACTCCAAGCCCAACACTAGATGGCGGGATGTGCAAAGCATGTGAATCTGCAGCGTCTCATGCCACGAACAGATGTACACTGGGTAAGTGACATTTTCCATATATATATATCTGTCTATATGTATGTGTATATGTATTTGTGTGTGTGTGTATGTATGTGTGTATATATATATATATATATATATATATATATATATATATGTTCGATGGCATGTGTCGCTGCAGATACACATGCTGTGCACATCCCGCCATCTGGTGTTGGGCTCGGACGTGTTCCTTTTCGCTCCGTGTTTCGGGTCGGAAAGTTAGTTAGAATCTCGGAAAAAACGTCGGTATTGTTTGCGTTCGGTATCGGGTTAGTTACAACACATCGACACCGAATTTTGAAGAGCTCCTGTGGCCCTTTGGGTTTTTTTTCGATCCCCCGTCGGGGCCTGGGCGGCCCGGCCACGTGTGACTTCAAGGCTGATGGAACGGACCCCATTCCGCTTCTGTCCAAAATGCCATAACAAGTATCCGTATACGGATCAGCATCTGGTCTGTAACTTGTGCTTGTCTCCAGAGCACAAGGAAGATACTTGTGAAGCCTGTCGAGCATTTCGGTCGAGGAAGACATTAAGAGACCGAAGAGCCAGAAGACTGCAGATGGCGTCGACGCCGACAGGACAAGAGCGTTTCGAGGAGGAAGAGGAAGCTTTCTCTATCCACGAGTCGGACTCGGAAGAGCTCGAGGCCAAAGAAATGCCGAAAACCGTGAGTAAGACGTCGAAACATAAGACTCACGAGAAGTCAACAAAAGCCCAGGGGACGCCACCACCAACAGGCCATGGCTTAACCCAAAAAATAGGTGACCGATCCAAGGCACCGAAAAAGGGCACGCTTGTGTCGAAGTCATCCGACTCCGGTCGAGATACCGCCACACAGCAATATCGGACCCGAGACATCGGGTCAGAGAAATTTCGGCACCAGGACAGCGGCACCGAACAAGTTTGGCACCGAGACACCACCACACCGAAAATTTAAAAGGTTTCTTCGGAGCCTAAAAAGACGTCCGAAAAAGTTTCGGTTCCGAAACATCCAGCCTCGGAGCCGAAAACAGGTTCCTATACAGAGGAACAAGGATTGTCCTCCGAAATGCAAAAACATAGATTCGGAGAGGAACTTGAAGCAGTAGAGCCAGATTATACTCAAAGAAGGCTCCACATTCAAGAAGACACAGGGAAGATAACCACTCTTCCCCCAATAAAAATAAAACTTGCCTTTCAAGAAAAGGACAAGCAGCCACAGGCAAAGGTAGCAAAGAAAACTCCACCACCATCAGTGCACACATCACCGGTAGCAACTCCTCCACTGATGCACTCCCCGACTCATACTACAATGAGTCAAGATGATCCCGATGCATGGGACCTTTACGATGCTCCAGTATCGGACAACAGCCCAGACTCGTACCCTGCCAGGCCGTCCCCACCTGAGGACAGTACATCTTACACACAGGTGGTTGCAAGGGCAGCTGCTTTCCATAACGTCACCTTGCATTCCGAACCAATTGAGGATGACTTTTTGTTTAACACGCTATCCTCCACTCATAGCCAATACCAAAGCCTACCTATGCTCCCAGGAATGCTAAAACATTCAAAACAAATCTTTCAGGATCCTGTTAAAGGCCGAGCCATAACTCCAAGGGTGGAGAAAAAGTACAAGCCACCGCCAACAGATCCAGTTTATATTACAACGCAGTTAACACCAGACTCAGTAGTTGTCGGGGCTGCTCATAAGAGAGCGAACTCTCATACCTCGGGGGACGCACCACCTCCAGACAAGGAGAGTCGCAAATTTGATGCTGCGGGCAAAAGGGTTGCAGCACAAGCACCAAACCATTGGCGCATTGCCAATTCACAAGCACTTTTGGCAAGATACGATAGAGCTCACTGGGATGAGATGCAACATTTCATAGAACACTTACCCAAGGAGTTCCAAAAAAGAGCACAACAAGTGGTGGAAGAAGGACAAAGTATCTCTAATAATCAGATACGGTCTTCAATGGATGCAGCAGATACGGCTGCAAGGACAGTAAATACTGCAATAACAATAAGAAGGCATGCATGGCTGCGCACTTCAGGGTTCAAGCCGGAAATTCAACAAGCCGTGCTAAATATGCCATTTAATTAACAGCAGTTGTTTGGGCCGGAAGTCGACACTGCTATTGATAAACTCAAGAAAGACACTGATACAGCAAAAGCCATGGGCGCACTCTACTCCCCGCAGAGCAGAGGCACATTTCGCAAAACACCTTTTGGCGGAGGGTTTCGAGGGCAACCTACTGTAGGAAGTTGGCTCTGTATGCACTATTTCAAAGTAAGGAATAGTATGCACAGAGTCCAAGGGTTCCCCTTAGAGGTAAGATAGTGGCAAAAAGAGATAATACTAATGCTCTATTTTGTGGTAGTGTGGTCGAGCAGTAGGCTTATCCAAGGAGTAGTGTTAAGCATTTGTTGTACATACACATAGACAATAAATGAGGTACACACACTCAGAGACAAATCCAGCCAATAGGTTTTTATATAGAAAAATATCTTTTCTTAGTTTATTTTAAGAACCACAGGTTCAAATTCTACATGTAATATCTCATTCGAAAGGTATTGCAGGTAAGTACTTTAGGAACTTCAAATCATCAAAATTGCATGTATACTTTTCAAGTTATTCACAAATAGCTGTTTTAAAAGTGGACACTTAGTGCAATTTTCACAGTTCCTAGGGGAGGTAAGTATTTGTTAGGTTAACCAGGTAAGTAAGACACTTACAGGGCTTAGTTCTTGGTCCAAGGTAGCCCACCGTTGGGGGTTCAGAGCAACCCCAAAGTCACCACACCAGCAGCTCAGGGCCGGTCAGGTGCAGAGTTCAAAGTGGTGCCCAAAACGCATAGGCTAGAATGGAGAGAAGGGGGTGCCCCGGTTCCGGTCTGCTTGCAGGTAAGTACCCGCGTCTTCGGAGGGCAGACCAGGGGGGTTTTGTAGGGCACCGGGGGGGGACACAAGTCCACACAGAAATTTCACCCTCAGCGGCGCGGGGGCGGCCGGGTGCAGTGTAGAAACAAGCGTCGGGTTCGCAATGTTAGTCTATGAGAGATCTCGGGATCTCTTCAGCGCTGTAGGCAGGCAAGGGGGGGGTTCCTCGGGGAAACCTCCACTTGGGCAAGGGAGAGGGACTCCTGGGGGTCACTTCTCCAGTGAAAGTCCGGTCCTTCAGGTCCTGGGGGCTGCGGGTGCAGGGTCTCTCCCAGGCGTCGGGACTTTAGGTTCAAAGAGTCGCGGTCAGGGGAAGCCTCGGGATTCCCTCTGCAGGCGGCGCTGTGGGGGCTCAGGGGGGACAGGTTTTGGTACTCACAGTATCAGAGTAGTCCTGGGGTCCCTCCTGAGGTGTTGGATCGCCACCAGCCGAGTCGGGGTCGCCGGGTGCAGTGTTGCAAGTCTCACGCTTCTTGCGGGGAGCTTGCAGGGTTCTTTAAAGCTGCTGGAAACAAAGTTGCAGCTTTTCTTGGAGCAGGTCCGCTGTCCTTACATTTTATTGTAAAATACACCACAGAGGGCACCTTAGAGGTGCCCCCTGAAACTTAACCGACTATCTGTGTAGGCTGACTAGTTTTAGCAGCCTGCCACAAACCGAGACATGTTGCTGGCCCCATGGGGAGAGTGCCTTTGTCACTCTGAGGCCAGTAACAAAGCCTGCACTGGGTGGAGATGCTAACACCTCCCCCAGGCAGGAATTGTCACACCTGGCGGTGAGCCTCAAAGGCTCACCTCCTTTGTGCCAACCCAGCAGGACACTCCAGCTAGTGGAGTTGCCCGCCCCCTCCGGCCAGGCCCCACTTTTGGCGGCAAGGCCGGAGAAAATAATGAGAAAAACAAGGAGGAGTCACTGGCCAGTCAGGACAGCCCCTAAGGTGTCCTGAGCTGAGGTGACTCTAACTTTTAGAAATCCTCCATCTTGCAGATGGAGGATTCCCCCAATAGGGTTAGGATTGTGACCCCCTCCCCTTGGGAGGAGGCACAAAGAGGGTGTACCCACCCTCAGGGCTAGTAGCCATTGGCTACTAACCCCCCAGACCTAAACACGCCCTTAAATTTAGTATTTAAGGGCTACCCTGAACCCTAGAAAATTAGATTCCTGCAACAAGAAGAAGGACTGCCCAGCTGAAAACCCCTGCAGCGGAAGACCAGAAGACGACAACTGCCTTGGCTCCAGAAACTCACCGGCCTGTCTCCTGCCTTCCAAAGATCCTGCTCCAGCGACGCCTTCCGAAGGGACCAGCGACCTCGACATCCTCTGAGGACTGCCCCTGCTTCGAAAAGACAAGAAACTCCCGAGGACAGCGGACCTGCTCCAAGAAAAGCTGCAACTTTGTTTCCAGCAACTTTAAAGAACCCTGCAAGCTCCCCGCAAGAAGCGTGAGACTTGCAACACTGCACCCGGCGACCCCGACTCGGCTGGTGGCGATCCGACACCTCAGGAGGGACCCCAGGACTACTCTGATTCTGTGAGTACCAAAACCTGTCCCCCCTGAGCCCCCACAGCGCCGCCTGCAGAGGGAATCCCGAGGCTTCCCCTGACCGCGACTCTTTGAACCTAAAGTTCCGACGCCTGGGAGAGACCCTGCACCCGCAGCCCCCAGGACCTGAAGGACCGGACTTTCACTGGAGAAGTGACCCCCAGGAGCCCCTCTCCCTTGCCCAAGTGGAGGTTTCCCCGAGGAACCCCCCCCTTGCCTGCCTGCAGCGCTGAAGAGATCCCGAGATCTCTCGTAGACTAACATTGCGAACCCGACGCTTGTTTCTACACTGCACCCGGCCGCCCCCGCGCCGCTGAGGGTGAAATTTCTGTGTGGACTCGTGTCCCCCCCGGTGCCCTACAAAACCCCCCTGGTCTGCCCTCCGAAGACGCGGGTACTTACCTGCAAGCAGACCGGAACCGGGGCACCCCCTTCTCTCCATTCTAGCCTATGTGTTTTGGGCACCACTTTGAACTCTGCACCTGACCGGCCCTGAGCTGCTGGTGTGGTGACTTTGGGGTTGCTCTGAACCCCCAACGGTGGGCTACCTTGGACCAAGAACTGAACCCTGTAAGTGTCTTACTTACCTGGTAAAACTAATCAAAACTTACCTCCCCTAGGAACTGTGAAAATTGCACTAAGTGTCCACTTTTAAAACAGCTATTTGTCAATAACTTGAAAAGTATACATGCAATTTTGATGATTTGAAGTTCCTAAAGTACTTACCTGCAATACCTTTCGAATGAGATATTACATGTAGAATTTGAACCTGTGGTTCGTAAAATAAACTAAGAAAAGATATTTTTCTATATAAAAACCTATTGGCTGGATTTGTCTCTGAGTGTGTGTACCTCATTTATTGTCTATGTGTATGTACAACAAATGCTTAACACTACTCCTTGGATAAGCCTACTGCTCGACCACACTACCACAAAATAGAGCATTAGTATTATCTATTTTTACCACTATTTTACCTCTAAGGGGAACCCTTGGACTCTGTGCATGCTATTCCTTACTTTGAAATAGCACATACAGAGCCAACTTCCTACATTGGTGGATCAGCGGTGGGGTACAAGACTTTGCATTTGCTGGACTACTCAGCCAATACCTGATCACACGACAAATTCCAAAATTGTCATTAGAAATTGATTTTTGCAATTTGAAAAGTTTTCTAAATTCTTAAAAGACCTGCTAAGGTCTTGTGTTAGATCCTGTTTAGCATTTCTTTTAGAGTTTAAAAGTTTGTAAAAGTTTGAATTAGATTCTAGAACCAGTTGTAGATTCTTAAAAAGTATTCCAACTTTTAGAAGCAAAATGTCTAGCACAGATGTGACTGTGGTGGAACTCGACACCACACCTTACCTCCATCTTAAGATGAGGGAGCTAAGGTCACTCTGTAAAATAAAGAAAATAACAATGGGCCCCAAACCTACCAAAATACAGCTCCAGGAGCTTTTGGCAGAGTTTGAAAAAGCCAACCCCTCTGAGGGTGGCAACTCAGAGGAAGAGGATAGTGACTTGGAGGAAAATTCCCCCCTACCAATCCTATCTAGGGAGAACAGGGTCCCTCAAACCCTGACTCCAAAAATAATAGTCAGAGATGCTGGTTCCCTCACAGGAGAGACCAACACCTCTGAAATCACTGAGGATAGCCCCAGTGAAGAGGACATCCAGTTAGCCAGGATGGCCAAAAGATTGGCTTTGGAAAGACAGATCCTAGCCATAGAAAGGGAAAGACAAGAGATGGGCCTAGGACCCATCAATGGTGGCAGCAATATAAATAGGGTCAGAGATTCTCCTGACATGTTAAAAATCCCCAAAGGGATTGTGACAAAATTTGAAGATGGTGATGACATCACCAAGTGGTTCACAGCTTTTGAGAGGGCTTGTGTAACCAGAAAAGTGAACAGATCTCACTGGGGTGCTCTCCTTTGGGAAATGTTCACAGGAAAGTGTAGGGATAGACTCCTCACACTCTCTGGACAAGATGCAGAATCTTATGACCTCATGAAGGGTACCCTGATTGAGGGCTTTGGATTCTCCACTGAGGAGTACAGGATTAGGTTCAGGGGGGCTCAAAAATCCTCGAGCCAGACCTGGGTTGACTTTGTTGACTACTCAGTGAAAACACTAGATGGTTGGATTCAAGGCAGTGGTGTAAGTAATTATGATGGGCTGTACAATTTATTTGTGAAAGAACACCTGTTAAGTAATTGTTTCAATGATAAACTGCATCAGCATCTGGTAGACCTAGGACCAATTTCTCCCCAAGAATTGGGAAAGAAGGCGGACCATTGGGTCAAGACAAGGGTGTCCAAGACTTCAACAGGGGGTGACCAAAAGAAAGGGGTCACAAAGACTCCCCAGCAGAAGGGTGATGAGACAACCAAAACTAAAAATAGTAAAGAGTCTTCTACAGGCCCCCAAAAACCTGCACAGGAGGGTGGGCCCAGAGCCTCTTCACAAAACAATGGGTACAAGGGTAAAAACTTTGATCCCAAAAAGGCCTGGTGTCATAGCTGTAAACAGCATGGACACCAAACTGGAGACAAGGCCTGTCCCAAGAAAGGTTCCACTCCAAACTCCCATCCAGGTAACACTGGTATGGCTAGTCTCCAAGTGGGATCAACAGTGTGCCCAGAGCAAATCAGGGTCCACACTGAAGCTACTCTAGTTTCTGAGGGTGGGGTGGATTTAGCCACACTAGCTGTCTGGCCGCCTAACATGCAAAAATACAGACAGCAACTCTTAATTAATGGGACTAGAATAGAGGGCCTGAGGGATACAGGTGCCAGTGTCACCATGGTGACAGAGAAACTGGTTTTCCCTGGCCAATACCTGACTGGAAAAACTTACACAGTCACCAACGCTGACAATCAGAGAAAAGTACATCCCATGGCAATGGTTACTTTAGAATGGGGAGGGGTCAATGGCCTGAAACAGGTGGTGGTCTCCTCAAATATCCCAGTGGACTGTCTGCTTGGAAATGACCTGGAGTCCTCAGCATGGGCTGAGGTAGAGCTAAAAACCCATGCAGCAATGCTGGGTATCCCTGAACTGGTGTGTGTGAAAACAAGAGCACAATGCAAGGCACAGGGTGAAAAAGTAGAGCTGGAGTCTGGAAAAATGGCCCAGCCTACCAAGAGAACAGGAAAGTCAGTTGGGAAACCAACTGCAACACAGCAAAAGAAAGGGAACCTCTCTTCTCAGGAAGAAGTTCTGCCCTCTGAGGGAACTGAGCCTTTGGAGCTTGAACCTTACCAGGTTGAGCTCTTAGGCCCAGGGGGACCCTCCAGGGAGGAGCTGTGTAAGGGACAAGAAACCTGTCCCTCTCTTGAAGGCCTTAGGCAGCAAGCTGCTGAAGAGTCCAAAGGCAAGAAAAATGGAACGCATAGGGTCTATTGGGAAGATGGACTCCTGTACACTGAGGCCAGAGACCCCAAACCTGGTGCCACTAGGAGAGTGGTAGTGCCTCAGCTGTTCAGAGAGTTCATCCTAACATTGGCCCATGACATTCCCCTTGCTGGACATTTGGGACAAACCAAGACGTGGGAGAGGTTAGTCAACCACTTCTACTGGCCCAATATGTCCAACATGGTTAAGGAGTTTTGCCTCTCCTGCCCCACCTGTCAAGCCAGTGGTAAGACAGGTGGGCATCCAAAGGCCCCCCTCATTCCACTTCCAGTGGTGGGGGTGCCCTTTGAAAGAGTGGGTGTGGACATAGTTGGTCCACTGGAACCTCCCACAGCCTCAGGAAATATGTATATCCTGGTAGTAGTGGATCATGCTACCAGGTATCCTGAAGCTATTCCCCTTAGGTCGACTACTGCCCCTGCAGTAGCCAAGGCCCTCATTGGTATCTTTACCAGAGTGGGTTTCCCTAAGGAGGTGGTGTCTGACAGAGGTACCAACTTCATGTCAGCATACCTAAAGCACATGTGGAATGAGTGTGGAGTGACTTATAAATTCACTACACCATACCATCCACAAACTAATGGCTTAGTTGAGAGATTCAACAAGACATTAAAAGGCATGATCATGGGGCTCCCAGAAAAACTCAAAAGGAGATGGGATGTCCTCCTGCCATGTCTGCTTTTCGCTTACAGGGAGGTACCACAGAAGGGAGTAGGGTTCTCACCCTTTGAACTTCTGTTTGGTCATCCTGTAAGGGGACCACTTGCCCTTGTTAAAGAAGGCTGGGAGAGACCTCTCCATGAGCCTAAACAGGACATAGTGGACTATGTACTTGGCCTTCGCTCTAGAATGGCAGAGTACATGGAAAAGGCAACCAAAAACCTTGAGGCCAGCCAACAGCTCCAGAAGTTTTGGTATGACCAAAAGGCTGCACTGGTTGAGTTCCAACCAGGGCAGAAAGTCTGGGTTCTGGAGCCTGTGGCTCCCAGGGCACTCCAGGACAAATGGAGTGGCCCTTACCCAGTACTAGAGAGGAAGAGTCAGGTCACCTACTTGGTGGACCTGGGCACAAGCAGGAGCCCCAAAAGGGTGATCCATGTAAACCGCCTTAAGCTCTTCCACGACAGGGCTGATGTCAATCTGTTGATGGTAACAGATGAGGATCAGGAGGCAGAGAGTGAACCTCTCCCTGATCTTCTGTCATCAGACCCAAAAGATGGTACAGTAGATGGAGTGATCTACTCAGACACCCTCTCTGGCCAACAGCAAGCTGATTGTAGGAGAGTCCTACAACAGTTTCCTGAACTCTTCTCCTTAACCCCTGGTCAGACACACCTGTGTACCCATGATGTGGACACAGGAGACAGCATGCCTGTCAAGAACAAAATCTTTAGACAGTCTGACCATGTTAAGGAAAGCATCAAGGTGGAAGTCCACAAGATGCTGGAATTGGGGGTCATTGAGCGCTCTGACAGCCCCTGGGCTAGCCCAGTGGTCTTAGTCCCCAAACCTCACCCCACAGATGGAAAGAAAGAGATGAGGTTTTGTGTGGACTACAGAGGGCTCAATTCTGTCACCAAGACAGATGCTCATCCAATTCCAAGAGCTGATGAGCTCATTGATAAATTAGGTGCTGCCAAATTTCTAAGTACCTTTGACTTGACAGCAGGGTACTGGCAAATAAAAATGGCACCTGGAGCAAAAGAAAAGACAGCATTCTCCACACCTGATGGGCATTATCAGTTTACTGTTATGCCCTTTGGTTTAAAGAATGCCCCTGCCACCTTCCAAAGGTTGGTGAATCAAGTCCTTGCTGGCTTGGAGTCCTTTAGCACAGCTTATCTTGATGATATTGCTGTCTTTAGCTCCACCTGGCAGGATCACCTGGTCCACCTGAGGAAGGTTTTGAAGGCTCTGCAATCTGCAGGCCTCTCTATCAAAGCATCCAAATGCCAGATAGGGCAGGGAACTGTGGTTTACTTGGGACACCTTGTAGGTGGAGGCCAAGTTCAGCCACTCCAACCCAAGATCCAGACTATTCTGGACTGGGTAGCTCCAAAAACCCAGACTCAAGTCAGGGCATTCCTTGGCTTGACTGGGTACTACAGGAGGTTTGTGAAGGGATATGGATCCATTGTGACAGCCCTCACTGAGCTCACCTCCAAGAAAATGCCCAAGAAAGTGAACTGGACTGTGGACTGCCAACAGGCCTTTGACACCCTGAAACAGGCAATGTGCTCAGCACCAGTTCTCAAAGCTCCAGATTATTCTAAGCAGTTCATTGTGCAGACTGATGCCTCTGAACATGGGATAGGGGCAGTTTTGTCCCAAACAAATGATGATGGCCTTGACCAGCCTGTTGCTTTCATTAGCAGGAGGTTACTCCCCAGGGAGCAGCGTTGGAGTGCCATTGAGAGGGAGGCCTTTGCTGTGGTTTGGTCCCTGAAGAAGCTGAGACCATACCTCTTTGGGACTCACTTCCTAGTTCAAACCGACCACAGACCTCTCAAATGGCTGATGCAAATGAAAGGTGAAAATCCTAAACTGTTGAGGTGGTCCATCTCCCTACAGGGAATGGACTTTATAGTGGAACACAGACCTGGGACTGCCCATGCCAATGCAGATGGCCTTTCCAGGTTCTTCCACTTAGAAAATGAAGACTCTCTTGGGAAAGGTTAGTCTCATCCTCTTTCGTTTGGGGGGGGGTTGTGTAAGGAAATGCCTCCTTGGCATGGTTGCCCCCTGACTTTTTGCCTTTGCTGATGCTATGTTTACAATTGAAAGTGTGCTGAGGCCTGCTAACCAGGCCCCAGCACCAGTGTTCTTTCCCTAACCTGTACTTTTGTATCCACAATTGGCAGACCCTGGCATCCAGATAAGTCCCTTGTAACTGGTACTTCTAGTACCAAGGGCCCTGATGCCAAGGAAGGTCTCTAAGGGATGCAGCATGTCTTATGCCACCCTGGAGACCTCTCACTCAGCACAGACACACTGCTTGCCAGCTTGTGTGTGCTAGTGAGGACAAAACGAGTAAGTCGACATGGCACTCCCCTCAGGGTGCCATGCCAGCCTCTCACTGCCTATGCAGTATAGGTAAGACACCCCTCTAGCAGGCCTTACAGCCCTAAGGCAGGGTGCACTATACCATAGGTGAGGGTACCAGTGCATGAGCATGGTACCCCTACAGTGTCTAAACAAAACCTTAGACATTGTAAGTGCAGGGTAGCCATAAGAGTATATGGTCTGGGAGTCTGTCAAACACGAACTCCACAGCACCATAATGGCTACACTGAAAACTGGGAAGTTTGGTATCAAACTTCTCAGCACAATAAATGCACACTGATGCCAGTGTACATTTTATTGTAAAATACACCACAGAGGGCACCTTAGAGGTGCCCCCTGAAACTTAACCGACTATCTGTGTAGGCTGACTAGTTTTAGCAGCCTGCCACAAACCGAGACATGTTGCTGGCCCCATGGGGAGAGTGCCTTTGTCACTCTGAGGCCAGTAACAAAGCCTGCACTGGGTGGAGATGCTAACACCTCCCCCAGGCAGGAATTGTCACACCTGGCGGTGAGCCTCAAAGGCTCACCTCCTTTGTGCCAACCCAGCAGGACACTCCAGCTAGTGGAGTTGCCCGCCCCCTCCGGCCAGGCCCCACTTTTGGCGGCAAGGCCGGAGAAAATAATGAGAAAAACAAGGAGGAGTCACTGGCCAGTCAGGACAGCCCCTAAGGTGTCCTGAGCTGAGGTGACTCTAACTTTTAGAAATCCTCCATCTTGCAGATGGAGGATTCCCCCAATAGGGTTAGGATTGTGACCCCCTCCCCTTGGGAGGAGGCACAAAGAGGGTGTACCCACCCTCAGGGCTAGTAGCCATTGGCTACTAACCCCCCAGACCTAAACACGCCCTTAAATTTAGTATTTAAGGGCTACCCTGAACCCTAGAAAATTAGATTCCTGCAACAAGAAGAAGGACTGCCCAGCTGAAAACCCCTGCAGCGGAAGACCAGAAGACGACAACTGCCTTGGCTCCAGAAACTCACCGGCCTGTCTCCTGCCTTCCAAAGATCCTGCTCCAGCGACGCCTTCCGAAGGGACCAGCGACCTCGACATCCTCTGAGGACTGCCCCTGCTTCGAAAAGACAAGAAACTCCCGAGGACAGCGGACCTGCTCCAAGAAAAGCTGCAACTTTGTTTCCAGCAACTTTAAAGAACCCTGCAAGCTCCCCGCAAGAAGCGTGAGACTTGCAACACTGCACCCGGCGACCCCGACTCGGCTGGTGGCGATCAGACACCTCAGGAGGGACCCCAGGACTACTCTGATTCTGTGAGTACCAAAACCTGTCCCCCCTGAGCCCCCACAGCGCCGCCTGCAGAGGGAATCCCGAGGCTTCCCCTGACCGCGACTCTTTGAACCTAAAGTTCCGACGCCTGGGAGAGACCCTGCACCCGCAGCCCCCAGGACCTGAAGGACCGGACTTTCACTGGAGAAGTGACCCCCAGGAGCCCCTCTCCCTTGCCCAAGTGGAGGTTTCCCCGAGGAACCCCCCCCTTGCCTGCCTGCAGCGCTGAAGAGATCCCGAGATCTCTCGTAGACTAACATTGCGAACCCGACGCTTGTTTCTACACTGCACCCGGCCGCCCCCGCGCCGCTGAGGGTGAAATTTCTGTGTGGACTCGTGTCCCCACCGGTGCCCTACAAAACCCCCCTGGTCTGCCCTCCGAAGACGCGGGTACTTACCTGCAAGCAGACCGGAACCGGGGCACCCCCTTCTCTCCATTCTAGCCTATGTGTTTTGGGCACCACTTTGAACTCTGCACCTGACCGGCCCTGAGCTGCTGGTGTGGTGACTTTGGGGTTGCTCTGAACCCCCAACGGTGGGCTACCTTGGACCAAGAACTGAACCCTGTAAGTGTCTTACTTACCTGGTAAAACTAATCAAAACTTACCTCCCCTAGGAACTGTGAAAATTGCACTGTGTCCACTTTTAAAACAGCTATTTGTCAATAACTTGAAAAGTATACATGCAATTTTGATGATTTGAAGTTCCTAAAGTACTTACCTGCAATACCTTTCGAATGAGATATTACATGTAGAATTTGAACCTGTGGTTCGTAAAATAAACTAAGAAAAGATATTTTTCTATATAAAAACCTATTGGCTGGATTTGTCTCTGAGTGTGTGTACCTCATTTATTGTCTATGTGTATGTACAACAAATGCTTAACACTACTCCTTGGATAAGCCTACTGCTCGACCACACTACCACAAAATAGAGCATTAGTATTATCTATTTTTACCACTATTTTACCTCTAAGGGGAACCCTTGGACTCTGTGCATGCTATTCCTTACTTTGAAATAGCACATACAGAGCCAACTTCCTACATGTCTCCTCTGAACAGCGGGTCTGCTCTCCAACCAACTCTAAAGAAAGGACTCTGCAGCCTCCAAAACCGCAAAGACCTGACACCTGAAGTCATTACTGCACCTACTGTCACCAACCCGAGTGGGAGTGGAACTCCGGTGCCAACAAAGTTCTCAAGAGTCCATCGTAGGTTCACCCGTTCTGGACTCCTCGTTATGGACAAACCATATACTAAGAAAGTGGTATAAGAATTGAGGTGCCCAACCAAGGTAGTGTATGACGATCCCAGGGGCTGGGGGAGTCAGAAATTACCAGAGTTAAGTACTAGAAATCTCACAGGCGCGCAGGTGCAAAGTTATCGAGCCGGGTGACCCATAGGCTAACATAGCACTGCCACGGCTGGATTTTTATGGATTCAGGCCCTACCCTGTGGAAACCAGCTGGCACAAAGAAGGCTGGAGAGTGCCTTCACCCATGGATACCCAAAAGGCCAGAGTACCTACACCAGGGATCCCAGGTGCATAGGGGTGAAGTGGTGTCAGAAACCTTTGCTGAAGTAAGTGGAAGCCTCGATTCTCCAGCTGCCGTCTCGACCCAGGGACCAGGTCAGTGTAACCCAAAGGTGGATTCCGGACGTGAAGAACCTGAAAAAGAAGGGGACAGTGTCTCAACCACTTGGAGATGTCCAGGCGGTGCAGGTAGGCAATGCCCACCCTCTTGCAGGTGAAGATCCTGCAGGACTGTGAAGGAAGAAGTTCAGCGGGCTGCAGGAAATCCATTGAGTCAGCAATGAGCTGTCCCACTTGGGTTGCTGTATTGTAGGAGGGTTAGTCGCCAGCAGGACCACCAACAAGCCTTTGCAAATACAAATAGCTGGTGTAAGGAAGATTGCAGGTTTTGGAGGACCAGCAAGGTCCTAGTGACTGGACCCTTGAGGGGGAGTCAGGGCAGGCCTTCAGCAGGAAAGAAAGCCAGCCGGAGTTGGAGGAGCCCCCTCGAGTGACCCACTAGCAGCAGGCACAGGGAGACACAGCCTCGGCAGCACAAAAAACAGGAGCCCCACGTTGTAGGAACTGCAAAGTGGAAGCTGATCTTGGAGTTGCGGAGTGCTGGTGGCTGGGGCTTCTTAGAGTTTGAAGATCTCCGGGAGAAAAAGCCTGCAAGCCTTGGCAAGAGCAACAGTGTCTGTGCTCAGGGTTCCATTCCAGTGGCTGCAGCAAGGGTCCACCGTCTCCCAAGTTGGTCAGAAGACCGGTTGGGCCCGGAGTGGACCACAAAACCACTACCTGTGAGCGGAGTCAGCCTTTTCATTTTCTGTGGGACAGCAGGATCCACCAACCAGTCATTGTCGTCTTGAGGTACCTGCAGATACAGGCAAGTGACACCTTCACTCCAAGGGAGATTCCTTCTTGCTTCCTGGATGCAGGCAGAGCCCTTGTGACCCTGGGGGATGCACACCAAGGGATGTTGCAGAAATCTTGCAGGATCTGGGTAAAAAATGTTGGGGCAGGAGCCCTCCCAACTGGATGCAGTCTTGTTTCAGTTCCAAAAGCAGACTAGCAGCGGTTCTGGAGGCCGGGAGCAGAAGATATTTTGCAGAGAGTTCCTTGAGTCTTGCTTGATTAATCTGTAGACCCACCCTCGGGGGAGCCCTTAAGTAACCCTAAAAGGGGTTTGGTCACTGTCCGTAGTGATGAACCGATCAGTGGGGGTCAGGGACGTCATCTACCTGGCCTAACCAGTCAGATGCTCCAAGGACCCTCTGCCCACTTTGTTTCCAAGATGGCAGAATCAACTAGCCAACTGGCAGAGTTCTGCATCTCCTAGGGGAGGAGCTAGGGACCCCAGAAGGTGAGTACCTGAGTGTAAGGAAATGCCTCCTTGGCATGGTTACCCCCAGACTTTTTGCCTTTGCTGATGCCAAGTTATGATTTGAAAGTGTGCTGGGACCCTGCTAACCAGGACCCAGCACCAGTGTTCTTTCACTAAACTGTACCTTTGTCTCCACAATTGGCACAACCCTGGCACCCAGGTAAGTCCCTTGTAACTGGTACCCCTGGTACCATGGGCCCTGATGCCAGGGAAGGGCTGGAGCATGTCTTATGCTACCCTGGGGACCCCTCACTCAGCACAGGCACACTGCTTGCCAGCTTGTGTGTGCTGGTGGGGAGAAAATGACTAAGTCGACATGGCACTCACCTCAGGGTGCCATGCCAACCTCACACTGCCTATGGTATAGATAAGTTACCCCTCTAGCAGGCCTTACAGCCCTAAGGCAGGGTGCACTATACCATAGGTGAGGGCATAGGTGCATGAGCACTATGCCCCTACAGTGTCTAGGCAAAACCTTAGACATTGTAAGTGCAGGGTAGCCAAAAGAGTATATGGTCTGGGAGTCTGTCAAACATGAACGCCACAGCACCACAATGGCTACACTGATAACTGTGAAGTTTGGTATCAAACTTCTCAGCACAATAAATGCACACTGATGCCAGTGTGCACTTTATTGTAAAAAAAACACCCAGAGGGCATCTTAGAGATGCCCCCTGAAAACATACCCGACTTCCAGTGTGGGCTAACTAGTTTTTGCCAGCCTGCTACACACCAGACATGTTGCTGGCCACATGGGGAGAGTGCCTTTGTCACTCTGTGGCCAGGAACAGAGCCTGTACTGGGTGGAGGTGCTTCTCACCTCCCCCTGCAGGAACTGTAACACCTGGCGGTGAGCCTCAAAGGCTCACCCCCTTTGTTACAGCGCCACAGGGCATCCAACCTTGTGGAGATGCCCGCCCCTCCGGCCACTGCCCCCACTTGTGGCGGCAAGGCTGGAGGAGATAATGAAGAAAACAAGGAGGAGTCACTCCCCGGTCAGGACAGCCCCTAAGGTGTCCTGAGCTGAGATGACTCTTACTTTTAGAAATCCTCCATCTTGCAGATGGAGGATTCCCCCAATAGGATTAGGGATGTGCCCCCCTCCCCACAGGGAGGAGGCACAAAGAGGGTGTAGCCACTCTCAGGCCCAGTAGCCATTGGCTACTGCCCTCCCAGACCTAAACACACCCCTAAATTGAGTATTTAGTGGCTCCCAGAACCGAGGAAGATAGATTCCTGCAACCTAAAGCAGAAGGACTGCCGACCTGAAGCCCTGCAGTGAAGATGGAGACGACAACTGTTTTGTCCCCAGCCCCACCAGCCTGTCTCCCTACTTCGAAGAAAACTGCAACATCAACGCATCCCACAGGGTCCAGCGACCTCTGAAGCCTCAGAGGACTACCCTGCATCTAAAAGACCAAGAAGCTCCCGAGAACAGCTGCCCTGTTAAAGAAACTGCTACTTTTGGAAACAAAGAAGCAACTTTTAAAGACCACACGTTTCCTGCCGGAAGCGTGAGACTTGCCACTCTGCACCAAACGCCTCCGGCTCCACCTGCGGAAAACTAACACTACAGTGAGGACTCCCCGGCAACTTCGAGCCCGTGAGTAGTCAGAGTTGACCCCCCTGAGCCCCCACAGCGACGCCTGCAGAGAAAATCCAGAGGCTCCCCCTGACCGCGACTGCCTGCTTCAAGGAATCTGACGCCTGGAAACCACACTGCACCCACAGCCCCCAGGACCTGAAGGAACCGAACTCCCTTGCAGGAGCGACCTCTGCCTAGCCCAGGTGGTGGCTACCCCGAGGAGTCCTCCCCCCCCCTCCCCCCCCCCCCCCCCCCCCCCCCCCCCTGTACCTGCCTGCATCGTTGAAGAGACCCCCGGGTCTCCCCATTGATTCCTTTTGAAAACCCAATGCCTGTTTGCACTCTGCATCCAGCCGCCGCTGTGGGTGTACTTTCTGTGCCTGCTTGTGTCCCAAATCCCAGGGCCCTACAAAACCCCCCTGGTCTGCCCTCTGAAGTCGGAGGTACTTAACTGCTGGCAGACTGGAACCGGGGCACCCCTATTTACATTGAAGCCTATGTGTTTTGGGCACCACTTTGACCTCTGCACCTGACCGGCCCGGAGCTGCTGGTGTGGTAACTTTGGGGTTACCTTGAACCCCCAATGGTGGGCTACCTTGGACCCAACTTTGAACCTTGTAAGTGTTTTACTTACCTGTGAGCTTAACATTTACTTACCTCCCCCAGGAACTTTTGAATTTTTGCACTGTGTCCACTTTTAAAATAGCTTAAGGCCATTTTTGTCAAAACTGTACATGCTATTGTGATTATTGAAAGTTCATAGAATACCTGAGTGAAATACCTTTCATTTAAAGTATTGTTTGTAACTCTTGAACCTGTGGTTCTTAAAATAAACTAAGAAAATAGATGTTTCTATATAAAAACCTATTGGCCTGGAATTTGTCTGAGTGAGTGTTCCTCATTTATTGCCTGTATGTGTACAACAAATGCTTAACTCTACCCTATGATAAGCCTACTGCTCGACCACACTACCACAAAATAGAGCATTAGAATTATCTCTTTTTGCCACTATCTTACCTCTAAGTGGAAGCCTTGGACTCTGTGCATGCTATTTCTTACTTTGAAATAGTACATACAGAACCAACTTCCTACACTGAGTGACCCCCAGCGACCAGGAGAACACAGGTAATTACCTGGTTTTCCTCAAAACCAATAGGAGGACTTTGGAAAAGGATTGTGCAAGACCCATCCAAGACTGGAAGAACCCAAATGTGGTTCCTGACAGAAGAGGACCTGTAAAGGAAGGGGACCAAGTCCAGTTCGAGATACTGTCTCTGGTTCTGGCAGGAGCCACTACCCACCCTTCTCTGGATGCAGGAAAAGGTGGACGAAGAAGGTCAGCAGTGCAGCAGAGGAGCTGAAGAAGAGTTCCAGAAGTCATGCAAGTGAAGTCCCACATCGGCGGTTGAGATGCAGTCCGTTAGTGGTCTTGTAAGAGACAGAAAAGAAGGTTTGCAAGGCTGAAGAGGACCGTCAAGGTCCAGGTGTCTCGACCCAAGGAGGGGCATCCGGGGTGACCCTTTGCAGCTGGGAGAGTCACAAGAAGAGGAGGCAGCCCTCATGGGAAACCCACTGACAGCAGGCACAGGAGTTGCAGTGAGGCCCTCTCAGTATGCCTGAAGAGTTGTCTCCGGTCGCTGGAGCAGCTGCCAGGAGGCTGTGCTTTGCAGGAAGGAGTGCTAGGTGCCGGGGCTACACAGAGCCTGAAGATCCATTGGAGGAAGAGCAAACAAGCTTTTGTAGCTACAAGAGTCGCGCTGCACAGGGATACTGTCCTGCAAGGAGAGGCAAGGGCTTAGCTTGTCCCAAGTTGGACAGCTGTAGAGATGACTAAGTCGAACACTCCAGACCACCACCTGTGATGTAGGATTTACACAGTTCCGGAGGAGAGGAGATCAGCGTAGCTGGTTGTCATTGCAGTTGGTGCCTTCTGATGCAGGAGAGTGAATCCTTCACTCTAAGGGAGATTCCTACTTACTTCATGTGCAGGCTGGAGACTCGCTCTCCTCAGAGAATGCACAGCCAGGGAGATGTTGCAGTTGCTGGAAGGAGCCGAAGAAACAATGTTGCAAAGAGGAGTTGTCGGTGAAGTTGCAGATTGTCGTTTCCTGGAGTGTCCAGTTGCAGTCCCCTTGGCCAGAAGATGAAGTAAACGTTGCAGAGGAGTCCTACTGGAATCTTGCATGTAGAATCTGAGGACCCACCAAAGAGTGAGACCCTAAATGGCCCAGGAAGGAGTATTGGTCACCGACCAGGGTGACCACCTATCAAGAAGGGGATGTAACCTCACCTGCCTGACCTGGCCACGCAGATGCCCCAACAGCCTCTGCCCACCTTGAATTCAAGATGCCAGAATCAAGTGGCCACCTGGAGGAGCTCTGGGTACCACCCCCTGGGTGGTGGTGGACCGGGGTCACTCCCCTTTCCTTTGTCTAGTTTCGCACCAACGCAGGGACTTAGGTCCCTGTATTGGTGCAAACCGGTTTATGCAAGAAGGGCACCAAATGTGCCCTTAAAGCATACCGGTGGCTTGGGGAGACTACCCCTACCAGGCCATGTAAACCCTATGTTCGATGGCATCTGTCGCTGTAGATACGCATGTTCTGCAATAGCTCGCCATCTGGTGTTGGGCCGGAGTGTTACAAGTTGTTTTTCTTCGAAGAAGTCTTTCGAGTCACGGGACCGAGTGACTCCTCCTTTTGTCTCCATTGCGCATGGGCGTCGACTCCATCTTCGATTGTTTTTTTTCCGCCATCGGGTTCGGACGTGTTCCTGTCGCTCCGAGTTTCGGAACAGAAAAAATAGTTAATTTCGGAAGATTTTCGTCGGTATTGTTGCGTTCGGGATCGGCGTACTTACATTCAACACCGCATCGAAGATCGAAGAGCTCCGGTGCCCTTCGGGGTAGTTTTTCGATCCTCCGTCGGGGCCTGGTCGGCCCGACCGCGTGCTGAGGAACGCCGATGGAACGGACCCCTTTCCGTTTCTGCCCCAAATGCCACAATAAATACCCCTACACAGACCAACACTTGGTCTGCAACCTGTGCCTGTCACCTGAGCACAGCGAAGACACCTGCGAGGCCTGTCGTGCGTTCCGGTCCCGAAAAACACTCCGAGACCGTCGAGCCAGAAGACTTCAAATGGCGTCCGCACCGACAGCCCGACGGGAGTTCGAGGAACAGGAAGAGGAAGGTACCTTCTCGATCCAAGACTCAGACTCCGAAGGATTCGACGATACACAAACCGTGAGTAAGACGTCGAAAACCACACAAAGAAACATTTACAAGGCCCAGGGGACGCCACTGCCACCAGGCCATGGCTCAACCCATAAAATCGGTGACCGACCGTCGGCACCGAAAAAGGCCCAAACGGTGCCGAGATCGTCCGACTCCGGTCGAGACACCGGCACGCAGCCTTCTCGGGACCGAGAAAGTGCTGGAGACAAGCCTCGACACCGAGATGCCGGTGTGGACACGGCTCGACGCCGAGACAGCGGCACCGAAACAGATCGACGCCGAGAGGTTTCGGCCCCGAAAAGACAAAAAGTCACCTCGGAGCCGAAAAAACACGCAGACAAAGTTTCCATGCCGAAACAAACTGCAAGCGACCCAGCTTCAGGCTCTTATACAGAAGAGCACTCGCTAACCTCCCAAATGCAGAAGCATAGGTTTGAGGAAGAGCTACAAGCAACTGATGCGGACCATACGCAAAAGCGTATCTTCATTCAGCAGGGGACAGGAAAAATAAGCACCCTTCCCCCCATTAGGAGAAAGAGAAGGTTGGAGTTCCAGACGGAACAAGCACCACAACCAAAAGTGGTGAAAAGAGTTACACCACCACCCTCTCCTCCGCCCGTGATTAACGTTTCACCAGCACAAACGCCATCACACTCCCCAGCTCACACCACCATGAGCCAGGGTGACCAAGACCAGGACGCATGGGACCTATACGACGCCCCAGTGTCAGATAACAGCCCAGAGGCATACCCTACAAAACCATCTCCACCAGAAGACAGCACCGCGTACTCTCAGGTGGTGGCTAGAGCAGCACAATTTCACAACGTAAGCCTCCACTCAGAACAGGTCGAGGATGATTTCTTGTTCAACACACTCTCCTCCACCCACAGCTCCTACCAAAGCCTGCCTATGCTCCCTGGTATGCTCCGGCACGCAAAAGACATATTTAAGGACCCGGTCAAAAGTAGGGCAATCACACCAAGGGTGGAAAAAAAGTATAAGCCGCCTCCTACGGACCCGGCTTTCATCACAACACAGCTGCCACCAGACTCTGTTGTTGTAGGAGCAGCTAGGAAAAGGGCCAACTCTCACACATCTGGAGATGCACCACCCCCAGATAAAGAAAGCCGCAAGTTTGATGCAGCTGGTAAACGAGTCGCAGCACAAGCTGCAAACCAGTGGCGCATCGCGAACTCCCAGGCACTACTTGCGCGCTATGACAGAGCCCACTGGGACGAGATGCAACATCTCATTGAACATCTGCCCAAAGACTTCCAAAATAGGGCAAAACAAGTGGTTGAGGAGGGACAGGCCATCTCCAACAACCAGATCCGCTCCTCCATGGACGCTGCAGATACAGCTGCACGGACAATTAATACATCTGTAACTATCAGAAGGCATGCATGGCTCCGAACGTCTGGATTTAAACCAGAGATTCAACAAGCAGTTCTCAATATGCCTTTTAATGAAAAAGAACTGTTCGGTCCAGAAGTGGACACAGCGATTGAGAAACTCAAAAAAGATACGGACACTGCCAAAGCCATGGGCGCACTCTACTCCCCGCAGAGCAGAGGGAATTACAGCTCATTCCGTAAAACGCCCTTTCGAGGGGGGTTTCGGGGTCAAAGCACACAAGCCAGCACCTCACAAGCCACACCGTCCAGTTACCAAGGACAGTATAGAGGAGGTTTTCGGGGACAATATAGAGGAGGGCAATTCCCTAGAAATAGAGGAAGATTCCAAAGCCCCAAAACCCCTACTACTAAACAGTGACTCACATGTCACTCACCCCCTCCACACAACACCAGTGGGGGGACGAATAGGTCATTATTACACAGCATGGGAGAAAATCACTACAGACACTTGGGTTCTAGCAATTATCCAACATGGTTACTGCATAGAATTTCTACAGTTCCCTCCAAACATACCACCAAAAGCACAAAATTTAACAACACACCATTCCAATCTCCTAGAGATAGAAGTGCAGGCACTATTGCAAAAGAATGCAATCGAATTAGTGCCAAACACACAAATAAACACAGGAGTTTACTCACTGTACTTTCTGATACCAAAGAAGGACAAAACACTGAGACCAATCCTAGACCTCAGAGTAGTCAACACTTTCATCAAATCAGACCACTTCCACATGGTCACACTACAAGAAGTATTGCCATTGCTAAAGCTGCACGACTACATGGCAACTTTAGACCTCAAGGATGCTTATTTCCATATACCAATACACCCATCGCACAGGAAATACCTAAGGTTTGTATTCAAAGGAATACATTACCAATTCAAGGTACTGCCTTTCGGATTAACAACCGCACCAAGAGTCTTTACCAAATGTCTAGCGGTAGTCGCTGCACACATCAGAAGGCAGCAAATACATGTGTTCCCATATCTAGACGACTGGCTAATCAAGGCCCATTCGTTAATAGAGTGCTCAAATCACACAAATCATATCATACAAACCCTCTTCAAACTAGGGTTCACCGTCAATTTCACAAAATCAAAAATTCTGCCACGCAAGGTACAACAATACCTGGGAGCCATAATAGACACATCAAAAGGAGTAGCCACTCCAAGTCCACAAAGAATTCAAAATTTCAACACCATCATACAACGCATGTATCCAACACAAAAAATACAAGCAAAGATGGTATTACAACTCCTAGGCATGATGTCATCATGCATAGCCATTGTCCCAAACGCAAGACTGCACATGAGGCCCTTACAACAATGCCTAGCATCACAGTGGTCTCAAGCACAGGGTCACCTTCTAGATCTGGTGTTAATAGACCGCCAAACTTACCTCTCGCTTCTGTGGTGGAACAACATAAATTTAAACAAGGGGCGGCCTTTCCAAGACCCAGTGCCACAATACGTAATAACAACAGATGCTTCCATGACAGGGTGGGGAGCACACCTCGATCAACACAGCATACAAGGACAATGGAACGTACATCAAACAAAACTGCATATCAATCACCTAGAACTTCTTGCAGTTTTTCAAGCACTAAAAGCTTTCCAACCAATAATAGTTCACAAATACATTCTCGTCAAAACAGACAACATGACAACAATGTATTATCTAAACAAGCAGGGAGGGACGCACTCCACGCAGTTAAGCCTGTTAGCACAACAAATTTGGCATTGGGCAATTCACAACCAAATTCGCCTAATTGCACAGTTTATACCAGGGATACAAAATCAACTCGCAGACAATCTCTCTCGAGATCACCAACAGGTCCACGAATGGGAAATTCACCCCCAAATACTGAACACTTATTTCAAACTCTGGGGAACACCTCAGATAGACTTGTTTGCGACAAGGGAGAACGCAAAATGCCAAAACTTCGCATCCAGATACCCACACAAACAATCCCAAGGCAATGCCCTATGGATGAACTGGTCAGGGATATTTGCTTACGCTTTTCCTCCTCTCCCTCTCCTTCCTTACCTGGTAAACAAACTCAGTCAAAGCAAACTCAAACTCATATTGATAGCACCAACTTGGGCAAGGCAACCCTGGTACACAACGCTGCTAGACCTATCAGTGGTACCCTGCATCAAATTGCCCAACAGGCCAGATCTGTTGACACAGCACAACCAAAAGATCAGACACCCAGATCCAGCATCGCTGAATCTAGCAATCTGGCTCCTGAAATCCTAGAATTCGGGCACTTACAACTTACCCAAGAATGTATGGAAGTCATAAAACAAGCAAGAAGGCCATCCACCAGGCACTGCTATGCAAGTAAATGGAAGAGGTTTGTTTGCTACTGCCATATTAATCAAATACAACCATTACACACAACTCCAGAACATGTAGTGGGTTACTTGCTTCACTTACAAAAATCTAACCTAGCTTTCTCTTCCATTAAGATTCACCTTGCAGCAATATCTGCATACCTGCAGACTACCTATTCAACTTCCCTATATAAAATACCAGTCATTAAAGCATTCATGGAGGGCCTTAGGAGAATTATACCACCAAGAACACTACCTGTTCCTTCATGGAACCTAAATGTTGTCCTAACTAGACTTATGGGTCCACCTTTTGAACCCATGCACTCCTGCGACATACAGTTCCTAACCTGGAAGGTGGCATTTCTCATCGCCATTACTTCCCTGAGAAGAGTAAGCGAGATTCAGGCGTTTACTATACAGGAACCTTTTATACAACTACACAAAAATAAAGTCGTCCTAAGGACCAATCCTAAATTTTTGCCAAAGGTTATTTCACCGTTCCATCTAAATCAAACAGTGGAACTTCCGGTGTTCTTTCCACAGCCAGATACCGTAGCTGAAAGGGCACTACATACATTAGATGTCAAAAGAGCATTAATGTATTACATTGACAGAACAAAGAACATCAGAAAGACTAAACAACTCTTTATTGCATTTCAAAAACCTCATGCAGGAAACCCAATTTCAAAACAAGGTATAGCCAGATGGATAGTTAAATGCATCCAAATCTGCTACCTTAAAGCTAAACGACAGCTGCCCATTACACCAAGGGCACACTCAACCAGAAAGAAAGGTGCTACCATGGCCTTTCTAGGAAACATCCCAATGCAAGAAATATGTAAGGCAGCCACATGGTCTACGCCTCACACATTCACCAAGCACTACTGTGTAGACGTGTTATCCGCACAACAAGCCACAGTAGGTCAAGCTGTAAGGACATTATTTCAGACTACTTCCACTCCTACAGGCTGATCCACCGCTTTTGGGGAAATAACTGCTTACTAGTCTATTGCAGAACATGCGTATCTACAGCGACAGATGCCATCGAACTGAAAATGTCACTTACCCAGTGTACATCTGTTCGTGGCATCAGTCGCAGTAGATTCGCATGTGCCCACCCGCCTCCCCGGGAGCCTGTAGCAGTTTGGAAGTTACCTTCAATTATTTATATATGTATCATCTCAACCTTAAATAAGTGCATACTTAGTCACTCCATTGCATGGGCACTATTACTACAATTCAACTCCTACCTCACCCTCTGCGGGGAAAAACAATCGAAGATGGAGTCGACGCCCATGCGCAATGGAGACAAAAGGAGGAGTCACTCGGTCCCGTGACTCGAAAGACTTCTTCGAAGAAAAACAACTTGTAACACTCCGGCCCAACACCAGATGGCGAGCTATTGCAGAACATGCGAATCTACTGCGACTGATGCCACGAACAGATGTACACTGGGTAAGTGACATTTTCATTCTGCTTCCTACTGGAAACCCTCATGCTTTCAGGCAAGGGAAATCTATGCCTGCACATTTTACCCAGCGTACTAGACCAAGGTAAGGAGGCCTTCAGGTAACCTGCGGCAGCCAAAGGGATTACACTGAAGGTGGAAAAGAGGTACAAACCCTCTCCTAAGGACCCCAGATAGGTTCAGGGAAATACAGTGGCGGTCTCCATCATCACATCAGCAAGGAGGAGGAGTAATGCACACTCTTCCACTGCCCCCCCCCCCCCCTCCCCCCCCCCTCCAGAAAGAGAAATCAAGAGATTGGGCATGGTGAGGAGGAAGATGGAAAGAGAAGCAGCAACACAGTGGAGTATAACCAACTCAAACGCCCCCTAAACAGATTCAGCCACCAGCAGTGGGAGGAAATTGAGGAACTCCTGATAAAACTCCATGAAGGAGATAAGAGGGCAAAGGCGGTTATACAAGAGGGAAAAACCATTGCTAACGCATGCTTAAAATCCACTCCGGATGCCGTAGACACGGCTAGCAGGCAAATGTGCACCAGGACAACACTCGGAATGCACGCATGGCTGAGGGTATTCGGCTTAAAACACGAAGTGCAGGCCTCCATAATATACAAGCCCTTCACAGGAGAGGCTGTTTGGCCAAGAAGTGAACGAGTCCTTGCTCAAATCAAAATGGACAACTCCACAGCCAAAGCAATGGCAGCTCTACAATTCAGAGGCAACATCAGAAGGCCCACAGGAAGAGGAGCCTTTTCCTCAGAGCACCAACAGCAATCAACCCAGCGGAGTGCCCTACAGGGTAGCCAACTATCCGGTTACCAACAATGGCAACGCCCCGCGAGACAGCCCTTCAGAGGGAGAGCGAGAGCAAGGGGCCAACCTCCCAGAGGAAGGGGATCACCAAGTGACTCACAAATGCCCTCAAGTCACCACACAACACCGCTAGGGGGCAGAATAGCTCTGTAGCCACAACAGTGGGAGAAAATTACTACAGACAATTGGATACTAAACGTGGTACGCCATGGCTACTGTATAGAAAGCTCAGACACCACCATCAAATCCATCAAGGAAGAAAAGATATCGGAGAACAAAACTGGTTCAACTGAAAAAGGAGGTGTAAAGAAATGGCTCCCTGTTGCAGTTACCCCCCACTTTTTGCCTGATACTGATGCTGACTTGACTGAGAAGTGTGCTGGGACCCTGCTAACCAGGCCCCAGCACTTGTGTTCTTTCACCTAAAATGTACCATTGTTTCCACAATTGGCACAACGCTGGAACCTAGGTAAGTCCCTTGTAACTGGTACCCCTGGTACCAAGGGCCATGATGCCAGGGAAGGTCTCTAAGGGCTGCAGCATGTCTTATGCCACCCTAGGGACCCCTCACTCAGCACAGACACACTGATTGCCAGCTTGTGTGTGCTGGTGGGGAGAAAATGACTAAGTCGACATGGCACTCCCCTCAGGGTGCCATGCCAACCTCACACTGCCTATGGCATAGGTAAGTCACCCTTTTAACAGGCCTTACAGCCCTAAGGCAGGGTGCACTATACCACAGGTGAGGGCATAGGTGCATGAGCACTATGCCCCTACAGTGTCTAAGCAAAACCTTAGACATTGTAAGTGCAGGGTAGCCATAAGAGTATATGGTCTGGGAGTCTGTCAAAAACGAACTCCACAGCTCCATAATGGCTACACTGAATACTGGGAAGTTTAGTATCAAACTTCTCAGAATAATAAACCCACACTGATTCCAGTGTTGGATTTATTAAAAAATGCACACAGAGGGCATCTTAGAGATACCCCCTGTATTTTACCCAATTGTTCAGTGCAGGACTGACTGGTCTGTGCCAGCCTGCTGCTGAGAGACGAGTTTCTGACTCCGTGCGGTGAGAGCCTTTGTGCTCTCTGAGGACAGAAACAAAGCCTGCTCTGGGTGGAGGTGCTTCACACCTCCCCCCTGCAGGAACTGTAACACCTAGCAGTGAGCTTCAAAGGCTCAAGCTTCGTGTTACAATGCCCCAGGGCACTCCAGCTAGTGGAGATGCCCGCCCCCTGGACACAGCCCCCACTTTTGGCGGCAAGTCCAGGAGAGATAGAGAGAAAAACAAGGAGTCACCACTGGCCAGTCAGGACAGCCCCTAAGGTGTCCTGAGCTGAGGTGACTCTGACTTTTAGAAATCCTCCATCTTGTAGAAGGAAGATTCCCCCAATAGGAATAGGGATGTAGCCACCCTAAAGGACAGTAGCCATTGGCTACTGCCCTCCCAGACCTAAACACACCCCTAAATTCAGTATTTAGGGGCTCACCAGAACCTAGGAAACTGGATTCCTGCAACTTAAAGAAGAGGACTGCTGAGCTGAAAAACCCTGCAGAGAAGAAGACACCAACTGCTTTGGCCCCAGCCCTACCGGCCTGTCTCCCTCCTTCAGAAGAAACCTGCTCCAGCGACACTTTCCCTGGGACCAGCGACCTCTGAATCCTCAGAGGACTGCCCTGCTTCCAAAAGACCAAGAAACTCCCGAGAACAGCGGCCCTGTTCAACAAAGACTGCAACTTTGTATCCAGAGGAGCAGATTTAAAGACCCCTGCAATCCCCGCAAGAAGCTGGTGGAGAACCAACACCTCAGGGAGGACCCTCCGGTGACTCCGAGACCGTGAGTAACCAAAGTTGTTCCCCCTGAGCCCCCACAGCGACGCCTGCAGAGGGAATCCCGAGGCTCCCCCTGACCGCGACTGCCTGACTCTGAAATCCCGACGCCTGGAAAAGACCCTGCACCCGCAGCCCCCAGGACCTGAAGGATCGGAACTCCAGTGCAGGAGTGACCCCCAGGAGGCCCTCTCCCTTGCCCAGGTGGTGGCTACCCCGAGGAGCCCCCCCTTGCCTGCCTGCACCGCTGAAGAGACCCCTTGGTCTCTCATTGAAACCCATTGGAAACCCGACGCTTGTTTGCACACTGCACCCGGCCGCCCCGCGCTGCTGAGGGTGTACTTTCTGTGTGGACTTGTGTCCCCCCGGGTGCCCTACAAAACCCCCCTGGTCTGCCCTCCAAAGACGCGGGTACTTACCTGCTGGCAGACTGGAACCGGGGCACCCCCTTCGCTCCATTGAAGCCTATGCGTTTTGGGCACCACTTTGAACTCTGCACCTGACTGGCCCTGAGCTGCTGGTGTGGTAACTTTGGGGTTGCTCTGAACCCCCAACGGTGGGTTACCTTGGACCCCAATTTGAACCCCGTAGGTGGTTTACTTACCTGCAAGAACTAACATTACTTTACCTCCCCCAGGAACTGTGAAAATTGCACTGTGTCCACTTTTAAAACAGCTAAATGTGTTTTATGTAAAAAGTATATATGCTATTGTGATTGTTCAAAGTTCCTAGAGTACTTACCTGCAATACCTTTCAAATGAGATATTACATGTAGAATTTGAACCTGTGGTTCTTAAAATAAACTAAGAAAATATATTTTTCTATAACAAAAACCTATTGGCCTGGAATTGTTTGAGTGTGTATTCCTCATTTATTGCCTGTGTGTATGTACAACAAATGCTTAACACTACTCCTTTGATAAGCCTACTGCTCGACCACACTACCACAAAATAGAGCATTAGTATTATCTCTTTTTGCCACTATCTTACCTCTAAGGGGAACCCTTGGACTCGTACTATTCCTTACTTTGAAAATAGTGCATACAGAGCCAACTTCCTACAGGAGGTGAAAGAACTCTTGCTAAAACAGGCAATAGAAAGAGTACCAAAGGGGGAATTAAACAAGGAAATTACTCATCCTACTTCCTGGTGCCAAAGCAAGACCTTAAAACTGATCCTGGACCTCCGGTTCATAAACAAATTCATTCGCACTCATTTCAGGATAACAACCCTACAAGAGGTAATGCCACTCCTGCAAGAGGAGATTACATGGCAACAGTAGACCTTCAGGATGCCTATTTACACATACTAGTAAATCAGGCACACACAAAAATACCTGATTTGTACTTGGAGTGCACTCTCAATTCAAGGTCTAACTGTTCAGAATAAAATCAGCACCAAGAGTATTTACAAAATGCCTGGCGACAGTTGCGGCATTCCTATGAAGAAAGGGAGTTCATGTGTACATCTACATGGACAACTGGCTTATAAGGGGCACATACATGAGAAATGTCAGACACACCGAAACCGTTATCACAGCCCTTCAAGAGCTTGGCTTCAGTATAAACCGCAAAGAATCGTCATCACCACAACAATAAATTGTCCTAGGAGCCAGACTCTATGCGAGGAGAGCACATCCTTTCTTGCCCATTAGAGATTACAAGCAATCACAGAGAAAGCTCTCCTTTACCAGACAGCACAATATCTGACAGTGAGTATAGTCATGAAACTGATGGGCATGATGGCATCCTGCACCCCTCTCATACCGCATGCAAGACTACACATGCAACCATTCCAAGAATGGCTGACCAACTATTGGTCACAAACCAGAGAGAGTTGAGGAGATCTAGTGGTTGTCACAAAGTATACAAAAGGAGATCCAGTGGTGGACATCCAAAGACCTAACCAAGGGAAGACCTTTCAAGACAACACGTCCTTCTGTGACCATCACGACTGATGCATCCCACAGGGGTTGTGGAGCACATATGGACAGCCTAAGAATCTGAGGCCAGTGGAACAAAACAGATGCGATAAAACAAATCAGTTTTCTAGAACTGAAAACAGTGTTACTGGCCCTGAAAGCATCCCAAAGGCAACTGTCAGGGAAGACTGTACTAATTCAAACAAACACAACAACAGTGTTCTACCTGAACAAGTAAGAGGATACAAAATTGTTCACCCTAAGCAAGTTAGCCCAAGAAATATGGAAGTGGGCTATACCTCAGGGGATCAGCCTTCAAACAATACACCTACTGGGAAAGGACAACATAGAGGTGGACAAACTAAGCAGGCAAGAAAACAGGACACACAAATGGGAGATAAAGCAAAGGAGCCTTGAAACATTCTTCAGGATTTGGAGCATGCCAACAATCTGCCTGTTTGCATCAGCAGAAAATAAAAAATGCAAACACTTCACCTCCAGGTTTCCACACCACCAGTCAGAAGGGATTGCCCTGTCACTAAACTGGTCAGGGAGATTTTTTTATGCCTTTCCACTGATTCCCCGAATACCAAAGATACTTAAGGTCAGGAGACCAGGAACGAACCTCCTACTTATAACCCCTTGGTGGACCAGACAAGCATGGTACTCTGACCTACTCAGACTGTCCAAGGGACAGTATAAAATCAAAACGGAACAAGATCTACTCACAATACGAAGGGGGCAAGTGTTCCACCCGGAATCAGCAACACTCAACCTAACAGCATGGCACCTGAATGCAGAGAATTCAGACACCTAAACCTACCACACAGAACCATGGAGATACTAAAGTAAGCTAGGAAGCCAACAACAAGGAGATGCTACGCATCAAAATGGAAAAGATAAGTTCTATGGTGCACAGGAAACAATACCCCAGAAGCAATATCCAGGCAGGAGACATTAATAACCTATCTCATGCACCTGCTAGACAGCAGAATCAATTATTCTTCTTTCAAGGTACTCTTGGGGGGCAGTCGTGGCCTACACCAGAGGGGCATTATGTAAAGGTTTCTTCACAGCACCTGTTATAAAAAGGTTTCTGGAAGGATGCAAAAGAATTGCCCCTCCGAGAAAGACAGAAGCACCAATGTAGAGCTTAAACACACAACTTAAGACAAAACCATTCGAACCCATGCATAAGGCTGAACTGCGGCTTATCACATCATAGACCGCTTTCCCAATAGCGATCACTTCTCTGCAAAGAGTAAGCGAGATTCAAGCTCTACCAGTACAAGAACCGTGTATGCAAATCCACAAAGACAAGGTGGTTCTCAGAACAAACCCTCAATTCCTACCCAAGGTGGTCACCAAATTCCACATCAGACCATACAGTTACCAGTTTTCTTTAAAACCCGCAAACAGAAATAGAAAAAAAGACTACATACACTGGACTTCAGAAGGACACTAATATACTACTTGGAGGAGACCAAAGGACTCCACAAGAGGAACAGACTATTTGTAACGTATGCTGTAAGGAAATGTAGGAAGTTAATGACAATTTTGGAATTTGTCGTGTGATCAGGTATTGGCTGAGTAGTCCAGCAAATGCAAAGTCTTGTATCCCACCGCTGCCACCAATGTAGGAAGTTGGCTCTGTATGTGCTATTTCAAAGTAAGGAATAGCATGCACAGAGTCCAAGGGTTCCCCTTAGAGGTAAAATAGTGGTAAAAATAGATAATACTAATGCTCTATTTTGTGGTAGTGTGGTCGAGCAGTAGGCTTATCCAAGGAGTAGTGTTAAGCATTTGTTGTACATACACATAGACAATAAATGAGGTACACACACTCAGAGACAAATCCAGCCAATAGGTTTTTGTATAGAAAAATATCTTTTCTTAGTTTATTTTAAGAACCACAGGTTCAAATTTAACATCTAATATCTTGTTCGAAAGGTATTGCAGGTAAGTACTTTAGGAACTTCAAATCATAAAAATTGCATGTATACTTTTCAAGTTATTGACAAATAGCTGTTTTAAAAGTGGACACTTAGTGCAATTTTCACAGTTCCTGGGGGAGGTAAGTTTTTGTTAGTTTTACCAGGTAAGTAGGACACTTACAGGGTTCAGTTCTTGGTCCAAGGTAGCCCACCGTTGGGGGTTCAGAGCAACCCCAAAGTCACCACACCAGCAGCTCCGGGCCGGTCAGGTGCAGAGTTCACAGTGGTGCCCAAAACACATAGGCTAGAATGGAGAGAAGGGGGTGCCCCGGTTCCGGTCTGCTTGCAGGTAAGTACCCGCGTCTTCGGAGGGCAGACCAGAGGGGTTTTGTAGGGCACCGGGGGGGACACAAGTCCACACAGAAATTTCACCCTCAGCAGCGCGGGGGCGGCCGGGTGCAGTGTAGAAACAGGCGTCGGGTTCGCAATGTTAGTCTATGAGAGATCTCGGGATCTCTTCAGCGCTGCAGGCAGGCAAGGGGGGGATTCCTCGGGGAAACCTCCACTTGGGCGAGGGAGAGGGACTCCTGGGGGACACTTCTCCAGTGAAAGTCCGGTCCTTCAGGTCCTGGGGGCTGCGGGTGCAGGGTCTCTCCCAGGCGTCGGGACTTAGGATTCAAAGAGTCGCGGTCAGGGGAAGCCTCGGGATTCCCTCTGCAGGCGGCGCTGTGGGGGCTCAGGGGGGACAGGTTTTGGTACTCACAGTATCAGAGTAGTCCTGGGGTCCCTCCTGAGGTGTTGGATCGCCACCAGCCGAGTCGGGGTCGCCGGGTGCAGTGTGGCAAGTCTCACGCTTCTTGCGGGGAGCTTGCAGGGTTCTTTAAAGCTGCTGGAAACAAAGTTGCAGCTTTTCTTGGAGCAGGTCCGCTGTCCTCGGGAGTTTCTTGTCTTTTCGAAGCAGGGGCAGTCCTCAGAGGATGTCGAGGTCGCTGGTCCCTTTGGAAGGCGTCGCTGGAGCAGGATCTTTGGAAGGCAGGAGACAGGCCGGTGAGTTTCTGGAGCCAAGGCAGTTGTCGTCTTCTGGTCTTCCGCTGCAGGGGTTTTCAGCTGGGCAGTCCTTCTTCTTGTAGTTGCAGGAATCTGATTTTCTAGGGTTCAGGGTAGCCCTTAAATACTAAATTTAAGGGCGTGTTTAGGTCTGGGGGGTTAGTAGCCAATGGCTACTAGCCCTGAGGGTGGGTACACCCTCTTTGTGCCTCCTCCCAAGGGGAGGGGGTCACATTCCTATCCCTATTGGGGGAATCCTCCTTCTACAAGATGGAGGATTTCTAAAAGTCAGAGTCACCTCAGCTCAGGACACCTTAGGGGCTGTCCTGACTGGCCAGTGACTCCTCCTTGTTTTTCTCATTATCTCTCCTGGACTTGCCGCCAAAAGTGGGGGCTGGGTCCAGGAGGCGGGCATCTCCACTAGCTGGAGTGCCCTGGGGCATTGTAACACGAAGCTTGAGCCTTTGAAGCTCACTGCTAGGTGTTACAGTTCCTGCAGGGGGGAGGTGTGAAGCACCTCCACCCAGAGCAGGCTTTGTTTCGGTCCTCAGAGAGCACAAAGGCTCTCACCGCATGAGGTCAGACACTCGTCTCTCAGCAGCAGGCTGGCACAGACCAGTCAGTCCTGCACTGAACAATTGGGTAAAATACAGGGGGTATCTCTAAGATGCCCTCTGTGTGCATTTTTTAATAAATCCAACACTGGCATCAGTGTGGGTTTATTATTCTGAGAAGTTTGATACTAAACTTCCCAGTATTCAGTGTAGCCATTATGGAGCTGTGGAGTTCGTTTTTGACAGACTCCCAGACCATATACTCTTATGGCTACCCTGCACTTACAATGTCTAAGGTTTTGCTTAGACACTGTAGGGGCATAGTGCTCATGCACATATGCCCTCACCTGTGGTATAGTGCACCCTGCCTTAGGGCTGTAAGGCCTACTAGAGGGGTGACTTACCTAGGCCACAGGCAGTGGGAGGTTGGCATGGCACCCTGAGGGGAGTGCCATGTCGACTTAGTCATTTTCTCCCCATCAGCACACACAAGCTGGCAAGCAGTGTGTCTGTGCTGAGTGAGGGGTCCCTAGGGTGGCATAAGACATGCTGCAGTCCTTAGAGACCTTCCCTGGCATCAGGGCCCTTGGTACCAGGGGTACCAGTTACAAGGGACTTACCTAGGTGCCAGGGTTGTGCCAATTGTGGAAACAATGGTACATTTTAGGTGAAAGAACACTGGTGCTGGGGCCTGGTTAGCAGGGTCCCAGCACACTTCTCAGTCAAGTCAGCATCAGTATCAGGCAAAAAGTGGGGGGTAACTGCAACAGGGAGCCATTTCTTTACAGGAAATGCCTCCTTGGCATGGTTGCCCCCTGACTTTTTGCCTTTGCTGATGCTATGTTTACAATTGAAAGTGTGCTGAGGCCTGCTAACCAGGCCCCAGCACCAGTGTTCTTTCCCTAAACTGTACTTTTGTATCCACAATTGGCAGACCCTGGCATCCAGATAAGTCCCTTGTAACTGGTACTTCTGGTACCAAGGGCCCTGATGCAAAGGAAGGTCTCTAAGGGCTGCAGCATGTCTTATGCCACCCTGGAGACCTCTCACTCAGCACAGACACACTGCTCGCCAGCTTGTGTGTGCTAGTGAGGACAAAACGAGTAAGTCGACATGGCACTCCCCTCAGGGTGCCATGCCAGCCTCTCACTGCCTATGCAGTATAGGTAAGACACCCCTCTAGCAGGCCTTACAGCCCTAAGGCAGGGTGCACTATACCATAGGTGAGGGTACCATTGCATGAGCATGGTACCCCTACAGTGTCTAAACAAAACCTTAGACATTGTAAGTGCAGGGTAGCCATAAGAGTATATGGTCTGGGAGTCTGTCAAACACGAACTCCACAGCACCATAATGGCTACACTGAAAACTGGGAAGTTTGGTATCAAACTTCTCAGCACAATAAATGCACACTGATGCCAGTGTACATTTTATTGCAAAATACACCCCAGAGGGCACCTTAGAGGTGCCCCCTGAAACTTAACCGACTGTCTGTGTAGGCTGACTAGTTCCAGCAGCCTGCCACACCAGAGACATGTTGCTGGCCCCATGGGGAGAGTGCCTTTGTCACTCTGAGGCCAGTAACAAAGCCTGCACTGGGTGGAGATGCTAACACCTCCCCCAGGCAGGAGCTGTGACACCTGGCAGTGAGCCTCAAAGGCTCACCCCTTTGTCACAGCCCAGCAGGGCACTCCAGCTTAGTGGAGTTGCCCGCCCCCTCCGGCCACGGCCCCCACTTTTGGCGGCAAGGCTGGAGGGAACAAAGAAAGCAACAAGGAGGAGTCACTGGCCAGTCAGGACAGCCCCTAAGGTGTCCTGAACTGAAGTGACTCTAACTTTTAGAAATCCTCCATCTTGCAGATGGAGGATTCCCCCAATACGGTTAGGATTGTGACCCCCTCCCCTTGGGAGGAGGCACAAAGAGGGTGTACCCACCCTCAGGGCTAGTAGCCATTGGCTACTAACCCCCCAGACCTAAACACGCCCTTAAATTTAGTATTTAAGGGCTACCCTGAACCCTAGAAAATTAGATTCCTGCAACTACAAGAAGGACTGCCTAGCTGAAAACCCCTGCAGAGGAAGACCAGAAGACGACAACTGCCTTGGCTCCAGAAACTCACCGGCCTGTCTCCTGCCTTCCAAAGATCCTGCTCCAGCGACGCCTTCCAAAGGGACCAGCGACCTCGACATCCTCTGAGGACTGCCCCTGCTTCGAAAAGACAAGAAACTCCCGAGGACAGCGGACCTGCTCCAAGAAAGGCTGCAACTTTGTTTCCAGCAGCCTTGAAAGAACCCTGCAAGCTCCCCGCAAGAAGCGTGAGACTTGCAACACTGCACCCGGCGACCCCGACTCGGCTGGTGGAGATCCAACACCTCAGGAGGGACCCCAGGACTACTCTGATACTGTGAGTACAAAAACCTGTCCCCCCTGAGCCCCCACAGCGCCGCCTGCAGAGGGAATCCCGAGGCTTCCCCTGACCGCGACTCCTTGAATCCAAAACCCGACACCTGGGAGAGACCCTGCACCCGCAGCCCCCAGGACCTGAAGGACCGGACTTTCACTGGAGAAGTGACCCCCAGGAGTCCCTCTCCCTTGCCCAAGTGGAGGTTTCCCCGAGGAACCCCCCCCTTGCCTGCCTGCAGCGCTGAAGAGATCCCTAGATCTCCCATAGACTAACACTACAAACCCGACGCTTGTTTCTACACTGCACCCGGCCGCCCCCGCGCTGCTGAGGGTGAAATTCCTGTGTGGGCTTGTGTCCCCCCCGGTGCCCTACAAAACCCCCCTGGTCTGCCCTCCGAAGACGCGGGTACTTACCTGCTGGCAGACTGGAACCGGGGCACCCCCTTCTCCATTGAAGCCTATGCGTTTTGGGCACCACTTTGAACTCTGCACCTGACCGGCCCTGAGCTGCTGGTGTGGTGACTTTGGGGTTGCTCTGAACCCCCAACGGTGGGCTACCTTGGACCAAGAACTGAACCCTGTAAGTGTCTTACTTACCTGGTAAAACTAACAAAAACTTACCTCCCCCAGGAACTGTGAAAATTGCACTAAGTGTCCACTTTTAAAACAGCTATTTGTCAATAACTTGAAAAGTATACATGCAATTTTTATGATTTAAAGTTCCTAAAGTACTTACCTGCAATACCTTTCGAATGAGATATTACATGTAGAATTTGAACCTGTGGTTCTTAAAATAAACTAAGAAAAGATATTTTTCTATAACAAAACCTATTGGCTGGATTTGTCTCTGAGTGTGTGTAACTCATTTATTGTCTATGTGTATGTACAACAAATGCTTAACACTACTCCTTGGATAAGCCTACTGCTCGACCACACTACCACAAAATAGAGCATTAGTATTATCTCTTTTTACCACTATTTTACCTCTAAGGGGAACCCTTGGACTCTGTGCATGCTATTCCTTACTTTGAAATAGCACATACAGAGCCAACTTCCTACATATGCTAAATCCAACAGGGGAGCCCCCGTCACAAAGGGGACTCAAGCGATGGACCCTTGAAACAATTCAAACGTGCTACGCAGCAGCAGGCAAACAGCTGCTGCACCACCCAAAGGCACACTCAACAAGGGAAAAGGGTGCAACCCTGGCGTTCATAGCAAACATGCTGTAGGAAGTTGGCTCTGTATATACTATTTCAAAGTAAGAAATAGTGTGCACAGAGTCCAAGGGTTCCCCTTAGAGGTAAGATAGTGGCAAAAAGAGATAATTCTAATGCTCTATTTTGTGGTAGTGTGGTCGAGCAGTAGGCTTATCAGAGGGTAGTGTTAAGCATTTGTTGTACACACACATGAAATAAATGAGGAACACACACTCAGACAATTCCAGGCCAATAGGTTTTTATCTAGAAAATATATTTTCTTAGTTTATTTTACGAACCACAGGTTCAAGATTTACAAACAATACTTTAAATGAAAGGTATTTCACTTAAGTACTTTAGGAACTTTTAATAATCACAATAGCATGTACAGTTTTGGCAAAAATGGCAATAAGCTATTTTAAAAGTGGACACAGTGCAAAAATCAACAGTTCCTGGGGGAGGTAAGTAAATGTTAAGTTCACAGGTAAGTAAAACACTTACAGGGTTCAAAGTTGGGTCCAAGGTAGCCCACTGTTGGGGGTTCAAGGCAACCCCAAAGTTACCACACCAGCAGCTCCGGGCCAGTCAGGTGCAGAGGTCAAAGAGGTGCCCAAAAAACATAAACTTCAATGGAGAACAGGGGTGCCCCGGTTCCAGTCTGCCAGCAGGTAAGTACCCTCAGCATCACAGGGGCAGCCAGGTGCAGAGTGCAAACAGGTGTCGGTTTTGTATAGAAAGCAATGGGGAGACCTGGGGGTCTCTTCAACGATGCAGGCAAGCACAAGGTGGGGGGGAGGGGGGAATCCTCGGGCAGAGGGTCGCCTGGGGGTCGCTCCTGCACTGGAGTTTGGTTCCTTCAGGTCCTGGGGGCTGCTGGTGCAGTGTTGGTTCCAGGCAGTCGCAGTCAGGGGGAGCCTCTGGATTTCCTCTGCAGGCGTCGCTATGGGGCTCAGGGGGGTCGCCTCTGGCTACTCACGGGCTCCCTGTAGTGTTGGTTTTCCGCAGGCCGAGCCGGTGGCGTCTGGTGCAGAGTGGAAAGTCTCATGCTTCCGGCGGGAAACTTGAAGTCCTTAGAGTTGTTTCTTTGTTGCAAGGAAGTTGCAGATTGTTGAACAGGGCCGCTGTTCACTGGAGTTTCTTGGTCCTTGGTTGCAGGGCAGTCCTCTGAAGCTTCAGAGGTCGTTGGTCCCTGTTGGATGCGTCGCTGTTTAAGTTTTCTTCGCAGTTGGAGGACAGGCCGGTAGGGCTGGGGCCAAAGCAGTTGTCGTCTCCGTCTTCACTGCAGGGCTTCAGGTCAGCAGTCCTTCTTCTGGTTAAGGTTGCAGGAATCTAGTTTCCTAGGTTCTGGGGGCCCCTAATACTGAATTTAGGGTTGTGTTTAGGTCTGGGAGGGCAGTAGCCAATGGCTACTGTCCGTGAGGGTGGCTACACCCTCTTTGTGCCTCCTCCCTGAGGGGAGGGGGGCTGTCCTGACTGGTGGGTGACTCCTCCTTGTTTTTCTCATTATCTCCTCCAGCCTTGCCACCAAAAGTGGGGGCAGTGGCCGGAGGGGCGGGCATCTCCACTAGCTGGGATGCCCTGTGGTGCTGTAACAAAGAGGGTGAGCCTTTGAGGCTCACCGCCAGGTGTTACAGTTCCTGCAGGGGGAGATGAGAAGCACCTCCACCCAGTACAGGCTTTGTTCCTGGCCACAGAGTGACAAAGGCTGTCTCCCCACATGGCCAGCAACATGTCTGGTGTGTGGCAGGCTGGCAAAAACTAGTCAGCCTACACTGGAAGTCGGGCATGTTTTCAGGGGGCATCTCTAAGATGCCCTCTGGGTGTATTTTTACAATAAATTGCACACTGGCATCAGTGTGCATTTATTGTGCGGAGGCGTTTGATACCAAACTTCCCAGTTTTCAGTGTAGCCATTATGGTGCTGTGGAGTTCGTGTTTGACAGACTCCCAGACCATATACTTCTATGGCTACCCTGCACTTACAATGTTTAAGGTTTGGCTTAAACACTGTAGGGGCATAGTGCTCATGCACATATGCCTTCACCCGTGGTATAGTGCACCCTGCCTTAGGGCTGTAAGGCCTGCTAGAGGGGTGACTTACCTATGCCACAGGCAGTGTGAGGTTGGCATGGCACTCTGAGAGGCGTGTCATGTCGACTTAGTCATTTTCTCCCCACCAGCACACACAAGATGTGAAGCAGTGTGCATGTGCTGAGTGAGGGGTCCCTAGGTTGGCATAAGACATGCTGCAGCCCTTAGAGACCTTCCCTGGCATCAGGGCCCTTGGTACCAGGGGTACCAGTTACAAGGTACTTACCTGAGTGCCTGGGCTGTGCCAATTGTGGAGACAAAGGTACAGTTTAGGGAAAGAACACTGGTGCTGGGGCCTGGTTAGCAGGGTCCCAGCACACTTTCAAATGATAACTTAGCATCAGCAAAGGCAAAAAGTCAGGGGGTAACCATGCCAAGGAGGCATTTCCTTACACCTACCTACTCTAAAGGGCTATGCTAGACCCCTCACTACCCTAGCAAAACATTTTGAAGTCACTAGTATAGTATGTACCCAACAGTTAGAAGTGGTCTTTCTTATGGAAAGTCAACGATATCTAAGTGGTAAAGCAAAGCAAGTGTGTTATTCCCCATGCTTCACTACCATTGTAGGAGGTGGACCCAGTTTATGGTGTACATCTATGGTGTGGCACCCTATACCCTTAGTGATAGTGTTTTGGTGTCCATATAGCAAACTCTATAGGCAACTGTGGTGAGCAGCTAAAGCTTATCTAGGAGTCTAAAGCACTTTAATACCACAATAGTCAATCGGTAACTGATCACAAGAAAGAACCACACCAGGTGTTGCAAAAAATAGGTTTCTTTATTGCAATAGTAAGGCTATACTAACATTGGTATATCTCCACTTGGAGATATCTACACAGATAATATACCCTAGAAATACATGTGGCCCAAAGGGGGAGGCCAAACCATATACTAAAAAAATGGTATAAGAAGGAAGGTGCCAAACCAAGGTAAGTGTGTTAGGGAGTAGGAAATTACCAGAGGAAAGTACAAGAAATCCCACAGGCGCCTGGGTGCAGGATTATCATCTAGCCGGGTGTCCCATAGGCTAAGAGAGGACTGCCACTTTTGTATTTTTATGGATTCAGGACCCTTCACAGTGGACACAGAGGAAACCTGTTGGCACAAAGAAGGTTGGAGTGTGCCCCATCTGTGGATACCCAGAAGACCACCAGGAGGCCCAGTTGCATAGGGGTAAAGTGGCGTCTTAAACCCTCGTGGAAGTCAGTGGAAGCCTCGGTTGTCCAGCTGCGGTCGCCAACCGTGGAACCCAAAGGTGGATTCTGGACATGAAGAACCTAAAAAAGAAGGGAACAGTGTTAAGACCACTGAGTTGTGCAGGTTGTTTGCAGGTTTTGGAGGACTGGCAAGGTCCTTGTGACTCAAACCTTGGAGAGGAGTCGGGGCAGGCCTCAACATCATATCAGCAGGTCATAGCACGGTAAGCTGCATACCACAATGTCCAAATGCACACTGACCCTAATGAAGAGGATTTCCTCTTTGATAAACTGACTACCACCCATAAAGAAGTTTTTACCCATGCTAACCCGTACCACACCACACCACAACAGGGTAATTTTCATCACCCACAATTCATACCATGGGATTCACAATCAACTTTCTCAAATCCCATCTCCAACCTTTACAGATTCAGCCTTACCTATCAGCAATTCTCAGTACTCAGTCAAGGCTAGCATATCCAACTCCAGCTCGAATTCTAACTTTTTAAACTCTTGTTTCCCAACTACTGGAAAACCACAAATACACAGTTGGAACAATGATTCAACTACTAGGGATGATGGCCTCCTGCATTGCCATGGTTCCCCATGCTAGACTACACATGCATCCCTTACAGCAGTGTCTATCTCCTTACTGGTCTCAGTCACAGGGTTATCTCCAAGATCTAGTGGTGTTAGCCCGCCAGGCTGACTGCTCTCTCTCCAATGGTTGAATCCCACCAACTTCATCAAAGCGCGGCCCTTTCAGGACCCAGTGCCTCAGATCACTCACACCACAGATGCATCACAGACAGGTTGGGGAGCACAACTCAACAACTTCACCATACAAAGAATAATTCAACAAGCTTCCCACATCAATTACTTGGAGTTGCAGACAGTTTGCTTAACAATCAAAACCTTTCTACCACAACTCTCCCACAAGTGGCTCTAGTCTGTACAGACAACATGACAGCCATGTATTATCTGCAGAAACTGGTGGGGGAGACACATTCTTATCAGTTGTCCCATCTCGCTCAGACAATATGGAAATCGGCAATTCACCATCACATTCACCTCCTGGTGGAATATCGCCCATGAATGGACAACCACTTTTCAGACCTCCTGTAGGAAGTTGGCTCTGTATGCACTATTTCAAAGTAAGGAATAGTATGCACAGAGTCCAAGGGTTCCCCTTAGAGGTAAGATAGTGGCAAAAAGAGATAATACTAATGCTCTATTTTGTGGTAGTGTGGTCGAGCAATAGGCTTATCCAAGGAGTAGTGTTAAGCATTTGTTGTACATACACATAGACAATAAATGAGGTACACACACTCAGAGACAAATCCAGCCAATAGGTTTTTATATAGAAAAATATCTTTTCTTAGTTTATTTTAAGAACCACAGGTTCAAATTCTACATGTAATATCTCATTCGAAAGGTATTGCAGGTAAGTACTTTAGGAACTTCAAATCATCAAAATTGCATGTATACTTTTCAAGTTATTCACAAATAGCTGTTTTAAAAGTGGACACTTAGTGCAATTTTCACAGTTCCTAGGGGAGGTAAGTATTTGTTAGGTTAACCAGGTAAGTAAGACACTTACAGGGCTTAGTTCTTGGTCCAAGGTAGCCCACCGTTGGGGGTTCAGAGCAACCCCAAAGTCACCACACCAGCAGCTCAGGGCCGGTCAGGTGCAGAGTTCAAAGTGGTGCCCAAAACGCATAGGCTAGAATGGAGAGAAGGGGGTGCCCCGATTCCGGTCTGCTTGCAGGTAAGTACCCGCGTCTTCGGAGGGCAGACCAGGGGGGTTTTGTAGGGCACCGGGGGGGACACAAGCCCACACAGAAATTTCACCCTCAGCAGCGCGGGGGCGGCCGGGTGCAGTGTAGAAACAAGCGTCGGGTTTTCAATGTTAGTCTATGAGGGATCTCTTCAGCGCTGCAGGCAGGCAAGGGGGGGATTCCTCGGGGAAACCTCCACTTGGGCAAGGGAGAGGGACTCCTGGGGGTCACTTCTCCAGTGAAAGTCCGGTCCTTCAGGTCCTGGGGGCTGCGGGTGCAGGGTCTCTCCCAGGCGTCGGGACTTTGGATTCAAAGAGTCGCGGTCAGGGGAAGCCTCGGGATTCCCTCTGCAGGCGGCGCTGTGGGGGCTCAGGGGGGACAGGTTTTGGTACTCACAGTATCAGAGTAGTCCTGGGGTCCCTCCTGAGGTGTTGGATCTCCACCAGCCGAGTCGGGGTCGCCGGGTGCAGTGTTGCAAGTCTCACGCTTCTTGCGGGGAGCTTGCAGGGTTCTTTAAAGCTGCTGGAAACAAAGTTGCAGCTTTTCTTGGAGCAGGTCCGCTGTCCTCGGGAGTTTCTTGTCTTTTCGAAGCAGGGGCAGTCCTCAGAGGATGTCGAGGTCGCTGGTCCCTTTGGAAGGCGTCGCTGGAGCAGGATCTTTGGAAGGCAGGAGACAGGCCGGTGAGTTTCTGGAGCCAAGGCAGTTGTCGTCTTCTGGTCTTCCTCTGCAGGGGTTTTTAGCTAGGCAGTCCTTCTTCTTGTAGTTGCAGGAATCTAATTTTCTAGGGTTCAGGGTAGCCCTTAAATACTAAATTTAAGGGCGTGTTTAGGTCTGGGGGGTTAGTAGCCAATGGCTACTAGCCCTGAGGGTGGGTACACCCTCTTTGTGCCTCCTCCCAAGGGGAGGGGGGTCACAATCCTAACCCTATTGGGGGAATCCTCCATCTGCAAGATGGAGGATTTCTAAAAGTTAGAGTCACTTCAGCTCAGGACACCTTAGGGGCTGTCCTGACTGGCCAGTGACGCCTCCTTGTTGCTTTCTTTGTTCCCTCCAGCCTTGCCGCCAAAAGTGGGGGCCGTGGCCGGAGGGGGCGGGCAACTCCACTAAGCTGGAGTGCCCTGCTGGGCTGGGACAAAGGGGTGAGCCTTTGAGGCTCACCGCCAGGTGTCACAGCTCCTGCCTGGGGGAGGTGTTAGCATCTCCACCCAGTGCAGGCTTTGTTACTGGCCTCAGAGTGACAAAGGCACTCTCCCCATGGGGCCAGCAACATGTCTCTGGTGTGGCAGGCTGCTGGAACTAGTCAGCCTACACAGACAGTCGGTTAAGTTTCAGGGGGCACCTCTAAGGTGCCCTCTGTGGTGTATTTTACAATAAAATGTACACTGGCATCAGTGTGCATTTATTGTGCTGAGAAGTTTGATACCAAACTTCTCAGTTTTCAGTGTAGCCATTATGGTGCTGTGGAGTTCGTGTAAACCAGACTCCCAGACCATATACTCTTATGGCTACCCTGCACTTACAATGTCTAAGGTTTTGCTTAGACACTGTAGGGGCACAGTGCTCATGCACTGGTACCCTCACCTATGGTATAGTGCACCCTGCCTTAGGGCTGTAAGGCCTGCTAGAGGGGTGTCTTACCTATACTGCATAGGCAGTGAGAGGCTGGCATGGCACCCTGAGGGGAGTGCCATGTCGACTTACTCATTTTGTTCTCACTAGCACACACAAGCTGGTAAGCAGTGTGTCTGTGCTGAGTGAGGGGTCTCTAGGGTGGCATAAGACATGCTGCAGCCCTTAGAGACCTTCCTTGGCATCAGGGCCCTTGGTACTAGTAGTACCAGTTACAAGGGACTTATCTGAAGGCCAGGGTGTGCCAATTGTGGATACAATGGTACATTTTAGGTGAAGGAACACTGGTGCTGGGGCCTGGTTAGCAGGGTCCCAGCACACTTCTCAGTCAAGTCAGCATCAGTATCAGGCAAAAAGTGGGGGGTAACTGCAACAGGGAGCCATTTCTTTACACCTCCTCAGCAGGATGCAGCAACAAGTCCATGAATGGGAACTTCACCCACAAGTCATTCACCAGTACTTTCATAGGTGGGGTACGCCACAAATAGATCACTTTGCCACCACAGAAAATTAAAAATGCCAAAACCTTGTGTCCATATACCCACACCGTCTCTCTGTCCTCGCTCTCAAACTGAGACAAACTTCACTCAAAATGATACTTGTAGCTCCCACTTGGGCACATCAACCTTGGTTCACAACACTTCTGGATCTGTCGTAGTTGCTCACAAGAAACTCCCCAGCAGGCTGGAACTTCTTACTCCAAGTCAAGGGCAGATCAGAAATCCATATCCCAAGATGTTCAAACTTGCGATATGACTCCTGAGTCATAGAGTTCAATTACTTGGATCGTCCACCAGAATGCATGGATGTTCTTAAAGAGGCATGTAAACCAACAACTGGACAGTGTTATGCTGCATAATGGAAATGTTTTGTAAGCTACTGTTGACCTAAACACATTGACCCACTCAACTCTTCAGTCCAAGACATTATTTATTTGCTGCATTTGTAAAACTCAAACTTAGCATACTCATCTATTTGCCATCATTTAGCAGCTATAGCAGCTTACCTCCAAAACAGACAACAAGTCTCTTTGTTTAGAATTCCGGTTATCAAATCCTTAATGGAAGGATTCAAGAGTAATTCCACACAGGTTTCCCCCAGCACCATCCTGGAACCTTAATGTACTTACTAGACTCATGGGTCCACCTTTTGAGTCTGTGCATATATACTGATTAAAATTTATTTCAAAGAAGGTATCCTTTTTGGTAGCTATCACTTCCCTAAGACGTGGAAGTGAACTCCAGGCTCTAACTTTAGAAGAATCATTCTTCCAGTAACATGGAGATGGAGTAGTTCTTCGGACAAACCCTGAATTCCTTCCAAAAGTAGTTTCACAATTCCACATTGATCTGTCAAGAGTTACCAGCCTTTTTCCCACCGCAAGACTGGGTTTCAGAGAGGGCTCTTCACACACTACATGTTAAATGGGCTCTTATGTATTATTTTAAAAGGGCCAAACACTTTAGCAAATCCAAACTTCTTCTTTTTTTTTTTTTTTTTTATAGTATTTTGAACGCCTCAAAGAGGAAACTGAATATTAAAAAAAAAAATTGTAATAGCTAGATGGATAGTCAAGTATATTCAAACTTGTTATGCCAAAGCCAAAAAGCAGTTACCTATTACCCCCAAAGCACATTACATCAGAAAAAAGGGTGCTTCTATGGCCTTTTTAGGTAACATTCCCATAGCAGATATATGTAAAGCTGCTACTTGGTCTACACCACATACATTTTCTAAACACTATTGTGTAGATGTTTTAGCACATCAACAAACCAATGTTGGCCAAGCAGTGCTCATAACACTTTCAAGCAACTCCAACTCCTGCAGGTTAGCCTCCGCTTAATTGGAGGAACTGCTTTACAGTCTATGTAAAGCATGTGTATCTACAGGCACACATGCCATTGAATGGAAAATGTTACTTACCTAGTAGACATGTGTTTGTGGCATGCAGTGCTGTAGATTTATATGCATCCTCCCCGGAAGCCTGTGGCCGTTGGAGTCACTCGGTCCTGTGACTCGAAAAGACTTATTCGAAGAAAAACAACTTGTAACACTCCGAGCCCAACACTAGATGGCAGGAACAGTGCACAGCATGTGAATCTGCAGCACAAACAGATGTACACTGGGTAAGTGACATTTTCCACATTGCACGGACATCTCTTTACCTATTACTCTCTATACACTTCTCACCTGCCTGCGGGAAAACATTTGAACAAAGGACTCGATGCCTATGTGTGCAGTATCACTAAGGAGAAGTAACTCGATCTTGTGGCTCAGATTCTTCAAAGAAAAACATCTTGTAACACTCGGGACACAACATTAGAAGGTGGACTTGTGCAAAACATATGAATCTACAGCACCGCATGCCACGAACAGATGTCTACTGGGTAAGTAACATTTTCCTTTTGCAACACCTGGTGTGATTCTTTCTTGTGAACAGTTACTGACTGACTGACTATTGTGGTATTGCAAGTGCTTTACACTCCTCCTAGATAAGCTTTAGCTGCTCATCACAGCTACCCCTAGAGAGCTATTGGTGTCTAGACACCTAAACACTATAACTAAGGGTTGCCTGAACCCTGTATAGGGAGCCACACCATGGTGTACACCATAAAATGAACCAGTCTCCTATGGGGGCGGGCAATAGCTTAAATGTCCTTTTTGTTGTTGGTTTTGTTTGTTGCATATGACATTTCTAATATGGTGTCTGTCTTAAGGATAAGCATCAAATGTTAACACTCTCATAATAAGCTGTTTCTTTTGTATTTTGTTTTATTGAATTTGAAGGTTTGGCTTTCTAATGTGGCCAGTTCTGATGATGTTCATGCACTGCTTGAGCAAAACTGTGTGTTGCTACTCGTGTGGTACCTGTCCTGGTGCAGCTTTAGAAACGTTTACTGAGGAATTCAATTGGCTGTTTTGCTGTTTTCACATATTTTTCAGTGCCTGTAATAAACACCCAGGTTTTCTAAACTGTTCCATCCCTGAAGAGTCTGCTTGAGGTTTCAACTTAACAGGTCTGTGATAAGTGTTCTAATGCATTTTGCTTTCCCCAAAAAGGTGGGTGGAGAGAGCGTGAAAAGGCCCGTGAAGACAGTTGGGGTCCTCCCCTTGGATCCAAACCTACTGAAGACAAAGCTCCAGAGACCCGAAAAGAAATGACTGAGGAGCGCGAGGAAAGGGATGGCGAGGACACTCCACCAAACAAGCAACCTCCACCTAGGTTAGCTTATCTTTTTTCACATGTGCTTCAGTTGGTTAGTTGTGGTACTTACGCATACTAAAGGTTTTGCTGCTGGTCAGAGTAATAGATGCAAAAGTGCTAATGCATAACAAAATGTTATTCTTTCTTATGCTTTCATTATGCTAGGTAGAAATAGAAAGTGACGTTACAAATTAGATGGAGGTGACTTCAGATGTAATTAGGGGTCCACTGTTAACCCAAAGACTAAAGAGTCTGTGTTGCCTTAACCTGCATTTACGTCTGTCAGTTTATTTTTATATTTTTTTACTGCTTGTGAGAGTGGGAACTCGGTACATTGTGGATGTTTTGCACTGATGATTCCAGAATTTTTGTCAGGATAATCTTTTTAACATCTTCATTTGACATTTGTTTCCCAAGAAACCATTTTCACACTTCCTCAGGTTTGGCATTTTTTTCTAGATTGAATGCCGTCAATATTTGCGAAGCGCCCTTCATTAGGCCAAAAAAAGGGCACTTCGGACCTAACCCACCTGGGAGAGTCAGGAAGAGAAACTCCGTGAGAGTAAAGAGAAAAAAATAACATCCTTTCCATCACTGCTGGCCCCATTGATACCCTTTAATGTGAAGGATGTCTTCAATTACTAAAGGTAGAGTGCTCACTTGCCGTCTGGAGCAGGATCCCTGCGATGCCAAAGCATCATCCCTGCATGACACTGGAACCATCACCAGTATCTAAGCACTGTCATCTTGCAACATGTCCAACCCATTCAAAACATCATTCAGTGCTTCACAGATCTACATTATGACTATCAAGGTCCATGCACTTCTGTTGCAGGCACTGGTACACTTAAATAAAGGGTGACATTACATACATGTGACTCCATGTCTGCCACTTTCCCTCGCTGACCTTCAGGATTCCAGCAGAAAATCCAGTTCAGACACTGTGGAGACCATCCCAGCTTACTCTTCTTTTTTCAACACCGAAAGTTCAGATTGTAGAATGAATTTCTATGTTCCTCTTTCTCCTTCGATCTCCTGAACTGCGGCTCCTGTTACAAAATGACTTTCGATGAATAACCGATCACTGCTGAAGCACAGGTCTGAAATGTTTTAAGTTCTCCAACTAGATCATCTCACTGTGAGTCACACTTCTTCCATATATAGTTCATATCCATCAATTGTTCATTGTCATGTACCTTACCAGTGAATGACATTTCCACTTTTAAATATATCATTGCAACAGCTGCAGCTAAACCTAACATTCTGTTGGAGGCTCCTGCTCCTCATACCTCAGTCTCATTATGGAAAAACATGATCAGTGCCAAGGTTTGTTGGTATCTTCTAATTTAAGTTTCTCACTCCTGCATCTTACCAAAGACCGCCACTCCTCGACTTTAAAATAACTGTACATTTTCTGAATAATACCTCTATCTGCAGATTCATCACTTTACGAATTTCACCCAGGAGCCAGACTGGATCTGGAGAATTTTCAGCAGTGGTGTTGTGTTGCTCTGCACTGTTCTGTACCACCCTGCAAATGATTGAGCATTGCTGCATGTGATGCACACCATTCCATGCTGATCATTATTTTTCTGTTTTCACAGCATCCAAAGTGGATCTGGAGCTCACATTTTTGCCTAGCTTCATTTTTTTAATTGAAACATTGTGCTAAACATTCCTCCTCAAGAACTACAGATTTTAAGATGTACTGAGACTGCTCTAAGCGGATTGTCAGGAACAGACCACAGTGAAGAGTCTTCGATGCTTGGGATCCTTTCCTGCTCCCAAAGGCAATCTAGAAGAGCAGGAAGCAAAGCTGTACTTCACCAAACGTAAACAAAAGCTGCTTGCCACTCAAAATCTTCGGAATGTCAAAGTCCAAATGCATGCACAAGAAAGTGGAGTTGGACTCCTTACTCCTGTACTTCTCCTTCCAAAGAAAAGCCGTAGAGCCATCAAGATCGGAGTCCCACTACTTTGAGATGACTGGCCTTGAAATCACTATCTCAGCTGGTTGTGACACACAGGCCGTTGTGTTATCTGCAGCAAATCGTGTCTTACAAGGAGGATATGTTGCAAATTTTGCTATGTTTCAGGCTCCCTTTAGGCACCATAGAGCCACAGCGGCCTCCAGTCAGGTTATGTCATGTTACCTTGCCCCTACTGACGCTTTTAAAAGATGACACACTGGCCCCACAGGCTACAACTGTTTGCAAAAAAAGACATTGCTGGCTTCACTGGCACAGATTGATGACCTGGGTGTTGAAACCAATGTCTGGCCGCAAACGGACGCTGGTCCAGGCCCAGCAGTGTCATGGTACGAAATAACTAAGGTGTAACCACACAGTGGAGTTCACAGTTGTGAGAAAATTATTATAGGGTGGTGGTGTGCAACCTCACCATACATTCTCTTCCAGGGGATCCTCATCAATAGTCATAAACATTGAATATTCCCGCCCTTGTGCGGGAACCCCGGAGCATATATATATATAAAATACATACATATTATCATGTGTAAAACAGCAATGCAGGCTATAATCATAAATAGGCTAAAATGCTTTATTTCTATGCAAGTTTTTTTTTTTTTTTTTTTTTTATATTATAAAATCACAATAGATCATAAATATCTACCTAAGCCCCAAAAACTGGACTTAGGGAAGTAAACAGCAGTAAATATCAGAGAAAAATAGAAAAAAACCACATTGAAAAACAATGAAGCATTCTTAGCCAATAGGCTGCATGCAGGTTAACACAGGAGAACCATAAAAACTTTGGCACCGTGCCTTTAAGACCCTGAGCACCTCCAGTATCCCACCATGCCTCAGGGGTGAAGGGAAGGTGACAGTTGGTTCACAGTTAGGTCAGTTCTTTTTTCCGGCTTCTTCTGAGAGGATCCTGGAGCATTGAGCTCTCAGTTTTTCTGAGTTTTTCTTCAGAAAAATCCTTAAAAATAGTGTTTTTCCTATTTACTCGACAGATAACATCTTTTGTCTGAGTTTGGAAGTCTTTTTTGACAGAAAATGCCATCTCTTTTTGTAAAATGTCCTTCTTGTGGGAAGAAGAAAGCCCAGTCAGACCCACACTCTCTGTGTATTGTCTGCCTGCCACAGAGTCACTGTCCTGACACCTGCAAGTATTGTAAGAACATGTCAAGGAGGACTCTCAAAGACAGAGAGAAGATCAGGCTACATGGGCTTCAGGAGAGGAAAAAGTCAACATCCTCTTCACTTCCCAGACCTACAGCAGAAGGAATGGCCCGATCGACGTCGACAGGTAGGATTGTACCTGTTTGTTCTCCATCGACGTCATCGGCACCACCGTCTCACCGGCATAGATCGCCGGCGACCAGACCGACGTCGAGGGACAAAACGTCGAAGCATGGACACAGGGGTACATCTCCGTCGACGGCAGGCCGCCGTTCGGCGTCGAGTCATCTCCGGCGCTCCCGTTCGCCGTTGAGAACGTCTCACCCCTTGGCGTCGATGGACACGACACCAAAAACACCTCGACGGCATGAACATCCGCCGTCGACCACTCGCCACTCAACGTCGAGACACACGACGGCGAGTAGGTCCAGGTCCCGCGATAGGCGATCGGCGTCAAGACACTCGACGGCAAGACCTCCGACGTCAAGACCTTCGACGTCGAGAACAGATCAGCCATCGCAACCTTCGACGTCGAGGATGCAATCGACGTCGACACAACCTTCAGCTGTGTCACAGGCAGTAGAGCCAGCGGACAAAGCTCCCTCACCGGTGGTCTCTATAAGGAGTGCATCATCCCATTCCAGAGCATCGGGGCATGTTTCTCCCATCACAGCATCCCCGGATTCACAATACTCTAGGATGTATTCTCCTACTGCCTCATTACCGAGAACGCCATCGCCTACAGCTAGAGCAGGACGGGCTCGTTCTGCTTCTCGTCAGCCGACCACAAGACCTGCACACTCTGCTACAGCCTCTCGGAGCAGGTCCCGTTCCCGAAGGAGAACCAGGTCACGAACACCACGTAGAAGATAACCTTCTTGGTCTTCTTCAGGATCGTCTGTTGGGCGCTACTCCCCCACACTCACAGATTCTCCACCTGCTAGGATTTCCCCGGTGGATGATATCACCACTTTTAATGAGGTTCTTCTAAGGGGAGCGCAGAAGCTAAATATTGAGGTACCGGAGCCGGCCACCTCATCCTCAGTTATCTTTGAGACCCTACAACACAGATCAGTCTCGAGAAAACTGCTGCCACTAGTACCGGGTTTGCTGCAACCGACTATGGACACTTTTCTGTCTCCAGCCACTCTCAAGTCTGCCCCGGCTAGGATTCAAAAGAAATACAAAGCTCCGGAACAAGATCCTTTATTCCTGCGGAAGGATCCGCCACCGGACTCTGATCTTAGCCGCAGCCAGAAAAACACACTCTGTGGCATCATCTTCCACAGTCCCCCCGGATAAGGAGAGCAGACACCTAGACTCTCTGGGGAGAAAGATGTGCGGTACGGCGGCATCTGCTATGAAGGTCTCCAGCGCCTCAGCACTTCTGGGCAGATATGACCGCTCTCTGTGGGACTCACTCCACAGATTTACAGAAAAGTTGCCCAGGGAAGATAGACAGGACTTCCAGGAAATCTTGCAGGAAGGGGGCCTAGTATCTAACCAGGTCATCAGCGCGGCGGCGGACGGGGCGGATTTGGCTGCGCATGGGTATGCGCACGGAATCTGCGCTAGGAGGTCTTCCTGGCTACGGCTCACGGGTCTGAAACAGGAAGCACAGCAGCGCATTTTGAACCTCCCATTCAGCGGGAGTTCATTGTTCGGTACCCACGCGGATGAAGAGATGGCCCGAATGAAAACGGAGGTCGACACGATGAGGGCAGTGGGCCTGGAACGTAAAAAAGACTTCAGGCGGAGGTACAGGCCGTATGACAGACGACCATTCCAGCAGAGGGTTCAAACCCCTCACTGGTCTCAAAGGCCACAACAACGACAGGGACGTCCCCTGTTTCAGGCACGTAGACCCACAAGAGACAGAGGGTCAAGTAGACCTCAACAGTCTACAGCAAAGACACCATCAAAGCAATGAGGCATTGCTTCCCTCAGCACTGTGCACCACTCCGGTGGGGGGAAGTGTTACGCATCATCTTCGCGAGTGGCACTCAATCACAAAAGACAGATGGGTGCTCAATATTGTCGAACATGGCTATTCTCTCCTTTTCAAAAAACCTCCTCCACACTTGCCGCCAGCAAGGTGTTTTCCTTCTCATCTCAGCCTGCTACGCAAGGAAGTTCTCGCACTCCTACAAAAGAAAGCTGTAGAAAAGGTTCCTCCGGCACAAAAAGGAAAAGGGGTGTACTCCCGTTACTTTCTGGTGGCGAAAAAAGGTCAACAGGGCCTCTTCAGACCAATTCTGGACTTACGGCTCCTGAACAAGTACATAAGAAAACAAAAGTTCAGGATGCTAGCCCTTCACCAGATTGTCCCGCAACTGCATCAGGGAGACTGGATGTGCTCCATCGACCTACAGGATGCATATTTTCACATCCCAATAGCAACCAAACATCGGAAATTTTTACGTTTCCAGATAGCGTCACAGCACTACCAATTCAGAGTCCTTCCATTCGGCCTGAAGTCTGCACCCCGAGTCTTTTCAAAATGTGTAGCAGTGGTAGCGGCACACCTTCGAAGACAAAAAATATTCGTCTATCCCTACCTGGACGACTGGCTAGTGAAGGCCTCATCTCCGGATCAGGCGAGAAAACATCGAGATATCGTTCTAAGAACTTTCGAGTCTCTAGGTCTTCAAATCAACCACGACAAGTCAACCTTGATTCCAACACAAAACCTCCACTACCTGGGAGCGATACTAAACACAGAGCTCCAAAGAGTGTATCCTTCGGAGGAACGACTTTTATCAATCCACAGGAAGTGTCAACATCTATTAACAGCCGATGCACCTACAGCTCGTCAGGTGACATCGCTTCTGGGCTCCATGGCTTCATGCATCTTCATTGTCCCGAATGCCAGGCTACGCATGAGGCCCCTTCAGGAGGCATTAGAGAACAATTGGAGCCAAAAGACTGGTCACTGGAAGGACAGAGTTCGACTACCAGCAGTGGCTTTTCAATCACTACAATGGTGGATGCACAGACCTCACCTGTCGATAGGTTCTCCGTTTCACCAGACAATTCCAGTCGACACTCTGGTAACGGATGCGTCTCTTCAGGGTTGGGGTGCTCATCTGGGTTCCTTCCAAGCTCAGGGTCTGTGGTCCGACAAGGAAAAGAACTATCACATAAATCTACTGGAACTCAGAGCAGTCCATCTGGCTCTCAAATCTTTCTCTCCATTGGTTCAGGGGAAATCTATCCTAATTCAGACAGACAATACAACCACAATGTATTACCTGAACAAACAGGGGGGAACAAGATCACTACCTCTGTCTCGAGAATCCCAAACGATATGGCATTGGCTCCTGGCCAGGGGAATGTCTATCACAGCGGTACACCTGCCAGGTCAGCAAAACGTAGAGGCAGATTTCCTGAGCAGACATCTGGAAGACGCGCACGACTGGGTGCTACACGACGAAGTCGTCGAGGACATCTTCGGTCAATGGGGTCGACCTCAGTTGGATCTCTTTGCAGACGAAACAAACAAGAAATGCCCAGACTTCGCATCCAGGTTCTGCCGTCCGGGATCTCAAGGGAATGCCCTGTTGATCAACTGGTCAGGGACATTTCTCTACGCCTTTCCACCGATTCCCCTCATACCGGCAGTAATCAACAAATTTTACAACTCCAGAACCAGAATGATTCTGATAGCGCCACAATGGCCCCGCCAATTCTGGTACACGGACCTACTCAACTTATCGGAAAGACCTCACAGGAGGTTGCCGTGCAGACCGGATCTCCTGAGCAGAATGGAAGGCAGAATCCTACATCCCAACCTTCCCTCTCTGAGCTTGACAGCATGGCTCCTGAATTCCTACAGTATGGGCACCTAGGGCTCTCACAGGAGTGCATGAGCATCTTGAAAGAGTCAAAACGACCTTCCACGCGGCGTTCTTACGCTTTTAAGTGGAAGAGATTTTACATCTGGTGCTCTCAACAAGGTATAAATCCCATACGAGCTCAGGAGGACGTCATACTATCCTATTTACTTCATCTGGCGAAGTCTGGTCTGCAGGTATCTTCTATTAAGGTTCATTTGTCTGCAATTACAGCGTATCGTAAGTCGCCTTCTCAGGAATCCTTCTTTACGATACCTGTAGTCAAGGATTTTTTAGAAGGCTTGAAAAAGGTTTTTCCTCCCATTCGGAGACCTTCTCCTCCATGGGAACTGAATGTAGTCCTGTCAAAACTTATGGGCCCTCCTTTTGAACCTATCCACAAGGCCTCTTTACAGCACCTTACGTGGAAGACGGCTTTTTTGGTGGCCATTACTTCAGCGAGGAGGGTCAGCGAAATTCAGGCTCTGTCTTGCAGAGAACCGTACACGGTTTTTCACGATAATAGAGTGGTTCTGCGAACTCACCCATCTTTCCTTCCGAAGGTGGTGTCAGAATTCCATATCAATCAGACTATATCTTTACCGACTTTCTTTCCCAATCCGGAGACTCCGGCTGAGAAAGCATTGCATTCTTTAGACTTAAAAAGAGTGCTGAAATTCTATTTGGACAAAACAAAACCGATTAGACATTCTAACCATTTGTTTCTGAATTATGGTCATTTAAGAACAGGAGAGGCAGCGTCTAAACGAACGATATCAAGATGGATTGTGTCTTGTATTGTTAACACTTACCAACTGGCTAATAAGCAATTACTGGCTAGGCCAAAAGCGCATTCCACAAGGGGAAAAGCGGCTACTGCTGCCCTCCTTAACAATGTACCAATTTCCGAGATTTGTAAGGCTGCTACATGGAAGTCTGTGCATACCTTTACTAAGCATTACTGTTTAGACTCGGATGCAAGAGCGGATGCCCAGGTGGGGCAGGCCTCTCTTAGAAATCTATTTGCATGAATATGTATTCTTTCCTGCACTTCTTTCGGACAGTCCGCAGAGTTTAGGGATGGGCTTGCTAATCTATTCAATGTTTATGACTATTGATGAGGATCCCCTGGAAGAGAAGGATTAGTTACTTACCTGTAAATCCTAGTTCTCTTCCAGGGGTATCCTCATCAAAGTCATAAACAACCCACCCTCCTCCCCGGACTTAAGTCTCCTAGAAGTGCAGGACAGATTATCTTTCTGATCAGTTACACAGATTGTCACCGTAAAAAAGTACTGACCTAACTGTGAACCAACTGTCACCTTCCCTTCACCCCTGAGGCATGGTGGGATACTGGAGGTGCTCAGGGTCTTAAAGGCACGGTGCCAAAGTTTTTATGGTTCTCCTGTGTTAATCTGCATGCAGCCTATTGACTAAGAATGCTTCATTGTTTTTCAATGTGGTTTTTTTCTATTTTTCTCTGATATTTACTGCTGTTTACTTCCCTAAGTCCAGTTTTTGGGGCTTAGGTAGATATTTATGATCTATTGTGATTTTATAATATAAAAAAAAAAAAAAAAAACTTGCATAGAAATAAAGCATTTTAGCCTATTTATGATTATAGCCTGCATTGCTGTTTTACACATGATAATATGTATGTATTTTATATATATATGCTCCGGGGTCCCCGCACAAGGGCGGGAATATTCAATGTTTATGACTTTGATGAGGATACCCCTGGAAGAGAACTAGGATTTACAGGTAAGTAACTAATCCATACTTACCAATCCCTTTAGGTCCAGGAGATTTCATTTGTTAAACCCTCCCACCCCAAGACTGTGAAAAAGCCTTTTAGAGGTCGCCAGTCCACCAGTGCCACCAAGCCATGGTGAAATCCTAAAATCAGTTTTGGCTGCCCCACCCTCCAGCTCGGCCCTAAAAACAGACAAGACAAGGTCATAGTCTTTGGCTTCAACCCCCAGCACTTCGGCCAGAGACATAGTTTCCATCTCAGTCAGAACTGCGGCTCTGAGCCAACTGCCTCCATGTTGGTGCTGACTAAACCACACCGACCAAAGGCTTCGGTGCTGAAATCCAGAAAACCTAAGAGCAGGGAGATTGTCATTTTTCGGCTACACCGTCTCCTGTGGAGCTTATCCTAGAGACTATGAACGTTCATCAGTGCCGCCTCAATATTCTGGAGGATACAGGACGCATTATTGCTTCCAGTTTACTGCTCAAGAGGAAGCTGTCTTTTCAAGAAGCCCTGGACACGTCACCTCCAAAGAGAAGAAGCAAGTAAAAGGCCTCCAGCCCATCTTGCATGCCTTCTCCACCTCCTCCTCCACCATTTTTCCTCCTCCACCTGCTTCTCCTCCACCTCCCTTACCTCCTTATTCTCCTGCCTCACCTTCTCTAGGAGATTATATCCCTCAAGGATCACCTGTGTATGTTGGGGAAGATTTGGGTGGGACACAGCATGACCCGGCGGCCAGGTACCAATGGTAGTTACCCACCCAGTCGTACCATTAGCTAATACAGGGAATAGTGGTTGGAGTTCGTGTGATTCAGGACTCTTCTTGGGTGGAACACAGCATGACCTGGAATGCGTAATACTGTGGTAGATAGAAACACCAGAGGTAAGTAGAGTAAGTGTCCCCAGTGACCAGGTACCAAGGTAGTTACCCACCTAGTCTTCCCATAGGCTAATACAGGGAGTAGTGGTTGGAGTTCATGTGATTCAGGGCTCTTCCCAGTGGACCCTGAGGAAACCAACAGACAAGAGGAAGGTTTGAGAGTGCTCCCACCTGAGGATACCCAGAAGACAGGAATACCTACACCACCGGACCCGGATGCAGAGGAGAGAAGGGACTCTTTCTGAAGTCAGTGGATGCCTCAGATTGTTCAGCTGCTGTCAAGACCCATGGACCAGGCTGTTGGATCCCAAGGACGGATTCCGGGCGTGGAGGATCTGAAAAGGAAGGGGACATAGTCCAGAACCGTTTTAGATGCCCAGTGGTGCAAGTGGCAGTGCTCCCCCCTCCCAGAAATGAAGTTCCTGCAAGTCAGTGGAGGAAGAAATCCAGCTGCAGAGTCCCAGATTGCAGGAGGGGCAGTGACCAGTAAGGTCGCCAACAACCACTGGCAAAAGCAAGCAGGAGCTGAAGATGGATTTGCGGAGTTTTGAGGACCAGTAAGGGCCAGGAGACTCTACCTTGGAGGGGGAGTCAGGGCTGGCTATCAGCACGCAGGAAGGCCAGCAAAAGTCATTGAAGCCCCACGAGTGACCCACAAGTGATGGCCACAGGGAGTCACAATGAGGCCTCAGTAGCACAGCAAAACATAAGTCACACATCACAGGACAGGGGCTGATCTTTGAGTTGCAGAGTGCTGGAGGCCAGGTCTTCTTGGCGCCTGAAGATGAACTGGAGGAAGAGTCAACAAGCCTTTGCAAGTGCAACAGTCACAGTGCACAGGGGTTCCAGAGGCAGAAGCAGGGGCCCACAGTCTCCCACATTGGTCAGAACACATGCAGGACCCAGAGGAAGCCACACTCGCCACCTGTGAAGCAGAGCCTTTAGATGTCCATGGAACAGCAGACCCGACCAACCAGTTGACATTGTCTTGAGGTGCCTACGATTGCAGGGGAGTGACACCATTCCAAGAGAAGATTCCTTTTTGCTTCCAGTTGCAAACCGTCTTTGTGGTCGAGGAGGATGACACAGCCTTGGATGTTGCAGAATTCTTGCAGGATCCGGAGAAACAATGTTGCATGGGAGCCTTTCCACCAGAAGCAGATGTTTCAGTTTCAAAGCAGACCAGCAGCAGTTCGAGGCCAGGAGCAGATGATGTCTTGCAGAGAAGAGAGTTCCTTGTTGAGTCTTGTCTGACAAATCAGAGGACCCACCCACGGGGAAGCCCTCAAGTAATCCTAAAAGGGAGTTGGCCACTCTCTGCAGTGACCAAACTACCAGATGGTACCAGGGACGTCATCTATCTGGCCTAACCAGGCAGAGGCTCCCATGGGCCTCTGCCCATCTTGTTTCCAAGATGTCTGAATCAAGTGGCCCCTGGCAGAGCTCTGAGCACCTGCCATGGGGAGGAGCTGGACAGAGGGGGGTAGTCACTCCTCCTGTCCTTTGTGCAGTTTTGTGCCAGATTGGGAACCGGGGGTTTCTGAACTGGTGCAGACTATTATGCAAGGAGGGTGCCAAATGTGCCCTTCAAAGTAGTCTGGTGGCACTCAGAGGCCACCCATCTCAGCCCTTAAACACCTAATACACAGGGAGGAAGAGCCACGCCTCTCCCTTGCAGGAAATCCTTTGTTTTGTCTCTGGTTTGAGCCATGTGTGCCAGCAGGAGGGCAGAACAGTGTCTGGGGTCGGCAGCAGCGTAGGCTTGCAGCTAGACCCCATAAGGCTGCACAGGCAGAACTGGGGGATCCTCTAAGGAACCCCCAGAGTACATGGTGATTTGCAGCTAACACTGGAATCTGTGCAGTTGCTTGATTCCAACATGTTTTGTACCAAACATGACTAGGCTCTGGGAAAGCCATTATGTATTTGGACCACATGTGTTGACCAGTGTCCACTACATGCCTTAAGATGGCTTCCCTTCACTTAGAGTCCAGGAAATAAAGCCTATGGGTCTGTAGTGGCACCCTGGTCATGCAGGGGTTCCCTCACACTTGGGGGACATGCACCCTGCCCTTGGGTGCAGTGACCATGATGTAAAGCAAGCCTTATATCTGTGGTGAAAGGGTGCATGCACCATTTCATGCAGGCTGCAATGGCAGACCTACAGACACAGCTTGCATGGGCCCTCATGGGTGGCACAATACATAATGCAGCCCATGCAGCAGGGGGGAAATAAGTACAGTTTAGTTATCATGGTAGATAAAGCACTTACAAGTTGAGTCTCCAGGGCATAGGTAGCCCACCGTTGGGGGTTCAAGGCAACCCCAAACACCCAACACCAGCAACACGGACCGGTCAGGTGCAGAGGTCAACCAGGAGCCAAAATAACCTGGGCGCCTATGGAGACAGGTAACTACCCATATTGTCGGGGGGAGACAAGGGGAGTTTGTTAGAGCACTGGAGGGGCCCCAAGTAGGCACACAACACACACCCTCAGCGGCACAGGGGCGGCCGGATCCAGTAGGCTAACAGTGTGTCGGGTGTTCAATAGGATTCAACGGAGGGACCCGGGGGTTACTCAGACGCAGGCAGGGCACAGTGGGAGGGGGGTCTTCTTGGGCCAGCCACCAACTGGGCACTGATGAGGGTCTCCTGCTGGTTGTTGCTGCACCGGTGGTCAGTTTCTTACAGGCCTGGGGGCTGCGAGTGCAGTGCTTCTCCAGGCGTCGGATATCTTCGTCCCAGCCTAAATACCTACCATAGGGATTACTTAGTGGCCTGGAGTAGTGACCAGCAGTGAAAAGGTGCATGCACCTTTTCACATAGGCTGCAATGGCAGGCCTGCAGACACAGTTTGCATGTGCTCCCATGGGTGGCATAATACATGCTGCAACCCATGGGGGGTGGGGGGGAGAGAGAGGGAGAGAAACGCGTGGTATGCCAGTGCCCTGGGTAACTAAGTACCATATACTAGGTACTTGCAGGGGTACACCAGTATGCCAATTGTGGCGTGTAAAGGGTACTTGGGCAATCAAATTGCACAATCACTGGGGTCCTGGTTAGCAGGATCCCAGTGAAGACAGTCTTTAAGCACACAGATGAACAGGAAAAAAGTGGGGTAACCAGGCCAAAAAGAGTGACTTTCCTACAACCCAAGAAAACCAAGGTGCCTAGCTCACCCTCCTCTGGTGAGGATGTATCAGTGTAGGAAGTTGGATCTGTATATACTATTTCAAAGTAAGAAATAGTGTGCACAGAGTCCAAGGGTTCCCATTAGAGGTAAGATAGTGACAAAATTAGATCATTTTAATGCTCTATTTTGTGGTAGTGTGGTCAAGCAGTAGGCTTATCAGAGGGTAGTGTTAAGCATTTGTTGTACACACACAGGCAATAAATGAGGAACACACACAGACAATTCCAGACCAATAGGTTTTTATATTGAAAAATATATTTTCTTAGTTTATTTTAAGAACCACTGGTTCAAGATTTACATCAAACACTTTAAATGTAAGGTACTTCACTTAGATACTTTAGGAACTTTGAATGAAAACAATATCATGTACAGTCTTTGTAAAAATGGCGACAAGCTATTTTCATAGTGGACACAGTGCAAAAATCAACAGTTCCTGGGCGAGGTAAGTAAAGGTTAGATTAGGAGGTAAGTAAAACACTTACAAGTCTCAGTTCTGGGGCATAGGCAGCCCACCATTGGGGGTTCAAGGCAACCCCAAAGTTACCACACCAGCAGCTCAGGGCCGGTCAGGTGCAGACGTCAAAGAGGTGCCCAAAATACATAGGTGCCTATGGAAAACAGGGGGTGCTCCGGTTCCAGTCTGCCAGCAGGTAAGTACCCGTGTCCTCGGTGGGGGGTCACACCAGGGGGGTTTTGTAGAGCACTGGGGGACATACAAGCAGGCACCCAAAACACCCTCAGCGCACAGGTGCGGCTGGGTGCAGTGTGCAAAGCAGGCGTCGGGTTTTAGGTAGGAAACAATGGAGGGACCCAGGGGTCACTCTAGTGGTGCAGGCAGGCACGGGGGGCTCCTTGGGGCAACCACCACCTGGGCTAGGCAGAGGGTCGCCTGGGGGTCACTCCTGCTTCGAAGTTCGGTTCCTTCAGGTCCTGGGGGCTGCGGGTGCAGTGTTGGTTCCAGGTGTAGGGTCCCTTGTTACAAGCAGTCGCGGTCAGGGGGAGCCTCTGGATTCTCTCTGCAGGCGTCGCTGTGGGGGTCCAGGGGGGTCGTCTCTGGCTACTCACGGGCTCGCAGTCACCGGGGAGTCCTCCCTGTGGTGTTTGTTCTCTGGATCTCGAGCCGGGGCCGTCGGGTGCAGAGTGAGAAGTCTCACACTTACAGCGGGAAACGTGCAGTCTTTGGAAGTTGCTTCTTTGTTGCAAAGAAGTAGCTGGTTTTGAACAGGGCCACTGTTCACAAGAGTTTCTTGGTCCTTTAGTCCAGGGCAGTCCTCTGAGGCTTCAGGGGTCGCTGGTCCCTGTCGGATGTGTCGCTGGAGCAGGTTTTCGAAGTTGGAGACAGGCTCGCAGTGCTGGGGCCAAATCAGTTGTAGTCTTCCTCCTTCTCTGCAGGTTTGTAGGTCAGCAGTCCTTGTTTCTTCAGGTTGCAGGAATCTGATTTCCTGGGATCTGGGGAGCCCCTAAATACTGAATTTAGGGGTGTGTCTGGGAGGGCAGTAGCCAATGGCTACTGTCCTTGTGGGTGGCTACACCCTCCTTGTGCCTCCTCCCTGTGGGGAGGGGGGCACATACCTAATCCTATTGGGGGAATCCTCCAAACTCAAGCCGGAGGATTTCTCAAGGCAGGGGTCATCTCAGCTCAGGACACCTTAGGGGCTGTCCTGACTGGTTGGTGACTCCTCCTTGTTTTTCTCATTATCTCCTCCATCCTTGCCGCCAAAAGTGGGGGCAGTGGCTGGAGGGGCGGGCATCTCTACTAGCTGGGATGCCCTGGGGCGCTGTAACAATAGGGGTGAGCCTTTGAGGCTCACCACCAGGTGTTACAGTTCCTGCAGGGGGGAGATAAGAAGCACCTCCACCAAGTACAGGCTTTGTTCCTGGCCACAGAGTGACAAAGGCACTCTCCCCATGTGGCCAGCAACATGTCTGGTGTGTGGCAGGCTGGCAGAAACTGGTCAGTCTACACTAGAAGTCTGGTAGGTATTCAGGGGGCATCACTAAGATGCCCTCTGGGTGCATGTTAGAATAAATTGCACACTGGCATCAGTGTGCATTTATTGTGCTCAGATGTTTGATACCAAACTTCCCAGTTTTCAGTGTAGCCATTATGGAACTGTGGAGTTTGTGTTTGACAAACTCCCAGACCATATTCTCTTATGGCTACCCTGCACTTACAATATCTAAGGTTTGGCTTACACTGTAGGGGCATATTGCTCATGCACTTATGCCCTCACCTATGGTATAGTGCACCCTGCCTTAGGGCTGTAAGGCCTGCTAGAGGGGTGGCTTACCTATGCCACAGGCAGTGTGAGGTTGACATGGCACTCTGAGGAGAGTGCCATGTCGACTTAGTCATTTTCTCCCCACCAGCACACACAAGCTGTGAAGCAGTGTGCATGTGCTGAGTGAGGGGTCCCTAGGGTGGGATAAGACATGCTGCAGCCCTTTAGAGACCTTCCTTGGCATCATGGCCTTTGACACCAGGGGTACCAGTTACAAGGGACTTACCTGAGTGCCAGGGTTGTGCCAATTATGGAGACAAAGGTACAGTTTAGGGAAAGAACACTGGTGCTGGGGCCTGGTTAGCAGGGTCCCAGCACACTTTCAAATCATAACTTAGCATCAGCAAAGGCAAAAGGTTAGGGGTTAACCATGCTAAGGAGGAATTTCTTTACAATCAGGTTCCTCAAGATCCAGAGAAGAACTCTGAGGAGGAGATTATTTTACAGGGACTAGCTTGAAGAATAGCCCCGGAGGGACAGGATTCTGGCCATAGAAAGGGAAAGAGCAATGGCGGGTTTACCACCCAAGAATGGTGGTAGCAACAAATGCCTAGGGATATAGTATGGCATTCTGACTCTAAAATCCCAAAATGGATTGTCCCCAAATATGATGATGATGATGATATCAAGTGGTTCACAGCCTTTGAGCGGGCATGTGTGTCCAGAGATGTTAACAAGAATAACTGGGGCTCTCTTTTGGGAACTGTTCTCAAGAAAGTTCAGTGATAGACTCCAGAATGAGGCAGATGCAAGTTCCTATGATCTCTTGAAGCATACCCTGATTTGGGGATTTGGGCTTACTCTTGGGAGGTACAGCATCAAATTCAGGGAGAATTAAAAAAAAAAAAAAAAAAAAAAAAAAAAAAAAACATTCACCGGGCCACAAGAAAGATGCCGAAATGGCCCCAAGGATAAATGTAGAGTCTTTAAAAGGAAGGTGGGCCTAGAGACTTCCCAAACCAAGAGTGGGTACAAAGGGAAAATCTGGAATTCCAAAACAGATTGGTGACATGATTGCATGGCTCTTGCACACCAAACTGGAGACCAGACCTGTCCCCACAAAAAGAATGCCTCTAGTGCACCTGCATTACATGCAGTGGTAAGTCTCCAGATGGGATTCCAGGTACGTCCTGACCATGTCAGTGAGCTTACTGAGGCAACTTTAGTGTCGGAGGGTGAGGTAAATGTAGCTCCCCTAGCTCTCTGGCCCAGTAACCTGGAAATATAGATAACAGCATGTCAAAGGGATTAGAGTTGAAGCACTGAGAGACACTGGTGCCAGTGTCACTATGATGACTGAGCAAGTGGTTTCCTCAGATCTGTAGCTGACTGGTGAGACCTATACAGTCCTCAGTACTGATAATCAGGCTAAGGTGCATCCCATGGTGATGGTATCCTTAGAATGAGGAGGGGTTGCTGGCCAGAAGAAACTGGTGGTATCTCCTGCAGTACCTGTACAATGTCTGCTAGGAAATGATTTGGAGTCCTCACCATAGCCTGAGGTCGAAAGTGAGACACATGCAACTATGCTGGGTATCCCTGAATGGGTTTGTTTAAAAACAATAACAGAGGAGGTCAAAGGGTGAAAAAAGTACGTTGGAGTTTGGAATAATGGCACAGCCTACCAAGCGGAAAGGCAAAAACTCTAGGAAGACCGCTTTCAATCTGATACCAGATCAGGTCCCCTCTCCTCGGGGAGAAGACTTGCGAGCCCTAGATTGAAATGAGCCTCAGCAGCTTGAGTCTTATATGGTAGAGCTCTTAGGACCAGGGTGACCCTCGAAGGAGGATCTGTGCCAGGGACTAAAGGCCTGAGATAGCAAACTGCTGATGAGGAAAAGGGAGGTATCGGTGGCTCCCACAGGACCTATTGGGAGGAGGGACTCCTATTCACTGAGGTCAGAGACCCCAAACCTGGTACCACTAGGCGAGTGGTAATGCCTCAGCGGTTTAGAGAGTTTCTTCCCACTTTGGCCCATGATACCTGTAGGAAGTTGGCTCTGTATGCACTATTTCAAAGTAAGGAATAGCAGGCACAGAGTCCAAGGGTTCCCCTTAGAGGTAAGATAGTGGCAAAAAGAGATAATATTAATGCTCTATTTTGTGGTAGTGTGGTCAAGCAGTAGGCTTATCAAAGGAGTAGTGTTAAGCATTTGTTGTACATACACACAGGCAATAAATGAGGAACACACACTCAGAAACAATTCCAGGCCAATAGGTTTTTGTATAGAAAAATATATTTTCTTAGTTTATTTTAAGAACCACAGGTTCAAATTCTACATGTAATATCTCATTTGAAAGGTATTGCAGGTAAGTACTTTAGGAACTTTGAATAATTACAATAGCATATATACTTTTTACATAAAACACATTTAGCTGTTTTAAAAGTGTTAGTTCTTGCAGGTAAGTAAACCACCTACGGGGTTCAGATTGGGGTCCAAAGTAGCCCACCGTTGGGGGTTCAGAGCCACCCCAAAGTCACCACACCAGCAGCTCAGGGCCGGTCAGGTGCAGAGTTCAAAGTGGTGCCCAAAACGCATAGGCTTCAATGGAGAGAAGGGGGTCCCCCGGTTCCGGTCTGCCAGCAGGTAAGTACCCGCGTCTTCGGAGGGCAGACCAGGGGGGTTTTGTAGGGCACCGGGGGGGACACAAGTCCACACAAAACGTACACCCTCAGCGCAGGGGCGGCCTGGTGCAGTGTGCAAACAAGCGTCGGGTTTCCAATGGGAGTCAATGGGAGACCAAGGGGTCTCTTCAGCAGTGCAGGCAGGCAAGGGGGGGGCTCCTCGGGGTAGCCACCACCTGGGCAAGGGAGAGTGCCTCCTGGGGGTCACTCCTGCACTGGAGTTCCGATCCTTCAGGTGCTGGGGGCTGCGGGTGCAGGGTGTTTTCCTCCCGTCGGGATTTTAGAGTCAGGCAGTCGCGGTCAGGGGGAGCCTCGGGATTCCCTCTGCAGGCGTCGCTGTGGGGGCTCAGGGGGTACAACTTTGGTTACTCAGTCTCTGAGTCGCCGGAGGGTCCTCCCTGAGGTGTTGGTTCTCCACCAGTCGAGTCTGGGTCGCCGGGTGCAGTGTTGCAAGTTTCACGCTTCTTGTGAGGATTGCAGGGGTCTTTAAATCTGCTCCTCTGAAACAAAGTTGCAGTCTTTTTGGAACAGGGCCGCTGTCCTCGGGAGTTTCTTGTTCCCCTTGAAGCAGGGCAGTCCTCTGAGGATTCAGAGGTCGCTGGTCCTGGGGAAAGCGTCGCTGGAGCGGGTTTCTTTAGAAGGCAGGAGACAGGCCGGTAGGACTGGGGCCAAAGCAGTTGGTGTCTTCTTTCTTCTTCTGCAGGGGTTTTTCAGCTCAGCAGTCCTCCTCTTCTTCTGTAAGTTGCAGGAATCTGAGTTCCTAGGTTCTGGGGAGCCCTTAAATACTAAATTAAAGGGCGTGTTTAGGTCTGGGGGGTTAGTAGCCACTGGCTACTAGCCCTGAGGGTGGGTACACCCTCTTTGTGCCTCCTCCCAAGGGGAGGGGGGCACATTCCTATCCCTATTGGGGGAATCCTCCAAAATCAAGATGGTGGATTTCTAAAAGTCAGTCACCTCAGCTCAGGTTGCCTTATGGGCTGTCCTGACTGGCCAGTGACTCCTCCTTGTTTTTCTCATTATCTCTCCTGGACTTGCCGCCAAAAGTGGAGGCTGTGTCCAGGGGGCGGGCATCTCCACTAGCTGGAGAGCCCTAGGGCATTGTAACACGAAGCTTGAGCCTTTGAAGCTCAATGCTAGGTGTTAGTTGCTGCAGGGGGGAGGTGTGAAGCACCTCCACCCAGAGCAGGCTTTGTTTCTGTCCTCAGAGAGCACAAAGGCTCTCACCGCATGGGGTCAGAAACTCGTCTCTCAGCAGCAGGCTGGCACAGACCAGTCAGTCCTGCACTGAACAATTGGGTAAAATACAGGGGGCATCTATAAGATGCCCTCTGTGTGCATTTTTTAATAAATCCAACACTGGCATCAGTGTGGGTTTATTATTCTGAGAGGTTTGATACCAAACTTCCCAGTATTCTGTGTAGCCATTATGGAGCTGTGGAGTTCGTTTTTGACAGACTCCCAGCCCATATACTCTTATGGCTACCCTGCACTTACAATGTCTATGGTTTTGTTTAGACACCGTAGGGGCATAGTGCTCATGCACCTATGCCCTCACCTGTGGTATAGTGCACCCTGCCTTAGGGCTGTAAGGCCTGTTAGAGGGGTGACTTACCTATGCCATAGGCAGTGTGAGGTTGGCATGGCACCCTGAGGGGAGTGCCATGTCGACTTAGTCATTTTCTCCCCACCAGCACACACAAGCTGGCAAGCAGTGTGTCTGTGCTGAGTGAGCGGTCCCTAGGGTGGCATAAGACATGCTGCAGCCCTTAGAGACCTTCCCTGGCATCAGGGCCCTTGGTACCAGGGGTACCAGTTACAAGGGGCTTACCTGGGTGCCAGGGTTGTGCCAATTGTGGAGACAATGGTACATTTTAGGTGAAAGAACACTGGTGCTGGGGCCTGGTTAGCAGGGTCCCAGCACACTTCTCAGTGAAGTCAGTATCAGGCAAAAAGTGGGGGGTAACTGCAACAGGGAGCAATTTCTTTACAATACCCACCTAGCTGGGCATTTTGGCCAGGCCAAAACATGGAGCCTGTTGGTAAACCAGTTCTACTGGCCAGGTATGTCCCTGAATGTGAAGGAGTTTTGTAACACCTATACTACCTGGCAAGCTAGTGGCAAGACCCAAAGCCCCCCTTTATTCCTCTGCCGGTAGTTGGAGTTCCCTTTGAAATGGTAGGTGTAGGAAGTTAGCATGCACAGAGTCCAAGGGTTCCCCTTAGAGGTACGATAGTGGCAAAAAGAGAATTCGAATGCTCTATTTTGTGGTAGTGTGGTCGAGCAGTAGGCTTATCAGAGGGTAGTGTTAAGCATTTGTTGTACACACAGGCAATAAATGAGGAACACGCACTCCAAGACAATTCCAGGCCAATAGGTTTTTGTATAGAAAAATATATTTTCTTAGTTTTATTTTAAGAACCACAGGTTCAAGATTTACAAACAATACTTTAAATGAAAGGTATTTCACTTAGGAACTTTAGGAACTTTGAATTGGCAAAATAGCATATACAGTTTTCCCACAAATAGCAATAAGCTATTTTAAAACTATACAGTGCAATTTTCAACAGTTCCTGGGGGAGGTATGTGTTTGTTAGATTTGCAGGTAAGTAAACCACCTACAGGGTTCAAAGTTGGGTCCAAGGTAGCCCACCATTGGGGGTTCAGGGCAACCCCAAAGTTACCACACCAGCAGCTCAGGGGCGGTCAGGTGCAGAGGTCAAAGTGGTGCCCAAAACGCATAGGCTTCAATGGAGAAGGGGGTGTCCCGGTTCCAATCTGCCAGCAGGTAAGTACCCGCGTCTTCGGAAGGCAGACCAGGGGGGTTTTGTAGGGCACTGGGTTTGGGGGGGGGGGGTGGGGGGGGGGGCACACAATCAGCACAAAAAGTACACCCTCAGCGGCACGGGGCGGCCGGGTGCAATGTGCAAACAGGCGTCTGGTTCGCAATAGGTTTCAATGGGAGACCAAGGGGTCTCTTCAGCGATGCAGGCGGCAAGGGGGGGGCTCCTCGGGGTAGCCACCACCTGGGCAAGGGAGAGGGCCACCTGGGGGTCGCTCCTGCACTGGAGGTCGGATCCTTCAGGTCCTGGGGGCTGCGGGTGCAGTGTCTTTACCAGGCGTCAGGTCTTTGAAGCAGGCAGTCGCAGGCGTTGCTGTGGGGGTTCAGGGGGGTCAACTCTGGCTCCTCACGGTCTCGTAGTCGCTGGGGAGTCCTCCCTGTGGTGTTTGTTCTCCACAAGTCGAGCCGGGGGCGTCGGGTGCAGAGTGCAAAGTCTCACGCTTCTGGCGGGAAACGTGTGTTCTTTCAAAGTTGCTTCTTTGTTGCAAAGTTGCAGTGTTTGTGGAGCAGAGCTGCTGTCCTCGGGAGTTCTTGGTCCTTCTAGATGCAGCGTAGTCCTCTGAGGCTTCAGAGGTTGCTGGACCCTGTGGAATGCGTCGCTGGAGCAGTGTCTTTAGAAGTGGGGAGACAGGCCGGTAGAGCTGGGGCCAAAGCAGTTGGTGTCTGTCTTCTCTGCAGGTTTTTCAGCTCAGCAGTCCTTTTTCGTCTTAGGTTGCAGGAATCTATCTTGCTGTGTTCTGGGAGCCCCTAAATACTCAATTTAGGGGTGTGTTTAGGTCTGGGGGGTTAGTAGCCAATGGCTACTAGCCCTGAGGGTGGCTACACCCTCTTTGTGCCTCCTACCTGAGGGGAGGGGGGCACATCCCTAATCCTATTGGGGGAATCCTCCATCTACAAGATGGAGGATTTCTAAAAGTCAGTCACCTCAGCTCAGGACACCTTAGGGGCTGTCCTGACAGGCCAGTGACTCCTTGTTCTTCTCATTATCTCCTCTGGCCTTGCCGCTAACATTGGGCCTGTGGCCGGAGGGGGCGGGCAACTCCACTAGCTGGGGTGCCCTGGGGTGCTGTAACAAAGGGGGTGAGCCTTTGAGGCTCACTGCCAGGTGTTACAGTTCCTGCAGGGGGAGGTGAGAAGCACCTCCACCCAGTACAGGCTTTGTTACTAGACACAGAGTGACAAAGGCACATTCCCCATGTGGCCAGCAACATGTCTGGTGTGTGGTAGGCTGCTAAAACTAGTCAGCCCACACTGGTAGACGGTTAAGGTTTCAGGGGGCACCTCTAAAGTGCCCTCGGAGGTGTATGTTACAATAAAATGTACACTGGCATCAGTGTGCATTTATTGTACTGAGAAGTTTGATACCAGACTTCACAGTTTTCAGTGTAGCCATCATGGTGCTGTGGAGTTCGTGCATGACAGACTCCCAGACCATATACTCTTATGGCTACCCTGTACTTACAATGTCTAAGGTTTTGCTTAGACACTGTAGGGGCATAGTGCTCATCCACTTATGCCCTCACCTATGGTATAGTGCACCCTGCCTTAGGGCTGTAAGGCCTGCTAGAGGGGTGACTGATCTATACCTATAGGCAGTGTGAGGTTGGCATGGCACCCTGAGGGGAGTGCCATGTCGACGTAGTTTTTTTATCCCCACTAGCACACACAAGCTGGGAAGCAGTGTGTCTCTGCTGAGTGAGGGGTCCCCGTGGTGGCATAAGACATGCTGCAGCCCTTAGAGACCTTCCCTGGCATCAGGGCCCTTGGTACCAGGGGTACCAGTTACAAGGGACTTACCTGGATGCCAGGGTGTGCCAATTGTGGAAACAAAAGTACATGTTAGGGAAAGAACACTGGTGCTGGGGCCTGTTTAGCAGCCCTCAGCACACTTTCAAATCATAACTTGGCATCAGCAAAGGCAAATATTAAGGGGGTAACCATGCCAAGGAGGCATTTCCTTACAGTAGGGATTGACATAGTCGATCCCCTTGACCATCTAACAGCATCAGGAACTAGATTTATACTGGCTATAGTGGTTGATGCTACCAGGTATCCTGAAGCAATTCCCCTGGGGACTACTATTGTCCCTGAAGTAGGTAGGTCTGTCATTGGTGTATTCACCAGAGTGGGCTTTCCAAAGGAGGTAGTGCCAGACAGAGGTACAGACTTCATTTGTGGATACCTAAAATACATGTGGGCTGAGTGTGGTGTAACCTCTGTTCACTACCCCATGCCACCCACAAACCAATGTCCTTGTTGAAAGATTCAACAAGACATTGAAAGGTTTGATTTTTGGACTCCTTGAAATATCAGGAGATGGGATGTCTTAATTCCATGCCTACTTTTTGCTTAGAGAAGTTCCACAGAAGGGAGTTGGTTTTCCCCCTTTGAGCTTCTGTTTGGACATCGGTAATGGAGCCACTTTGTCTTGTGAAGGAGAGATGGTAGAGACCGCTTAAAGACCCCTTCTTAGGACATTGTGGACTATGTGCTTGGCGTTCGTTCCAGATTGGGTGAGTACATAGAAAAAGCTTCCAGAAATCGTGAGGGCAGCCATGAGCTCCAGAAGCTCTGGTATCACCAAAAGCCTGCACTGGTAAAGTTCCAACCAGGGCAAAAGGTGTGGGTGTTGGAGCCTGTGGCTCCTCAGACCCTCCTTGACAAATGGAGCAGACCCTACCCCATACTGGAAAGAAAAGGGGAAGTCACCTACCTGGTGGACTTTGTCTCTTGCAGGAGACCTGCAGGAAAGTGCTTCTTTTGACATAGTCCCCCCACAACATTTTGCCTGGTTTCTGGTGCAGTTTCAACTGAAAGTGCACTGGGTCCCTGCTAAACAGGTCCCCAGTGACAGATCTATTTCCCCAAAACCGCACAGTCTTTTTCCCAATTTGCAAACCATTAATCCCTAGTAAATGTTAACCCTGGTACCTAGGGCATGAGGTACTAAATGGAGGCCCTTAGGGCTGCAGCACACATTGTGCCAGCCTCAGGGGTCCTCTCATTAAGTGCACCAAGTGATGCTTTCACAGGCTGTGGCTTGGTGCAGAACCAGTATAAAAACACAACATGGCACCCTGTGTGCATGCACACTGCATTTAGCACACATAAGTCACTCCTCTGGGAGGCCTTCCAACCCTAAGAGCAAGATACATTATTTTACATGTGAGGGCATTCCTGCATGAGCAGATATGCCCGTGCTATGTCTTGGTCGATTCACAAGCATTGTAAGTTAACAGTGCAGCCATTTAAGTACATGTGTTTGACACTGGTCATTACGAATTCCCTAGCTACATGATGGCTTCACTGACAATAGGGATGTTTGGTATCAAACATTTCGTATTAATAAACCGTCACTGTAAGGAAATGCCTCCTTGGCATGGTTACCCCCTGACTTTTTGCCTTTGCTGATGCTAAGTTATGATTTCAAAGTGTTGGGACCCTGCTAAACCAGGCCCCAGTACCAGTGTTCGTTCCCTAAACTGTACCTTTGTCTCCACAATTGGCACAAACCTGGCACCCAGGTATGTCCCTTGTAACTGATGCCCCTGGTACCAAGGGCCCTGATGCCAGGGAAGGTCTCTAAGGGCTGCCCTCAGCACATACACACTGCTTGCCAGCTTGTGTGTGCTGTGGGGAGAATAGGACTAAGTCGACATGGCACTCCCCTGCAGGAACTGTAACACCTGGCGCTCACCCCCTTTGTTACAGCGCCACAGGGCATCCCAGCTAGTGGAGATGCCCGCCCCTCCGGCCACTTCCCCCACTTTTCGCGGCAAGGCTGGAGGAGATAATGAGAAAAACAAGGAGGAGTCGCATCCCAGTCAGGACAGCCCCTAAGGTGTCCTGAGGTGACTCTTACTTTTAGAAATCCTCCATCTTGCAGATGGAGGATTCCCCCAATAGGATTAGGGATGTGCCCCCCTCCCCACAGGGAGGAGGCACAAATAGGGCGTAGCCACCCTCAGGGCTAGTATCCATTGGCTACTGCCCTCCAGACCTAAACACATCCATAAATTGAGTATTTAGGGGCTCCCAGAACCAAGGAAGATAGATTCCTGCAAACTAAGAAGGACTGCTGACCTGAAGCCCTGCAGAGAAGACAGAGACGACAATTGCTTTGGCCCCAGCCCTACCGGCCTGTCTCCCCACTTCTAAAGACACTGCAACAGCGACGCATCCCACAGGGTCCAGCGACCTCTGAAGCCTCAGAGGACTACCCTGCATCTAAAAGGGCCAAGAAAATCCCGAGAACAGCGTCCCTGTTCAAGAAACTGCAACTTTGCAACAAAGAAGCAACTTTTAAAGACCACACGCTTCCCGCAGGAAGCGTGAGACTTTCCACTCTGCACCAGACGCCCCCGGCTCGACCTTCGGAAAACTAACACTACAGGGAGGACTCCCTGGCGACTGCGAGCCTGTAAGTAGCCAGAGTTGACCCCCCTGAGTCCCCACAGCGATGCCTGCAGAGGAAATCCAGAGGCTCCCCCTAACCGCGACTGCCTGCTTCCAGGAACCCGACGCCTGGAAACCACACTGCACCAGCAGCCCCCAGGACCTGAAGGAACCAAACTCCAGTGCAGGAGTGCGACCCGCTGCCTAGCCCAGGTGGTGGCTACCCTGAGGATCCCCCCCCCGTGCCTGCCTGCCTGCATCGCTGAAGAGACCCCCAGGTCTTCCCATTGATTCCTATTGAAAACTGGATGCCTGTTTGCACTCTGCACCCGGCCGCCCCGTTCCGCTGAGGGTGTAATTCTTGTGCCTGCTTGTGTCTTCCCCCGGTGCCCTACAAAACCCCCCTGGTCTGCCCTCCGAAGTCGCGGGTACTTACCTGCTGGCAGACTGGAACCAGGGGAACCCCTATTTCCATTGAAGCCTATGTGTTTTGGGCACCACTTTGACCTCTGCACCTGACTGTCCCTGAGCTGCTGGTGTTAACTTTGGGGTTGACTTGAACCCCCAATGGTGGGCTACCTTGGACCCAACTAAGAACCCTGTAAGTGTTTTACTTACCTGTGAACTTAACAATTACTTACCTCCCCCAGGAACTGTTTATTTTTGCACTGTCCACTTTTAAAATAGCTTATTGACATTTTTGCCAAAACTTTACATGCTATTGTGATAATTCAAAGTTCCTAAGATACCCGAGTGAAATACCTTTCATTTAAAGTATTGTGTGTAAATCTTGAACCTGTGTTTCTTGAAATAAACTAAGAAAATATATTTTTCTGTATAAAAACCTATTGGCCTAGAGTAAGTCTTTGTGTGTGTGTTCCTCATTTATTGCCTGTGTATGTACAACAAATGCTTAACACTACCCTCTGATAAGCCTACTGCTCGACCACACTACCACAAAATAGAGCAGTAGAAATATCTCTTTTTGCCACTATCTTACCTCTAAAGGGAACCATTGGACTCTGTGCACACTATTTCTTACTTTGAAATAGTATATACAGAGCCAACTTCCTACAGTCACTGAATCCTGTGATATATTTATTGTAGGAAGTTGGCTCTGTATGCACTATTTCAAAGTAAGGAATAGTATGCACAGAGTCCAAGGGTTCCCCTTAGAGGTAAGATAGTAGCAAAAAGAGATAATACCCATGCTCTATTTTGTGGTAGTGTGGTCGAGCAGTAGGCTTATCCAAGGAGTAGTGTTAAGCATTTGTTGTACATACACATAGACAATAAATGAGGTACACACACTCAGAGACAAATCCAGCCAATAGGTTTTTATATAGAAAAATATATTTTCTTAGTTTATTTTAAGAACCACAGGTTCAAATTCTACATGTAATATCTCATTCGAAAGGTATTGCAGGTAAGTACTTTAGGAACTTCAAATCATCAAAATTGCATGTATACTTTTCAAGTTATTCACAAATAGCTGTTTTAAAAGTGGACACTTAGTGCAATTTTCACAGTTCCTAGGGGAGGTAAGTATTTGTTAGGTTAACCAGGTAAGTAAGACACTTACAGGGCTTAGTTCTTGGTCCAAGGTAGCCCACCGTTGGGGGTTCAGAGCAACCCCAAAGTCACCACACCAGCAGCTCAGGGCCGGTCAGGTGCAGAGTTCAAAGTGGTGCCCAAAACGCATAGGCTAGAATGGAGAGAAGGGGGTGCCCCGGTTCCGGTCTGCTTGCAGGTAAGTACCCGCGTCTTCGGAGGGCAGACCAGGGGGGTTTTGTAGGGCACCGGGGGGGACACAAGCCCACACAGAAATTTCACCCTCAGCAGCGCGGGGGCGGCCGGGTGCAGTGTAGAAACAAGCGTCGGGTTTTCAATGTTAGTCTATGAGAGATCTCGGGATCTCTTCAGCGCTGCAGGCAGGCAAGGGGGGGGGTTCCTCGGGGAAACCTCCACTTGGGCAAGGGAGAGGGACTCCTGGGGGTCACTTCTCCAGTGAAAGTCCGGTCCTTCAGGTCCTGGGGGCTGCGGGTGCAGGGTCTCTCCCAGGTGTCGGGACTTAGGATTCAAAGAGTCGCGGTCAGGGGAAGCCTCGGGATTCCCTCTGCAGGCGGCGCTGTGGGGGCTCAGGGGGGACAGGTTTTTGTACTCACAGTCTTAGAGTAGTCCTGGGGTCCCTCCTGAGGTGTTGGATCTCCACCAGCCGAGTCGGGGTCGCCGGGTGCAGTGTTGCAAGTCTCACGCTTCTTGCGGGGAGCTTGCAGGGTTCTTTAAAGCTGCTGGAAACAAAGTTGCAGCTTTTCTTGGAGCAGGTCCGCTGTCCTCGGGAGTTTCTTGTCTTTTCGAAGCCGGGGCAGTCCTCAGAGGATGTCGAGGTCGCTGGTCCCTTTGGAAGGCGTCGCTGGAGCAGGATCTTTGGAAGGCAGGAGACAGGCCGGTGAGTTTCTGGAGCCAAGGCAGTTGTCGTCTTCTGGTTTTCCTCTGCAGGGGTTTTTCAGCTAGGCAGTCCTTCTTCTTGTAGTTTCAGGAAATCTAATTTTCTAGGGTTCAGGGTAGCCCTTAAATACTAAATTTAAGGGCGTGTTTAGGTCTGGGGGGTTAGTAGCCAATGGCTACTAGCCCTGAGGGTGGGTACACCCTCTTTGTGCCTCCTCCCAAGGGGAGGGGGTCACAATCCTAACCCTATTGGGGGAATCCTCCATCTGCAAGATGGAGGATTTCTAAAAGTTGGAGTCACTTCAGCTCAGGACACCCTAGGGGCTGTCCTGACTGGCCAGTGACTCCTCCTTGTTGCTTTCTTTGTTCCCTCCAGCCTTGCCGCCCAAAGTGGGGGCCGTGGCCGGAGGGGGCGGGCAACTCCACTAAGCTGGAGTGCCCTGCTGGGCTGTGACAAAGGGGTGAGCCTTTGAGGCTCACCGCCAGGTGTCACAGCTCCTGCCTGGGGGAGGTGTTAGCATCTCCACCCAGTGCAGGCTTTGTTACTGGCCTCAGAGTGACAAAGGCACTCTCCCCATGGGGCCAGCAACATGTCTCTGGTGTGGCAGGCTGCTGGAACTAGTCAGCCTACACAGACAGTCGGTTAAGTTTCAGGGGGCACCTCTAAGGTGCCCTCTGGGGTGTATTTTACAATAAAATGTACACTGGCATCAGTGTGCATTTATTGTGCTGAGAAGTTTGATACCAAACTTCCCAGTTTTCAGTGTAGCCATTATGGTGCTGTGGAGTTCGTGTTTGACAGACTCCCAGACCATATACTCTTATGGCTACCCTGCACTTACAATGTCTAAGGTATTGTTTAGACACTGTAGGGGTACCATGCTCATGCATTGGTACCCTCACCTATGGTATAGTGCACCCTGCCTTAGGGCTGTAAGGCCTGCTAGAGGGGTGTCTTACCTATACTGCATAGGCAGTGAGAGGCTGGCATGGCACCCTGAGGGGAGTGCCATGTCGACTTACTCGTTTTGTTCTCACTAGCACACACAAGCTGGCAAGCAGTGTGTCTGTGCTGAGTGAGAGGTCTCCAGGGTGGCATAAGACATGCTGCAGCCCTTGGAGACCTTCCTTGGCATCAGGGCCCTTGGTACTAGAAGTACCAGTTACAAGGGACTTATCTGGATGCCAGGGTCTGCCAATTGTGGATACAAAAGTACAGGTTAGGGAAAGAACACTGGTTCTGGGGCCTGGTTAGCAGGCCTCAGCACACTTTCAATTGTAAACATAGCATCAGCAAAGGCAAAAAGTCAGGGGGCAACCATGCCAAGGAGGCATTTCCTTACATTTATTAATACATGCAATCAGGTGGCACCTTCTAGGTGCCCCCTTGAAATCTACCAACTCCTGGAGTGGGCACTGACTGGTTAGAACCAGTGAATTCAACTTATGCTGAGTTGTGGCCCCCTAAAGTGAGAGCCACTGCTCTTGAGGGCTCGGAATAAAGACTTGCTCTGGGCAGAGGTGTAACCTCTTCTCCCAGGCAGAATGGACAACACGGGGCAGGGAGCTTCAAAGGCCTTGCCGCCTTTGAAATGCTGAAAGAGGCCGACCCTCAGTGGTGAAAGAGGCTCACCCTCAGTTCCTGTTCCCATTTCTGGTGGCAGAGCTGCTGGGAAAATTAGGAGGCGTTCCCAATCCATGCCAGTCCCACCCCTAGTATGGATGAGCTGAAGTGAACACTACCTTTTAAATTCATCCATCTTGTGTGGAATTAATTAAGCCAATAGTGTTAGGGCCATGCCCAACTTCCAAAGGAAATGGTCATACGAAGGGTGTAGTCTCCCTAGAAGCGAGTAGCCCATTGGCTACCACCTGGCACTCTGCAGTGCCCCTAAATTCAGTGTTTCGGTGGCACCCCTGAACCCTAGAATCAGATTCCTGTGGACCTAAGAAGAGCCTGACACCACAGAAGTCGCCCAGCAAAGAAAACTGAAGATGCCAACTGACTTGGCCCCTGCCCTAACAACCTGTCTGTAGCGATCAAAGAACCTGTGCCCAGAAGATGACTGTCCTGCAGCCTCCAAAGCCTTAGGAGGGCTGCCTCCCTTCAATAAAGAACAAGAATTCCCATGGACAGCGGACATGTCCAAAAGAAACCTCTCCAAATAAGAAAGAAGTCTGCCTGTGGAACCCCGAAACCGCCGCCTGTACCACCACTGCCCCCAGCGCCCACTCCCCGACTCCCAAGTGGAGGTTCCTGCCGTTTCTGACCCTTAATCCATTGTGGGCTGACCCCAGACTGACTCCACATCAATGCCTGCAGCCTAAATCCGAGGGCTCCCCCTGACTGGTCAGATAAGCTGTCTAATGCTAAAAAAAAAAAAAAAACACCCCTGCACCTGGAGAGCCCTTGGGGGGCTGGACCGTTGGTGTCACTACGACCCCTGGCATGTTTACTTATCTGGGCAACTGTGAGGTGACTTCTTCCAGCCTCCTGACCAGAACCTGCAGACCGTTTCTCAAAGTGATCTCCTGCATTGACTAACATTGGGAGCCCGACTCTGTGTTGGCACTCTGTACCCGGCAGTACCTGTGCCACCGAAGGTGTAAGTTTGGTGCTGTCTTGTGCACCCCCTGCTCCGATCCCAGGCAATCTACCTCTGACCCCGGCTCTACTCACCTGTAGGCAGTGCTGTAGCGGGTACCCCCTATCTCCATTGGAAAGCATTGGGAGACCCAACACTGTTGGCACACTGCACCTGGCTACCCCTGTGCCGCTAAGGGTGTAAATTTGCTGCTGCCTTCTGGCTCCAAGTGCGTTGTTGGGTGCATCACTCTTGGTACCAACCTGAAGCTTGCTAGTTGCTAGCCTGAAGACTGGGGTTGTAAGTTGTGTATTTAACCTGAGAAGCTGCACTCTTGTTTTCCTTCCATTGGTTTTGATTGAAGACTCTGAAAATTCTGCCGTGGTTTTTGTAACCAGAGAAGGTCCCTAAGGGATGCAGCATGTATTGTGTCGCCCCAAGGGACACCTCACAAAACACATGCACACTGCCATTGCAGGTTGTGTGTGCTGGTGGGGAGAAAAAGATAAAGACGACATGGCATCCCTCTCAGGGTGCCAAGCTCACCAACCACTGCCTGTGGCATAAGTAAGTCACCTTTCTAGCAGGCCTTACAAGCCCTAAGGCAGGGTGCACTATACCACAGGTGAGGGCATATGTGCTTGAGCACTATGCTCCTACATTGTCTAAGCAAAACCTTAGACATTGTAAGTGCAGGGTAGCCATAAGAGTATATGGTTTGGGAGTCTGTCAAAAACGAACTCCACAGCTCCATAATGGCTACACTGAATACTGGGAAGTTTGGTATCAAACTTCTCAGAATAATAAACCCACACTGATGCCAGTGTTGGATTTATTAAAAAATGCACACAGAGGGCATCTTAGAGATGCCCCCTGTATTTTACCCAATTGTTCAGTGCAGGACTGACTGGTCTCTACCAGCCTGCTGCTGAGAGACGAGTTTCTGACCCCATGCAGTGAGAGCCTTTGTGCTCTCTGAGGACAGAAACAAAGCCTGCTCTGGGTGGAGGTGCTTCACACCTCCCCCCTGCAGGAACTGAAACACCTAGCAGTGAGCTTCAAAGGCTCAAGCTTCGTGTTACAATGCCCCAGGGCACTCCAGCTAGTGGAGATGCCCGCCCCCTGGACACAGCCCCCACTTTTGGCGGCAAGTCCAGGAGAGATAGTGAGAAAAACAGGAGGAGTCACTGGCCAGTCAGGACAGCCCCTAAGGTGTCCTGAGCTGAGGTGACTCTGACTTTTAGAAATCCTCCATCTTGTAGAAGGAGGATTCCCCCAATAGGAATAGGGATGTGCCCCCCCTCCCCTCAGGGAGGAGGCACAAAGAGGGTGTACCCACCCTCAAGGATAGTAGCCATCTTCTTCTTGTAGTTTCAGGAATCTAAATTCTTAGGTTCAGGGGAGCCCTTAAATACTAAATTTAAGGGCGTGTTTAGGTCTGGGGGGTTAGTAGCCAATGGCTACTATCCCTGAGGGTGGGTAAACCCTCTTTGTGCTTCCTCCCTGAGGGGAGGGGGGCACATCCCTACTCCTATTGGGGGAATCCTCCATCTGCAAGATGGAGGATTTCTAAAAGTCAGCGTCACCTCAGCTCAGGACACCTTAGGGGCTGTCCTGACTGGCCAGTGACTCCGCCTTGTTATTCTCATTATTTCTCCTGGACTTGCCGCCAAAAGTGGGGGCTGTGTCCAAGGGGCGGGCATCTCCACTAGCTGGAGTGCCCTGGGGCATTGTAACACGAAGCTTGAGCCTTTGAAGCTCACTGCTAGGTGTTACAGTTCCTGCAGGGGGGAGGTGTGAAGCTCCTCCACCCAGAGCAGGCTTTGTTTCTGTCCTCAGAGAGCACAAAGGCTCTCACCGCATGAGGTCAGACACTCGTCTCTCAGCAGCAGGCTGGCACAGACCAGTCAGTCCTGCACTGAACAATTGGGTAAAATACAGGGGGTATCTCTAAGATGCCCTCTGTGTGCATTTTTTAATAAATCCAACAGTGGCATCAGTGTGGGTTTATTATTCTGAGAAGTTTGATACCAAACTTCCCAGTATTCAGTGTAGCCATTATGGAGCTGTGGAGTTCGTTTTTGACAGACTCCCAGACCATATACTCTTATGGCTACCCTGCACTTACAATGTCTAAGGTTTTGCTTTGCCCCTGTAGGGGCATAGTGCTCATGCACTGGTGCCCTCACCTATGATATAGTGCACCCTGCCTTAGGGCTGTAAGGCCTACTAGAGGGGTGACTTATCTATACTGCATAGGCAGTGTGAGGTTGGCATGGCACCCTGAGGGGAGTGCCATGTCGACTTACTCGTTTTGTTCTCATCAGCACACAGCAAGCAGTGTGTCTGTGCTGAGTGAGGGGTCCCCAGGGTGGCATAAGATATGCTGCAGCCCTTAGAGACTTTCCCTGGCATCAGGGCCCTTGGTACCAGGGGTACCAGTTACAAGGGACTTACCTGGATGCCAGGGTGTGCCAATTGTGGAATCAAAAGTACATTTTAGGTGAAAGAACACTGGTGCTGGGGCCTGGTTAGCAGGGTCCCAGCACACTTCTCAGTCAAGTCAGCATCAGTATCAGGCAAAAAGTGGGGGGGTAACTGCAACAGGGAGCCATTTCTTTACACCGTCCTTCTCCTATTTATTCTGAGCCTTTTTGTTGACGTTAGGACTGCTTATCAGCGCTAAAGTACATGTGCTGTCCCTTCTAAGCTTGGTATGATTGGCTTACACCTAATTGGCACATTTAATTTACCTGGAAGTCCCTTGAACTGTGGTATCCCTATACCCAGGGCCTGTAAATTAAGTGCTACTACTAGGCGTGCAATGCACCCATAGCAGTAGCCTTTCAAACCTGCCTCAGGCCTGCTACCGTTACTGCCACAGGGACATGGAATTTAAATGAACTTGCTAGGTCTGGAACTTCTCTTTTACCACATGTCACCCATAAGGAAGGCCCTAGCTAGCCCTGTGGGCAGGGTGCCGTGTATGTTAAAGGTAGGATATGTCTTTATGCACTACATGACCTATTAGTGACAAAAAGCCTATTTGGTTTCTCACTACTGTGGGTGCTGTGCATGGGAAATGCCCTAACATATGTCTAAGTGGTATGGTCTAATCTATGAGGTGTGGCATAGGCATGTTTGGTATGGTTGGAATGGTAGTGAGAAATGCTGCTTACTGGTGTTGGTGGATTTTTTATGACCATTATAGAAATGCCACTTTTAGAGAGTGGGTGTTTCTCTGTGCTTATAACTATGGTGCTTTTGCAGCTTGACTCCAATCCACGTCTGGGGCAGAGTGACAGCTCAGTTTTGTGCATACCTTTCAGACAGCATGTATACAGGGAGGGTGAAGGTGTCACAAGAGTGCATCTGCATATTGAATGGTGTTACTGGGCTGGGAGAGGGAGAGGGAGAGGCAGGGCACACCTGCATTTCTAAAGGTTGTGCTCTGGCCTCACACAAAGGGCTTGTTTACCCCCCACTGATGCCAGTGCTGGAGGAGAAAGGGGACAGCCCTGGAACTGGTTAGTGCTGGTTGGAACACCCTTCCCCCTTTGTGAAAGCTGTGTAAAATGACTATGTACAGGGGGTTGTCCCCCACATTACTGGAGACACTGTATGGACTTGGAACCAGATGCTGATGGGGGGAGACTGTGATGCTGCAATGAAACACCACTGGACTGATGAGCTGGCCTGGAGGTCTGTTAAGCCCCAGCAAGACTGCCACTTATTCTTCAAGGACCTTGGTGAGCTGGACTTGTTTGCCCTCAGACCTGTGTTCCCCCAGTGCTCTCCCACAGGTCAGCAGATGATTTCCCTGATTACCAGTGCCACCACTGGCACTGCTGTGGATGCACATGGTGAAGTGCTATAATCTTTACTAATGGGCTGGACTTGATTGTCTCTGAAACACGTAGAAAGCGTTGCCCTTACGTGCCCCCTTTATCCACATCGCGACCTGTATGCTTTTGTGGCCCAACGGCGTGGGGCGGGGGGGCTGGACCTTTGCCAGTACCTCTCCGACTGTGCTTCATCTTCCCTCCCACCCCTGTGAGGAGTGGGAGAAGAGGAGAGCACCTCACTGCAACCGGCAGCAACAATCGAGCACTGGCCAACAAACGTTCCCCATTGCCTACTTGGGTGTAGGCACCCGCTGCGACCCAGGGCGGTGACACTGAACTCGCCGGAGCTTGGGCACCTTGTTGGGTGGGGTTGGCTGGGGAGTCCACTCCAGGAAGACTTTTCTCCCTGTGTGCGAGGCCTGCTCCAGGATCAGAGCTGCTGCCCGCGAGGTTGTGCATGCCCAGCTGCAGGCAGGACTGGTCTCTGTCCAGCGGTCTGAGAGGACTCCGGATGCACTGCAATGTGCCCTGAGGTGAGCACAAGCAAGTAGGAGCTCTGCCGTGAGGATGCACGGAGCTGCTCTGAGGCTCCCCCTTTTGCACAGAAGCCCCTGCAAGCTCTCCCTACAGATTTCTGTGGTGCTGTTTCCTTTGTGGTGTATTTGTTGTGTCATGTGTGCTGTGTTGTACAAACGATTTACACGTGACATCTGAGATAAGCCTGACTACTCGTGCCAAGCGACCAAGGGGCTGAGCAGGGGTTATCTTGTTTGTGTAACTCCCTCGCCCTGACTGCAGTGGGTGGATTCTGCCTGGCATAGGTGTATACCCCAGCCAACCAGAAACCCCATTTCTAACAGACACTTAATAACGAAATAACTTTAACCATCGCAATATATTTGTTTTAATAGAGAGGATAATGTTTGGAGGCGTGGAGGAGCTGAGGATTCACCATCTGCTTGGCGGGATGCACCTCGTCGTGATGATTTGAAGGATCCCAAAGATGATCTTGAGCGACGTCTGCCACCTGTTAAAAAGGATCACGAGGAAGGTATGGTAAATTTAAGCATTTAATCAAAGCTAGAAGTCATCTGGCACTTGGATAAACGGATCCAATATAGATTTAATGTAACCTTCTGTTTGGAGGTTATATTCACAGCAAGCCTGACATATTTGTGCTAAAGAGTTTGTGATATGGTTTGTAGGGAATGAATACTCCTTGCAATTCAATGGGGGTGCCTTGTACAGATTCCAATAATGAAACCATGTGAGGCAGAGGCTTTGATTTAGGGCACGGTATTGCTATCCATAATAAAGCCCAGCCAGAATTCCTGTTTCAGAATTGATGCACATTGCAAGTGACACACCCTGCAAAATGCAGTTAAGCCATTCATTTACTTATTAATATTCTTAATTGTGGGGTACAGTTTAATGTGGGACCAGATAAGATCTTTCATATCTAGCATGCAACTCAGACTAGATTTTAAAATACGCTTTAAAGGAACACGCTTGGTGTACATTGTACCTTTTAGCAGTTATTCTAAAATATGGTAGGTTCTAGTGCCACTGTTAGTTATGCTTAAGCACCAAGACAGAAAACAGTGACAGAATGGATTTTTCCCTGCATATGTGGCTGTAGATACATGTGGTAGCCTTGCTATCTAGTATTTGACTTGGATGTTTGCAAGTTGTTTTTCTTTGAAGAAGCCTCTCAAATCAAGAGATGTGCCATGACACTTCCTTTGGTCCACAATGCGCATCAGCACCAACTCCATCTGAGATAGTTTTTTTTCCGCCATAAGTTTCTGAGGTTTAGCACGAATGCTGGGAAATTGTTGTTCCTTACATGTTTTTTTTTTTTTTTTTTTTGGCCCACACAGTTCAGTTTTGACATGTACGGTTGGGCATAATAGCCTGCTTTTCAACAACTATCCATCGTGCTACTTCACTGAAACCCTCGGAGGGCCTCCAATTACAGCTTGACGCCCCAGAATCCTGGATTACCCCATGGCCTACAGGGAGAGTGTGATGAAATGGACACCTTCACAACACTGCCCACAGTGCAAATCGAAGTAACCATAGTTGGTTCACCAATACTTCTCTAATCTGTGCTTCTCCCCAACAATGCCTCCAGAGTCCTGCCTCACCTTTCACTTGAAGAAAACCCTACGGAACCATAGAGATAGGCACTGGCCATAGTGCACAAGCAAGCTTCTTCCAAAACTCCGGCCATTTTCCTAAAAGATCCCTTCAGCCCTGATGCAGTTTTGCAGGTCGATTGGAAATCGTAGCAGCGCAGGCCAGAGAATCTTTCCTTGAGTGAGTCAGAACATGAGGACGATGAAGACCTGCCCTCTAACCAAGAAGATGCTCAGGTCATAAATACTGTGCCAGTTTTCAAGAGCCATGTGACCAAGCTAGTCACATCATAAATCCTATAGGAAGCTGGCCTTGTGCCAGGCAACCCCTGTTAGTCAATGAAGACAGTGTCTAAGAAGCCAGGGCTCTCTAGTGGTAGCTGTGGTGAGCAGCCAAGTCTTACTTCGGAGGAGTGTAAAGCACTTGCAATACCACAGCATTCACACAATAACTTATCTCACACGAAAGGAACCACACAGTGTTGCAAAAATAAAGGTGCTTCATTACAGTAACACCGAACTAGATTACTTATAGGCAGTCCCCTAAGTGGAGGTAAGTACACACTATATATGCACAATAAACTTAGGAATTAGCATATAGAAACAACAAGCATTGGCAAGAAATAACAAAAAATAGTTAGGGCCATATAGAGGAGCCAAACCATATTGTAAGAACAGGACCAGTCAGGTGGAACCAAACCATGAATTCCAGAACAAGTGGACCTGTAAAAGAAGGGGACAGAGTCCCGTCCACAAAGGAGTGTCTAGATGGGGCAAGAGCCACTATCCACCCTTCTGTGGATAAAGATCCGGGTCAACAGGGGAAGAATTAGATCAGCTATGGAGCCCAGGAGCTAAGAGGGAGGTCCTTGGAGCCGTGCAGATGTCCCATGCTTGTCACCAGGTCGCCGATGGTCAGGAGGACCACCAACAAGCCTTGGCAAATGCAAGTTGGAGCAAAGGAAGATTTGCAGTGAAGAGGACCAGCAAGATCCAAGGGACTCTACCTTTGGAGGGGAGTCCGGGCTGACCCTCAGCAGTTTGAAGAGCCATCAAAAGCAGTCGCAGCCCCCACAGGCAACCCAATGGCAGCAGGCACAGTAAGTTTCAGGGAGGCCGAGTCAGCACACCTGGAGAGGAGTCCTACATCGCTGGAGCAGCAGAGGCGAGTCTGTCCTTGTAAGGATGAAGTGCTGGAGGCCAGAGCTACTTGAGCATGAAGATCCCTTGGAGCAGTAGTCAACAACCCTTGGTTGCCTCGAGTTGTGGTGCACAGGGGTACTGTCCTGCATGGAGAGTCAAGGGCTGTCTCCCAAGTTGGACAGCAGGTAGAGAGGACTTAGGGGACCACTCAGACCAATCAACTTGTGCTGGAGATTCTTCCTGGATCCGGATGGCAGACGTGCCTTAGGTGCCTGTGGATGCAGGGGAGTGACTCCTTTACTCCGAGGGAGATTCCTTCTTGCTTCTTTGGTGCAGCTGAAGTCTTGCCAACTCCAGAGGATGCACAGCCGTGTAAATATTATAATTGCTGGAATGAGCCAAAGAAACAATGTTGCAAGGCAAGGTCATCTCTGGAGTTGCAGGCTTGTTTGTTTCCTGAAGAGGCAAGCAGCGGTCCGAGTGGCCAGGAGCAGAAGAGGTTGATGCAGAGAAGTCCTGGTGAGTCTTGCCCGAAGAATCTGGGAACCTACCCGCAAGGGAATCCCTAAATAGCCCTAACAAGGGGCTTGGTCACTCTGCAGGTTTACCACCTATCAGAGGGGATCACTGACGATGGTCACCAGCCCTGACCAACCAGATACTCCCAGGGGCCTCTGCACATCTTGTTTTTAAGATGGCAGAATCAAGTGGGTAACTCTGGGCACTATCCCTGGGGTGGTGATGGGCAGAGGAGTGGTCACTCCCCTTTCCTTTGTGTACTTTGGAGCCAGTGCAGGGACCAGGAGTCCCTGGACTGATGCAAACCAGTTTTTGCAAGTAGGGCACCAAATGTGCCCTTCAAAGCAAGCCTGTGGCATGGGGAGGCTACCCCTCCCCAGCCATGTAACACCTATTTCCAAGGGAGAGGATGTTGCCTCCCTTTCCCACAGGAAATCTTTTGTTCTGCCTTCCCCTGCTTGAGCTGGTCAAACAGCAGGAGGGCAAAAACCTGTCTGAGGGGCTGCAGCAGTGCGGGCTGCCAGCAAACCCTGAAAGACTGGTGGGAACAATACTTGAGAGTCCTCTAAGGAAATCATACAACTAATACTGGCAACAGTATTTGGGTATGATTGACATGTTTGATACCAAGCATGCCCAGGTTCGAAGTTATCATTATGTAGCTGGACACAGGTACGCAGGTAAAATTACTTCCCCACACTTACAAAGTCCAGTGTAATGGAGCTGGAGTTCGTAGGGGTACCTCTGCTCATGCAGGGGTGCCCTCAAGCACAGGTACTTGCACCCTGCCCTCTGGGCTAGGAGGGCCTATGGTACGGCTGACTTAGTGACCTGGTGCAGTGATCTGTAGTTAAGGGATGCATGCACCTTTTCGTGCAGGCTGCAACGGCAGGCCTGCAGACACATTTTGCATGGGCTCCCATGGGTGGCAAAATACATGCTAGAGCCACTGGGGGAAACCCCTGCTGCGCCAATGCCCTGGGCACCCAAGTACCATATACTAGGACTTATGGGGGCACCAGTATGCCAATTGTAGGGTGTGCAAAGTCCTAAGCAGCCAAATTTAGAGGGAGAGCGCACTATCACTGGGCTCCTGATTAGCAGGATCCCAGTGAAAACAGTCAAAGTATACGGACAGCAGGCAAAAAGTGTGTGTGGGGGGGGGGTAACCATGCCAAAGAGAGGGTAGTTTCCTACAGGGACAACCTAGACAGTATTATAAATGGTTCCCTCTTAGCTACAGTAAGCCCTTAACTGACAGTCGCATAAATGAGAGATTCATCTGGAATTAACTCATATGTTGGCACAAAGTGTGCTCTCGCTTGACAAAAAATTTGACACATTAACCAGGAAATTGGACAACTGGGTGAACAAATGAAACGAAGGAAGCACAGCAGCCAGAAGTTTAAACGATGCAATAATAGACAAACTAGCTACTCTGCCTGATGAATTAACAACTCTCATTAGTTATTGTAAAACTACCCAAGAAATGAGCAGGAAATATTGCTGACTGTTGACAAGAAGCTGGGGGATTCAACGGTCTCAGACTATAGCAAATGGAGGAATCGTCACCTTAAATAAAATACTAGCGAAGACGGAATGGGTACTGCGTTAAGTATTTTGCCTCAAACTATTGATCATTTAAGGTTGACTACTCCTTTGGGTGAGTTTGCTGCACAAGATGATAAAACTGGGCAGGTAACAGAAGCCACCATACCTGTCAGGCGGGCAGGTCACTGGAAGAAACAATAGACACACTTAACGAGACGCCAGAAGGAGAAGCTGAAGAATTCACTCAAAAATATTGAAAGAATAGACTGAGTCTCAGTGGGCAAAATGTAAATGTTGCGGGGATATCTCCGGGCGGCTCGAGACCTAGCCAGTTATCCTTCTAAAACCTTCCCCACATTTTGTACCCAGTCCTCTCCTTCAGCCCATTGCTGTGGCTGAAGCTGCAGAACAAGCAAGTTCAGGTTGTTCAAAATCCCCCAATGATAGCAGTGAGGAGAGTGGACATGATATTCAGCCAATATCGTCTTCAGCACGTTATGCCCAGACAACTGTGTGCGCTCAGACAGCACGCCCCAAGGCAAAAGGCAGCGAGAGGCAACCACAGTTGGGAGATGTAGAGATGGCATCTGCCCTGGCAGAAATCAGCTCATGGGTCCACCAGATAAGTAGAGCTGCACTGCCCGTCCAGAGAAGGTGCAGTGGAGACACGTCACAAGAGACGCTCCACAATAAAGCAAGAGACATCATTCCACTCCTACCCAATCGAGAAAAGGGCAGAAGGAATTGGCCAACATAAAACGAACAGTTATACAGGGGGTGATTCCTGTCAGATGTACTACTTCTTTACAGACGGATCAATATATGGGTATACAGGAGGAGATTTTCATCAAGTCTCCCACGTCTCCTCAAATTGACCAAATTTGGGGCCAACAGGAACATGGAACCTTGCAGGGAGGCCATGCTGGTGGAATAAAAGCAAGATTTGAGCCCAGGACATGATTTACATGCAAAATCTAGGCAAAATTATCGGCCACCAGATTGTACAGATAATTTGGAGCACCCGTGTGGAGGAAATTGGCTCTGTATATACTATTTCAAAGTAAGAAATAGTGTGCACAGAGTCCAAGGGTTCCCCTTAGAGGTAAGATAGTGGCAAAATTAGATATTTCTAATGCTCTATTTTGTGGTAGTGTGGTCGAGCAGTAGGCATATCGGAGGGTAGTGTTAAGCATTTGTTGTACACACACAGGCAATAAATGAGGAGCACACATTCAAGGACTTACTCCAGGCCAATAGGTTTTTATACTGAGAAATATATGTTCGATGGCATGTGTAGCTGCAGATACACATGCTGTGCACAGTCCGCCGTCTGGTGTTGGGCTTGGAGTGTTACAAGTTATTTTTCTTCGAAGAAGTCTTTTCGAGTCACGAGACCGAGGGACTCCTCCCATTTCGATTCCATTGCGCATGGGCGTCGACTCCATCTTAGATTGTTTTTTTTCCGCCATCGGGTTCGGACGTGTTCCTTTTCGCTCTGTGTTTCGGGTCGGAAAGTTAGTTAGAATCTCGGAAAAAAACGTCGGTATTGTTTGCGTTTGGTATCGGGTTAGTTAAAACAAATCGACACCGAATTTTGAAGAGCTCCGGTGGCCCTTTGGGTTTTTTTTAGATCCCCCGTCGGGGCCTGGTCGGCCCGGCCACGTGCGACTTCAAGGCTGATGGAACGGACCCCATTCCGCTTCTGCCCAAAATGCCATAACAAGTATCCGTATACGGATCAGCATCTGGTCTGTAACTTGTGCTTGTCCCCCGAGCACAAGGAGGATACTTGTGAAGCCTGTCGAGCGTTTCGGTCGAGGAAGACGCTGAGAGACCGGAGAGCCAGGAGACTACAAATGGCGTCCACGCCGACAGGTCAAGAACGTTTCGAGGAGGAAGAAGAGGCTTTCTCCGTCCACGAGTCGGATTCTGAAGAACTCGATGCCGAAGAAACACCCAAAACCGTGAGTAAGACGTCGAAAATCAAGACTCACAAGAAGTCCACAAAAGCCCAGGGGACGCCACCGCCAACAGGCCATGGCTTAACCCGAAAACTAGGTGACCGATCCAAGGCACCGAAAAAGGGCATGCTGGTGTCGAAGTCATCCGACTCCGGTCGAGATACCGCCACACAGCAATCTCGGAGCAGAGACAGCGGCTCCGAGAAACTTCGGCACAGAGACAGCGGCACCGAAGAATTTCGGCACCGAGACACCACGCCGAAAGCAAAGAAGGTTTCTTCGGAGCCTAAAAAGACTTCCGAAAAGGTTTCGGTTCCGAAACATCCAGCCTCGGAGCCGAAAACTAGTTCCTATACAGAGGAACAAGGATTAACCTCCCAATTACATAGTTTTGGAGAGGAGCTTCAAGCTGTAGAGCCTGATTACGAGCAAAGGAGGCTTCATATTCATGAGGACACAGGGAAGATAACCACTCTTCCCCCAATCAAAATTAAAAGGAAACTTGCCTTTCAACAAAAGGACAAGCAACCACAAGCAAAGGTGGCTAGGAAAACAACCCCACCACCTTCTCCACCACCATCAACACATGCATCACCACCAACAACTCCACCACTGATGCACTCACCAGCTCATACCACAATGAGTCAGGATGATCCCGATGCATGGGACCTTTACGATGCTCCAGTGTCTGACAACAGCCCAGACTCCTATCTTACAAAACCGTCACCACCTGAGGACAGTACATCCTACTCACAGGTGGTCGCAAGGGCAGCCGAATTTCACAACGTCACCCTACATTCTGAACCAATTGAGGATGACTTTCTCTTTAACACCCTATCCTCCACCCATAGCCAGTACCAAAGCCTTCCCATGCTCCCAGGAATGCTAAGACATTCAAAACAAATATTTCAGGATCCAGTTAAAGGCAGAGCCATAACTCCAAGGGTGGAGAAAAAGTACAAGCCACCGCCAACAGATCCAATCTATATTACAACACAACTAACACCAGATTCAGTAGTTGTCGGGGCAGCTCGTAACAGAGCCAACTCTCATACCTCAGGAGACGCACCACCTCCAGACAAGGAGAGCCGCAAATTTGATGCTGCGGGAAAAAGGGTTGCAGCACAAGCAGCAAATCAATGGCGTATTGCCAATTCACAAGCACTTTTGGCAAGATACGACAGAGCTCATTGGGATGAAATACAACATTTCATCGAACACTTACCCAAGGAGTTCCAAAAAAGAGCGCAACAGGTGGTGGAAGAGGGACAAAGTATCTCAAATAATCAGATACGGTCTTCCATGGATGCAGCAGATACAGCTGCAAGGACAACAAACACTGCAATCACGATACGAAGGCACGCATGGCTGCGCACTTCAGGGTTCAAGCCGGAAATCCAACAAGCTGTGCTCAATATGCCATTTAATGAACAGCAATTGTTTGGGCCGGAGGTAGACACTGCCATTGAGAAACTCAAAAAAGACACCGATACAGCCAAAGCCATGGGCGCACTCTACTCCCCGCAGAGCAGAGGCACATTTCGGAAAACACCTTTTCGGGGAGGGTTTCGAGGTCAACCCACAGAAACCACAACCTCACAAACAAGGCCTACTTACCAGGGTCAATATCAGAGGGGAGGTTTTCGGGGCAATATAGAGGGGGCCAATTCCCAAGAAATCGAGGAAAAATCCAAGGCCCCAAAACTCCTCAAAATAAACAGTGACTCACAAGTCACACAACCCCATCACATAACACCTGTGGGGGGAAGACTAAGCCAATTTTACAAACTTTGGGAGGAAATAACAGACACTTGGGTCTTAGCAATTATCCAGCATGGTTATTGCATAGAATTTCTCCAATTTCCTCCAAACATCCCACCGAAAACACACTATGTCAAAACAACATATAGATCTTCTAGGACTAGAAGTTCAAGCATTGCTACAGAAGGACGCAATAGAATTAGTACCAAATCTACAAAAAAAACACAGGAGTTTACTCACTGTACTTTCTAATGCCCAAAAAGGACAAAACTCTGAGACCAATACTAGATCTCAGAACACTAAATACCTACATCAAATCAGACCACTTTCACATGGTCCCGTTACAAGACGTAATCCCACTGCTCAAACAGCAAGACTACATGACAACGTTAGATCTAAAAGACACGTATTTCCATATACCAATACATCCTTCACACAGGAAATACCTAAGGTTCGTATTCCAAGGAATACATTACCAATTCAAAGTGTTGCCATTCGGAATAACAACTGCGCCAAGAGTTTTTACAAAATGCCTGGCAGTAGTAGCTGCACATATCAGAAGGCAGCAAATACATGTGTTCCCCTACTTAGACGACTGGTTAATCAAAACCAACACGCTAAGACAGTGTTCACAGCACACAAAATATGTCATACAAACCCTTCACAAGCTAGGTTTCTCCATCAACTACGCGAAGTCACACCTTTTGCTGTGTCAAACACAGCAATACTTAGGAGCGACAATCAACACAGCAAAGGGGATAGCCACTCCAAGTCCACAAAGGGTTCAAACATTTCACAAGGTAATACAGGTCATGTATCCAACACAAAAGATACAAGTCAGAATGGTAATGAAACTCCTAGGCATGATGTCTTCATGCATAGCCATTGTCCCAAACGCGCAAGATTGCACATGCGGCCCTTACAACAGTGCCTAGCATCACAATGGTCACAAGCACAGGGTCAACTTCTAGATCTGGTGTTGATAGATCGCCAAACATACATCTCGCTTCTATGGTGGAACAGTACAAATTTAAACCGAGGGCGGCCTTTCCAAGACCCAGTGCCACAATACGTCATAACGACAGATGCTTCCATGACAGGGTGGGGAGCACACCTCAATCAACACAGCATCCAAGGACAATGGGACATACATCAGAGGCAGTTTTCACATAAATCACTTAGAAATGTTAGCAGTATTTCTGGCGCTAAAAGCATTTCAACCCATAATAACCCAAAAATACATTCTTGTCAAAACAGACAACATGACAACAATGTATTATCTAAACAAGCAAGGAGGGACACACTCGACACAGTTGTGCCTCCTAACACAAAAAATATGGCATTGGGCGATTCACAAACACATTCGCCTAATAGCATAATTTATTCCAGGGATTCAGAACCAGTTGGCAGACAATCTCTCTCGAGATCACCAACAAACCCACGAATGGGAAATTCACCCCCAAATACTAAACAATTACTTTCACATGTGGGGGACACCTCAAATAGATCTATTTGCAACAAAGGAAAACTCAAAATGCCAAAACTTCGCATCCAGGTACCCACAAGATCAATCCCAAGGCAATGCTCTATGGATGAACTGGTCAGGGATCTTTGCGTACGCTTTTCCCCCTCTCCCTCTCCTTCCATATCTAGTAAACAGATTGAGTCAAAACAAGCTCAAACTCATACTAATAGCACCAACATGGGCAAGGCAACCTTGGTACACAACACTACTAGACCTGTCAGTAGTACCTCATGTCAAACTACCCAACAGACCAGATCTGTTAACACAACACAAACAACAGATCAGACATCCAAATCCAGAATCTTTGAATCTAGCAATTTGGCTCCTGAAATCCTAGAATTCGGACACTTAGACCTCACACAAGAATGTATGGAGGTCATAAGACAAGCTAGGAAACCTACCACTAGACACTGCTATGCAAATAAGTGGAAAAGATTCGTGTATTACTGCCAGAATAATCAAATTCAGCCATTACACGCATCTCCAAAAGATATAGTAGGATATTTACTACATTTGCAAAAATCAAATCTAGCTTTCTCTTCCATAAAGATACATCTCACCGCAATATCAGCTTACCTGCAAATTACTCATTCAACTTCACTATTTAGAATACCAGTCATTAAAGCGTTTATGGAAGGCTTAAAGAGAATCATACCACCAAGAACACCACCTGTTCCTTCATGGAACCTCAACATTGTCTTAACAAGACTCATGGGTCCACCTTTCGAGCCCATGCATTCTTGTGAAATGCAATATCTAACTTGGAAGGTCGCATTTCTCATTGCAATCACATCCCTCAGAAGAGTAAGTGAAATACAGGCATTTACCATACAAGAACCATTTATTCAAATACACAACAATAAAATAGTTCTAAGAACAAATCCAAAATTTCTGCCAAAAGTAATCTCACCATTCCATTTGAATCAAACAGTAGAATTGCCAGTGTTCTTCCCACAACCAAATTCTGTGGCTGAAAGGGCACTACATACATTAGACATCAAAAGAGCACTAATGTATTACATTGACAGAACAAAGCTAATCAGGAAAACAAAACAACTGTTCATAGCTTTTCAAAAACCACACATAGGAAATCCAATCTCTAAACAAGGCATTGCTAGATGGATAGTCAGATGTATTCAAACATGCTATCTTAAAGCCAAAAGAGAATTGCCTATTACACCAAAGGCACACTCAACCAGAAAGAAAGGTGCTACAATGGCCTTTCTAGGAAACATTCCTATGAGCGAAATATGTAAGGCTGCAACCTGGTCTACGCCTCATACGTTTACTAAACACTACTGTGTAGACGTACTAAATGCACAACAAGCTACAGTGGGCCAAGCTGTACTAAGAACATTATTCCAGACTACTTCAACTCCTACAGGCTAAACCACCGCTTTTAGGGGAGGTAACTGCTTTACAGTCTGTGCCAAACATGTGTATCTGCAGCGACATATGCCATCGAACTGAAAATGTCACTTACCCAGTGTACATCTGTTCGTGGCATTAGTCGCTGCAGATTCACATGTACCCTCCCACCTCCCCGGGAAGCCTGTAGCCGTTTAGAAGTAGATCATAAATCTTAAAGTTCTGTACATTTGTAAATAATTATTATAAACTCTTAACGTACATACATATTCACTCCATTGCATGGGCACTATTTATAGCAAACAACTCCATCCTCACCCTCTGCGGGGAAAACAATCTAAGATGGAGTCGACGCCCATGCGCAATGGAGCCGAAGAGGGAGGAGTCCTTCGGTCCCGTGACCAAAAAGACTTCTTCGAAGAAAAACAACTTGTAATACTCCGAGCCCAACACCAGGCAGCGGACTGTGCCAAACATGTGAATCTGCAGCGACTAATGCCACGAACAGATGTACACTGGGTAAGTGACATTTTCATTCCTCATTCTGGCCAGAGCATCACAGTTCTGGTACATTGAATTACTCAAGTTGTCCACGCATCCTCCTATAGTGCACACATTCTCCTATAGTGCCGAAGATGCTTCCTAGTCTCCTTTCCAGATACAGCGGCTGCTGCATCACAAGCTCAAATCACTGAGCCGCATGGCCTGGTTCCTGACCACCTAGATCACAAACTCTGAAAACCCATTCAGGATTAAGTATGTGAACCTTCCACTGAAAATCTGTTAGTGCAAAGTGGAAGCTTTTTGGTTTGTCTGATAGACTGGGAACGTTCTGAATCTTATTTCATTTGAGCCACATCAAACTCTGCTGTATTTCACGAGTTTGGGTGAAAAACGCTTGAAATGCTCCTCCATCAATGTCCATCTGGCTACAGTATCCAAGTTGAGAATGACCTTGGACTCTCATCCCAGTTTTTTAAAAGGTTGTTAAACAAGTCATAAAATAATATTCCGAGCTTTTCCATAGTTTTGAGATTTTAGTTCCATGAACACGGTTGCTCAGCAAACTGATGTTGCTCCATTTTCAGCTTACACATAAATAAGAAATGAAAAACAGCACTCCTTTTTACCTGGACTTCCCAGGAGTGTGGGCGAAACTGCAGGTGTTAACAATCAAAGAAACATACCTGCCCTTGACCAAAAATAGACACACTACTAACTAATCCTATATTCATACCGAAAGTACCATCGGTATTCCATCTGAATGAACCTGTTCTGCTCTGTTCTTTCTCTACCAGTCTTTCTGCATCAGCAGAAAAAGCACTACACTCGTTCTGTGTTCGTGGTTGTTTTCAAATTTAATTTACACAAGAACAAAGGCTTGAGGACTTCAAGGCAAGCCCTCCTTTCCTTCTTATGCCCAGGCGTGGGCCTTACCTTAGCAAAGTATGGCATTGTACGTTGGCTATCAGCCTTGCATAGCTTTGTGCCACAACAAAGCAAAGCATGGTTTAGGAGGTAAAGTGACTGCACACCCAACCAGAAGTATCTCGGCAAGAGTGTAATTCACTAGGAGTCTCTCTCAGGAATCTGTCTTTTGTGTTGCAACATCGAAGAACAGGAAGGCAATCATCTACTATCTGAATTTCATTTTCACTACGAACTTCAGTTGGATAAGCAATCCTGCACTCTTATTTTAACAGTGAGCCTACTTCACACCTTTTACAAAATTTGACAGCTCGCTTTTCGATTCAAGCATATGTCTCTTGGAAAGCTTCAGTGCCGGAGAGGAAACGAATTACCTACAGCTCAGTTGTCCATCTTCAGCATCTTTAATAAATTCATATGCAACACCCTGGTCCGCTGAATTTGAAGCTTATTAGCTGAATTATTTTATCATTCACATGTGCGCTAATAATAGTGGCTTGGTTGCCTTTAGTGGGCGTACAGTGCTCAGTACATTTAAATCATCGGATGGCATTGAGATTATTTCAGATGTGGTGAATGCGCTACGAATTATTTTTTTTTTTTAAATAACCTGTTTGAGCCTATGGCCGTTTAACACTGTTCATTACTATTTATAATTCTCAGGTATTTCAGGTCTGATGGTGAAGATTGACTGAAGCATGTAAATCTATGAAACACTAAAACCAGAGGACTGGAATTTACAGATAAGTAACTAGATTTTTATAATCCACAAACAGGAAGGTAGCAATGCCACCTCCAAATAGTTGCAGTGAAACTGAGGGCATTCAAGATAATACTTTTCAATGTGATTTCGTACATCCAATGTTTGCTGTGCACTTTGAACTCGATTGGCATTTTGAAAAGTAATTTGTCCTCAATACTGGACATAAATTGGACCTGTAGCATAATCAGTGTTGACATTTTCATTCAGTGAGCTCTGCACGCCTGGAAGGTGACGGCCAGAGGTGAAATCTGTTGTCTCCTTTTTATGCGATAAGGGCTATGTCCCTACTGCTCAACAAAATATGTTGCTGAAGGATTCGCGGGGTAAACTGGTGTGAGAAGTTTTTAGTAGCAGAGACTGCGAAACTCTGCTCTACAGATCTGCTTGATCCCTTACGTGCCACCCCAAAGGTTGGTATCTTAAATTCTGAGTCAGGATTGTGAGAAGCTTGTATGCCCGAGCCTTGCATTGCAGCATCATTCCTTCAGTGACTGTCAATCATATGTGGCCCACTATGTGGCTATCTGCTAGAAAGTGGCTGAGAGCGTCTGCCTGCTTGTTCTGCATCCTTGGCAGTTTTTCCACAGAGCTGTCCACTCCATTGCTGATCGCCCAGCCCCACAGCATTTGTTCCTTCTCTATTTGAGGTAGACATATTGTGTTCAGCCTTTATTTACCTCCTTATTTTTTCTAGAGGCTGTGTGGCCAATGTATCCTGACTTTAATGCATCAAACCTTTTTCAGAAGAGACTGAAGATACTCCTGTGCCTATGTACTTATACCCCATTTTCCATGGATTGCATTATTTCTACATGCATGAACATCTGGCTTCACAGACTTGGCTGTCCCTGTGTGTCCTTGGATATGGCTTTTGACACCAATAGTCTCAAGTACCTGTCCTGCCACTGCCCTCGATGCATTTTCATTGTGCAACAATCGCAAAAGCACTCCAAGGACTCTGATGTAGAGCAGTGATACATTGTATCACTTGCAAATTTGCTCTGTGCTAAGGTCGGAACTAATAATCTTGATGCCATAAAATCATATTGAAGTTATCTAAGCATGTTTCCATACTTACCGTAAGTGGATGATAAATGGAGCATGCACTACTTGAACTAGATGTTTTATCCACACACCATCCCCCATCAACCCCATGAATAAACTTTAGATATGCAGCCCCACGTCCCTTGGTAGTCAGTCTAGAAAGTAGTCCCTTGACATTTCAGTGATCTTGCAGTAGTATCTAATTTCTGCTTTAACAATCCTGTTACAAGGGTTGCCTATCTGCTCCTGGGTTACACAAGCGCTAAACTGGCCTGATGGATTTTCTGTCCATAGGACTGATCGAGCCGTGATGCAAGTGCCGAAATCTCAAGATGGTAAATCCTGCGTTCTTAGCCCTCTAGCACCTCCAAGCATACAATCCTCATGTTTGTACCTGTACTCCTTCCTGGCCAGTAAAAAAAGGCCCCACTTCTATTTGCAGAATAAGATAACTGATGTGATAGAAAGCGCAGAAGGGTAAGTGGAGGAATCAGAGAGACTGAAGGGACATCTACTTAAGCAAGGACCTTAGAAGTGAAGTGTGGGAGACTTGAGCGTTATTAATAATAGCACCACTAACATTTAAAATGATTGCTAAGTCAAGATGTAAATCATTTTGCCAAAGTAACACTGCAGAGTATTGTTGCTTGCTAGTCTTGACAATTGGACTCTAGTTTGTGGATACCTATAATATATATTTAATTTTTTTATGTTTGTTTTTTATTTTGATGTACTAATTGCCTCATGCTGTAAACAAAAACTCACTGATATTCATCTGTAATTGATAGATAATTGGGGATTTGTTGTAACAGGCGATCAGTTGTATAAGCTCAAGAGGCACATGCTTTCTCCAACTAGGATCACAATTGGTATCCGTTTTAACGCTACTGTGCTAAGAATCTTTACCCTTGGGAATGCTTTTAGAATAAACACACCCAATATTATCCGTTGGAATTTGAATGTAACAAACTACTAAGTAGTACAACAACAGCTCACAACTATTTTTATTTTTAGCGAGTGTGTGGCGCCGAAGCGATAAGGATGAACGAGAAGAACTTGACACCCCTCGGCGAGTATTGCCTTCATCAAAAGAACCTGAAAAGGATAGTGAGAAGGAAAAAAGCTCTTGGAGACCAGACAAGGAGCGAGAAGCCCCTCGTCGAATAAAGACTGAGGCAGATGATGACGGCTGGACCACTGTGCGCCGTTAATCTTGGAAGGAGCCACCCATGTCCGTCAGCACCCAGACATTTTGTTGAGCATCAAGGGATTCTCAATTAGAGAGTATTTAGCAAGTGGTTTGAATTTGCTTTCTTTCATGAAAAGAAGAGACCATAAGACCTATAACTGCAACATAAATCGATCATGCAGAAGCAACATGTAAAACTCCTGTCACTCCGGCGTCTTCGAAAGTTGTATAGAATCCAAAATTGTGTCCTGAACTCCCCTAATGTCTGTTTTACTGATCACCAGGTTGTAAACTAAAATTGCAGAGTGAAACCCAGCAGGTATTCTTAGCAATCTATTGCTTTTCTTATTCATAATGACCAAAAGATCCTTGATATTCCTTATAATAATAAATCAGATCGGCTCACATGTGGAGGGTAGGGTGGTGCAGATGACTTCAATTTCCTAGTTTGTTTTATGAAAATAGGAGAGTTGTGCTCTTTCCTTATTTGTAGTATGAACGCCATAAACAAATCTTGGACTAATTGTAGTTTGGTGTCTTTAAATTATCTTCAGCCATGAGTGTTTGTGAAAAAATGAGGCCACTGTTTGTGTGATGCACCGAGGGGCTATCCTGATTACATATCCTTTTCTTTTTTCATTTGAGACATTCTGGTACTTAGAATTCTATTTGGGGTTTTTGTAATGAAGGGGATACCAGTAACAGGATGTTTTAAAGTTAAAGCTGACACAGCAGGATATTGGTGCTTTTATTGGTAAAGTTGGGCTCAATTCTGCATGTAAAACGTGTCTCCATCTTTTTTATCAAACTGTGTGCCTGTAGACTACCCCATAGAATTTATAGTACTGAGCCCTGTTAAAGGCAAATGCCTTGTTGGTTACCCGAACAAGTTTAGCATGTTTGGAGATCAGACACCATTATGCCGACTGATAACATTTCATTTGCAAGAGATCAGCAGTTTAAATGATAGGAGCGCCATTCTTTTAGAATATAAAAATGATATCAGAACAGTATAGCTTTCGACCTATGTAGACATTCTTTACATTATCTGCTATAAATGTGGCTTCTCTTTCAAGGTCTGTTGTCTCAGGTGTTGGAATTCAGATTTCAGCCACCACAGGACTGGAAAGCCATTCCCATGTTTTTTTTAATCAAAATTTGAGCGGGATAGTGTGGTACATGTGTTTTTGCTAAGAGATACCTTATGGTCTTGATTCCATTACTGCTTTCAAGAATTTATACGATATTGACATATTTAAAATGTGCAGTTTTCAAGAGACATTTAACTATCTGCACCTCATCGCCTTCCTCTTTGTACTGGAAGTAAACTGCGTTCCTTTCTGATAAGCATTTTGTGGTGATGGCTGTGTTGACATCAATTCTGATGTTTGGTAATAAACCTCAATATTTTATCTTATTGACGCCAATACAGTAGTTGCTGCTTTTTTCCTTAATGATAAATAAAAGAATGAAATAATTGACGATCTTATTTTTGTGTCAATTTTGTAATTCGGTTTTACTTGCTGTAGGACACCAACATAAGCAGAAGCCACTTAGATCAGATCCTAAGGATATTTGGTATTTTCAGTGACAGTGAAGATCTATCCCTGTTAACAGCCCCCAGCTGCGTCTTGCCCCCATAAATGATTAGAAAGTAAAGCAGTCCAGCAGCCTTCTACTAGTCACAATGAGTAGGTGACATGATACCGCCTATCCACAGCACCAGCCAATCTCATGCTTGTTGAATCTGCTCCTGAGGTTCTAGTGGCCCTTCATTCCAGTGACAGCTGAAGATGTAGTTAGAGCTCTGGATGTTGAGTGGCGACCGAGATGACCTTTCCCTTTTATCCGTTGGTTCGTAGTAGACTAAGTGAAGGAACACTGTTATAACATATTTGGATGCCGTTCAGATTTAAATTATGAGAATGATCTGATAGAGCAATTGCAATTGGTGAAGGAAGTCTAAGGTGAAGTTGAAAAAAAAAGTCTCCAGGTCGAGTAAGAAAAACAAGATGCGTGACCCAAGAGTCTATCACTATGCATTTGTTCTACCTACACCCGGGGCCCTGCATATGTGCTATGGTGCGACATTTACATACTAATTGCTCCACTACTCATACCACCAGTAAGCTCTGTTTCCCAAGTGGCCTTTTTACTTGATCCAACTTCCTCCCGCAATATGAAATGGCTCTCTTTTAAAGTATAATTTATTTTTATTCACAGGATTCGGTCAGGGACGGGACTCATGTTTACTCAGTTTACTTAGTCTCTGTTTGGAGGTAGCACTATACTAACATGGCCACCCCTTTCCCAACAGCTTCCAATGAGGTTCATGTACCAGTCCGTTTTCGGTGTCTGCTGGATACTTTACACCGGATAACTAATGACGCCAGGTTCCTTGACTTGGGACGCCGCGCCTCCTACAACATTAACGATTTGTGGCTTGTCTTGTTGTTTGGGGAAGCTGTTTGGTTTTCAGATCAGACATGCAATTATATGTAGCTGTTGGGATTTGCTAGTTATTACCAGATGTGTACTCTGGAGCCACTTACCTTTGGGGCACAATAAAGTTCATATGGACACAATTTTTTGTTACTAAGTTGTGCTTTGCCTAATGCTGCCGTCTTCTTTCTGGCTTTTTGCTTGTCGTTTTTACGACTTGCTGGAGGACCCTCATTCCCACTTATGTTTTATCTATTCCGTAGCACTGTAGGTTGCTCTGTGGCGTTACTGAATTAGAAAACATTTGTTTTGTTTTATAAGGTTTGGATAAGATAGATATTTAGTTTGTGCTCAGTACCTCTCTTTCTTGCAATGTTCGGCTTACTTTGGTGTCACTTAGTGATCCTATAGGGATTCACATTCCGTTTTTTTTCCATTATCCTAGATATGGACTTGCCCTGCCGGTGTCTGTAGTCTTATGACATGCGGAATCCCCTCAAACTATCTGAGTTGGTTATTTAAATACTTGGTGCTGTAACGTTGGCTTTGACAAGTATTATTGTTCTACGGACCTACTCTCTATAATATGTTGAATCTTAACGGTCACTTATTTCTCACTTTTGGCTAAGTGTCCCTTACTTATATTTTCTCAGTTATTTACAAAACAAATATCTAAACAGTCAAGTTCCTGTTTTAAAATTAGCCCTAGTGACTGTCCACCGTATATCACCCTACCTGTGATCATTTTGACAGTATTTTAAGACATGAGTTTTAGTCTACTTTAGTACTCATTGTGAATGACTGACATCATGTTTAAGACTGTATCTTTAACTTGATCCACCACTGTTTTTTCTGGGCAGCTTTTGGAGATTTAGCTTTGGTTCTATTACTACTTCCTATGAGGATACAACTTGAGGCTTATAAAGATACTAAATGATCAACTATGTTTTCACCACTAGTTAGTCTTGACCCTGCTATTAAGACACATTTCTTGTGTGCTTCCTTGTTCTACTTATTTTTAAGTTCCAATTATTTTTTTTATTCTTTATTTTTAGTTGTGTCAATTGTCTTGGACCATTTTGCGACTTTACCACTTATACTGAGACCAATTGTTGTAACCATTAGGTTGGTATTTGATGCCATCTCTACTTCTTTGGCCACATTTGATTTTATACCAAGTAGTTGAAAGTTTCTTTCACAGGTTGCACTATCCTTATCAACCTCTTTGGGTGTTACTTCTCCAATGGTTATTCACAACTGTCTATGCATGAGACTCTGATGCGTGAGGCCCTTTTCACTATATGAATTTTTTTTGGGGTACTACACGAATAATGACTTGCCACACAAAATAGATTATAGCTTATTTGGTTTATCCCTTCAATGTTTTCCTGTTTGTATATACTTCTTGGAATTTATTGCATTCGTGTACATTACAGCCTTGAAACAGTCACAAGGGTGATGAAACGTGTTGGCTGTCAGTCATAAATGCTTTGTGAAGAACGGATGCTTCCGCATGCCAATAAAAAGCTGAAAAACTGACCTGTTCTCTACAGACTTATACTTTTGAGGACTTTACTATAACTGTGGAGTTCCTTCTGAATACTGTGGTATCTTTTATTTTGATGGCTTCAGATCTGTCACTGGCTCTGTTCTCTGATCCAGCACCAATCCGGCAAAAGCCTGCCCAATGCTGAGCTACATGCTCAATCAAGCAAAGACTGGGGAAGAAGAGCTGTCCTCCAAGTCCCCTGCCTTGGCAACAGTAATTTCTGAAAATATGGAACATTTTGGGGTCTGATTGTGACACCATTCACATCATATTCCTCATATTGCGTCCATGTCATTATACAGATGCTTATCTACATCTGGACTTGGAAAATGCAATTGTCTTGGATACCTCTGAAGTAGGACCTGAATTTGCGTTTCAGGCCTTCTAAGGAGGAAGGGTGCTGGCTTCGCATTTGGGGTTTGGAGGGTTGTAGAAGTCCTAGAATTGCTGCTTCCAACTTAAGAGATTGAGGCTAACCTCACAGATAGTTTGCTACTTGGGCTGCCTGCCTCTGAGTCCTTGTTGCCTTTCAACGATACCCTGAATAACTAGGTTCTGGCAGCTTGGTCTGAGCTATTTTCAGCACTTAGGGTCACACCATTTCAAAGTATCACACATTGAGCAGATCAAGGTGTTAATCACTGTACTGTCTAGTCACAAACAAATGGTGAAGACAGATTCTAGAACTTTCAAAAGTCAGTTTTTTGTTGTTGTTTTTTTTAACAAAAGAAAAGACTGATTCTAGACCTTAGATTCTTGAACTCGGAAAATGATGGTTACTCAGGTTTTGCAGGCCTTGGATCCCAAGAACTAGATGGTGTCCCTGAACCTGTAGAATGCATACATTCATGTACCCCCACAGGAAATACTTCTGGTTTGTGGTAGGTTCAGGCTTTGTCCTCTTTATCATACTGCCCTTTGGTCCTTAATTGGCATCTTGTGTCTTTATGAAGGTGAAGTTGGGGATCCACTTATTGTTACGCCTCGACTGGCTGCTTAAAGCTTTCTCCCCACAGCTAGGATTCTCCACCAGTGAGCCTGAATCACATCGTCAGCCAGTGCAGATGATTCCCATTACAGAGGACTTTCAAGACAGTTACCCTGAAGACCTTCCCACCCCTGCAAATAGTCTGGTACATTGAGGCCTGATTCAGAGGCTACTTGGACTTGTGGTTTATGTAGGAAAGTGCCATCTTTCTAGCATAGTTACCCCCACTGTTTGCCTGATGTCAGTGTGTTTATACCGTAGTTAACTGGGATCCTGCTAACCAGTTCCCCAGTGACTGTGATGTCTCCTCTAAATTTGATTGCTGGTAAACATTATACACCAAAAAACAGTGAATGCACAGTTCCAAAAAGAGCATAAAAATAATGTTCGATGGCATCTGTCGCTGTAGATACGCATGTTTTGCAATAGCTCGCCATCTGGTGTTGGGCCGGAGTGTTACAAGTTGTTTTTCTTCGAAGAAGTCTTTCGAGTCACGGGACCGAGTGACTCCTCCTTTTGTCTCCATTGCGCATGGGCGTCGACTCCATCTTCGATTGTTTTTTTTCCGCCATCGGGTTCGGACGTGTTCCTGTCGCTCCGAGTTTCGGAACGGAAAGATAGCTAATTTCGGAAGATTTTCGTCGGTATTGTTGCGTTCGGGATCGGCGTAGTTAGATTCAACACCGCGTCGAAGGATCGAAGAGCTCCGGTGCCCTTCGGGGGTAGTTTTTTCGATCCCCCGTCGGGGCCTGGTCGGCCCGACCGCGTGCTGAAGAACGCCGATGGAACGGACCCCGTTCCGTTTCTGCCCCAAATGCCACAATAAATACCCCTATACAGACCAACACTTGGTCTGTAACCTGTGCCTGTCACCTGAGCACAGTGAAGACACCTGCGAGGCCTGTCGTGCGTTCCGGTCCCGAAAAACACTCCGAGACCGTCGAGCCAGAAGACTTCAGATGGCGTCCGCACCGACAGCCCACCGAGAGTTCGAGGAACAAGAAGAGGAAGGTACCTTCTCGATCCAAGACTCAGACTCCGAAGGATTCGACGATACACAAACCGTGAGTAAGACGTCGAAAACCACTCAGAGGAAGATTTACAAGGCCCAGGGGACGCCACTGCCACCAGGCCATGGCTCCACCCATAAATTCGGTGACCGACCGTCGGCACCGAAAAAGGCCCAAACAGTGCCGAGATCGTCCGACTCCGGTCGAGACACCGGCACGCAGCCTTCTCGGGACCGAGAAAGTGCTGGAGACAAGCATCGACACCGAGATGCCGGTGTAGACACGGCTCGACGCCGAGACAGCGGCCCGAAGAAGATCAGCGCCAACAGGTTTCGGCCCCGAAAATGAAAAAAGTCACCTCGGAGCCGAAAAAGGACGCAGACAGGGTTTCGGCCCCGAAACAAACTGCAACCGACCCAGCTTCAGGCGCTTATACAGAAGAGCACTCGCTAACCTCCCAAATGCAAAAGCATAGGTTTGAGGAAGAGCTACAATCAACTGATGTGGACCATACGCAAAAGCGTATTTTCATACAGCAGGGGACAGGAAAAATAAGCACCCTTCCCCCTATTAGAAGAAAGAGAAGGTTGGAGTTCCAAACTGAACAGACACCACAACCAAAAGTGGTGAAAAGAGTTACCCCACCACCCTCTCCTCCGCCCGTGATTAACGTCTCACCAGCACAAACTCCATCACACTCCCCAGCTCACACCACCATGAGCCAGGGTGACCAAGATCAAGACGCATGGGACCTATACGACGCCCCAGTGTCAGATAACAGTCCGGAGGCATACCCTACGAAGCCATCTCCACCAGAGGACAGCACCGCGTATTCCCAAGTGGTGGCTAGAGCAGCACAATTTCACAACGTAAGCCTCCACTCAGAACAGGTCGAGGATGATTTTTTATTCAACACACTCTCCTCCACCCACAGCTCATACCAAAGCCTGCCTATGCTCCCTGGTATGCTCCGGCACGCAAAAGAAATCTTTAAGGAGCCGGTCAAAAGTAGGGCAATCACACCAAGGGTGGAAAAAAAGTATAAGGCGCCTCCTACAGACCCGGTTTTCATCACAACACAGCTGCCACCAGACTCTGTCGTTGTAGGAGCAGCTAGGAAAAGGGCCAACTCCCACACATCTGGAGATGCACCACCCCCAGATAAAGAAAGCCGCAAGTTCGATGCAGCTGGTAAGAGAGTCGCAGCACAAGCTGCAAACCAGTGGCGCATCGCGAACTCCCAGGCACTACTTGCGCGCTATGACAGAGCCCATTGGGACGAGATGCAACATCTCATTGAACATCTGCCCAAGGACTTACAAAATAGGGCAAAACAAGTGGTTGAGGAGGGACAGACCATTTCCAACAACCAGATCCGCTCCTCCATGGACGCTGCAGATACAGCTGCACGGACAATTAATACATCTGTAACTATCAGAAGGCATGCATGGCTCAGAACGTCTGGATTTAAACCAGAGATTCAACAAGCAGTTCTCAATATGCCTTTTAACGAAAAAGAACTGTTCGGTCCAGAAGTGGACACAGCGATTGAGAAACTCAAAAAAGACACGGACACTGTCAAAGCCATGGGCGCACTCTACTCCCCGCAGAGCAGAGGGAATTACAGCACATTCCGTAAAACACCCTTTAGAGGGGGGTTTCGGGGTCAGAGCACACAGGCCAGCACCTCACAAGCAACACCGTCCAGTTACCAGGGACAGTATAGAGGAGGTTTTCGGGGACAATATAGAGGAGGGCAATTCCCTAGGAATAGAGGAAGATTTCAGAGCCCCAAAACCCCTACTACTAAACAGTGACTCACATGTCACTCACCCCCTCCACACAACACCAGTGGGGGGAAGAATAAGTCATTATTACAGAGCATGGGAGGAAATCACTACAGACACTTGGGTTCTAGCAATTATCCAACATGGTTATTGCATAGAATTTCTACAATTCCCTCCAAACATACCACCAAAAGCACAAAATTTGACAAAACATCATTCCAATCTCCTGGAGATAGAAGTACAGGCACTATTGCAAAAGAATGCAATCGAATTAGTGCCAAACACACAAATAAACACAGGAGTCTACTCACTGTACTTTCTGATACCAAAGAAGGACAAAACGCTGAGACCAATCCTAGACCTCAGAGTAGTGAACACTTTCATCAAATCAGACCACTTTCACATGGTCACACTACAAGAAGTATTGCCATTGCTAAAACTACACGACTACATGGCAACTTTAGACCTCAAGGATGCTTATTTCCATATACCAATACACCCATCGCACAGGAAATACCTAAGGTTTGTATTCAAGGGAATACATTACCAATTCAAGGTACTGCCTTTCGGATTAACAACCGCACCAAGAGTCTTTACCAAATGTCTAGCGGTAGTCGCTGCACACATAAGAAGGCAGCAAATACATGTGTTCCCATATCTAGACGACTGGCTAATCAAGGCCCATTCGTTAATAGAGTGCTCAAATCACACAAATCATATCATATCATACAAACCCTCTTCAAACTAGGGTTCACCGTCAACTTCACAAAATCCCAAATTCTGCCGCGCAAGGTACAACAATACCTAGGAGCCATAATAGACACATCAAAAGGAGTAGCCACTCCAAGTCCACAAAGAATTCAAAATTTCAACACCATCATACAACGCATGTATCCAACACAAAGGATACAAGCAAAGATGGTACTACAACTCCTAGGCATGATGTCTTCATGCATAGCCATTGTCCCAAACGCAAGACTGCACATGAGGCCCTTACAACAGTGCCTAGCATCACAGTGGTCTCAAGCACAGGGTCATCTTCTAGATCTGGTGTTAATAGACCGCCAAACTTACCTCTCGCTTCTGTGGTGGAACAACATAAATTTAAACAAAGGGCGGCCTTTCCAAGACCCAGTGCCACAATACGTAATAACTACAGATGCTTCCATGACAGGGTGGGGAGCACACCTCGATCAACACAGCATACAAGGACAATGGAACGTACATCAAACAAAACTGCATATAAATCACCTAGAACTTCTAGCAGTTTTTCAAGCACTAAAAGCTTTCCAACCAATAATAGTTCACAAATACATTCTCGTCAAAACAGACAACATGACAACAATGTATTATCTAAACAAGCAAGGGGGGACGCACTCCACGCAGTTAAGCCTGCTAGCACAAAAGATTTGGCGTTGGGCAATTCACAACCAAATTCGCCTAATAGCACAATTTATACCAGGGATCCAAAATCAACTCGCAGACAATCTCTCTCAAGATCACCAACAGGTCCACGAATGGGAAATTCACCCCCAAATTCTGAACACTTATTTCAAACTCTGGGGAACACCTCAGATAGACTTGTTTGCGACAAAGGAGAACGCAAAATGCCAAAACTTCGCATCCAGATACCCACACAAACAGTCCCAAGGCAATGCCCTATGGATGAACTGGTCAGGGATATTTGCTTACGCTTTTCCTCCTCTCCCTCTCCTTCCTTACCTGATAAACAAACTCAGTCAAAACAAACTCAAACTCATATTAATAGCACCAACTTGGGCAAGACAACCTTGGTACACAACGCTGCTAGACCTATCAGTAGTACCCTGCATCAAATTGCCCAACAGGCCAGATCTGTTGACACAACACAACCAAAAGATCAGACACCCAGATCCAGCATCGCTGAATCTAGCAATCTGGCTCCTGAAATCCTAGAATTCGGGCACTTCCAACTTAGCCAAGAATGTATGGAAGTCATAAAACAAGCCAGAAGGCCATCCACCAGGCACTGCTATGCAAGTAAATGGAAGAGGTTTGTTTGCTACTGCCATATTAATCAAATACAACCATTACACACAACTCCAGAACATGTAGTGGGTTACTTGCTTCACTTACAAAAATCTAACCTGGCTTTCTCTTCCATTAAAATACACCTTGCAGCAATATCGGCATACCTGCAGACTACCTATTCAACTTCCCTATATAAGATACCAGTCATTAAAGCATTCATGGAGGGCCTTAGGAGAATTATACCTCCAAGAACACCACCAGTTCCTTCATGGAACCTAAATGTTGTCCTAACTAGACTTATGGGTCCACCTTTTGAACCCATGCACTCCTGCGAAATACAGTTCCTAACCTGGAAGGTGGCATTTCTCATCGCCATTACTTCCCTAAGAAGAGTAAGCGAGATTCAGGAGTTTACAATACAGGAACCTTTTATACAACTACACAAGAATAAGGTCGTCCTAAGGACCAATCCTAAATTTTTGCCAAAGGTTATTTCACCGTTCCATCTAAATCAAACAGTGGAACTTCCAGTGTTCTTTCCACAGCCAGATACCGTAGCTGAAAGGGCACTACATACATTAGATGTCAAAAGAGCATTGATGTATTACATTGACAGAACAAAGAACATCAGAAAGACTAAACAACTATTTATTGCATTTCAAAAACCTCATGCAGGAAACCCAATATCAAAACAAGGTATAGCCAGATGGATAGTTAAATGCATCCAAATCTGCTACCTTAAAGCTAAACGACAGCTGCCCATTACACCAAGGGCACACTCAACCAGAAAGAAAGGTGCTACCATGGCCTTTCTAGGAAACATCCCAATGCAAGAAATATGTAAGGCAGCCACATGGTCTACGCCTCACACATTCACCAAGCACTACTGTGTAGACGTGTTATCCGCACAACAAGCCACAGTAGGTCAAGCCGTATTAAGAACATTATTTCAGACTACTTCCACTCCTACAGGCTGATCCACCGCTTTTGGGGAGATAACTGCTTACTAGTCTATGCAAAACATGCGTATCTACAGCGACAGATGCCATCGAACTGAAAATGTCACTTACCCAGTGTACATCTGTTCGTGGCATCAGTCGCAGTAGATTCGCATGTGCCCACCCGCCTCCCCGGGAGCCTGTAGCAGTTTGGAAGTTACCTTCAACTATTTGTATATGTATCATCTCAACCTTAAATAGGTGCATACTTAGTCACTCCATTGCATGGGCACTATTACTACAATTCAACTCCTACCTCACCCTCTGCGGGGAAAAACAATCGAAGATGGAGTCGACGCCCATGCGCAATGGAGACAAAAGGAGGAGTCACTCGGTCCTGTGACTCGAAAGACTTCTTCGAAGAAAAACAACTTGTAACACTCCGGCCCAACACCAGATGGCGAGCTATTGCAAAACATGCGAATCTACTGCGACTGATGCCACGAACAGATGTACACTGGGTAAGTGACATTTTCATTCTACCTCAAACTAGGGTAGAACAAGTTACGGTTCCTGTGGGTGACCTAAGTCAGGAACAAGAGCCCTCACTCACCAGTAGGTGACAGACCTGCTTCATCATCGGGCTTTGCTCCTCATCAGGCCGGCACCGCCATGTCTGACGAGCCCCTCGAGGGGGCTCTTTGCCGGAGATCTTTTTAGAAAAATGCCATGAATAAATGCAAGAATGTGGGTTTGGTGAGAGGACTGTTAAAATTGACTAAAATGACCATGCAGTGAAGTGTTTAATAGAGAGATGGGCCTCTGTCAAGATTAAAAACAAAAAAGGGGAAGAAAGAATGTCAGTCTTACCCTATTCAAAAAATGAAGTCAAAAGTTGGAGAACCCTGTAGTCCCTTCACTGCCTAGATGAAAGAAGGTCAATATGTTTCTCGCTTAAGTGGTCTAAAAAGATGTGTGCGATTCGCCAGGACCTAAACTATAATCAAATCTAATCCTCACAGCTGTAGTCTGTATATTTTATGGAACAGGAACCCTCCTAAAATTACAGGATGGGCCCCAGCGGAAATTGCGGAGAGCCTACTTGATTTCGCCAATACATTTATCAGCGAATTTGATTGTAGATTGCGGCTGCTGTCCGTACCTACCCCACTCCGCATAACCGGAAAACTTTACATCCACAATTGGCATACTGGTGCGCCATGTAGGTCCCTGGTATATGGTACTTCAGGGCATTGGTTCACCAGGATCCCCGCCCCGCATGACCATGAAATGGTGCATGCAGCCTTTCACCATCGAACCTGGTCACTGCACTTAGACATTATCAGTCACCTCTCTGGTAGGCCCTTCAGCCCAAGGGCAGGGTGCATGTTTCTAAGTGTGAGGATACCCCTGCATGAGTAGGGAGCACCTACAAACCCCAGGCCAATTCCTGGACTCTAAAGTGTGGGGAAGCCATCTTAAGGTATGTAGTGGACACTGGTCAACATGAGTAGTCCATCTACATAATGGCTTCTTCAAACCTATGCATGTTTCGTATCAAACATGTTGGAATCATGCAACTTCACCGATACCAGTGTTAATTACATGATACCCTGTACTCTGGGGGTTCCTTAGAAGATCCTCCAGTTCTGCCTACGTAGCTTTACGAGGTCTAGCTGCCAGCCGACTGTGCTACTGACCCAGTCATTGTTCTGTCCTCCTGCTGGTGAGCCAGTCTTAGGCCAAAGAAGCAGAACAAAGGATTTCCTGCAAGTGAGAAGTATGACCACTTCCCCTTGTGTATTGGGTGTCTAAGGTATGGGGTGGCCTCTGAGCACCACTAGACTGCTTTGAAGAGCTTATTTGGTGCTATCCAGTTTGCACCAGTTCAGGAGCCCTCAGTTCTCACTCAAGCACAAAACTTCACAAATGACCAGGGAGTGACCACCCCCCTGGCCAGCTCCTATGTTAGGGAGGTGCATAAAGCTCTGCCAGGTGGCCACTTGATTTTGCCATCTTGGAAACCAGATGGGCAGAGGCCCCTGGGAGCATCTGACTGGTTAGGCCAGGTAGATGACGTCCCTGACCCCCTCTGATAGGTGGGTTATTTCAGGTTGTGACCAACCCCCTTTTAGGGTTGCTAAAGGAATTCCCTGTGGGTAGGTCCTAAGATTCGTCAAGCAAGATTCTCCCCTCTCTGCAAGACATCGGCTCCTGGCCTATGGAATGCTTCTGGTCTGCTTTGAAACAGAAACACGTCTGCTTCTGGTGGGAAGGCTCCCATTGCAACATTGTTTCTCTGGATCCTGCATTAATTCTGCAACATTCATGGCTGTGCATCCTCCAGGGTCACAAGGACTCTGTTTGCACCTGGAAACACAAAGAAATCTCCCTTGGAGTGAAGAAGTCACTTCCCTGCATCCACAGACACACCTGAGGACAATGTCGACTGGCTGGTCTGTCTGCTCTCCCGGATACCTGAAGGTGGTGTCTGTGGCTTCCACTGGGTCCTGCTTGTCTTCTGACCAACTTGGGAGACTGGCCCCCTACTCCTCCCACACGACTGGAACCCGTGCACTGCTACTATTGCACTTGCCAGTGCTATTTGACTTTTCCTCCCAGAGGTCTTTAGGCGTCAAGAAGCAATGGCCTCCAGCACTCTGCAACTCAAAGATCAGACCCTGCAACTCCTGCGATGTGGAACTTCTGTTTTGTTGTGTTGCTGAGGCCTCCTTGGGACTACCTGTGTCAGTTGCCTGTGGGTCACTTTTGGGGGCTCCACCGATTTCTGCTGTCCTTCCTGAGTGCCGAGGGCCAGCTCTGACTCTCCCTCTCTTGCCCCCTTCCCCCCCCCCCCCCCCCCCTTCACCCCCCTTGGGTAGAGTCTCCTGCACCTGGATGGTCCCCAAAACTTTGCAAATACTTCTTCAGCTTCTGATTACATTTGACAGTGCTTGTTGGTGACCTGGCTGGTCACTGACCCTCCTATAATCTGGCAATCGTCAAGGGACAGCTCGTAGGTGATTCCTGGGATCTTCTGCAGCTCCTAGATGCCGCAAATGGACTACTTATTCCACCGACTTGAAGGAACTTCACCTTCAGGAGGTTGGGCTTTGCCACCTGCACCACCTGAGCTCCTTCAAGGGTGCTGAAATCTGTCCCTTTCCTTTGCAGGTCCGTCACGCCTAGAATGCGTTCATGGGTTCCACTGGCCTGGTCCAAGTGTTGACAGCAGCTGAACATTCCGAGGCTTCCAGTGACTTCAGCGAGAGTCCATTCTCCCCTCTGCATCCAGGTCCCTGGTGTAGCTACTCCTGTCTTCTGAGAATCCTTGGGTGGTGGCACTCTCAATCCTCCCTCTTGTCTGCTGGTTTCCTCTGGTCCACTGGGAAGGGTCCTGAATTCCATGAACTCGAGTCGCTACTCTGTTAGCCTATGGGACAACTGGGTGGGTAACTGCCTTGCACCTGGTTGCTGGGGACACTTACTGTATTTACCTCTGATGTTTTATCTGCGCTTAGCTAATTACCAAACTTACCTTGGTTTGGGTTAGTATTTAACATTCCACTTTTTTTTTGTATATGGTTTCGCCCTCACACAGGGCCTTGTGTATTTTAAGTTCTCTTCCAGGGGATCCTCATCAATAGTCATAAACATTGAATAATCCCGCCCTCGTGCGGGAATATTTAATGTTTATGACTTTGATGAGGATACCCCTGGAAGAGAACTAGGATTTACAGGTAAGTAACTTATCCATATGTGTTTTTTTGTGAACATATTGTGTGAAGAGATCTCCAGAGGGAGATATAGCAATGCTAGTCTAGTAGCAGTGCTCTAATAAAGTATCCTTTATTTTTGCACACTTGTGTGGTTCTTTCTTGTGATTAAGTAACTGCCAGACTACTGTGGTTTAGCACCTGGATAAGCTTCAGCTTCTCGCCTCAGCTACCCCTAGAGAGCTTTAGCTATCTGGACACTTTTTCACTATCACTAAGGTTTGCCTGGACTCAGTATAGGGTGCCATACCATAGGTGTACAACATAAATTGAGCCAGCCTTCTACGGCATCTGGTTAGTGTCTTATGCATGTTGGACTTTTGTGGTGGATCATGAACACCAATATGACAGTCTGCAAGCTGTACCGCCTTCCTCTTCCAGCGCAACAATAATGACATATGCACACCCTCTGAGCCTCGGAGGTCACAAAACTAGGTGGAAATCTGAGGTCTCTGGGCTCAAAGTACCGCCACCACATAACGTTTCTGGAGCAGCAAGTCATCTAGCTGGCACTAAAGGCCCCTCTGACTTCCATCAATGGTAGGTCGAACCAAGTGTTGACAGACATGACCGCCATGTGATTCTGCAACAAGCAGGGTCGGTTAGGATGTTGTGCTCTTGAGGCTTTGTCAATGCTTGACATGGTTTCCCTAATGGTTAATCACCTACAATCCCTCAACATCAAGGCAGAGGAATTCAGGAGTCACCTTCTTGCTCTTGAAGAGTGGCACCTGCACCTACAGGTGTTCTGTGAGTATCTTCACCTAGTGGGGCTTAACCTAGTTAAACCTAATAATCTCCTGAAATACTCATTGCTCAGCCTTTTGCACTCCGAAGTTTCTTCCTCAAGAGTCTCTAGGAAACTGGTTCTACCTTCAGTGGGGTTCCTCCTATATGTATTTCTGCTTATGCTGCTGATCCCACAAGTCCTGAAGAAAGTCAGGCAAAAACGAGCAAAGCTGATTCTAGCACCCTTGTATAGGACCAGGAGAGTCTGGTACTCCAAACTGCTGACTGAGCACCCCCCCTTCCAATCTGGCTTCCTCTTTGGGAGGTCCAGGGTGCTACATCCAAATCTCCAGAATCTATACCTTCATGCATAGTGATTTTGCAGAACCAACTTCAGGGGCTTTGATCTACTGCCTGAGGTAGTTAATGTAATTTTGGCAGGTTACGGTCCTACCAGCACATCAGCTCACTTGGGCTGTAGGTCCAAGTTTGTTGTCTGATGCGGAGAGAAGGTTGACCCTCTAAGGCTCAATTGTCTTACATGCATTTGTTCGTGTTATTCTTGGCCAAGCAAAATTCTCATGGTTGCTTTTGTGGTGGATACTTCTAATTGCAGATTAGTCACCTTTTGAATTTCCCAAATGCCACCCTGGATCTGGAATCCTTCAGCAATTCCTCCTACATTCTGATGGGGATGCCATTGTACTCCTGTAGGCTCGCTCTGCTACGGAAAGGACAGCGCTGAGCTGGGTATAGGCACCATCACTGTTGGCTGATTTCACTTCCTTTTTTTCTGCAGCCTTTTTTTTTGTGGCTCTGGAAAACTCCTATTGAACTTTAGTCAGTTCTTCGCTGAACTTCAGAACATTTATTTCATGATAATGTGCTGGGGATGCCTCTCTTGAAGACTACAAGCTTCAATCTGTGCCACCCCTCCAGAAGGCAGATATATGTAACAGACCCATGTAATGTTTGAGTTTTGTGTGTCTGATTCAAATTCATGTGTACCCTAAGGCCATGAGGGAATGCAAGGCAAATCTGTTTGCCGCCAGATACAAAGAAAATGAACCACACTCCAAATCTCTGACCTATTCCTGCTCCAAGACCTAGTCCTGGTCACAGTCCAGGTTTCAGTCCAGTTCTCGGGTATGTCCAAGACTAAGTCAAAGGGCAAGTCTTGGCACAAGCATAAAAAGTCCAGGTGGTCAGCTCTTGCTCCAGGGAAAAAATAAGCTGTCTGCATTCAAAAAGGCTTGATTCCATGCCAGTCACCTGACTACATTCCCATTCAACTGCTTGGAGCCAAAGCACCCTATATTCCCGAGGCTGTTTTAAACTCCACAGAGCCCTTCAAGGTTCCTATGCTGTAGCTTTTTATGATGATCCCTAGTCTCTCTGGAGTGCGTTTGGTCCCATGGATCTTCAAAGGCCTCAGACAGACATGCGTCAGTGGGGACTTACCCAGTTCTGACTAATCTCCTTTGTTCTTTGTCAAGCCCCCCCTACTGGTGCCAGGCTATGCCTCCACTCTGGCCAAGACCATGCCAGTTTCAGCCTTCAGGGTGTCTGCCACAGCTCCAGCAGTGCCAGCTGCAGAACTGACCCAGATGCCAAACTCTAATTGGTAACAGATTTCAGCTAGCTTTTGACCAGTGCCTTGTGATGAAATCACTAAGGCTCAGACCATGATCTGGCAGGATTCTCTGGCAGGCCTTTTCCTTGATGTCACTATCTTCAGCTCCTTAAGGCCGTTTTTGGTTGAAATTCAGATGTGATACACCACCTTCAGAATCTTCTGCACGTCAAGGCTGATGACGCAGAGGCTGAGAATTTGCTACACCAACACTATACTGACCCTGAATGCTAGTGGGCTGGGTATCTTCACCAGAGGCAGGTTTTTGATTTCCCATTGAAACCCAAGAAAGGCCCCACTTTGCAGTGGTAGTCCTTAGAGCCGTAGAGCATTTTGTGGAAACTAAAGCTAATTTGTTGAGCAGAATGTTACAACTTGGCCTTTATTCTTCAAAGCCTTTGTCTCAATGATGTCCTGACCTTGTCGGCATTATGGTGGAAACCTAGTTCAGCACTGTCATAAATTCAATCCATTGCTCGACACCATGGCCTACACTGCGTGATCCAGCCTTTTTGACACAGCGCCCTATACCAGAGAGCATTGTTATTGGAAAATGGCCCCTGTTGCAGCTATCCTCCATGCGACCCTCCCCCAAACCCTTTCTGCCTGATATTGATGCTGACTTGACAGTGTGTGCTGGGATCCTGCTAACCAGGCCCCAGCACCAGTGCTCTTAACCTAAAAATGTACCATTGTTTCCACAATTGGCACACCCCTGGCACAAAGATAAGTCCCTTGTAAAAGGTACCAGTGGTACAAGGGCCCTGTGACCAGGGAAGGTCCCTAAGGCCTGCAGCATGTTGTGCCACCCTAAGGGACCCCTCACCTAACACATGCACACTGCCAGTGCAGATTGTGTGTGTTGGAGAGGAGAAAAAGGCAAAGTCAATGTGGCATCCCCCTCAGGGTGCCATGCCCACAAAATACTGCCTGTGTCATAGATAATTCACCCCTCTAGCAGGCCTTGAAGCCCTAATACAGGGTGTACACTATCACAGGTGAGGGAATAGCTGCATGAGCACTATGTCCCTACAGTGTCAAAGTCCATTCTTAGACATTGTAAGTACAGTGTGGCCATATTAAGTATATGGTGTGGGAGTTTGTCAAAACAAACTCCACAGTTCCAGAAATGGTTACACTGAATACTGGGAAGTTTGGTATCAAACTTCTCAGAAAAATAAACGCACACTGATGCCAGTGTTGGATTTATTAAAAAATGCACACAGAGGGCATCTTAGAGATGCCCCCTGTATTTTACCCAATCCTTCAGTGCAGGACTGGCTGGTCTGTGCCAGCCTGCCATTGATGGATGAGTTTCTGACCCCTGGGGTGAGAAGCTTTGTGCTCTCGGAGGCCAGAAACAAAGCCTGCATTGGGTGGAGGTGCTTCACACCCTCCCCCCTGCAGGAACTGTAATACCTAGCGGTGAGCCTCAAAGGCTCAGGCTTTGTGTTACAATGCCGCAGGCCAATCCAGTCCCTGGACAAAGCCCCCACTTTTGGCGGCAAGTCCAGAGGCATCATTTGGACAAACAAGGAGGAGTCACCACCTCAGCCAGGACCACCCCTAAGGTGTCCAGAGCTGAAGTGCCCCCCTACCCCCTTGCAAAATCCTCTTATTGGTTTGGAGGATAGGGACAGGAATGTGCTCCCCTCCCCAAAGAGACTGAGCACAAGGAGGGTGTAGCCACCCTCGGGGATAGTAGCCATTGGCTACTGCACTCTGACCCCTTAAAAACACCCCTAAACCTTGTATTTAAGGGCTCCCTGAACCAAACTAGTCAGATTCCTGACAATCTCACAAGAAGGCTGTTTTTCGGAAACCCGAGCAGAGAAGGAAAGGAGACAACAACTGATTTTGCCCCAGACCTACCAGCCTGTCTCCTGCTTCAAAGAACTTGCAGAGGAAAAGTGGCACGTCCTGCAGGTCCAGCGACCTCTGGAAAACCTCCAGAGGACTGCCTGCGTCACAGAGGATCAAGAACTCCCATGGACAACGGCCCTGTCTAAAGAAGAACAGAAGAAACGTCTTCTGAAGGACTCCCACCTCACTCCAGAAGCGTGAGTCCTGACGACACCTGCAGAGGGAATCCTGAGGACCCCCTGACCGCAACTGCCCTGGATGAAGATAACCAAAGGCAAAGGACCCACTGCACTCTCAGCCCCCAGGCCTTGGAGAAATTGACACCTGGTGCAGCAACGATCTACAGGCGACCCTCTTCCCTGTCCGACCAGTGGTTTGCTCAAGACCCCCTCTGAACCTCGCCTGCAGCACCTGAGTGACCCCCCAGAGTCCCCTCATAGAGTTTAATTGGAAACCAGACACCCTGTTTGCACCCTGCACCTGGCTGCCCCAGTGCCACTGAGGGTGTGGGATAGTGCCTACTTGGAGCCCCCCCTGTGCTCCTCTAATCCCCCCTGGTCTACCCTCCAAGCCACGGGTACTTACCTGCTGGCAGACCGAATTCCGAGTGCCCCCTGTCTTTATAGGAGCCCACGTTAAAATTGCTCACCTTCGACCTCTGCACCCGGCCCCGTGTTGCTGGTGGTGGATGTTTGGGGTTAACTTGAACCCAACGGTGCACTACCTATAACCTGGAGACTGGAACGGTCAAGTTGTGTACTTACCTCTAAAACTGTACTTTATTTTCTTCCCCCAGGAGCGGTTCTAAAAATGCACTGTCCACTTTTAAAATAGAAATTCTCTGTTTTCTTTAAAAAAATAAAACAGTTTACTTGACTAAAATGAAACAGTTACATTGATGTCTATGCTAAGTACTTGCCTGCAACAGTCTTTTCTTCTGAACTGAGCCTTGTGGTTCTAGTAATAAAGTAACAAAAAGATATTATTCTATATAAAATCCTATTGGTCTGGAGTTAAGTCATTGAGTGTGTGTTTGTGTGTACAATAAATGCTTAAAGCCTAACTGCTCGATCACACTACCACAAATAGAGCATTAGTATTATCGCCTCTGTCAAGCCTCTTGGGGTAAGATGTAGTATATACAGAGCCAACGTCCTACAATTGTAGTTAAAGCTTGTCAAAGGGGAACCCGAATGTCTTGCCTAGTGCCCTGCCAGAAAATCAAAACACATTGACCCACTTTGCAAGTGGGTATTCTCTTCTGCCATTGTAATTTTAGTAAATTCATGTCGAAATTAGTGCAAAATTACACCACATCCTGTAATTTTGGGGAGAAAGTGTTTTTTTGTTTAGTTTTTTTAACGCCAATGGCATTTCAGGTTGTTTTTTTGTTTTTTTTTATTATTATTTTTTTTAGCCGAGCGCACCATTTGGATTATTTTTGATCACAGAACTACAAATCTGACCACAAGCGGCAGTATTTTCAACGCGAGTGATGGAAAATCACCTTGGAATTACTTTTTCAAGTTTAATTTTAACTGAACGGACTCCCTGGGTAATTTTTTGAGTGCAAGATGCATTTTGTGTCATTATGCATAGTTTTGTTTAATTTTGCAGTAATTTCATGTAACTACGATACAACTGCCTTGCATTGTATGCCTTTTGGGCTGTTATTCCTACATGCTGTGGGACACGGTTACACAAGTGCTGCCACAGGTACTGGGGGAGCCCCTGGCTGTACTCTGTGTCTTGCTGACAGAAAAGACTCTGCAAAAGTAATTATCTGTTGTGGACTGGACATAACCAACTAGCTAGGCAGAGTGGTTTCAATGACAGTGGCCCTGAGGTGCCATGCCTAGCAGAGAACATCAGGCTTTTTGAGGGATGCCCAAGTTTCCCTGTTGGGCATGCCCTTTAATGGCACCCGTCTCTTTGGAGACCAGGCAGATTCAGCTCTAGAGCACTTCAAGGATTCTTGTGCTACTGCCAGGTCCTTGGGCCTCATGCCTGCCCCTTGACCTTACACCTCACTCCCCAAATCTGCCTTTCTCTCCTTTCTTGGCTACTGAAGGGGCTGCCAACCTCTAGTTTCCATCCAGCCACTGTCATGCATGCTATCCAGCCTCTGTGTGGCCGAGGGCACGGGACCCACCAACCTCTTGGATTTGGTGGCCAGCGGTCTGGTCAGTCAGTCTGCCTGCCCCATGCACCCCCCCCAACCCCTGCTGCAACCTCTAAACCCTCCTAGTCTGCCTCTCCACCACCAAGGTCATCAAGTTGACAGCAGGGTTGGCCATCACCTGCACCACAGGCAATCTATTGCTTTAGACAGGTGAGTTTTGCAGATCGTCTGAAGGGGCTACTCTCTCCCCTTCGAGACTATCCCTCCATCCATGCAACCATATTATGACCGGATGGCGGAGAATAATTTGTCACTGCTCCGTGGGAAGTTACAGCTCTTTTGGCCAAGGGAGCCATAGAGAAGGTTCTGGTTCCAGAAGTAGGTTATGGTTATTCCCGCTACTTTCTGGTCCCCAAAAAGGACAAGGGTTTTCACCATATCCTAAATCTGCAAGCCCTCAATCGCTTCTTCAGGAAGAAGTTCAAAATGCTCACATTGGCTACAGTCGTGTCTGTCCTGGTTTCTGGAGCCTGTATGGTAGTGTTGGACTTGCAGGACGTGTATTTTTACATCCCCATCTTGCCTTCCCACAGATGTTATTTGCAGTTCATGGAAGGCGAGGAGCACTTTCAGTTTACCTTACTTCACTTAGATTTTACCAGTGTTCCTCCTGTTTCCATCAAGGTGATGGTGGTTGCAGCTCATCTGCAGAGACTCCTTCTCTGACACTTTCTTTCATCTGAGCTGTTCTAGACTCTGCAGTTTCGGGCTTATCCTCGAGAGCAGGGAATCCAGGATATTCAGGCTATGATACAGATGTTTCATCCTCAATCCTGGATTTTTGGGGGAGAATGACTGAGGCTGCTGGGCTTCATGCTGGTGACACATGCTAGTGACACATGCTAGATGGCATATGCGGGCT